>NW_024609882.1:41905483-42505483 GCF_016920785.2 Ixodes scapularis
GAGGCTCACGAAACGCTACAGCATTACGGAAGGTAAGCTGGCGCTCGAGGCGGGGCACATGAAACACCTTCCTGCCGTCCTCATTGGTAGGCGTTTTTTTATATTTAATATTGCTCTTTCAAGATTATACTCCGTTTCACCTTACGATCGTTGTAGCCGGTTCTGGTGAAGGAAACACATTGGTTTGGAGCATGCCAGTGATCCTTTTGGAGCGGATGTCCGACATCTTTCCGTACATCACTTGAAAATAAAAAAAACAAAAACATAACAAAAACCAACAAAAAAAAGTGATTGCATCGTTAAACGAGTTCATCTGTGATAATGACTGAGCGTTCCTCTTTGAAACTGGAGCCTATTATTTGGTAACTTGTGTAATACGAATAGATAGATAGGGTACCAAAAGAACACGGACCGCTCTTTTTTACAAATAAGGCTTTCGTCACAGAAGGTACCATTAACAAGGGGTACTAAAAAATTGATGAACAACGAATTAGCGCAAAACGTCAGTTGGTATAAAGCTTCTCTCCCCTCGCACTTTTACAACCAGAAGTTTATTTAGATGGTATATAAGTTTTGTCAAATGCGTGAAAAAAACCAAGTCGTCTATCAACAAAAATGCGTACGTCCCCCAAGTCTTATGAACCTAACAAACTCGAGACTTTAATATCATGAACTGCCAAAAACAACCACTCCCAAATATTATGAAAACCTACGCTTGTGCAAGTAAGACAGCTCCATAGCGGCGTTGGAACCAGAGTGAAGGCAGTTAGCCGTTCTTTCGATCGACCGCTGCACGGGAACAACCTTGACTTTAAGGTTATTTATTCAAACACAGACCCGCATTTTTTTATTTTTTCAAGGCGCGGTCATTTTTAAGTCGGACATACATTTTTAATCAAGACAAGAAAAAAAAAGTGAGCATAATTATTGAGCCTATCGCGCTAACCCAGGTCAGCCGCTGCACCTAGCACTCCGGAGCAAACCGTGCCGCCTCCGCACGGAGGCAGGCATGCGACAGACACGATAATTGCGTAATCTTATCACTGGTACAAGAGCCTGGTTCTGTCTTATCTGAGTAGCCGTCATCGTACAATTTGGCAACGTTTTCTCCCAACTTCTAGATCCTCGAATCGCTGGCATTGTCTATATTTAGACGAGGTCGTCAATCAATCCGCCAGCGCATCAAGCAACCAGCGCGGTTGAGGAGCGATCTCAATACTGTGTTTCACCTTAATGTAAAGCCATCCGCTGCTACGAGTCATTGGACCAACAAGCGTCAAAGCACGACATCATGGCATTCGTCCATCTTCCTGGTCTTTCATCGACTAAACGAATCAAGTGCAGCGAATATCCCGTGACTTGCGCTTTTAGTACGCGTTTCTGGTTGTATGTGTTCGAGCCTTCAACTACTCTGACCTACTTTAAAACAAACTATACCGTGAGTAGAGACACTCTGAAATACAGATTTGTACAATTTTCCTCGGCTCCTTCTCTAAACATTAAGCTCAACAATAATATATATATATTGCTTTGTTCACTTTGGCGCATGTGTGGCGCAATTCTTAGCAAAATTGGAACTTTCTCGCAATATGTAGCGCAATTAGGCGCAATCACCTGACTACGCGCCCCGTGCGCGGTGGCGCCCCTCCCGGAGGTCACGTGACATTCGCGGGCTATTGGATTGGCTTCGGTGGCTCGTAAGCCATCCAAGCCAATCTGCGGTAAAGGTGGGATGCCGGGCAAGACTAGAACGTCTGGCATGTATAAAAACGGTGTGTAGACGAAAATAATCCCTGGAGAAGGGGAACAAGAGGGACAGAGGACAAGCACAAATCTCCAAACACAGCTAGGTGACTGGTGCGCAAGCGAAAAAAATCAGCCTGGTCCAGGTATCGAACCCGGGACTTCACCATTACAGGTGGAGCGCTCTACCAACTGAGCTAACCAGGGGTTAGATGTCGGTGTGTTTTGTCCTTTTACAGCGCCCCTTTCCGGTAAAACAAAAACGGCCCCTTTCCGGTAAAACAAAAACGGCAATGTTCCAGTGCAAATCCCCACGTAATAGCAAGGAGAGAGTAATAACGCCGGTCAGGCAATCACTCACTCCCCACAGCCGTCGCCCTATGCACAACCGCGCCATCTATGGCAAGACGCACTCTTCAGTGTTTCTTAGATCACACATCTCCTAAATGGACCAAAAGAAAATCTCCTAAAGCACACGTTTCAACGACGCAACAGCTGGCACTGTCAATCGCAGCACACTTTCTGTAGCCGTTTACATTTCTTTTTTTAGAAGTGTTCCTTTTTTTTTTTTTCGTAGGAGTAACACACTCCGACGGTATATGTTATCAGGTACCTCGTTCCGTCGCTGTGACTCGCGATCGCCGTAGCTTTTAGCCAGGCAATGACCACAGCAAAAACACAGCTCTCTCTCTCTCTCTTGCATACTTCTATTTTTGGGCGGTGTGTGTCCGCTCGGCGCGCCTCACTGTTGCTTCCCACCACCCTATTACGCAACCATTCCGGCAAATCGTATAATGCAGCGCCGTGTGTCACTCGCACGACCCCCTCGATTGTTCCCCGAAGAACGAGTCGACCGCTCGGAGTCGCTTCTACGACGCTACCTTCCCCGATATCGACCGCGGACGATTGACCTCGCGCAAGCGTAAACACGAGGCAAGCGCACAATCCCCCCTCCCCCCCCCCTCCAAAAAAAAAAAGGAAAAGAAAGGGATCTACAAGAAAAATAGATTATCGCGTGCGTAATGACCATTGTTCCGGCGACGCCGGAATATATATATGAGGGTCGCGAATATGAGTCAAGTGGGTGCAACTACCGACACGATCGACTCAACCCCGCCACCAGGCAGACCCGGAGTCATTACATGGCTTACATCGACAGACCGGTCTCACCAGCCAGTTTCGCGACGCTGCCGCGATGCATCGACGGAAACTGTACGGAGACAAACTGAGGGCGAGGAGGAAATGGGAGCGCGCGGGAACGTATGAGCGCCCAACTCCGATTGGAGGGATTAACGGGACGAACGACGTTTCATCTACACATCGTTTCGTCGACGTGCGACGTTTCATCCAAAGTTCGTTTCATCGGCGGACTTTGCGACGTTTCGTTTCCTGCCTTCGGTGGTTTAGCATGCGCCGAACGTTTGGTGAGATCAAACAGAACGCTTGGTCGGATCAATCTGGCGGGCGCACCCGCGCACGGGTTCCAACTTTTCTGCACAGCCCTGCACGCCACCCAGGATCACATTTTAATTCGAAAGCATTAACTGTCCCACGGAGCGAACCGGCGTTATCAGCTTTTGAAGCCGTGCCAAACGGCACCTAAACTGCCCTGTCCCATAGAGCGAAGCCTGTCGTTTGTAGCAGCGATATGATGGATAGGCTCCCATTGTTTGTCTTGAAAATAATAATAACAATAATAATAATAATAATAATAATAATAATAATTATTATTATTATTATTATTATTATTATTATTATTATTATTATTGACTCCTCCGTGTTCCGCATGCAATAATCTTCGTTCTTAAAAGAATAAATGGGCTTCTGCGCATAAGCATTTCTTTACAAAGAATGAGTTGGTGTTAATGTATGATATAGAAACGACGTCGTGTCAATTTTATTCTAAAAATTGTTTCTATTTTTTCAACAAAAAAAAATTTAGAACGATTTTTTTTTGTTGTTTTATTGTGGCCGCGTTATTGTAACCTTTCGGTCACGTGTCGGGTCCTTAGACTGGCGACTGGCTAAAGTGACGCGTCTCGTCTTTTAAACCCACCTTAGCGCGTCGCCTGTTTCGGATTCCGCGCAGCCCAAAGCACGGCAGAGGGCGCGCTGCAGGCCGGGCCCTTAAAGCCCCTCGATGTGTTTGCGCTTGTTATGCAAGTAGCGTCAAATGCGCGGGTGCACGAGGCCCATGTCTCGAGCGGCCCTTGGAAGCAAATGGCGGCGCAGCACTGAAATGAGCGAGCCTTGGAAGCGAATGGCGGCGGAGCACCTGCTCATGGCACGTGTCTCGCGCGCTTCCACAACAATGGTTGGCGGTACTTGTAAAAAACGCTTTTATCAAGGGGCTTTACGGGCCCTTAAGAGAAACACTCCGTCGTTCTCATACTCGTAGTGACTGCGGCTGACGTCAGTATCATCCCCGACAGAGCGAGAGGGGCAGTCTTTCGGACGCACGGCCTTCCAGCACGCGCTCGCTTCCTATCGCCGTGCCTGAGCACAACAAGCACGCGCGCTCGAAACGCCGAAGCCTTATCGAAAGTAAGAAAGCTGCTGGCGCTGGAGGCGGGACAACCAAAACTCCTCCCTACCGTTCCCATCCCGCTACTGACATGCGGCGTCTGCATTTATTTCCAGGCAAACGACACGGCACTTATGACTGCCCCTATTCCCTCTTCCACGTCGCCAACACACACACACACACATACCCGACGCTGCCGAGTCCCAAGTGCTCGGGCGCACAAACAGACAGAAACATGCACCAATAAAAAGAAGTACAGAAGAAAGCGAAAGAGACCCGTGAGCCTTGGCGGCTGGCATTGCTGTCGGCGGCTGAGCGCTGAGCGAGCGTCATCGGGTCGACGGACAAAGTTGGCACGCGCGCCGTCCGCGACCAGTCGACGAGCGCGCGCGCCGCACTCGAGCAACAGCCGCCGCGCTGCCTGCCGTCTGCCCTCCCCGCGACGCGGTGACTAACGGCCGATAGGACCGGATAAACACGAGGGTCCAGTCTCGGAGAACAAAGGACCCTCGAGAACCTAACCGTCGAGATATCCACAACGTACATTTCTGACCGAAGGAAGTGCGGGGTGCCTCGCATTCACGCCCTAAAAGACCGCGAAATTTCGCACGCGAAAGGGCACAAATGCTGGCAAGCCGGTGAATGACGTCCATACTTCTTCCCAACCCGAGAGGAGTCAACAACAAAAATGACGGACGTGCACACCGTCTGAGACTACTCGGCGGTTGATTTATTTCACAAACTCGCCTTTACATGCAGGAGGTATACGATGTATCGTTTACATGTTCACGCAAGAGGAGGAGGAGTGTGCGTGTTCGTTATTTTATTTTTGCCTCGTCTCGGGTTCAAGTATGGAAATCTCATTTGATCGATTCGGTGTTCCAGATTGCATATGCCAACGTTTGTCCTTCACATGAGCTACGACACGAGGGCACAAACGCAAGTCAAACCAGAAATAAACCGTCTTTCGTTCGATAGCTTGACCCTCACTGACCAAAAGGCAAACGCCACCGGAATGCAAAGTACCCATAAAACAAAAATACAGCGACCAGTAGATCGGATTTGGATGTCCATTTCTTTCCATCGATTTTGTCACAGAAGCATATTCGGCGCATACATATATAGGTTTCTTTCTTTTTTTTTTTTTTTTCGGTTAGCGTCAAGGGCTGTTTAAACAGACAGCCGAAACCGTGTCCCGCATTTTGACCACCACGACAAATAGGGAGACCGGGTATGACGTTTTCAGCCGCACCCAAACGTTCTAAAACGCCTTCTTTTTTTTTTTCTCTCTTTTTTTTTCGGTAGGTATTGTTAGGAGTTTGCGTTAGTTCTCTCTGAAACAGCTTAAGAGTTTAAGAGTGATACCTTATGAATGCATTACGTTGTAAGTTATAACTAGGTTGTAGACTTTCCAGCTTTAGCCGAGAAATACCGATAAACAGCTGTCAATATCAGAATTTCAAAATCTGCTAACCCCCTCTTAAAAAGAAAAAAAAAACTGATTAACATTCGCTTGCGTCCACAAAAACAAAATCGATTCAAAGCGGAAATTACAAAATTGTTTTTCTTTTTGGCTGGAAGAATTATTATTTTAGCTTCCGTCCGAAGCAGATCACCGAAATGCTCCGACCATCTTAAAATAAATTAACATAAAAAAAAAACATCCGCCGATTCCGGCTTTCGTTACACGGAGACATAATTTCGGTATTCACTTTTAACGAATGCCACCGAAACGTCATTTCCGGTCAGACCATTTGCCGCGCACGCAAAGCGCGTCACACGTGTTGCGTGTCTGTTTTGCACAGCAACTTTACGGCGCACGAGGTGCCCTGTTCCTGACCGTGAACACCGTCCCTGGTTACCACACGTCAAGTTACGTTACAGAGAGGAGCTCAGCACCGAGTTGGCACTGATTCGGGAAAAGGACCGCAAGTCGGCGAGACAAAAGACGCTTTCGCGGGGCGTTTCGTCACCGAGGGCGACTTGCACCGTGCTCCAAGTCACGAGGCGCGTTTCGCCAAAAGAGACACGTATAGCGAATGTGTGGCAACTCTTACGCGGACGACAGTTTAGCCAACTTCCTCGCGACCTTTGCGAACCCCGGAAGGCCGTGTGTGTCGTAGGTAGGTAGAACGGCGTGTTGTCAGACGGTTACAGACAGCCAATAACCTGGCCGCAACAGCCTTCACGAAGCCCTGGCCGCCTCGGTGTGGCCAGGGCTTCGTTCCGGACAGAGGTTTCTGTTGCACGTCAAAAGATCCCCGGGTGATCAAGATCAGTCCTCGATCCTCCGCTGCCACATGCCCAATGCCCTTAGGTGGTTTGGCACGTAAAACTGTCAAATTTAAGTCATTGATATACTTGGACTATTTCGGATTTCAATTGCTGCTAAAATCGAGGGTCAAAAAGCTGTAATGTACTTCTGATTAAGAAACGCAAAAGAAAATCCGTTTTTTTTTTTCGAATTTATTTTGATTTTTGGGTATGGAGAAGTAAAGACGGATGGCGACGTTGCCTACAGATGATTCCTTCGGATGGAATTGGACGTTTCTTTCGTGCATTTTTACGGATTTTTCTACTGTGGGGCATTTATTGTTCAAGGAAGAGAATCGAAAACAAAAAGGGGCAGTGTTGCCCGACTGTTTGTGAATTCCATCAAAATTAGCAGCATCTGCCCTCTCTTCCCTTCCTTTCCCTTCCCTTCCCCTCCCTTAACTTAAACGGACCTCCAGCTTCCCTGCCTTCAGTGCACACCTATATTCCCTTCCTGAAGTGTTTTTTATTTAGAGATTTCAGAGACACAGTTGACGCTCACGCAGTACATAGACACCGATAACCGACATTCATTCTTAGCGAACGAAATGCCGTTTGCAATGCCAAAACCTATAAAAACATACAGAGGTAACCAAGGAACAACGAGAACTCGTAAAATCAAATGATTGGCACCCTTAATATGCTTCCCCAGCATTTCTTATTCACGTCCCTTTCAAAAATAAAACGGACCTTTCGAGAGCTAAGGTCAATAACTCTTCCAGGTCCGTCTCGCTCGACGAACCGCCCGTATGTTTATTGCAGTACTACTATCATTATCGAAACGATCGCGATATCCTCCCTTTGTGCCATTTTATACACATGTTCTGCGGCCGCCCAGTTGAACCTCCGGGAAACAAATGTGCCGACGGCGCGACACGTACATCGGAACGTCAATAGAAACGAACTCTCCGGTAAACCTTTAATAAACTGGGCGCCCGAAAAAAAAAAAAAAAGAATGAGAACAAGAAGACAAACAGGCGCTCTTTTATCAAACACCCTTGAACTGAGAGCTTAGGGGGAAAGAAATGCATCCAAGATATATCCGTACGGGTTAGGCCCAGAATGGGGCCGTTTTTGAATCGTTAAGACAGAGAGATCGCTTTTGATTCACAGACAGATACAGAGAACTGTTTTCCTCAATCTCTTTTGATTGTACGTATATTTTCTCAATATTAAGCTTACAGTTAGCCCAAAACTTGAAATATGTCGAATAAAATTGTATGCGACGAAAAACTGAGGGATAGGAGAAGAGACCGCGAGTGGACGTCTAGACATCAAGCCCTAATTGGAATGATTATGCGCAGAGGCAATGCTACCTACCTTTGTCTGCGTTGATATGATATATGATATATTTAGTTCAGCTCAGGAGAGCCGCGGCGCCGCAGAAAGGCAAATCGCCCATACGTTGAAGGCCTACGGCGCCGCTTCTAATGATCACGAAATTGTATGAATCGTGTGAACGATGACAATTATGATGGAATTCGATGAAGAGTGTGGATAAGAGCGTCAGGCCCAGCAGCGGTCTTCACGGGGCCGCCATGGGCTGCTGACTTCTAGCAGGCCAGACTCGAGCGTTTATAGCGAGGGTTTCGTGCTTGCCCAGCATGCGAACGATCCGGCCGAATTTCCGGTGATGCAGGGAGGCCAGCACATCCGTGGTGGAGCTCCCTCCGGGGTTTGGCGCCGGTGTTGGCCGGGCGGCGGTTTTCGCGAAAATGGGCCTTGGTGTTTCCCAGCTTGCGGTCGAGCTTCTAACCGAGCGACCTGAGCACCCTGTCGATCGAAGACGTGGTGGGTGCCACTGGTCCGGTTGGCTCTTCCGACGACGGAAGAAACATGTCTTACGCCCAGCTGGCTTTCTCTTCTTCGTGATCGTTCGTTCGATTGCGTTCGAAAGCGAACGCCAAACGCCAGATTCCGGCGTTCGGAAATCCAAAGCTTTCGAAGGCGAGTAGGGAAAAAGGCACCTAGCTTTGCCCACTAACCATTCCAACCGAGCTCGGCGTTCCGCGCCGAACCGCGCGCTCAGTTTCTCTTCGGATACCTTTCCTCAATCACCTAAAATCTGTTTGACCGTTTTACGTTAGGGAAAATAAACGGCGATATAAGGGAGTTTTCGCAGACCGTTTTCCCACCCCCGTATACGCTCTCCGGAACAAAGACTTCACTACTACGGATGTGCGGCGGTAGCCTTGCATGCAGAGCTCCTGATCACGGTCATGGAGAACGTTACAGGACAGCGGAAACGATTTACGAAAACTCCGAATGATAGCGCCGGATCGCGTCAGAGGTAAACGCCTGAAAGAGGCAACCCTAGCGGACTAGCAGGAAAGTATAAGGTTAGAAAAGCACTCTACGATACCTGACAGCTTAAAGGGCGTGGCGCATCCCGACCATCTCATTATCGCTCCGCAGCCAATCAGATGCTTGTTTTTAAAGTATTTTTCTGGGTGCGCCGCGTCATGTAAAACTTGGCACTTGTGCTACTCGTGTTGCTTGACAATAGGGAGTTTTAGTAGACCGTGTTCCCCATTCGGTTAGCCCTCCGCAACGAAGAAACCGCCGTTGCGCCTGCGTGCCGATGGCCTTAGCTGTAGAGTTCCGGGTAGCGCAGGGGCTTAGCTGAGGCGGAAACACGGTCTACTAAAACTCCCTATTACTTCGACATTGACTTTAGTTTCGTGCCTGAACGGCGGAAAGAACAGTTTTATGAACACGCTGAAGCGGAGAGATCTCTGGCGCCGTGTTCAAGTCAGCGTCTGTCAAGGTCAGAGTAGTCGCTTCGAGCGGAAAGAGCGCGCGCTCCAAACGAAATACTTTTTTTTTTTTTTTTGGTTGGGGGTTTGTTACACCGGTTACACCGTCTGAACGGCGGAGACACTGTCGGCTGGCTACTCGGGCGAGTGCCAAGAGGACTTTCTCCTGTCGATCGCGCCGCAGAGTTCGCCTTGCTGCGTGTCATCACCTATGTACGCGTATATCTTACACCGTGAGCACTATTCAGTTCGAACCACTGATTGCACGCTCCTCAAAGTCATTGCACTTGGAGTTACTTCAAAGACAAACCTCGTGACGCAGACGCCAGCTGCGGGACAGAGAAAAGAAACAGACAAAAGAGGACGACACAATCCCAAAACCGCTTGGAGCGATTAGTAACCCTCTTGAATCGTCCCGCCGTGAATCACGCTCTGCTCTTATCAGGAACGGCAACCCAGAAAGCGCCTCTATCTTTATGCAGAGACACTCGCTCTCACTCGGTGACTCGCTACGATCGACCACTGCGTCTATCGACGATGGTCGGGGTAAATAAAGCGACAAGTCGACACCCCAAATCTCGGAGACCTGTGCATGGACGGCCGTTTGGGCAGGCTAGCGTGCCTGCATTTCAGTTTTTTCCAACTGGTCGATGGAGGTCACATGGTTTACGGCCCGCCTTTGCAACGCCAGGTGCGAGGAGGAGACGAAAGCGTCCATCGTCTACAAGCGCCTCCGAGCTTTATTCAGACTCTCTGCCAGCTATCCCACAGTGCACGCTGCGACGCACGCACGCAACCAATCCGCGCAGGTGGCGCGAGCCACTAAATTACAAACGCCCTCCGTGCCTCGAACATCCCCCTCCCTCTCTTAAACCTAGGATCGCGGGATGTGCGAATAGTGGTTAGAATAGTGCTGCGTCATTCACATAGTGCAAGGGTGACCCACGCCATACCTGATTTCTTTGCAGTGTTGAAACTATAGGGATGACCCTGCGTTATGCCGAGAGCAAGTTCGTCTGCGTCTTTAGCAGGGGAGCTCTGATTGGCTCCGATTAGAAGGATAGTGGGGAGACCTCGACGCAGCAAGCATTAAAATCCACCCATTCTCCCTTTATCGGAGCCAATCAAAGGTCAGCGTACTGATGTCAGTGCAACCCCTGCCCAAGAAGCAGGCGAATTTCGCATTCGATTCAAAGCACTATTCACACACCCCTGTTGATTCTAGGGGCAGAGGATGGAATTGTGACGCCCCTTCACTTCAGCTCTGCGGGAAACAAACAAAGTGCGTGTTTGTTTGTGAAGCAGCGCCTGACTTGGGCTAGGGGAAAGGGGGAAGGGGCGTGTTCAATCAGTGAAGCACCGATTGAACTCGAGTCTCAGCCTACCGCGGACGCGAAAGTTCGCTCCAATATTTGCCTCGCGTACGATTGCGGACAATGACGTAAATAATTCGGTGCTCACACCAAGCGTTGGATAAACACCTAGCTGTGTGGAAAACACAGTGGACAAAGCGCCCCGCCCCGTACTGTTCGATCTCCTCACGTATACCCGACGCGTATACCCAACAAATTGAACCAGAGACCGAGAGGAAACAGCTGTGTGCGTACTCGTCTGTTCTCGTGCACTCTTAACTCTAGCTCAATATGTTAAATGAACTCAAACGGCCCTCAAAATGTCTTTTTTTTTTTTCTTTTCGTGCCATACGATAATGGGGTTAGCATATTACTCAGGGTAAAATTTCGCTGCATACCCAGGTATTTGTTATTTTCTTTAAAAAAAGTGAGTCACAAATAATCTTTTCTTGATTGGTGCGCCAAAAACTGTGTCGCATTTTAGTATTCTCGTAGAAATCAAAGCACTCATAGTTCGTCCTAGGCCCTGTTAAATTATTAAGATACTCAAATCAACCCGCCCGATAGGAACCTTGGCCCTCCAATCGAGCGAAAAACGTCCTAATTCGTCCAGTCGCTTAAACCCTCGAACACATGAGCCGAGTTCCGCCCGCGTTTTTTAATCAGAAATATATCATTACAGAGCCTCCATTAATCCGCCTAAAGCCGACCTTTCTTGTGTTATAACAGACTAGAGTTTACTCAATTATTCCGACGGATCATTAGCACGTGGTCATCGGAATCAGCGTGACGTTCTACTTCACTAGATCAGCTCCTATCGTGCCTAACAGGTGGGCGTAGCACCACATAATAACCTCCGTTGCTTACACCAAAGAGAGCAGCATATTCAAAGTGAACTTTGCGATTTACAAAACGACAAAAGTGTTCTGCCGGTTTGGACATGGGTTTCCTCTAAATTTGAATATTGGATTAGAATCACCGAATTATAAACTCATAGTGACGGTTAGAAGTCCTCATAGCTTTTTCAAAAGCAGTCAGATTAATCTTGCGAGTAATACCTAATAAACGCACTAAAATTATTACAAAATTACTCCAAACATTTATCGGTGACTATTAGCGCCTAGATGTTTCGGCGGCGCCCACTTATGAATTCCGTGCGTGAGGCCACGAGTCAGAATTTGCCTCGCCGTGACGTCACGAGGTGCGTACTATGTGACTTATCATCATCAGTTGCGAACTACAAGCTCGATCGCGCGTGAAAAATTAACATCGGAAGATCGGAGTCATATCGCGTTCTTAAACGAACATGTTAACAGTTGACACATTCTGACATTGCGCCGATTTCTCGGATGAAAGAAAAAACAATCTAAATAAAGCACATTTTATTTTCGAGCGGAAGAAAAGCACATTTCAAGCCACCTTTTTCTTTTCTTTTTTTACTTTCTGTGAATAGCATTTATAGCGTCAGCCCTCCCCTGCTTTGTGAGAAAGTAGTGGCATGTAACCCGCCGGTGACGTCGCGCTGATGATGTTACTGTGTTCACGTGACGTCATTACGTGATGCTCGTCACGTGATGTCACAGGGGACCCGTATATGCTATGCACTTAGAGCGCCTTTGGGATATACCAAAGGGACAGGCAGTCCTTTCCGTTTAATCGGGTCCTGTTGATCGTGCTTCAAAGCAAACGTCTCGACGAGCATAAATATTTATTAGCAACTCTTTAAATTATAAACAAAGAAAAAAATATTCTTTTCATTTTTTTCGTTTTTGGGGTTTAAGCGAGGTCAAAAACGCGCCGTAAAAACAGGGAGAGATGAGCGCAGCCGACGCCGAAAGGTCGTCGCGCCACTACACTGACACAGCTGCGAGTGCCGACATCACCGGACGTTTCGAGAGGAGAGCGCAAGAAAAAAGAAATATATATGTATATGGAAATAACACAATATTAGAAGAAGAAAAAACAACACGGCAGCTTGACACCGCGCCTACTATACGCCCGTATCATCGGCGAAAGGAAGGAAGATGTGCAGGCGATTCGACGACCTAAAATGGCCAGCAAACAGCTATGCGGGTCTGTCTGGCAGAGTAGAGACTATAGGGAGTATTGGAGGCCAGAGCTGTGGGTGCTCGAGTGCCGAGCGCGTGCTCATGTTGAGCTTCCACAGTTCACTCGCAATGTGCATTCCACAACCGTCGAGATTGCCGGTCTTATCCGCCTATTCATGTTAGCCCGTTCTGACCCATGCGCTCGAAACAGCGCTCTCCGATAGGACGCCCAGTGAAAACACATAGCCTGCATGTGGCGTCATTCGCGGCCATGCCAGTATTTTATGCGTCAAGAGCGCTCGATTCGCCATGTTATAGTTTCATATCGCAGAACTTGTAGTTCGAAGAAATCAGTAAGTAGAAATAACCGTCAGTATACCCAGCAATGGCGACCATTGCAAGCTATGTATAGACCTTTCAAAAAAAAAAAAAAAAAAAAAAACGTGCTGCCGGTGCCGTTTTGATTGTTCGTGCGTTCTAGCACGTGCTTTGCTTGCTTTCCGAAGCGACGAACGCCCCGTGCTGGGCTGTGCAGACCGCACGCCGGGCTGCGACTTTGTAAACATTGGAAAGGTCTATAAAGCGCGTTTGATGCGCGGTAAGCAGATGCGCGTACGCGACACCACCGCCTTTACATTTCAATCGCTTATCGGTTTTCGGTAAATACCAATACACCACGATAACTGCCGAAGGGGTTACCTCGGAATCGCGGAAAACACCGAGAAGCACCGAATCGGAGCTGTTTTTGAAGAGAAAAATCTCCAGTTTTAGAAGTATATTTGTATCCGCAATTTTTTTTATTTATTTATTTTTCTTTTACTTTGAACCCAACTTGTTACTAACTGTCTTCGAGGTTAATTCTTTATTTTGGAACCACGCGCCTTGCCACGTCTCCCTTTTCTCGTCGGTACCCGGGATGCCGTTCTTCAAGTATTGGAGTCACGGCCGTGACTCCAATACTTGAAGGGCCTGACGTATCCTTCAAGAATTTCTAAAGAATGCAAGGGACCCGTCATATATATATATATATACTGTTGAGGCCTCTAGGGTCTGTTTCAATTTTTTTCCGTGAAAGCACAGCACCCATCAAAATCGTTTTTTGATGGTATGTGAGAGAGATCAGGATATATGCGTCAGGGTGTAGTGTTTTTTTTTTTTAATTTTTCTTTTATTTCGGTTGCCAGCTTTTTGTGAAGGTGCTTGGCTTTTCGTATGTTCGAAATTAACCCTGGGGGGACGGTGACGCGTTTGAACCCGTTGGCGACGCAGTTCGTCGCACGGTCGTGTTGATTTATTTTCAGGGCTATCATTATCGCGAAGCGTGATCAAAACTAATGTGGTGTGTTGTTCTGTATCTTGGTTGCGAGTACCTCGAAAGACGATTTTTGCGACAAAAAACTTCTATTGATACTGATCTCTTGACTACAGCCACTTGCGTCCGCCTTTGAGCACACGTTGGTTCCTATCGTCTTTTTGAGTTACAACATGCTTGTAAAACTCATTGACTGAAATAAACTTTCAATAACGTTTTAAACTGCATTTTTGGTCTAGGGCTCACACTCATTTGAGTGTCTAAAGGGTTGGAGGGGTTTGAAGGGCTGAGGGGATTTGAATGATTTGAAGGACTGAGGGGTTTGATGGGCTGGAAGGGTTTGAACGGCTGAGAAGGTCTCATTAGATATCAGGGTTGAAGCGCTATTTTCAATGGGGTTACTTATCACCAAGGCACAAAATGATGAGTCACTGGGCTGTGGCAACACGACCTAAAATAATCAAAGTTCGTGAGCAGCCTTCTCTGTACTTCCATCAAACCTCATGGCACTCAGACGGCGCTAACTCGGCAAAAGGGGGTATTCACTCGACGCCATATTTGAGGGTGCTGTTTAGAGCGCATGCTTAGAACGAGCTCACAATAATAGCCCGCTAAGACCGGCAGTCTTGATAATGTGGAATGCACGTTGCAAAATCACTGTGGAAGTTCGCCGTCAGCACGCGTTCGGCAGTTGTGTACGCAGCTATGGCCGCCAGAGAATGTTTTCTACAGACATTTTGCTAAATTACCCACGCACAAATTAGCATTCTACGAATGTAGAATGCTAATTCTACATTCGTAGCGCTGCACGTGCTGGCGTCTGCAGCAGTAACTGTTCTGTACTTCGTTTCAGCTTAAAGGGGCACCAAAACAAAATTCCAGTGCTCAATTTCTAGCTCAAATGTGTTGCATGTTGCAGCATAACCTCAAAAACGCCAGTCTTTCGTTGAAAGGCACAAGAAAACTAAATTTAAAGCTAATTAAACGATCTTCCAATGTGCACCTGGTGGATGCCTCTGAAGCTTGGTTTGGGAGGTAATCTCAAAGTTGGGAATCTTGCTACATAGGCCATGACGCAGCAAGAACCGTTACGCAGCTGCACTAAACATCGGGGCAGCGCCGCTCTCTGGAAGTACGCTCAACCGTTTAAAACGGCCATGAAACAATTTTCAACTTTTTTCTTCTTTGCTTTCCTCCTCAACGCACAAATCGCGCATTGTACCAAACAGTTCAAGAAGACGGAAAGGAGGGACTCCTTTCTTGCTCGGACCCTCGTTTGTGTATCCGGACACCGCCATTCTCCCCCTAGATCAGCCCGTCGCTAAAAACTCGGACAAAAGTAGCGTTCCCCACGCCATTCACCCTTCAGCTGACAGTTCTGTGGAAGCTACGTGCTAGTTGAGCCCGCCACTTTTACCACGTGATCACGCTCCCTCGCGCATATCCACGCGCAGAGAATGAGGTCAGGTGATGAAAGGCAGGCGGCTGATTGGTCCGGCAAGCACATAGCTTCCACCGCACTATCAGCTTAGGGGTGAAGGGAATAAGTGAGCTCCGGTGTCTTGTGACGTGCGTTTTGGTCGGGTGACGCGCTTTGGGTACCGCGGATGTATCACAGTGAAAAGGCAGAGAGCTTTCGAAGGGAAGGAGGTACGAAATAGCCTGCTGTGTTTTCAAATTTTCGTATCGAAAATCAGGCTTTTGGCTTTCTACCTGCTTTTTGCCCACTAAACGATATGCTATTAGTAAAATCCCAATCTAAATTCATTTATCCCAGCCCAAAATTTGTTTCATGGCCCCTCTAAGTTGAGGGTACTTCCAAAACTCCTTTCCGAATTGAATACAGAGAGGGCGGTGTCGGTGTCCTCATCTTCACTTGTGTCGTTCAAGTTTATGTTCCCAAGGAAATCGTCCTGAAGCGCGTGGGTACGCGCGAGGGAGCGTAATCACGTGGCAAAAGTGAGGCGGGCCCAATGAGCACGTAGCTTCCACAACACTGTCAGCTTAGGGGTGAACGGGGTGGGGGAAGCAATTTTCGGCCGAGTTTTGAGCGACGGGTCAATCTTCTAGGGGGAGAACGGGCCACACGAGTACGACGTGCACGACTGATCTCACACGTGAAACGCTTGTCACCTCACGGTACTTCGAACGGCTCGGTTGTAACGCTTTGACGCCACCAACGGCAAAGCTCATAACCATACCAGCCTTGCTACGTCACGAATGCTGGGAATCTTTGTATTTTGTTTGCGCCGGACCATTCGGAGCGAAAAATATAGCCAGTCGTTTAAAATGCAAACGTGCGATTATCATTTACGGTTATTATCCGTCATGCTTGACTCGTTTCCGAACGAAATTTGTATATTTTAATTTTCGTTCCCGTCGTTCCCGATGTTACATCGTTCCCGATGTAACATCGTTCCCGATGTTACAAGAGCGAGCACCGGGCTTTCAGCGCTCCTGCCAAGCACGCGTGCTCTTGCGGTGCAAGTACTGTTCACGGCCAAATGCTCGCGCTTGTAGCATCGGCTGCGTCTGGACTTCAGCTGAAACGAGGTATAAAGCAAAAGCCCGAAAGAAACGGCGTCTTACACGCGCATTCATCAACACCTCGTTATCTGTTAACGCAAAAGCCTTAAGTCCCGTACAGACACTTGTGACTTCTTAAGACCGAGTGCCTTGGAACCTCTTAATATCTCTTACGAAGAGAGGACACATTGGCGCCATATATTGGGTAACAGTGTAAACTTGGCGGTCACGCATATTTTTTATTTCTCTCGCGCATTATCCGTTCTTTCTTGGCTCGAAAAACTATTGTCAACGTTATAAACGAGCCTGTATCATAGGTATTACGCACATTTGACCTCGGAAATCCCGCAAAACCTTCGCTCTCGTGAAATGCAGGCTCTTGCGACGGCGCACAGCCCGCTCTGCAGCAGCGCATCCGGTCCTCCGCCGTCGCAAAAGGCTTAAAGACCGGTCTGGTCTCTCTCGGTCGTACTCAGTTGCAAGTGTGTGAACGGGCCTTTGTATGTCTCATCGTTTAGTCGACCTTCAAGGTCCTTGAGCGAAAACACGTCGGCGACACGAAAAGTACCAAAACGAAAGGTACCAATGAAACGGCGCCAAAAGTGCGTCCTCAGAAAGCGCGCTGTCTTCGGAGGGGGAGGCACTCACTTGATCGAATGACGTTTTAGCGAACGCCCACGTTTCATCGAATGACACTTTAGCGAATAGTCGGACGCCGCGAAGCGGCGTTTTCGGGTGGGCCAAGTGAGTTCATATTTTTGTAATGAGTTGCCGCAGACTGTCGCCGCGAAGCGGCGTAAAGCGCAGCGCGACGGATGGGTTAACGCGCGCCCCCGTTATTCGCTAAAATGACCATTCGCTCAAATGTCGCCGTTCGCTAAAATGTCATTCGCTTTTGTGATATGGACCCCTTCGGAGGTTCGCTATCACGTTTACAACGGCGCTTGGGCTTTCGTTTTCAAGTCGTCTTAGAGATAACTAAAGTCACTCGATCCTGGAAAAGCAGCGACATTGCAATGCCTACCTGCTAGCCGGACACAAACGGATACTAACATACAGACGACCAAACCTCGCAAGGTGATTGGCTAATCTGTCTACGTTGCTATGGAAATCGCCATCTCGGTCCACTCAAACCTTCGAAGCTTCCAGGCGGTCGTTCTAAACCAGTCGCGTCAAGATCAACATGGAGCATCATCGTACTAGAAGCGTTCCTCACCAATATAAGCGTCTTTGGCACTGCGTATGCAATCAACTTATCAATCATGCCTATCTCCACGGATCTCTTACAATTGTATTGTTCTTCTTCCGTATATTAAAAAAGTGAAACTTTTTTTTTTTCAGTGTTTCCAAGCACCGACACAGCGTGTGGGGGGTGGTACGAAGATGTAAGCTTATTTCGCCGGTGTGTGCGTAGAAAAATCTCAGTATATAAGAAACTTCTCCATAAAGCTACCCGCCACCTGCGAATTTAGATCGGCCAGCTCGCCAAGAACGGAGGGGTCAAGGAGAAATTGCTCATTTCACGGACCAAGATGGCGACCATACGGGGAGCTTGGCGCTACTTTCCCAGAATCTAGCGACTTTAGGGATAACACAAGAGACCCTGTGAATTTTTGTTTAGTTAACTTTGAAGCTTTTACACGGAAAAGGCGAGCGTGAGCGGCGCGTAGAACTCCCGGCATTCTCGTTGATGCCTCAGGGCCAGTTGCGGTTAAAATGGGAGCACCCTCCAGTGGCAGAGCAGGAAAAGAACGATGCTTTCCCGCATACCGGAAGTTCCGTTATTTAAGATGGCGACGGCCACATAGAAAGGTCCATTCTCGCTTAAAAATGTAATCGCGCTTTAAGAAAAACTAGTTTGATCATAGTCATTGACAACTTAAGGGCACAGGGTAAGGTAAAATTTAAAAAAATTCGATTTTAGTTTTTTTCGCAATTTGGAAAGTTTAGTTCTTTCTGCACATTTTCCATTGTCCAAGTGTTTTTAGAAAGCTATATTTCGGGCTGAAAATCACTTCTTCCGAAAGCAAGTAGCAGGTGACCACGCCTCCTATTGGGATACACTCCCTGTTTATCAATGAATTCTCCAACAAAACAAAATCAACACAAGACCTAAAAGCTTGTCCAGTAACAAATAACCTCAAAAAATGATTTTGCAACTATTGCATAGCTTTATTTCAACCAAGACAATCACGAGAAGCTGTACACGTTTTTCCCAGGTGTGTACCGTGTGTACATTCAAGCGTTTGTGTTTTCGTAACCACAAAATGGCGCCATCGAATGCTGTTCCTTTATTCAATGGTGGCAGCATTGCACAAGCCAATGTTTTGAAGTTTTTTGGATGGAACCCTGTTTGGAAAGCCATCAAGTGGCCGAGGGAAGTTGACATCACTCTTAATATACTTTACGGACCAAGCGACATGACAGGTCACGAAAGAGGCCCGGCAAGTAAGGCGATAAGCCTAAAGGCGACGACATGACTTTAGCAATGCCTTTCAAGCTGGCGGCTATTGAAAAAATGACTCTGAGGCTGTTGGTGCCAATAGAAATTTGTTATTCACCAGTTTTTTTACTTTAAACTGAATTATCTCAAAACAGTGTTTTTTAGTACATAAGTACCATTGTTTCCTTAACCTGACATTAGAGAGGGTTGATTTTTTATTCCTATCACATACATGGGTGTTGAAAAATACTGAACTAAAATTAAAAATGTGCACCTAGCAGTTTTTGAGTTACGAAGTTTTTAATAGATGAAAACAACTAAAATTTCAGTACTAGAATAAAAAAAATATATATAAAAACTTATTTTAAATTGGTTCAAATAATTCTAGTTCAGTGGATAAAACACAATATTTCGAACAAAATGATATTTACATGACAGGAAAACTCCTAATAGTCACCGAGAAAAATGTTCCTTAACATAGCCTCAAATGCATGGGGAGTATAGGACTTACCCTGTGCCCTTAAGGAAACCATCAATTATAAACGTAATTAACGACTTCGGACCAAGGTAGCTGTTAAGGCCGGTTCTCACATGGAGCGAAGCGCTCATGTAGCGCTCCTCACGTGTCGTCGGCTACTTATCCTCTGCCATGAGCAACAGTTTTGACGGTGCGATACAAAGCTGGTGAATGCTGCCGTCAGCACGCGCTTAGCGCGAGGTTAGCGCTATGCTTGTAGCGCTCCGCTGCATGTGGGAACGGGCCTTAATGATATTTAAATTACACTATCGAAGCAATTCGTTTACTCGAGTACTATACGGGCTACTAATGAAACTGCGTCAAACAGCGTTTTCTTCAGTTTCATTCACTGAAACCGCATACGTATAACTAGAAGTACAAAAAAAAAAAAAAAAGAATACGGAGGGGGTAAAACATAATAGTTCATAAGGCAAACACATTCAGAACGCGGAAAATTCGAAATTCCAATGTGTCGCTGTGACCACCGACTAACGACAGCTACAAAATTCAGCTTTCAGGAAACCGCGGGCAGAGACCAAAGGTTCAGCCGGAACCGCCTCGATTTCTAAATGTAACTATAGGGTGTTTTCACATGACGTCAATCTGCCATTTTGTTGTTAGTTTGTTTTAGAGCGCAGCTCTTAGGGGCCCGTTTCCAGCCTGAGCGGCGTCGGCGTCGCCGTCGGCGTCGGCGTAACCGCGCCCTTCCCCCTCCTCCTCCTCCTCCTCCCCTCCTCCCCTCATTATCTAGTATGGTCCGAGGGGGTCACGTGACCTCGGGGGGGGGGGGGGGGGTCACATGACCCGTTTCCAGCCTGTGCGGCGGCGGCGTCGGCGTAAGCGCGCCCCTCCCCCTCCTCTCCCTCCTTCTCCTCCTCCTCCCCTTATTGTCTAGTATGGTCCGGGGGGGTCACGTGACCTCGGGGGGCGGGGGTCACATGACCTTGGGGGCGAGGAGGAGGGGGGAGGAGGAGGAGGGAGAGGCGAGGAGCTTGAAGGACGAGGAGGCGGTGAAAGAGAGGGAGGGGGTGGAGGAGGAGGAGGGGAGGAGGAGGAGGGGAGGAGGACTAGCAGGCATGATCACGAGGAAGGAGGAGGAATATACCCTCCCCTCAGTACCCTTCCCTCCTCCTCCTCAAGAGCTGCGCTCCAATTCGGCGTTACAGGAAGTTGTAAACGGCTTTCACTTTTTTTCAAACAAACTTACTAATTTGAAGGATTGCCTCGCAATTCGTTAGGGAGACGTCGGCGTGGTAATATTTATAAGCTTCTGTGCTCTACGCATTTGAGGGGTCATCTAAATCCTTGGAATGTGCTCCTTCGGCACACGCCAGACAGCTCGAAACAACAAAATGGTGGACAAAAATACGTCAGTGAAAACACCCTATACCGGTGCCATGAGACGAGTCTCCGACTGGTGCAAGTGGCCCCTCGAGTTTCGCCCGACGACGCCACAGACCGCCGGCCGCGATCCTGGCGGTGTCACGTGGCACTCTGGCGGATGTGGCCGGCGCCTGTTCGGCTACAGGTCGCTCTCCAGTTTGGGCAGTTCACGGAAGCTTCGGGCAAAAGTGTCGACTCCGCGACGACAGCGACACTCGCGTTCGCTCGCATTTTGTGCCGGGGGGACTTGTAGCAACAACCGCCAGGATCGCGGCATCCGACAACGTCACACGCAGGCTTCCATGACGCCATCCACTTCGGGACCATTTTTGACGTAACGGGACGCTAAAACGTTCCAGGCACAGTATACAGTTACGTGGATCACTTCGCATTACTGCTTTAATGGGAAACCTAAACCCTATACCGACTGAAACAAAATTGTCGCGCTGCCACGTTTTCGTTAGGCACGCGAGCATGTGGGAGAGGTCAGCCTGGGAACGTTGCGATTCCTCCGGGTCCAGTTGACGAGACAAAAGCAGAATTAGAAAATCGGAAGAGGGGCAATAATCGACTGATCTCCTTCCTAGTGGTTGCGTGCCCCGGGCGAAAAGAGGAACGCCACTTTACCGACTTCATCGATCTCGCTGCCTTTTTATTCTTATTACTTTTTTTTTTGTAAATACTCTTTTCTTGCTGTTGCTAAACTCCCAGTGTTTTTTGTTTGTTGTTTTGCGATTTGTCAAAGCGGTATTGCACGAGATACAAGCAGGCGATCTTTAAAATCGTTCTTATTTTTTTTTTATGGAACAAACTTAATTTGCACATTAAGTGTCCTAAGAGATAAAAGTAACGTACGATCACGCGAGGCGTTTGTCCCTCGTAAAAACGGGACCAAACACCGCGTGACTCATATTTTCTGAGACGTACTCCAGAAAAAAGGGCCGTGACCCGTGTCGCGTCTTCCGTGTAGTCCATCCTAAGGTGCGAACAAAAGCTAAATAACGAAACAAGTGCGGTAGCCAACCTTACCGAGTACCGTAAACAACCTATTCGGGCACGAGCTTAGTATTAATAATAAATATTGCACTAATATTGCGCGAACTGTCGCAGCAGTGTAGAGAAAGTCACGAGGGAGGCGCAGTTCCGCGTTCGCAATTGTGCGTCGAGAGCAACAAATAATGCACAAACGCACGCCTGAATGATGAAAATGGTGAGGCAGAGAATCCAGTCGGCGTACACGGCCCCGCTGCCTGCTTGCCGGTTCGAGAGTGGAACCAACCATACTCTATTTCACCGTATGGTGTACCGCAGAAAAGCCTACAAGCGCGAGCTCCTTGCTTTATAGGGGACGTCTCGGCGGCACTGCGGTACAACATAAGATGAAACGGAGTATCGCTCGGCTTCAAGCCGTCACAAAAATCATGGAAGCCATATTTACACTCGCACATATCCAATCTTAATTTTTTTTACTCTGGTATGTGTGTGCGCGAGGTAACCAATAAAGGGTATAAAGATGCTAAATATGGCATCAGTTTTTTCTTTCTTTTTTTTTTTGTAATTTCTGCAATAAATAATTTTATAACTAAAAAACGCGAAAGTGTCATTATAAAAAAAAAGCCTATAAACCATGCTACAGTTTTCATTTACACATTATTGGATTCCACAGACCTTTCAGTTTACTGAGACGTTTATTTTCACATTTTGAGTACATGTCTGAATCCTTCTTATTATAATGTTTGCAAATGAAACTTTCAATATTAACGAAACTAAACTGTCTATCAAAACCAAGTACATATTTAGAGTTAGACCGTAAAAGCAGATAAGGTAAGTTAATTTCTCTCCATCTGCACCAGGTTCTATATCCTAGCTGAAGGTCCAGAAGCAGCTTGCCCCTTAAGCCTTAGAGAATAATGACGAATATGCTCAAGCGATATAGAAGCAACTGTATGAACTTTTAATGGTCTAGTTGGTTCGTTAAAATGCCGGATCTCTTCCTGCGCCAAAAGGCGCCAGCTCTTTCGCAATTTACGCGCAAGCGTGTAAGAGCCGAACTTCTGTCTAACTTTTGTAGAACTTCAAGTCTCAAATACGCCAAAAGGATCGAACCTGATCGAACTCGAACCTCGTCATGTTTCTCGTCATGATCTGCATGCACGTAGCAAGTGAACGCGCCTCGAACGTAGTTCCTTCGCGACTGCGTTCGAGGCAAGGCCATAAGGTGAAGCGCGACGCACTCCGTGCAAGCGTACCTCCCTCAAGTACGAGCGGAGGACAGGAAGGATCGCCAACAAGGAAGAATGTACAGGATACCTATAGGTAAGTAATCTGTTCAGGCACGTAGCTAGGATTTTGTTTCGGGGGGGGGGGGGGGGGGGGGGGGGGGGCGCCCATGACAAAATGTTGTATGAGGGGGAGGGGGGAGAGGAGGTCCCAGCCAAATGGAAGATTTCGGGGGGGCCCGGGCCCCATGGGCCACCCCCCTGGCTACGTGCCTGAATCTGTTGTAAAGATGTCCAGAACCTGCTCTCACTCCCATGACATGGCCAATGAAAAGGCTTTTCAAGCTGTATAGATGTTTCGACCCATGCAGGCTTATGGTGAATTCCGCTCGCAGATCTCGAGCGCTCCAAAAGCGCTCTATTTGGAGCGCGCATATTCCGCTCGCAGATCTGGCTCAAGTTGGTCATCTTCCGCTCGTAGATCTCTGGCAGCGCCCGCTCCACGGAGCGCCCCAAACTCCGCCGAACCTGCTCTGCGGGGTTTCACAGATCTCTCCGGAAGTTGACAGAGCGGCCCACGTGATTTCCGTCTAAATCGGCGGTGCGCATGCGCGGCGAGGTTGGAAAGATCGGCGGGCCGGTCGGGTCGTGGAGTTGGATCTGTTCGGGTGCGTCGGTTGTTTACTCTGGATTGTGACGGCTCCAACGCTTCTGCTTCGCGTAGATCAGGGATAAAAAGCCGGGAATGTGGAGCGTGGCAAACCGTAAGCGCTGACTCTGTGATCGTGAGAGGAAGAACGACAGAAAAGCCGGAGGCAGACGCAAGGTTAGGCCTATTCATTCTGCAGCCAGTGATTGTTTACCTTTTTGCACTGCATTCCGTCGGCGTTTTCCCGTGAAATAAAGCAAGAAGTGGTTAGGCAACGACCGCGCAAGTGATGGCTTGTTACCTCTGTGTTTATTAAAGTCGTACTACAAATCTGAACTCCACCGCTGGCAATCGCTGTCCGTGCCCCGCCGCTTCGAGGCGGCCGAAAGGTATGTGACGGTGCCGAACGCGGACGTCTTCGTTATTTGTGACATGGGCGCCGTGGTACGTATAATTTCGCCCGGTCTGTGTCGCGTGTTACTTCTGCAGCTAAGCAGTGACAGTCGTCACTGGTCGTCAGAAAGATTAGCCGGCTGAGGCGTTGGTGGGACTGTGGTCAAGTGAGCAGCGGCCATTTTGTACGGCGACGGGAAAAGGGGTGGGAAGGGGTGTGGGGGAGGTCGCTCCAAAAATGCAAGTTTATCTTCCCCTCGTCGATTCGGAGCGGGTCCCACGGAGCGGAATTTCGCCTCCCTCGCGGATTTTGGAAAGCGCTCCAGATCTACGAGTGGAATTCACCATCAGACGGCGGGATATTAGTCCGCCCCACCCGTTGCCTCCGCTGTAAATGAGGAATTCAGCCAGTACGGTACGACCGCTCGTGTACCAGGCAATAGGCGGTGCACCACGCAGTAGGCGGTAATATTCGACGCGAACTGGCGAACTGACTGTTACCGAGTGCAAGCCGACCGTGGTGCTCGCGTCCAGTCACCAGGCTCTATCGGCGGCAACGTGTTCAAAACCGTTTCTAAACTGAGGGGGAAAAAAAGTAGATTGCTTTTATTTTTCAAAGTTCAGAGCGGAATAGATGGAACTTCTGGTGCCTTCCTCGTGTTGTGTTTGTCTCACTTGATGTGCAAGGGAAACCGAAGGTACACCAACCACGAACATGTTGCCTCGAAAGATGCTTGCACATCGCACATAATTGAAGTATGTTCAGGTGCATGCGTGAACGAGCCTTCAGTTCATAAGAGGCAGGCGCCAGCGTGCTCGAGACGGCTACTAATGCCGTCTTGTGCTCCGCAAGTGCAGAGCAGCAGCGAGATTGCCGCACGCGCAAAAGGACGAAAGTTCCCTCGATGCGTCGCGACAGCGGCGGCGTACGGTAACAATTCCCAAACACACAGCCATTATTAAAAAAAAAAAAAAAGCAGACAAGCAGCGAAACAGCAAGAGCCAGAACTTGAACGAAAACCAATACCGCGAGGAGACCGCTTCGGAGACCCACGTTTTCTGGGACTACTCCCCGCACTCAAGAGATGGGACGGAAAGCCCTAGAGGTATTACCACTTCAAATGCAAGCGAATAGCCTCGAAGAATGGGTCCTGCCCACTGGATCACACGAGCATCACAAGGCAACCGTCGAATCCCTCCTCACATACGTGAAAGAAACCAAAGTCACACGATTCATCTAGATGACTTAAAAAGCTCCTAAAAAAAAAAAAAAGAATAACACTTTGGTTGGGACAGGCCTGTCAATAAAAGCAATTTCACGCGAAAAAAAAAAAATAATTTAGAGCAATATTGACGGTGCGAGACGCGATTTAGTCTTGTTTTGTTTTCTCTCTCGGCATTTCGGGCTCGTGGAGGAGAGGTGGAGCGGCTTCGCCTTCACGACCGAGATGGTCACACAGGAATGACCGAAAAGTCATGGACTTATGGCGCAGAATTTCAAATAAATCTCTCGCCAATAATGTTGCTCTAAAATTGTTTTTTCGCGTAAATTTTTTTTTAACACGTGTCGCAACCAGATTGTTAAAAAAAAAACATTTTTTAGGTGTTTTTTTTTTTTTAAGTTAAAGGGGCACTCAAGTGGATTCTGAGATCGTCTATTTATTGTCATAACTCAATCTGCGGGCTCTAAGCATCCTAGAAATCCCAAGATTACATTGAAGGGCGGCCGATTTCCCTATTAAAAATCCAATCAAAGATCGCTGTTCTGCGCCTAGGCGCACGCCGTCAGGGGCGCTGTCGGACGGGAAGGCAGCAGGGAAGGGCGTGCGCCATCCAATCACGAGTGACGGCTTCCCGGCGGATTGATCCTTCGAACCGGCGGAGTGATCTTCCGAATGTGCGCGTATTTGATGGATTCTCGTTGGGACTCATTTTGTTTACTTCGGGTCTTGCGTCGTGTGGAGATGGACCTGCCAAATCTAACACCGTTAGAGGTGGAAATTCTTCGGCGGACGGCAGATATCAGCTCAATCTCCTACGACGCCACTCCTACGCGCGACGCCGATGCACCGAACGCGACGGACTCGGACGACAGTTCGCGATGCTCAATGTCGACACCGGAGGAAGACGACGAAACCGACGACGCAACCCAGCGGCTTGGGAACACCAACTGGTAGGTGATGAGCTGTTTATTATACCTCTCATATGTATAGCTGATGCTGGTTTTCTGTTTTAAGGTGCCAATGCAGTTGCTGCGTGCCGATGGAAACCGTCGCAGAGTGTGTCTGCTGCCGTGACTACCCGGCCGCCGTTCGCAAGCAGCAGGGCCGGCAGAGCTGCGTGACAAGCCACCCGGATTTCGAGGGGCTGTGCCTCGATCCGGGTGTGCTACAGCTGGCCTGTAGCACACCCGGGAGTGATGTGCGTGGGCACATCACTCCCGCGTAACAAGGCGAGGAGAAAACGTAGTTCGCTCTTTTTCAAACAATAATAGCTGTATTACGTCACCTACAGCCAAAGATTTAACGTTGTTGTCAAAATATAATGTGCATGTGCCTAAAAAGATCAATAATAATAACTTTAGCAATCTTTTCGCAGTTCGCTATTTCTATTGGTCGAATTCTATGGAGGTGGTGGAGACACGGGATGGACCCCGCAAGAGGATATAGTGCCTGTGTATTTCTATTGCTGTGAGTTTACTAGGGCGCCTTGCCATTTAGAACTGGTCATTTTTATTGACTGAAGCCCAACAAACAATATGCTTCCAAAAACAAGCTTCTCCAAAAAGCACTTGAGTGCCCCTTTAAGATTGGCAAGCGTAAATCACCTTTTTATACTTATAATACAGACATTTTCCAACCAACCAGAGGCGGCGTAGCCAAATTGGTTGGTGACATCGGTCTACTCCGTTGCCTGGTCCCCTTTAACGAACACCGCGTCCTCTCGAAAAGCTCCGCGTCAGAACTTGCACAACGATTTCAAAAGATCGCTCCACACGGAGTACTAAAACTAAAACTTTAAATCGGGAGATGGATATTGTAGCGAACATGATAATAAAAAAGTGATACCTAAAATTTACATAAAAAGCAAAGAAACCTTTGAGAACCTCATATGCAAACGTCATTGCTAGTGGTTCCACGCAGCGCCACCTGGCTCGCGACGACGCCAAGACGGACACGTCTGCCGCTTGGGGCGAAGGGGGTCCACAAACCATGACGTCATGCGCAGGCCTTATGTCTATTAATGTCTATTGGGTGGTGCTGCCGGCTAGGGACATAAGTATATTATCACAACGCAGAGGAGTGGTGCACCTGAATGACAATGGAGTCCCGATTAATCACCGCGGGGAAACGGATGCTCCAAGGACGCTGCTCCGAAATACAACCCGGTGGCACGCTGGGGAAAGTCGGCATTGTCATCGGCGGAAGATACGAGAGATCCGTAAATCTGTCAGGCCGCCCGTTCCGAGTCCAACGAGGCAAAGGCCCCTCACAAATAAAAACCGTCAGCAATAGAAAAAAAATAAATAAATATGGAGTCGGCTTTCTGTACAGTACGATAGCTGGAGCGTTTATGTCTACCCTGGCGATTGAGGAAGAAAACAAAAATGCTCGAGTAAGACACGGAACGCAGTAAGGAAGCGCTTGCTGCGTGAATGGGCCCTAAGAAGACAGTAGTGCTAGTAGAGTGAGTATCTTTAGGTCACTGACCGGAGGTCAGCTTGTACATATTATACACTAATGTTCAGCATATTGAAATTATAAATCGCGAGGGACACAGACGGACATGAAGTAGACGGGACAGCACTCTCATATTTATATAATATAATATAAAATATTATATTAATATTTTAGTACCCATGTTCAGGCAGTGATGACACGAGCGCTGTGACAGCGTTCGACCGGGAGCAGCCTTCGATCGGCGGGGACCACAGTTCTCAAGGGCAGAGATGTATCCGATTTCAGCTCAGTGTCGCATATTTGGCTCGGGGACAACTCGCTCTGCAAGTGCGGAAGTAGTAAAGAGTGCGCGTGAACAGACGTGATCGGCGCCCAAGGCACGCGAGCTCACGCGCGCACCCATAGCTTTAGCTTCGTAGAAAAAGAAATTGCGAGCGCGTGACTCTAGACTAGACAGTAGTTTCTCTTGAGCGAGAGTCTGCGCAAATAAGGCGTCGGGCAGAATGCACCATGTCGCGCAAAGGTCCTCTTGGTCCTCTTACTGCAAGAGCTGTGTGAATCGTGGACAATAGGACACGAACGATGCAATGCCAAATTTTCAGTTCCAAGAAAGAAAAAATATATATATACTCTGGTGTAGGCCATTTACCTAAAACACATGAAAAAAAAAAAAAAAAGAAGAGGAATCGAACCGCGCGCAAGCACGTGGTTTGAAAGAATGTCCAGCAGTCACGAGCGCTCGTGCAAAGGTGGAATAGAATACCACCCCCCCCCCCCCCCCCTATACTTTTTAGAGAAAAGAATAAATAAAAGAGATCAATCGTAAGTCGTACGTGCGAGCACAACAGAAGCTGCAAGAGCGAACTCCTCCGCATGTCCGTGCACGCACGCTCGCGCAGTGCAAGAGTCGTTCAAGGCAACATGCTCGCAGCCCCAGCAACCCCCCCCCCCCCCCCCCCCCCACCGGCGCCCCTTCTCCAACCAAAAATAAATAAATAAAACAAATAAATAAAAAGAAGCTTGCTTTTACGAGCGCGTCCGCTGGAAAGAACGCCTACATCAAATTGATGCCTAAGCAGATCAAATACGTCTAGCACCTCGAACTCGTAATTCTGCCGCTGTTTCGATAGAGTTTGCGAGAAGCGATCGCCGGCTTCGCCTGGATTTCCTTTAGAATTGAGAGATTATCAAAACTGCCAGCGTTTCGGAAACTGCTCATCTGGGCCACTAAAACAATTAATATATCTGAAGAAAAAAAAATGTGTTTACGCTACTGTATCGTGCAGTGCATGCACAAACCGAGAGTCATCGAGTAAGAATCCAGATCGAACTGACCGATAATGAACTTGGATACGTCGACAGCGCATTTAATCGTCCGTTCACCACAGCAACGGCCCCGGTATCTCTTCTCAAACACGAACGACTCGGAACAGAAACCCGGAAAACAAACAAAAGACGCCGGGCATCGCGGCTGAAAGAAAACCGAACAGACCCCACGACGTTCGAAAGCTGAGATAGGATCTCGGATGTCCAGATTTTGAAAATCGAAGTACGGTCGTACGAACGGCGTCTCGAGCGAAAGGCGACCGTTCTGGGACGCTCGTTCAGCTCGGACATTCCATTTGGAACGCACTCTCGCCGTGGACTCGCTCGCCGAAAAGCGAGATCGGTACCGTAACCTAGGGCAGTTTGGAACGCCGCAGTAGAGATCGCACGTAGTCTGGCGTGATTCATACACCGCGCCGCAGCCAGTGATCGTATTACAACGAAACAAACAAAAACAGAACACGGAGACGCAAGGCGGTCGCGACTGAGCGAGAGCGTTCTCGATGCAAAAACGACCTATTCGATTGCGACTTTGGATCACCGGAAAGATCTGACGCGGCTCGCGGCTACTTCGTACCCTTTGATTGTTCCTTTTCGCTTGTTTCTCTCCGAGAACGAGAACTTGTTGCGTCTGCGAAACGAAAACTTGACGCGCGCAACAAGCGGCGGGGGAAGAGTAGAGACGCTTCACTCACGAAACCATAGCCTCTGCTCTTGCCGGTCTGCCGGTCGGTGATCACCACAGCCTCCTCGATGTCGCCGAAGGCTTCGAAAAACTGCCGTAGCGACTTGTCCGTGGTGTGGTACGGTAGTCCGCCCACGAATATTTTGGTGAACGTAGTGTCTTTCTGCTGCACTCCACTGTCCGACATGCCGCCGACAACTCTCTTGCATGCTCATCTGACGCGCCAGCTGCACGTCACGTGATCTGCCTCCCGAGCGCCCCTTCGCGTTGGAACGTCGCGGAGCGTCTGCTACTGAGGCTTCAGTTGATGCGGGCAAAAAAACGTTTTGGTTTCGGTTTCGGCGCGCGGTGTTTCCTAGGCATTCTGTGAAGGACCGTCGCTACTGCTCCTTTAGAATTAAGGATGTTAACAAGTCAGCAAGTGAAAATTTACAACATGGTTTCCTTTTATGTATCGTCGTTAACTCTAGCCTCGCAGTGGTTTTACAAGGGCGCAAGTTAATTAATTGTGTTAATTTAACCTGCAGCTCCCAGAAAGCACGATTGCAGAAGAGTTTTATAGGCACAAATATACAAATGCGCACAAATATACACACGCGCATAAATATGCACTCATACGCACATAAATGCATAGAAAATCGCTGTTCAAATGTTTGGTAATTAACCTTAAAGTACGAGTATACATAAAGCATTTAAATTTCACATCGTATTTTTTTTTTTAACAATTCGAACAGGGGTTTGATATAACATGTAAAAACCAAAAAAGAGAACCAACTCGCCGCAACTCAAGATATATGCATGTATGTTCGATAATTATAATTCAGAAAAATAATATATATATATATATATATATATATATATATATATATATATATATATACAAATAATGGCGGAGCCAGGATATATATCCTGGCTCCGCCGTTATTTTGGCTTTTGGCGGGTTCCTTAAAACTTTGATTCTTATATTAATTGGATTAAGTACGGTTCATTCATCTGCATATGTTCGTTTATATATATATATATATATATATATACTAACATTTATTAAAATCACACTACCACGCGGAAGAGAAAGAAGAGCAAGCGGCTTTTGTAGGAATTTTAAGTGACAGGTTAATCTCTTATAATCTTCACGCCTGGGACACACAAAAGGGAGTTCCAGTGAGAGGGGAGTTCCTCCTTCCCCTTGTCTCTGGTGGTGGCCGGAGAGCTGACGGAATGACGTTAGGTGCAAAGCATGTACAGTGCAATCCACTAATAACGATAATGAGAAAATATCGAAAATTCAATCGTTATAACCGAATATCGTTGTATCTGGACTAGACTGAACGTTTCTAGTCTAGAACTTAGTAAAAACTGATCGTTATAAGCAGTACATCGCTATAAGTCCCCCGCAAATCGGTCTAGTTCAAGAAAGTATGAATAGATGACGCTGTCAACCTTTCAACTTTATATTTTAATTTTTTTGTGACGATCTTATGAATATCACAAAAAGAATGTTTACCATAATTGTTATGATTTTTGTTGGGTCTAATCGTCCGACAGAAAGGTTTAATTGTACAAAACATGAAACGCACCAAATCAGCCAAATCTGGCGCATTTGACCTCGCTCTGTCTGGCGTGGTCTGGCCAGGCTCGCTTTAGATCGGCCGTCGCAATCCAAGCCAGTCCAATTTACAATGGCGATGGTCGGATGCGTTACTGGCGTTACTTTGTTTACAACGCACTTCTATTCCCCTTGAAAACGTTGGTTTTGGTGTGTACTTGCTTACGTCCACTTACGAGCGACTTTGTATTCTCTACAGCGTCACTGATCGAAGAGTTCATAAACCGAAATACCATGTCCTCCTCAAATAGGCTACGGATCGACGAGGCAGAGTACGGCCAAGTGGGGATGTCTCCTAGCTCCGAACACAACTCTGGTAAAACCTCCAGTTCTTCCAGTGTCCGTACCGTCGATTCACCAATACCCGCTATGGCACCGCCTTTACCGACGATACAGTCCGTACGGAGCTTATCCGAAGACGCAGCTACACACGCGAACTGTTCGTCGTCACTACCAGCAAACAACCCGACCTCCCATGCAAGGACCTACGACAACTTCCCAGGGTTCGGTGTAAAGCTGGGAAGACCCAAAGGAAGGCTGCAGTTCTCTACCTACTTTTCACCCGACGAGTTCAGGCCCCATTACACCATCAAGGCCTGTTCCGCCAACGGCGGCGCGGTGGTGGCGAAAGGCGAGCACGCGTACGCGTTTTGCGACGTCGAACACGGCAAGGCTGTGATCGAAACCCTCGACCGAAAGATCGCCGCCGTGCTCCAGAAGACGGCTGCTATTCGTAGGAAGCTGTCCGGACACCGGACTCGATACAAGCGGAACAGGGACCTCCTGAAGCAGCTCAACGAACTGCGGGAGTTTCGGAAGCTTCCCAAGCTCGTGTTCAATCCTTCGCAGAAACGCATGAATCGCGAGGCCGTTGCGGCGCCTGTGAACTCTGCCGGTGTGACCAACGTCGCCAAGGGGTCTGGCAGCACGTGCGATCAGTTGCGCTTGGACGACGATATAATTGTTTGTGAAGAAACTGCAGGTTAACAAGATGCTGTGGAGCCTCGCTTAAAGGCGCTTTCGTTTTTTTGTTTTTTTTGTGGATGCACACATTGAGGAAATTTTTTTTTAAATTTAATTCACAGTCACTAACAAGGTGAGAACGACAGGGAGGAGCTTCAGTAGTTTTGCCTCCAGCGTCGGCTTCCTACCTTCGACAAGGCATCAATGCCTCGTGTACCTCGAGCATGCGTGCGCAGCCAAAGCATGGCAAAAGGCATAGAGCATGTGCTGGGGGACGGACGTTCGAAAGACATGCCCTGCCATTCTCATTCTGTCAGTGACTCCGAGTACCTGCCACGTTTTGGTCACTGTTGCATATGATGTGCCCGACCTTGTTTTTCTTGTTTCCAGATGTAGATTTGAACTTTCTTCCAACAGCCCCAGTACATCAGACCTTGGAAAATAAACTAAAAAAATAATCATTGCTCAATCGTCCATTTTTTTTTTGTTCTTGTGACACATGTGGTAATGTTTTGTAATTGTAGAACATCTACGGCCATCTTCAAAATGACAGTGAACACGCGATCGCCGACCGACCGGTGCTGCCAGAGTGGACTAGCAATGGCTCCGAGCATCACGGAGGTAGAGTAACTGCCTGCGCAGAAAGAACTGGTGCGTTGTTGCAGTAGCGTGTATCACCCTGCTTGCTTTCAGAAAAAGAAAAAAGGAAGCGACTTGTGTTTTGGCAGAGATGACGCGCACGGTGCGACAGCAGCCAAAAGGAGCGTGTGAAAGGCATTGGTCACATAATTTCGATAATGGGATGAAGCAGTTCGCCGCGTTGTACCCAGACTGACATGAAAAAGAAGTAGTATACTTCCTCCTAACAACTCATCCGTTTTTTCTGCACAGGTGCCTGCCCTCTCCGTGATGCACGGAGAGGGTAGGCACGATGCGTCATAATGGAAATGATAGTACAGTCTGCGGCAATGCGAGCCTGCCCAGTTTGGTGCTTGCCGAAAGGGCTAAAATGCCGCACGGGTGCCTGTTGCATACCGAACTATGAAACCGACCGGCACATTTCAACATTTGAAAATGTAACAATCCATTTCAACCTTTTTTTTTTTTTCTTTTTAGCAGCTTGGTGTGCTTGGAGATTCCCACGTGGCTTCTGTGCTGCCTGGCCTGAGCGCGGCCGATCCGGCTTGTATTTCCGCACCCCATACTTGCCGAGGTAACATTTAAAAATTTTACTAGCTGTCCTTTGCACACACCAAGTTTTTTGCAAACACCATTAGATCGCAAGTCGTCCAATCTACCTCCAGTAACAACGTGCCTCTGTATTGTGCACGTAGGGGGTCGGACGACTCAGTCTTCAACGTTTTCTGTCTTGCGTGGAGAAAGTTGGCAGCTTGTATTAATATGAAAGCATTAATTATCCCAAGGAGCGCAGCCGGCGGCTTCTGTAACCGAAAAAAACGCGAAAGAAATGCCCATTCTCCCCGTGGCTGAGCAAAATGGCTCCTAGATAGCCATTGGAGGCCGCTTCACGAGAGCGCACGCTCGGCTGCCGGCCGCAACCTCGGCAGTAGCGAAACGTGACCGTCCACGCCAGTACACCGCAGACAAACTAAGAGAACGACGATCATGCTTTCGCATTCCCAACTTGTAAGAAGTGCTTAGCTGACCTCGAAATCTTCTCGCTGCATTTAGAGCTGCCTTCGAATGTCATCTTACGAGGCAAAGCTTAGGGCTGTTGTGGCTGACGGCAACTGCCAATCCTTGCTACTCTATATGCCTACTGCGAGGGAGTGACGGCAAGTTTGTGCAGTGTTTTCTGCTGTGCCACATTTCTGACCAAAAAAAAAAATCTGCCCCTTTCCCAATACTATGGTGGCAAAGGCAGTGATAACGTAAAGCCTATTGTGTCTTGCTTGACGGCGACGTCGCACCGAGGAACTTCGTGTGTGTGTTGTGCCTCGATGGCGCAAACATCTTTGTGCAATGCGTCTCTGAAAGAAAGCCTTGCCAAAGCTGGCGCTTGAGGGTGTGCAACACAAAGTTTACGTCTCTCACGGCCGCACACCCCAGCTTTGACTGCTATTTCACATCTTCTTGTCTTCTACGAAGTACATGCTCGTTCTCATCCCTTCCCTCCTGCACACACTCCCGCTATATGTGCGAGCATGTTTGCTGCCTTGTGACAACATTTCATTTCATTTCATTTAAATTATTTACTCTCAAGGCCGAAGCATTACAGAGAGGAGTGGTGAAGCAAAAAAAAATACAACATGAACATAAACACAGCAGGGGGATTACAAAAAATGGTTGCAAACGGCACTTTTGAAACGGTCGGTGTCAGTGATTGAAGCGGTGGAGGCGGGGAGGTGGTTCCAGTCTGTGCAGGTTTTGGGAATGAACGAGTGGAAGTGCAAATTGGTGCGGCTGCTTGGGACGCCAACCTTGAACTGATGGTCGCTGCGGGAAGAAATGTACGATGGTGGCAGAAAGAGAGAGTCACTGAGTAGAGAATTGAAATGATAAACCTTATGAAAGAGACAAAGACAAGATAGTTTACGACGCAATGAAAGATCGGGTAAGTTAAGATTAGATTTCATAGAAGTGACACTGGCAGTTCGAAAGTAATTTGAGAAGATGAAACGCGCGGAACGGTTTTGAATGGCTTCTATTTGAACAATAATGGAGTTAATATGAGAGTCCCAGATTGATGATGCATATTCAAGCTTTGACCTCACTAAAGTTTTATAAAGTATGAGTTTCAAGTTAGTTGGGGCTAAAGAAAAATTACGCCGTAGATAACCGAGTGCGCGATTAGCATTACTAGTGATGTAGTCGACGTGATCTTGCCATGAAAGGTTAGCAGAAATGATAATGCCAAGATATTTGTAGGACGAAACTTGCGTTAGGTGAACACCGTTAAGTAAGTAGTCACACGGTAGGATGTGATTTGAATGACGTGCAATTCTCATTGACTTACATTTGGCAGGGTTAAGTTTCATTAGCCAGGTGTCACACCAAAATGAAATGTTATCGAGGTCAGACTGAAGAGCATGATGATCAGCAGGTTCCAGAATTTTGCGATAAACAACACAGTCTTCAGCAAAAAGTTTTATAGATGAAGAAATGCAGCTAGGTAAGTCGTTAATATAAATAAGAAAAAAAGTGAAAGCCGTTTACAACTTCCTGTAACGCCGAATTGGAGCGCAGCTCTTGAGGAGGAGTGGAGGGTATATTCCTCCTCCTCCCTCGTGATCATGCCTGCTAGTCCTCCTCCCCTCCTGCTCCCCCTCCCTCTCCTTTACCACCTCCTCGTCCTTCAAGCTCCTCCCCTCCCCTCGCCTCCGCCTCCTCGTCTCTCCTCCCCCCTCCTCCACCTTCCTACTGCTTTCCTCCTTGCCGCTCAAGCCGGACAATGAGGGGAGGAGGAGGAGAAGGAGGGGGAGGAGGAGGAGGGGGAGGAGGAAGAAGAGGGGGGGGGAGGAGGAGGAGAGGAGGAGAAGGGGGAGGAGGAGGAGGGGAGGAGGAGGGGGAGAAGGAGAGGGAGGAGGAGGAGAGGGAGGGGCGCGGTTACGCCGACGGCGACGGCGACGGCGACGGCGACGGCGACGGCGACGCCGACGCCAACGGCGACGCCGCTCAGGCTGGAAACGGGCCCCTAAGAGCTGCGCTCTAAAAGCAAGGGCCCTAGCACTGACCCCTGCGGGACACCGGACGTTACCCGACAGTGAGGGGAGTTATGGTCATTGGCAGTTACATATTGCGTGCGATTAGACAAGAAGCATTCTATCCATTTAAAAATATTTGGGTCCATGTTAAGTTTACTTAATTTAAAGAGGAGCAGACTATGACAGACACTATCGAATGCTTTAGAAAAGTCGATGAAAATGCAGTCAACAGTGATTAAGTGATCTGCAGAAGAGAATAAGTCGTTATTAAAGGCGAGTAGTTGAGTTTCACATGAGTAATTTTTTCTGAAGCCGTGTTGATGCATACTAAAATAACATTGCAAGCTCGCTTTTCCCCCTTGTTGCTTCAGCATCGGATTGCCAACCAGAGTAACCCCGGTTTGAAGCAAAGCACTCTCACTTTCTGTTGTGATATTTTATGCTGGTAATTTTGATTTTTTTGCAATAATGAGTGCTGTCTGGTGAGTTGTCTTCGAACTATGATAGAGGGGAAGCCCAGCTTGCGTCCACCCATCAGAATACACTGGCAACATGATGTTGTAGTGATCTTTGTTGCCTTTTATGCCCCATACTAGCGTATACTCAAACAAGAATTACCAAAAAAGACAAAATACATGCAAGGATAGTTGCTGAATATGCTGGTCGACCAGAACTCTCCCCTGCGAAAATAACGACAGCAGGAAGCAAGGCTAGGGAAGGTGGCGTATGCATGCACGGAAGTTTACTGGAAAAAGTTCTGTTTCTCATGTGATGCTTCTTCATTACAGAAAACAACTAGGAACCAGTCATATAACGCATTCTGCGTTAAAGCCATCACACGGTGTGCATCGAACACGGGGTGGAATGTTGGAAGGTTGCACGAGTAAAAGGAGGCCATGTAAGTCCACTGTTTTGTCTGCGATTTTAATTGGTCTATAATGTACACATAGTAAACAGCGCTAAAACCACTCACGCAAGGAAGGGCACTGAGCAGTCTAAAAGAGGCGGAAAGTTTCTTTTTCTTTAGATCAGTGTCGACTTCGAGTGCACAGGGTTTTCCGTTGATGGACAGGCATACTTGAAAGGTCTTAAAATCTAACATACAATAACAAGTCACTGTTTTTCTACTGCTAGAGAACCTCATATTCACGCCAACAAGTGTTGGCCAAGTCAGTAATCAAGGAAGGAAAAAAAAACGTTTGCAATAAATACTGCTCCAGAAACAAGAAAAAAAAATATGAAGGATTCCACAGAATACTTTGTGTCGCAACTCCACCGGTCAGTTAGAGAAAACATGCAAACTTGAAGGGGAAAGAAGAAAAAAAAAATGGTCTGTGGAATATGGAAGATCCCGGCGAAAATACAAAAACTTGCATGGCATTTGCGTCACGACTAGGATTTTGCGACTGTGAGCGAGGTCATGCAGATCTATTCAGTTATATCTCTGTGCGCAGAGAATTTCAGATCATTGCTGTCCCCATGACATGTCGTCTGATGCCATTTGAAAGCCAGTCACCAAATACCGCTCGGGTGAATCCACGAACTGCGCTTCGGCAGACGACTCCCGTTTCACTCGTGTGCCAAAAGTGTGCATAGTGAAATTGTGATGTATGGTTAGGGCTTTTAGTAACTTTTTACAGATCTTACAATATTAATTGCACCTTTATTTTCTCTTTTCTTTTCTTGTATATTTTATTGCCACCATCTGCTATAACTAGAGCCACTAAATAAGCCATGCTTCAGAGTAGCAACACTTCAGCCATCTTGGTGCTTAAAATCATTGTTGCCAGTTGTTTGAAGCTTTATCTGAAATCACAGGAAATGCTTTTTTGTGCTCTAGAAATGTTAATGCAGTCGGCGATGAAGCTAAGCAATATCGCTTGAGCTTCCTGACAAAGTGTCTAAAGCCCAGGAAGTCAAATGTTTTAATTGTCACGGATGCCAATTGTGCCGCTCTTCACTAAGCCCCAGAAAGGCAGTGCCCGCAAGAAAAAATCCCGAAAATGATGGCACCCACAAGAAAGTTGGGGATTAAAGTCGATATTCTAGTGGCTCAAGCTATAGCATTCTCCATATGAGACAAATGCAGTTGCCAGAGAGTGTGGTGGTAATCTCGTGGTAATACAAGTTTGGTACTGTATCGGACTGCTGCTTTTGAACAGTTGAGTTTGTTAATTGGAAGGGAAGATTACATACTCGATCGATTCAAATGTTTCTTAGGTTTGCCAAATATTTTAAGATGGCCTCAGGCGCATTACTGCTCACTTCCCATGTTGGCTAGCTGACTAATTGCAGAAGTTGTCAGGTAAGCAGTGCTCCAAAGTTTAGTACAGCACTCAAGTGGACTTTGTGTCAAGAGGCAGGAATAAGAATAAGCTTTGGAACTAAAAACTATGGAATCTTAATTGCTCCTGTCCACCTAAAAGCTTTGTTTGAAACAAATTTCTTAAATTTTGATTTCCAAAAGTGATAACTGTATTTGCCATAAAAAAAAAGGGAGCTATCATATATACATATACAATGCAGCTAATCATTTGTCCAACAAACTGCTGCAGATTGCAGTTTCCGGCTGTCGAGAAACCATGTCATGCAGGAAAGCGTCGGCGACAACTTCAGCAGACCTTTGCGAAGTCCCAAGTTTGCCACTTGTCAAGGTCACACTAAACATTTCTCGGGATGCAACCCAATGCATTTCCGTCGTAGAACATGCTTAAGTAAAACAAGAAAAAAAAAAAATGTAGTCAACAACACAAACAGAACAATGAGGAGACACGTCATGACAGTATCTTACAAAAACGGGCACGATAAATATGCTTATGAGTCATAATCGCACTCGCAGCGATTCCCTGCTGGGGAGGTTGTCAATGGGAAATCGGAAGAATGCAAGTTGCACATATGCAGGTCAACCTTTCAGTCAGTTTCCTTTTGTCTTTTTATTTTTTTTTACAGGCGAGACATTTACGTCCGGACAAAAACAAAAACATGCATGCGTCCGGCACTCGTAAAGTCCACTTGTCCGTAAGGAAACAAAGTCGCAAAGAGCAGCAAACCTTCCAAGGTCAAGTCGGCAGGCTCCGTACAGAAATCAGATTGCCCGAAGCTGCAAGGGACGACGAAGCATTGCGCCGCATAGCGCAGTCGTCGTTCCGAGCCCTCGGCAGCCGCAAAGTATTTGCGGAGAAGGAACGGAAGTATTTTGGAGTGAACGAAGATGAGGAACGAGAGACATGACCGCGGCTCTTTGAACACACTGTTAGCGAAGTGAAGGAAGCTGACCCGACAACAGGCTCATTTGAAGTGGGGTCATTGTACATCGAAAATAATGCCATGCCTTCAAATGTAACATCACAGACTAGATCTCATGTTTACAATGGTTGAGCATGTTTACGACAAAGAAAAAAAAAGGGGGGGGGGGACCTTATGTGCGTTTGGTGCGAGGTCGAAGACACAGCACGACTACATCGTAAACGCGAGCCTCTGGGGCTTGCTTCTTTCTTCCCCGCAGGAATAGATTTCTTGCACACAGGGTCACACCGCACGTCCACCGACGACTTCACGCGGGGAACGGGGTCCACAGGCAGGAAACCCGCCGCTCTGCCTCCAAAAAGGTGGCTCAAAAAGAGCAGCATCGAGTGCCAATAAAAATAAGTCCAAAAAGACTCGGTCACAAAACAACGAAAAACAGTGAAACGAACAAAAAAAAAACAGCAGTTAAAAACGTGAACAAACGAGAATGGAACGCGACAAAGAAAAAGGGTGGTGGTGGCGATGTGATTCTTCCTTCCGTTGCTGCACCCTCACCGTGATCCCATCATCATAATCGTCTTCGACATCAGATCACGCGCAAACCTCGCGTCTTTCTTTTGGGAATGCCCCTCCCCCACGGAGTCACAAAAGCACGCAAGGGCGCCTGCTGTCGCGTTTCTGTCGCGTACGCGCGCTCTTCTGCGAAGGGGGGAAAGGAGGGCGGTTTTTGCGGGTCCAGCGACCGCCGAGGGAAGGACGCGCCTTGTAAACCGCCCCACCCCCGCAGCTTTCGAAAATCTTAAATAACTATAAGAGGAAAGGCGGGAGAGAGAAGGAGCATACACAAACATTGCACTTGGGAGAGAGAGAACAACTTGTTTGTCTTTTTCTGTCCGTCCTAGTCTTCAACGCCCCCCTCTCCCCCCGGTGTCCTTGCGCACGTCCAGTTCAGTCTTCATGTCCGTCGCAAAGTCCTGCCGCGTGTCGTCGGGCAGAGGGGGGCGGCAGAAGGGCAGGGGTCGGAGTCAAACGAGATTCTGGGTTGTTACGTCGCCCGGTGGGTCCGCACGCGGCGGCTCAAGTCTCCATGAAGCTGGCAGGCGAGAGCGAGGACCGTTTGCTGTGGGAGTCTCCGACGCCGTTAGACGACGGCATCCGCGAGAGTTTGCTCGAGAACGACCCGAGGATGTCGCCGGCGCTGGACGCGGCAGACATCGAGGGCGCCGAAGAAGGTGCCCCTAGCAGCGACGCCACGCTGGTCGGGCTCACGAGACTCGGAGGGGTGTCTAGGAGTCCCAGGCTGCCCTCGCGGTACCTGCATCGTGCAAACATGGAATCCACCTTTAGCTTTGGAACTGAGCGTACATCAGGTTAAAGACTGGTTTACACACTCGCATTTGGCAGTGGTCGACTGCACTATGACCTCTTTGACCACTTATATGAAAGAATGTGATGATGCAATCTATCATGTAGCATAGGAACACTTCAGATCTGTATATAATCCTTAGGGTTTTTTTGTTTTTTTTACGCATCATTCTTTTATAATGGACTTGAAATAATGCTGACAATGTTATGAGTGACCGTTTCTTGTAAACAGACAATGTTATGAGTGACCGTTTCTTGTAAAGAGTGCATAGATTTGGTCTTGCAGATAGCATATTCGAGTGCTGCTTGCACGCTTGGACCAGTTTGTTGTAACCCCGCTCTACACGTCACAATGGAATGCAAGGAATCGTAGTGCGGTCAGTTACGGTCATATGGAAGCGTGTGAACGAGCCTTCTAAATGTGATCAGCAATGTGTCAGATACATATATGTATATATAGAGCAAAGTCACTGGTACATCAGCAAAGTCAACACTTTGCTTTGTCTTGTGTTCTCTTCGTCTCTTTGTGTCCTCGTCTTAGTCGCGCTGTTTTTCAACATGAAATTCACCACTTTATAGCGCCAACTAATAGCGCCAAGAAAGCAATCATACTTCAATCCTGATTGACGGAAGGCCATTTTGTTTCATCCAACCGGTTCATTCTCTTCCCCATTCTGATTAAAAATGGGAGGAGTATGAGGTACTACATGTAGCCTGTTTTATACAGAGGCATTGTTGTTAGACTTCATGAAGCGCATACTTAAAGGGACACTGACAGGGTGTTTATGCTCGCCGAGGTTGTTAGTTGTACATGACATGTGAGAGCCCAACTACCCAGAACACAATTTGCGACTTGCAATTCGGTTTCTTTCCGCCCGAAAACCGCCGATCAAGAACTGGCCGGTTCGAGTCTAGCTCATTTTCTTTTCCGTGGTCACGGGCCGTTTTTCTAAGGTATCGATGCGACCACCAAATTTAATGAAATTCGTTGGTCACTGAAGGCACACACTCAATATTAAAAATAGAAAAAAAAAATATGAAACCCATTTTTTGTGGCTTCTAAAAAGCTGCAAATACGTTGATTGAAAAAAAAAAAAGTTCCACAGAGAACCGGAAGCATTCTGCGCGTGCGTCGTTTCGCGTATTGTGGGGCTCGCGGGGACGGCGATGGCAGCGGACGACGGGCGTGGGACCTCTACTTCAGAACTGTCGTTCGCGGAACCGGCGAATTCTGTCTCCCTTTAAAATAAAAATGTAGGACTGATCAAAAGAATTGGTATTCATCCCGCACGACACGCCCGACCACCAAGCCGATTTGCACGAAGACGTCGCCGAGCCGTCGCTCCCTTCTCGTGGCTGAAGACATCGCTCGCGCAAACTTCAAGCACGACGTGTCCACTTCGAGTTGAATATGCACGGGTACGATTTCTTTACTAGGTGCGAATGTCGCCAATGCGTAGTGCTTACCGACTCCGACCTGGGAGCGCTTTTGCTGGAGGAAAATCGGCAGCAAACAACTTACAGTTTACCGGCTAAATTATTACTAAGGAAAGAAATCCCCCAGTAACGAGATTCCCGAGTAGCTCAGCGGGAACGACGTCTGCTTCACACGCGGCAATACCGAGTTCAATCCCCAGTAATGGCTTGTTGTTTTTTTTTTTCTTATATTTTTTATGTTTACATTTCTTTTTTTTACAATTATCACTAAAGAAACAAACAAAAAATAACAAACAAATGTTGTGGACGAAACGTCACTGAATTCAATAGGATACGATTTCCTTTTTGACACCTTGGAGCTCAATGTAATCACTTTCCACAAAATGCAAGGAGCATATAGATCAGATAGCATTCGCTTTCCGAGGTGCCCGTTAATGTTCTACAGGAATTGCAGCCAGCCATTGGTCCCGGTCCCGTTGATCTTTCGGAAACTCTGTCGCACAATGCCACTTTTTTGCGGACGCAGGACATGTGAGCCAGCTCTTCACGCAACATCTTGGGTGTATTCTTTGTGGAGCCGACCATGGAAATTAACCACGGGCACTCACTACTTATCTCCAACTCCTCAATGTACAAAACAACTCATCTTGGAGTACAGAACAGCGAGCGGAACAAACATAACTGCAAAAAAAAACGCATGGCAAACAGTTCCCCCTACGCCGCATGTCGTCTGCTACGCAGAGGGGAAAAAAAAAAAGAAGGAAAAAAAAAAAGCGGATGGTCGGGTGTAGCCACGGGATTTCCGCCACTCTCTCCCCTCCACTCCTCCGACCTCCGTGCGCGGGTTTCGGTTTCGGTTTTGAGCAATTGCGTCTTTTGGTTTTATTAAAAAAATATGGTACTCTGTTGCAAAATATTAATTGGGTAGTTCTCCAACACCATAATGAAGCGCCTGGCAAAAAATGAAAAATATTTTTTTGGGGGTGTCAGTGTCCCTTTAAAGGGGCAGTGCAATGGTTTTAATGTTGAAAAGATTTCCAGTTTGCATTTTTTATATTGTTCATACAAGCCCAAGTGACCAAAAATGCGTCACCTTTCCCCAAAATACGGTTATTCTGCTGCGTAATCGCAAGGCAAAAAACGAATTATTTGCCGATCTGCAGCCGCCTTTTGATGTGTGTGCGAGATTGGACGCTAAACGCACCAATCGAAGACGTGCTCCCGGCACCATAGTACTGGTGTCTTTGTTTTAAAGCGATAGCTTTCAGGGCGGCACTTTGCAGAGATTTCGAGCTCGTGGGCTGTTGTCGCTGCCATGGAAAATCCCTCGTTCCCTCTCCTCTTGGTGCAAAGAGAGGGAAGTGGAATTTTCCTGTCGGCCGGGCAGCTCGGAGAGAGAAGAGAGGGCAGCGCCGGCATCCCGCCAGTAGCGACGCGACGAAGGGAGATTTTTCCTGTCGTCTGCTTCAAACAAAACGGTTGTTTCCAGACATTCCTCGTGAAATGCAAAATCCTAGTTTTGCAGTATCCAATCGCTACGCGTAATGTTGGACGGTTTTAGAAACTTGCACTGCGCTTACCCACTTACATCACGGATCACCGAGCACTCGTGGTGGTCATCAGTGGCATGCACGGCGACCACCATGACGGCCACCTCAGTATGTGATGGCACCTTTCTACCCGCATCGTGCGACCATGCTACAGCTATCGCTTCCGTTTCTTCGCACATTGTGGGTGAAAAATTCAACTTTTCTTTAAAGCAGCCACGCCCCTCTTGTGAAGCTTGCTGTGTGCTAGCGTTCTCATGTCAAGCTTTTCGGCTTCGCTCCCACGCACGTGCGTAAAGCTTCACAACTTTGCAACGATTTCTCGAAGAGGCGGCTGACGAGGAGGAGCACCTCGATTAGCCCGGTTGGCTGAGGAGTTTGCTGCTCTGGGTGTGCTTGGCCTATATATCAGGCGTATGAAAAGTAGGTGGTGGGCATGGTCGCAAGCTCGAATCTCAAAAGTAGGTCCCATATTCTGACATGGGCTCATGCTCGCTATTCTACAGTATAGTCGCATGTAATTAGCCCTCCCCCCCCTTCCCCAGAAATTGTTTTTCGTTCAAGTCGTCCTTAATAATGAGACAAAAATGCGCATACCGTGTTTTCCGGTGTATAAGACGCGGCTTTTTTCAAAAGTTCTTGCTGGTGCGTCTTATACAACGGTGCGTCTTATACGCGAATTTTTTTTTTTTTTTTGCGAGTTCAGAAATTTGAAATTTACTCGGTTGATGTTCAAGCTTGTTTCACCAAAAACAAAATATCGCTACCGATCACGCGGTCGTAACACGGTGATACTTCAATACGGGGACCACCGCGTGCCACGTTTTAGGTGAACTCCAAGATTGCAAACATGCGGTCGTTGCGGATGCGGAGGTCCCAGGCGTAAGTAATGTGAAATGCCAACAGATGGCGACAATCACGCTTCTCGCCAAGACAAGCCAGGACAAGCCAGGACAAGCCGCCTCTCTTTTTCAGTCGCCATTTTCATCTTTGTTCGCTCTGCGTACGTGCGTCGTCGTGTTTTCCTGCCATCTGCCCGGTCTTGCTACAATATGCCACCGCAGTCGCGCAAGAGCTACACAGCGAAGTTTAAATTATCTGCGGTCGAGTACGCTACCGAACACGGTAACCGGGCTGCAGGTCGCCGTTTCGACGTCACCGAGAAGATGATTCGCACATGGCGACAGTCGTCCACCAAACTACAGGCGATGAAAAGTGGAAAAAAGGCTGACCGCGGAAAGAAGGCGCGGTGGCCTGAACTTGAAGACCGGCTCGTCAAGTGGGCTCTTGAACAGCGGGCTGAAGGTAGGGCACTGTCAACCGTGCAATTGCGCTTGAAAGCACGCACTTTGGCCAGTGGAATGAATGCCGCTGATTTTGTTGGTGGGCCGTCATGGTGTTATAGATTTATGCGCCGCAAAGCCTTGTCAATCAGAGCGCGAACGACAATGTGTCAGAAACTCCCAGACGACTTCGGAGAAAAAGTGGAGAAGTTCCAAGAATTTGTAAAGAAGGAAGTCGAAAAGAGTAACATCATCGACAGCCACATTGTGAACATGGATGAAGTGCCCCTGACATTTGATATCCCTATGTCAAAAAGTGTCGCTCAGAAAGGTGCCAAGGCAGTCACAGTACGAACAACTGGGCACGAAAAGTCTCACTTTACAGTTGTACTAGCGTGCTGTGCTGACGGAACAAAGCTGCCGCCGATGTTGATTTTTAAAAGAAAAACAATGCCAAAAGAAAGCTTTCCGCCTGGTGTTGTCGTCAAAACTAACGAGAAGGGCTGGATGGATGAGCAAATGATGGGAGTCTGGCTCGAAACCTGCTTTTCGAAGCGCCCGGATGGATTTTTTCATGCCCGGAAGGGCCTTCTAGTCATGGATAGCATGCGGGCACACATGACAGACTTGACACTAAGGCAGATTAAGATGATGAACTGCACCCCTACAATAATACCCGGCGGTATGACGAAGATTCTGCAGCCTTTAGACATAACCGTAAACCGCAGCTTTAAAGCTGTTTTGCGACGCATTTGGGAGGCGTGGATGACGGAAGGCGAGCACAGCTACACCGCAACTGGACGCATGAGGCGCGCTTCGTTTAGTGAAGTTGCAAAGTGGGTCCATGAGGCCTGGAGTGCAGTTTCAGCGGCAACCATAACTGCAGGCTTCCGCAAGGCTGGCCTACTAGCTTCAGCGCCACCTCAGCACGACGATGACGACAATGACCTGAGCGACTCTGAGTGTGAAGAGACTGTCGCAGCAGAGTTGCCGCCAGAAATTGCCGAACTTTTTGACAGCGCATCCGAAGATGAAGACTTCGCAGGTTTTGAGTAGAAATAAAATGTTATGGGCATATGAGAAAGTTCTTTCGTCGTTATTTATTTATTTTTTTTTGCAAAGGGTTGGGTGGTTGGGGCGTGTGGTGGCTTTTTCGATCACTTCACGCCGCATAAAGGCCCAACCACATGCCGCGTCGGCGTTTCCCGGTTAACGCCGAGGTCTGTCCTGTCCAGATATGCGCGTCGCTTTTTTTCGGATGGCCTTCGGGCGATGCGAGCAGGCGCCGGGAAACGCCGACTCGTCTCAGACGCGCCCGTGTGGTTGGGTCTTACGGACTTCTCACAGGTAAGGTGCATTTCGCAATGGTCGCGCAAGCGTGCTTAATTAGTTTCGTTAGCCTATGTGGATAAATTCGGGTGCGTCTTATACACGGGTGCGTCTTATATACCAACTTTTTCAATGAGAGCCTGCATATAGGGTGGGTGCGTCTTATACAAAGGTGCGTCTTATACACCGGAAAATACGGTATTTACCCAAACCGTCTCAGAAAATTTTGCCTATATAGCAGGGTGATAGTATTAACAGGATCCTCAATAAAGGGAAGCTGAAAGGGTTTTTGAACAAAACGGATTACAGGTGATTTCTATCGTATTTTTCTATCGTGAATATGAATATCATGAGCATTTGACCCAAACATATCGCTAGACATGAGGAAAACCTAAAAACCAACCGCTGGGTGTGACGTCGTACCCAGAGGTTTGAACTGCCTCGCGAATGCTGCTTATGAGGGAACTCGTGTAGCAATTTCGACTGGTCAGGTAAGGTTTGCGCAAAGCCCTGAAATGCTGAAAACTTTGTATAATACTTCACAATTCTCCCCTCCCACCGAACGTGCCGGGAAGGAGGGGCTTTGACGCTATCTTCAAAGCACCGTTGTGGCTACTTGGTGCATCAATCTAAAATATAATTTTAATATTTGTGATTCTGCAGGCCAAATGAAGATGACTTAAGTGTTGTTTTTTTTAAATGCAGAACAGCTTCAGTTTTAAACGATTAGAAAGAGGAGACACACAGGGGACAGCACAGACGGGACATTCTTTTGACTTCAACTACATTTGTTATGGACCTCAAGCACGGTGCAAGACCGCTCAAGCATGATGCAAGGCTGCTCAAGCATGGTGCAAGACCACTCTACAGTCTTACACCGTGCTTGACGTCGATAATAAATGTAGTTAAACTTGAAAGAGTGCCCCATCTGCGTGGTCCCCTATGCCTCCTCTTTCTAATCATTTAAAATAGCCACCAGCATGCTCGAATAGTACAAGCTTCAGTTTCCTTTTAATAACACGTGACTGCATGCGAGCCTGCCGTACAATAAAAAGTGCAAAGTGGCCAGGTTGTGGGGGCGTGGCGTGCCTCACCACAAGTTCCTCATCTCTTGCCTTCGGGCCCTCATGAGGGACTTGTACTCGGAGATGCGGAGCTTCTTGCCGTCCACGATGCAGGTGCGCTTGGGCCGGGGCCGGTACCGGTAGTCCGGGTGCTTCTCCATGTGCAGCTTGCTCAGCCGAGACTGCTCCTCGTAGTATGGCTGCTTCTCCGAGTTGGACATGGCCTTCCACCGGGCCCCTGCGCACGGACCAGAGCCCCAAGGTGAGGTCCCGCCGTCACCACACTGCAAATGGGCTATTTACAAAACTATTTAAAGGGTTTCTTTTACCGCAAAAACACGCTACACCAAGCCGAACGCTCATTCTCTGCTCAAATGTAGCGCCAGCAGTCCGAAGCAGATGCCAGAGCTTCAGAACTACTCTTATTCAAAAGTTACAAATGATTTTCGGACATTTTTAATCGGAAGATGGCAGCCGACGTAGGAGCCCTTGAATACATGGAGCTGAATGGCGCCAGTTATCGAGAATAGGCCCTATCTTTCCATTGAAATTTTCAGAAAATTTGGAACAATGTTACGGTTATTTCTGAAACTTTGGCATCTTGTTCGAACCAATAGTACGGCGGTTCACAAGACGAAGGGTTCAGTGATGCGCCGTTGATTTTTGGGTGAATAAAGTCATGTAAACGTTTTTGGAACGAGAGGAGAGAGAGAAATGGAGCCGATATGTCAACACCTTCTAGAAGACAAAGCTGTAGTGCTGACATTTTTGCGTCGCCAGCGAAGGCCAACGCTGGACACAGATTTAAAAACGAGTACTGCGTCAGCACTCGGCTACGAGTCAAGTTTGAGTCGAACGTTGACAGAATTATCGTGTCCAATCTGTGCCTAGCGTTGGTCTTCGCTGGTGACGACATCTCTATCAGCACTATGGATTTGTTATCTAGGAGGCATTGGATACGTTTGGGCAGTCCCGGCAGTATAGCCCACCAGAACTGCCCAGACATTGAGACTGTGCGGTTTGTGGTCTGCCGTCGAGTTCAGGCGCATGCCCTTTCCCCCTTTTTCCCCGCCATATCCGTTGAAATGCCTGGATATAGGCAGATGGTTCTGAAGTACAATAAAATGGTGCCATCCAGAGAGCTTCTAGTGCAGATCTCTAAACTCCAGCTCGCAAAGGTCTTCCGACTGGCCAGTGGGGCAGTCCACAACCCTTCCAGGCCCGCTTTGCTACTGGCACGAAAATAAGCGTACATAGAAACGGCGCTGCAACGCGCACCAACCGCTTAAACCGAGATACAAAAAAAAAAGAGAAAAAACTTCCTATTGTAGGCGTGTCCCCTCGTCATATTATTCAATGGACATTGTCCTCGCCAACGTACCATTCTTGGTCCCCTGTTTCATACCTGTGTAAAATCGTATGTTAAACCTCCTGTGCATTCCTATGTATATTGAGCTTAGTGTCCTGTGTTGTATCTATTACATATTGGCAGCATCAGTTCTTTCATTCTGATTTCTTAGTCTTCTGCCCTGTTGGAACATGCCAAAATTTCTGTGCACTTTGATTTATGCCTGGTCAGTTTTCTGGGTCCCCATTCTTGTGTAATTTTATAGTTTATAGCTAAAGACTGCATTTAAAGATAAACTAGGTTTATTTATCCACCTTACAGTCATTTGTTTTTTTTACTTCTGACTCTAACTTTTAATTTTGTATCTAACAATTGCTTACTTAGGATTATTTATTTATTTGTTCCTCATTTATATTTACTTATTTTTCTTCCGGTCCTTGAGACAGAGACAGATTCCTGATCTGGACCCTTAGCGAAAAAGTATGGAGACCCCTGTTCTAGAGGAATGCTTTATTGTCTGTTGCAACTTAAAATTGGCGGGCGATGCTCCTTTTCCAGCTTGTGCTCGTTGCCTTCCATCAGGTTTGGTTGCGTATGCACCGAAGAGTTACCGAAGGTAGAAAGCTTTCCTTGGAGGTGATTCTTCTACTTCAGATTTTATATTGCAACAGACAGTGGCAGTTATTCTGACTTACTTGATTACTCGAGGTAAGAAGTAATTGGCCGTTGCCTGAAAAAGTGTCCCTTTACTTCTGCAATTACTTCTGATTTTCAAAACAACAGTTTTCTGCCGGTTTAACAATGGGTCTTTCATACTGCCCATTATTGGATTATAATCACAGAATTATGAACTACTTATCTTCCTAATCAACCAATTTTCATCCTCCTGTCTGAGATTTTGTTCGAGGATTCCTCCGGGAAGGGAAAAAAATAGCAGTTACAAGCAATTTTAATACTTTCAAAAGTAATCAGATTATTCTTGCGATTGCTTTCTAATAAATGTAAATAAACTATTACTAAATCACTCCAACAACTAACAGATTACAAGTAATTTGATTACTTGTAGTGAGTGCTGTACAAGCCTGGTTTGGATGCAAGTTTGCAATAGGTTCTAAAAAATGTCTCCTAAAAGGGATGGTGAAATAGGAGCTCGTGGGGAGGTGCAGAACGACACCCTCTCTCCCCCCACATCCTTTCGTCTCATTAAAACATCGGGGAACTTTCAAAGAGATGCATAATTTCCAAAGTAGCTGCTTTTGGGGGCTGAGTCTTTTTTTGTTCAACCTCTGGTAAGCCGAACTTAGTGGATCATCTCTCTCCAATAATCCTTTCCTCGTTGACCACGCTAAAGGGCGGATCTGTAGAGTCGCAAATAAACGATAAAATCAATAGTTGAGGAGGAGCACCTCGTATGTTTGTTTACCCCCGAAACGCACTCGTGCTGTTGTCCCCCCCCCCTTCTTCTTCCCCCCTGGAAAACGTTCTGCGGACGCCTATGGCTGGCAGCCAGTGGTTCCTGCACCAAGACTGGCCATACATAATAGTAATCATGCATCTATGTTTATTGGGCTGTTTCCGATTGTGTTCTCCCAAGTCTTTTTCACTCAATTCTTTCTATTTCATGATCATTTGTACTCATTATCTGTCAATACTTCATCTCACCCGTAGCTATAAACCCAGAAATCATGCTGCTGAAAAAACAAATCATTCTTCCTGAGCAGCAATTCTAGTCGTATACCAAGCGTGTGTACCCAACCAAAATTTCTAGACATCTTAAAAAAATCTTGGGGTGGGCACTAGATGAGTTCAAGAGCAGAACTACAGAAAAGGCAGATATAATAGGGTGGGCTCCGACGCTTTGCACCAGAGTGCTTGGAGAAGCCGCTGATATGCGGAGAAGCATATAGCTAGGTTAAAGTGACCACCTTCCTGCCGGCGAAATGCGGGACACCCTGACCGGGGGGGGGGGGAGGGGAGGGGGAGAGGAGGATGAGGTAGGAGGAGGGCGGTATTTTCACGAGTTAAGAAATAAGTAGTAAAGGAAGTTCACCAATGCGCACACCCCAAAATCTTGTGCTGTCCCAAAACATATTTATTATACACCTGAAAATTGTACAGAATTGCACGCGGCAATTAAACTAAGATAAGTTTCACTGACAGTGATATATTTTTGTTTAATCGTAATGGTGAATATTTTATTAAAAGTTTCGAAATTGAAAATATAAAAATCGACTGCACCAGACCCCAATGCATCAAAAGGAATTAGGAAACAGTAAATATTTTTCGGCTTACTGTTTCCTGTCGATACTTGCTCTTATACTAAAATGCTCGTACACAAAAATCAAACCTTATGTTGTTTTTTTAATGTTGTAAGTTGCAGGTTTTCTGCCTTGTGTGGCCGTCTTTACTAAAAAAAAAAGCTTTCTACAACAACCCTTTCGCTTGATACAGTATGATGTGCAAATAATTACAATAGTTTATTTTTCAACTTTTGGGGAGCAATTTTCGCTTGCAATACTTTGCCATCAAGGGGAGAGGCACAACGGCGCATGCGCTTTAGTCCCCTGAAAGTATGACGGTTGCTTTCCGCAGTGCTTGGCTAGAAAATGACATACCATCGAGATTCACACGTTTATCAGCGACCTCCGCGCTTGCCCGTTGTTCGGAAGCGCCATAATTTGCGTAGTGAATGTTATGGCAATGTAAAATGCGGGACATTTTGAAGATTTTGGAATTTCTTGCGAGACACCAGCCCTCAATGCGGGACAGTCCTGCGAGTCGCGGGACGGGTGGTCACCCTAAGCTAGGTGGGCCCGGACGTTTGGGGTAGGCGCTTGACGTGTTCTTTGCTTAGTTGTCAAGCGTTTCAACAAGCCAGGTCAGCGCCTATTGTGACATGTGCGCATGCCCAATATTTTACAATATTTTTCTATCTGTGGCCCCATTCGATAGACCTTTTCGAAAGTCTGAAACGGCGTATGTTCGCTGTTGCTCGATCGCGCATTCTGAGCACGTATTCGGCAAGGCTGATATCTCAAACAAGTGCTGCATCGACTTGCGCCGAGGACTCAGATCCAATTGCGTGCTTCGTGTTCATGGATGGATGGATGGATGTTAACGACTATACCCTTTGTAACGGGCAGTAGCTTGCGCCAGCTGGTCTAAGAGACAAAAACATAAACCTTCCCGCCCTTCTAAGACCAATTTTCTCCCCCTAACTATCACCAGGCAGAGTGGAATATCACCAGAATGACCTTCGGGGGATCGGGCAAAAAAAACTAAAAACATCACCCCCTTGCCTCTTCCCCCTGGTGAGGGAGTCGCCAATTTTCCTCTGGTCCAACCTTGTCGGCGTTACCCCAGCGCCGGACTCACTGGGAGACAGGGTTGAGACTTTGGGTCGGAGTCACGTGAGAGGGAGTCCCAATTCCATCATCACCAGTAAAACCTAGGGCCCCGGCCAAATCCGTTACCCTTCAGGGAGGGCAAGGAGAAGCCCCGTCCACTTCAAAACAAAGTGTTCTAGTGTGTTGCTATCATTATGGCAGGTGGCACATAATATGTCTGTCTCCTTAAATTTAGCTATATACCTCATTGCCCTCAAAACTCCCGTTCTCACGTCAAACAGCAAAGAACTTCCCAGTGAATTGTCAAACACATTTCCCTTTCTTGTGTCCTGCTTTCGTGACCTGTACACTGTTAAAGCTGATTTCTCCTGCATTCTTCCTTCCCTCTCTGCCTCTTTCACCCCCTTTTTCACTGAAGTAGTCTGTTCAGCCCCATCACCAGTGTGTAGGTATTTAAATGTAAGCTTTTGGGTTCAGTTTGTCCATTTTGTGTTTAAACTTTTCATGTATGAAAACTTGAATACCTTCCGTGCCCACCGCATATCATCCATTTCGGTCAACCTTTGTTCAAATTTTAACTTACTAATTGCCTTTCTGCTCTCGAAAGATGCACATCCCATGTCCCCCTGTACTCCCTCATTTGGTGTTTTTACAGCGGAGCTGTTAAGGGCTAGTTTCTCTAAGACCGTGTCCCCCGCAAAGGAATGAAGACACCGAACTCTGGACACCTACCGCCATTTATGAGCAACGGCGGCAAGCCACATATCTGGTTGCCGCCGTCACTCATAGATGGCGGCAGCCTTTCCACTCTGGCTTGCCGACTTGCGGCCGGCTGTTGCTCTCCATTGTACAGCTCCGCTGGTCTTCCTTCTTCACCAGAGTGGAAAGGCTGAAAGTTTTTCCATGTGCTCCCAGTGCCAATGTGCCTATGCTTCTTTGTCGAATTTCTAATCCTGATTGAACCTCTGACTTCATGCACAGTACTGCATTGCCAAAAGACTGTCCTGGTACCATCACACCTTTCCATATACTTCTGACCACTTCACATCTATTATAGTTCTATAGTGCCTTGAGCTTCATAACATATGAATTTCTTTTCCCTTTTCTACTTATATTCTCCTCATGTTCCTCTAGATATTTCCTTCCCTCATTGAGCTAGACTCCCAGACTTCAAGCTGTGGCAACTGCCGATGTTGCTCAATGAACTTTTGAAAAGGATATTCTGGGGTAGGAATACCGTTCAGATTTCCGGCGTGCAACGCGCAGCCAAGGTGCTAAAACCTCGGGCAAACTTTCTCACCGAGTATCTTTGAGATGTTTGAGTTGTGCATGTCAGGACAGGCCTTGAGTATCTTGCGTCTCTCGTCCTTGGCCCAGACCATGAAGGCGTTCATGGGCCGCTTGATGTGGGGCTTCCCATCGGGGTCCTTCTTCGTCTGGCGGATGATCTTGGCACCTGCTATCTTGCCTGCACAGTGAGCAATTCCGGGCTTTCATGATCTTCTCTAAGATGGGAAAGAAATCGTTATCTGATTCTCGGATTCTCTGCTGCGAGAAAGAAGCCACTGAAGTAAGGATATGGACTGTTGCAGTCTTAAAATAGCACGAAAAGTCCTTCCCACAAAGCTCTTGCTCTTCGTGTTTGGTGGCTCCGCGCTCTACACTCCCCTTCTTCCTATAGCGTCTGCTCTGCTAAAGTGGAAAGAGTGGAAGGCTTTGTGGGAGGAGCCCTTCCTGCTATTCCAAACCTACAAGTACCGTAATACCCCGAGAGATGGCCTACTTAAAGTCAAAAGCAAATCGGGTGTGAAAATAAGGAGTGAGCTAACTATCAGTGTGCGGTCAAAAAGAGTTGGAAAATATGCTTGTTTTATGTTTCGTGACATGCGAAACTTGGGTTTATGGGGAGGGGCGATAAACCAAAAGACGAGTTTCCTTCCCAGTCAGCAATGTTTGCTTCCTGTTCGGATAAGTAACACCACTTCTGCCGAGGTGGCCAGGACCCTGCAAATATTAGAAGTAACTGCCTATCTTTCAGTGTTTTTGAAAAAAAAAAAATAGCAAACCTTGCCAAAAATAGGGGTGGGTTGTCTTTTGGGGAGGGGGTGGGGGGTGCAGTTTTTGGGATACAGTGCAATCCCCTTATAACGATACCATATATGTAACAGTATCCTGCTTATAACGATCTGTTTCTAGAGATTTTGGACTTGAAACGCTTAGTTTCTAGTTCAGATACAACGATAATCAGTTATAACGATTGAATTTTTGGGTTTTCTAATTATTGTTTTAAGTGGATTGCACTGTATTATGGTATTCATATATTTTCTAGGCCAAGAAGCAATGTACAATTCATATCTGGAGTTTGATGCTTGTGGATATGTAGTAGGCTTGTTCGATTTACCTGCACCTCGTGCGCCGGTGTAGGAAAGTGTAGGGCAGTGTGCTTCCGGTCGTATCTTAATACACACACCGTAAAGGCTTGTTCACACATATGCAACCAGGTAAGACCGAGAGAGACCAGACCAGTTTTTAAGCCTCTTGCGATCTCTTAGGACCGGATACACTGCAGCGCATCCGGTCCCAAGACGTCGCAAGAGGCTTAAAAACCGGTCTGGTCTCTCTTGCTCTTACTCGGTTGCATATGTGTGAAAGGCGCTTAAGTATGCAGCCCTGCACTTTTCTGCACTGGTGCAAGAGGCGCAGGTAAATCAATTGAGCCTGGTGTTATAAATAAACTAGGGGGGCAAAAACTGGTTTCACTTGTTCAATACCTCACTCAAACCCCACATAGTTGTCTGTGAATTCTAAATCATAGCATACGGCACCAAGAAGTAAAAAATATCGCACATTGTTACACATATCCATCTGTCTGCATTGTCTGTGTCGTATAAAGTAGCATGCACTTTAAAACAGGCACTCGAAAAAAAACAAGAAAAAAAAAACAACAAGTTTAGAGTATTAGCAACATAAAAGCATGTTTCAAGTTCCTCTTGTTGACGCCAAATCTTCGTTCCACGCCTTTCAGAAATACAGCAGTCACAAATATTTGGCAGCTAACACTTGCCCGAGAATCTTTGAGCCAAGTTTTCGTCAGGAAAGACTGTGACAGTCAGTGTGTCTTTATCTACGACAGTTTGCCGGAAACAAAGTTTTTGCCAAGTAGTTCCGCTCCCTCAGAGCCCCTAAGCCTCTCGGCCAAACATCAGACGTCTGTCTGAGCTTCCTGCAGAAAACACTCCTTCCCCGCAAAGTTCAGTGTACATCTTTGAAAACACTCACCCGATCCTTTCGTTTCCGTCTCGGACGCGGAGCTGTCGTTGTCCCTGCGCGACGCCGAGGAGTTTGGCGGCCTGGGCAGGGCACCCGTGGACTGGGGCAGGTACAGGTGGAGCGGGAAGGGCTTGTCCTGCCCGACCAGGGAGCTGTGGTGACTCATCTCCTTGGCCCCCAGGCTGCCCGAGAGCAGGCCACCTAGAATCGCCAACCTCTCTGAGCATGGCGCAACCCCAAGGCCATATAAGTCGCAGCCTGGCTACGGACAAAGCAACAATGCACAAAGACGGGCGAAGCCGGTAGTAAGAAATTTCAAAAGAAAGCTCCCGGCAGCCACAGAATTCGCTTCTTTGAGCCTGAAGTGGCTAAGTCTCCTTAGACACCGAAAGGATGAGAACGGCAGGGCATTTCGATCCTTCGGACGTTTAGCTTCCAGCAGGCACTCGTTGCTTTACGTTATACTTTGGCTGTGCAAGCACGCTCAAAGCTCATGAGATGCCAGAGTGTTACCACAGGTAGAAAGCTTATGATAGAGGTGCAACAACTGGAACTCCCTGTCTTTCTCATCCTGTCAGTTACTATACCATATTTTTTAGACTATAGTTTCAGACTATACGTGTTTAAATGTAGAAATTTTACCAGATGCAAACTATCTACAGGTGTGGAGTGGACTATATGGGAATTTTTTTTTTTTTTTCAGATTGTTTACTGTGACAAGACGTGAGGGATTTTTTGAACGACGGAGCGTATTACTGTTGATTTATGTGTGATACAAGCTTCTTGGTGAGCTCATACAGCAGGCATCTGTCAAGGTATGCCGTATATGATCACCTTTACATTCGAACTAGGTACTAAGTGTGGACTGTGCTCGGCATGCGGACTATCCACCCAGTGCGGACTATCTAAGCAAAAGCTTTTATTTTTGACCCCAAATTTGTTTTGCCGGATTATGCACCAAGTACGGACTATAGTTCGGAAAATACGATAATAGTGAAACACAGTCTGCCCTTCTGTAGGGAGTTTCCTACCCAAGTCTAGCTACATGGCTACTGGCATTTCAATATGATGTCAATCAATTGAACCACAGAAATTGGAGTCTTGATGCTGCACGTTCAAAGAACATGTTTTTCTTTCTTTTTTTTCTTTTTCCTCCTTATGTATTATTTTCCATAGTCCTTCCATGTTTTCGTTGAAAGGTATACTAGATTTGGCATTGAATCTCTCATGCCACATTGTTGTGGAAGGCGTTGTTTCCACGGTGTTCCAATGCTGTCAAAGCTACTTGCGCGAGCATGTGGCTTTATTTGGCACTAGAGCTTATGCTAATGTGTTACAAGACAAAGTCATGTGCGAGGCTGCCGCCTTATGGAAGCTATGCTAGCCTGTCGCACAAGAAAGTTGCCGTCAAGTATGGAGTGATTTGTTAGAAAATTAGATTTAAAGGAACCACTAGGCATGCTGCTTCCATATTTGATTTTCACTTAGAAGTCTGAACGATGAAATTTGAAAAATGTAGGAACACCGCCTAATTAATGCTCACCTTGTAGCACATCACAACATATTTAAAAACTTACTCATGCAGTTCGATCAATCAACAGCACATTCAAATAAGTCACTTCATACAACAATGACACACCGAGTCAAGCGTAGGAATAATTTGAGTTGAAAACTGACTTGGAAAGCACCAAGACAGAAAGGAGCCTTACCTTTTGGAACTTAAGATGAAATGGAGTTCTGCATTTAATCGTAGCTAAATGCTGCACCATGGTTGATAATGACTTAAAAATGTGGCAGAAACTCTGCTTCCAATCTGTGCTCATTGCCTTCCATCGGTATTTGAGTGTGCGTGCTCACAAGATGCCAAAGTGTTTTTGAAGATAAAAAGCTTGCATTGAAGGTGGAACTTCTGCCGCATTCTTAACCTGTCACCTACATTGGGTCAACCTCTAGATGAAACAAAGGAAAAGAAATTGTATCATAAGGGACTAGCACTTTTAGAACTGGTAGTTGTAACCTAACAAGTCTATAAAGTAAAAGTTGATCCCTAAAGGCGAGAGATCACTTTATGCATGTCTGGGATTGAAAAAAGGATGCCTCACACATTGAGGTAAAATATTTGTAAAAGCCAAAGAGAACATATTTTTTCACGTGGAATTTTGTAGACCATGCAACAAGTTTCTGTTCAATTAATGCTGAAAGTAACAGTGTCATTTCTAGAAGGAACGTCATTCCATAAAGCATTGATTTTAATCGAGAGGGCACAGAGGTGCAATCTTACCTGTGTAGGAGGGTATTCCTGGGTGTCCCATGAGACTGGAGAGGGAGACTGGGATGCTAGCCGGTGCTCTCAAATGAGGCGGGAGACCGGGATACGCTGCCGCGGCCGACAGAAATGGTGAGCCCATCTGCCGTTGCATAGAAAAAGAGGAAATGTTTTTTCTATTACTTAATAATTACTTTCTTGCCCCTATGGCATATGAGCAATGTGGAGTGGGGACTGGTACAGCAGCAAGCAGCTGCGATTAAAATCATGAAGGAAGTACAGCAAGACATGTATAATATGAGTGGGCTGTCCGCCACCTAAGGGAACTTTGTCAATGATTAACATTCATTTCATTTCATTTATTGTTCCCTTAAAGCGCCCATAGGGCTTTACATAAGGGGGGGCTTTGACAACAAACAAAAACAATGAAAGGAAAAACACAGGGTTAAAGGTTGCTAAATATCGAGAAAAGTAGCAAGTGCAGCTCTGAATCCAGATGAGTCTTGAATTGTAACAATATGTTCTGGCAGAGAGTTCCATTCTGAAAGTGATGACTGCAGTGGAGAGAATTTAAAAAGGTTTGTCCTTGGCGTTACCAGATGAACTTTCTGAGAATGGTCTGTACGAGGAGAAATGTGATGAGCCGCAGGACAGTACAATTCTCTCTTTAAAGGGGCCTGATAATACAAAGCGTGTAGTGAAACTAGTCTGGTCAGTTTCCTTCTTTCTGCGAGCAGTGGAAGGCCGAGTTCTTTTTTTTAGCGTAGTAATGCTAGTGTGTGTGTAATTTTTAAGAATGAACCGAGTTGCCTTGTTTTGGATTGACTCTAATTTCTGTATTAGGTAAGCCTGGTGGGGGTTCCATGTTGTAGATGCATACTCGAGCTGCGGGCGAACAAGGGCAGCGTAAGCTACGAGTTTTGTCTCCCGGTTAGCCATAAGCAGTGTTCGTCTCAAAAAACCGAGGCTTTGGTTTGCCTTTACAACGACATGATTAATATTAGCTTCCCATGACAAGTTTGACATGAAATGAACCCCAAGATATTTGTACGTGTGCACATGTTCAATGGGCGTATTAAAAAAAGAGTAGCTAAACACTGTGGCTCTTCGCTTAGTGTTGAAGTTTAAGAATTTTGTTTTTAAGATGTTGATTTGCATTTGCCACTTTTTACACCATGTTTCTAGGGTAATCAAGTCATTCTGAAGTTGAATGCAATCACTAATGCAAGATATCTTCCTATACACCACACAATCATCCGCGTACAAACGGATGGTTGAAAGAATACTATTGGGTAAATCATTCACGTACAAAAGAAAGAGCACTGGACCCAGCACGGTCCCCTGCGGCACTCCCGATTTTACTTTCTGATGTGACATAATTTGTGCAGAACGACGATTCTACTCTGAAGACGGGATGGTGCTAGGGATTAGTGAGAGGCATTGGAGCATCGCTTTCTAATTAAAAGCATAGCAGCATTAGATGTCATCCCAATGGAAACCTGCTGGATTCTTGTTTTGAAATTGAAAACTGTCACGTTGACAATGCTTGTGGAAATGGAGCGTGCCGGTAAAGTTACAGTGTTAGAGGAGAATTGCATAAATGACGAGGACATTGCGTGAACATCTGCGACTGTTGTCGCACTGAGTTGAAAGAGTTGAGGAGGAAAGGAAAAGAGGGTGGAAGTGGAGAGAGAAAAAAACATGTTTTTGAGCCGACCACACTCGCCGAAGTTGCTGCGGCAGCAGGAGCAAAGGAGGTCTAGTGAAGAGGAGGAAGCGTAATCAGCGAAGTGACCTCAAGGAGGGATGAAAGGGTGGAGAGAAACTTCCTTTCAAAGGCACCTAAGTTTGTTGTAACTCTGGACACAGAAAAGCCATGTCGACGTCAGAGACACAGAGAGATGGAGATCCAATGTTTTGTAAAGAATGGTGCATGGCGAAAACTTCGATTATCTCGCAGCCGTATCTCGACCTATGGCTTCCAGATGTGGTGGCAGCAGAAAACTCTCGTTCGCAGGACGGGCAGGCGCCGACGTGCTGGGCTATTGGATAGGAGCTATGAACGAATGAATTGGAAGCCGCCTGCTTGACCTCGTTGGCATGCTCCCTCAGATGGTTGTTTAGACATCGCCCTATCTGACCAATGTGCCCGCACCTGAGCAGGATTGAGTTGACGCTCGCATGTCTGCAAGGTACGAACTGCAGAGCGAGGAGTGCCTGAGGCGGCATGAAAAGAAAACCTGTGTGTCGTGTCGGGGTGCTAATGATTTGATTCTGTGAAAAATGTTGTGCACATATGGAATGCACGCAAAGCGGGATGCGTGAGGCCTGCCCTCAGGTTGTGTGCCGGTGGCCTGAGCTGTGATAATGGATTTAAGATGGGTCGCGAGTAAGTCTTTCGAATAGCCCACCTTGATGAAGCGGGTGAGCTTTAGGGACCAACTCGTTGAGACCAGGTGAGGGCATGACTTTGATCGGGATGAGTTTCAGGAGGTTCTGAACAATTCCGCTTTTTACCTTTTTCAAACGTTAACTGGGGAAGGGAAGCACTGGTTTGCATAATCTATGCTGGAAAAACCAGCAATTGCCGGACTCTAAAGGATGCAGGCAAAGGTCCAGAAACTGCAGTCCCTCTTGCGTGGGGTCCTCGTTGGTGAATTTTAGGCCAAACGAATTATCCGAAAATGCCTGTGCTATAGTTTGAGGATCTGAGGTAGCTTAATGAACGATGAGGTAGTTGTCTACATATCGGAAGATGGATGTGTTTAAGGCAAGAGTTGCAAGGGTTTTGGAAACCCGCTTATCCAGGAAGAACAGGTAGATTTATCCCAAGATGGGGGCCAGGCACGCACCGATGCACACCCCAGTCTTCTGGGCAAAGACCTTTCCCTCCTGCTTCATCGGGTTGAGCATAGCTAGAGGTCGATGAGCTCCAGAGACCCCGACACTGAGATTCCTGCTGAGTTCTGGAACCTGACCGCGCTGTGGAGGTGAATGGCGTCTCTGACGAAACCGAGCATAGTGGGATGTCTAGGCTATAATACATCTCAACTACATCAAGCGAGAAAATGGCGACGGTGTTCCAAGGAGAATGAAGTTTGTCTAAGAGCTTTAGCTGAGCTGTGGAGTTGTCAATGCAGAAGGAGTGAGGGAGCAAAAGAACTGAGAGTTGCTTTTTCAGAAACACGCCCAAGGGCCTTAGGCCTGCAGCCTTTTTCCGAGATACTGCTACGAAGTGGAATGCCTGGTTTGTGGGTTTTGGCCGAGAAAAAGATAGAAAGATATTGCTGGGAGGGCGAGCTGATTAGGCTCTAGGAAGGTTCAGAGAATCGCAGAGGGCCCTGGCCTCGGAGCGCAGTGAGCCAGGCTCTGAAAGGCGTGAATTTCTTGCAAAAGGCAGCCGCCGTCTTTTGATCCAGTTGGGCCTTGGAGAGATGTGTCATCCTGATCTCATCATTTACGTAATTTGCCTCTAACACCTTGCCAGTGTTTGCTCTGTTAAACCGAGTTTGCTCCTGGGACTCGTATAGTGAAGGTAAATTTTTTAAAAGCTCCCCCCCTTGACAGATGTGGAGAGATGACTAGATTGTTGCTTGCAAGCAAGGTAACTAGGCAGACCAGCGTTCCTAAACCGGCTCAGGTTGAACTCTATCATGTGTCTCCAGTGCAAACCATGCAACGATTCCATAATCCACAGCTCTTTGCATATTTCATGTGCATCGATTCTACTACAAAGGTACTATGAAATTGCATTTCATCTTGGGCTAGAGGTAAAAGGGTTGCATAGGGAGTATTCATTGGTGGTTATAACTGTGTGCTTTTTGGTTAAGTGTGTGATGACAGCGAGTATTCACCAAGACTCTTGCACCATCAAAACTGTTGTTTGTAGCAGACCATAAGCTGCTTTATCCACAGCTCATGCCGATGATGGCTAGTGAACACCTCCCATAGTGATCCACTGTGGCAACGTCAGTTCGAAACAAGGGACTAAGCGCTGCTGCTTCTTAAAGCGATAACTTTATGGGTGGCTCTTTGAAGAGATTTCGTCCTGGTAGGTTGTCGTCGCTGCGCACGCTAAGCATTGGAAAACCCTTGTTTTCTCCCCTCTTGACACGAGGAGAGGGAAGTCGGGACTTCCAGTCAACCGTACTGTGCTCAGATAGCGAAAAGGGCAGCCCTGGGGTATCCCACCAAGAATGGCGGGAAGAAGGGAGAATCTTCGTGTCGTCTGCTTTAAACAAACAGTTGTTTTCAAATATTCCTCGCGTTATGCGAAATCCTTCTTTGGCCGTATCTAGTTGCTATGCTATGCGTAATGTTGGATGGTTTTAGAAACTTCTACCGCACTCACCCATCTACTTCCCAGATCACTGGTGGCAGTCGTCAGTGGCATCCATGACGCCAACTACGACAGCTATGAAAATTAACCACGTCACACGTTCATCCTCAGGTATGTGACGGCACTATTCCACCCGCATTGCGCGATTGTGCTACAGCTACTGCTTTTGTTTCTTCGCACATTGTGGGTGAAAAATACGACTTTTTTCTTACCGAGATCGGAGCACTAGCTGCGGTAGCACTGAGCAGGCTTGCTGCTGAATGAGGCGAGATCCCTGGCTGGAACCCCCGGGGAGATATCGACCCACGATCCGACTCCCGTAGCTCGTGCTTTATCGTCGCCGGTGTTGGGCTCCCACTAATGCTGCACAAAGACCAAAGCATGGGTTAGCTCACGTGAAGCAACAAAAAAATGCCGGAGAAGGCTGTGCAGAGAAAAGTGATTGCAATGTTACTTGCTCTTGTTTCAACACCCAATGCATAAAGAAATTAAATTGGAGGCCACGTGTATTGCATTTGCTGAACACTGCTCTGATTTTGCCTATCATTAGTACAACTAATTTCATATCTTTATATAAATACATATATATGAAAAGGGGCACATAATATAGAATCCTGAAAGTCTCACACACATAACAATCAGCACATATTTTTTGTCTTTTATTATGTGCCTTTTTTTTTTTCTTACACACTTCTGTGTTTACTTCTAAAAGCTTTCCGGTGGGAGTATCCCTAAGTGCTATCATAGCCTAATAACATCATTCATTGGCAGGTGCTTACGGACCAGGTTGAATGGCGGAAGCCACCACCCACTTCAAAAGACTCGGCCATATCCATCCATCCATCCATTGTATTAGACCCTTCAGGCCACCAAGGCCGTATTCTCTGTATACTCAATGTCACTCCGGAGTAAAAAGATTGTACCTTAGCATTCAAGAGCCTACTCACATAAGTGTCACCCTTTTTGTGTTGTCACACAATATGACGCATGGGGGTAGCTCAAGCGTACTCGAGTAAGGTTTGGAACGCAGCCTGAGATATTCACCGTTTCAAGAAAACAAGATAGCTCTACATCAACAGTGATAGGTTGGGAACTTCATGGCAGAAGTCATTCATTCGAAGGCTATGACAAAGAAATCTCAAACACTTCGGTAGGCACTGAGCATGTCCACAAAGCCCTACACCGAGCGAACATCACGAATGTCAGCACTTTTCTACATTTTTATGTTCAATAAAGTTAATATTATTGTTGTTATTATTGCTATTATTGTTGTTGTTGTTGTTATTATTGTTGTTGTTGGTGTTAAATAATTGCCTGGCTTAGACATTTTGTTCAATTCAGTGGAGGTGTGGTAACTCTAAACAGGGTGTTTATTTTTAACTAGCGGCATTTTCCAACGATGGGCCTCGGAATCCTTTGCCCACTGTTTTGAAGAACAGTTCTCAAAGCGTTGGCAGCGACGGGCTGCTGCCAAGGCCTTCCGATCGAGGGTGGCATGTGCGCTCTTGGCTAGCTGAGCCTCAGCTAGCTGTCCCTTATGCGAGCGTGCTTCTTCTCCAATCATGCACCTCTTCTTTGGGGACATCTCATCACTTTGTCCGAAATGCCGCGGTACATACAGTGTAATTGTAAAATGTCGTCGAAGCTAGGAAGCTTGCGCCGGAGCTAGGACAGTTGAAGCTCTTCCCTGCTGTTCTCACCTTCTCTGTAAGTATAGTTTATTCTATTAAGACCTTCAGTCTTACAGTCTGGATAATATGGTAGAAACTCTACCAAATTATGGTAGAGTTCCAACTCGGTTTGTACTGGGGTTGAGAGCTTGTCAAGCCATCTAGCGCGTCTTTTTTTCCCTTCAACCCTATCATTACATGTAATGGGAAATAAAGAATATTATTATTATTACAATGTGCAGCACCACTCAATTCCCCTTCACCTTCGTGCCGCACAATTCCATAGGTCACGTGCGCTATCATACATCAAACCATGGCAGGAAGTCAGTCACTGAGGAGCAACGAACCCCTAGGAGAGTGTCAGCAATGAAGGGCAGCTCGGCTGCCGACACTCCGAGAGAGTTCAACCATTGAAGGACAGTCGGCAACAAAGCTAAGGCCATGGGACAGAACATCAGCAAAGTAGCTGCACTCCATTGTTGACGCTTTTTTTTTTTATGGTCTTAGCTCTGTCTCACAACCTCCGCTCCGTTGCTGACACCCTTTTTATGGCCTCGCTTGCTAGGGCCACAGAAAACGTGACCAACAAAGGTCTGTAGAGGGTCCCGTAAAGAGCCATCACTTTAAACAAGAGGAGAGAGAGAAAGAAAGAGAAGTGTGCTCACAAATAGTTGCCGTACCTGCTGGCAGTGCTGCCCGAGGAACTGCCCCTGGGTTTGCTGAGGTTGAGGGGCGTGTCCGAGTCGGGCGCCGGGTCCGGCGCCGCGCTCGGGGTTGGCGTCCGGTTCCCGGACCCGACGGACGCGGGACTCGGGCCACCGGGCCCCAACCGCACCGTGGGCGTGAGCGGGCTTCCGGACAGCGGCAGCAGCGGCCCGGCGCCAGAGACCCACGGCTGGAGCGGGGACATGGCGGCCTGCGGGACGCCGGAGAAGAGGACGTTCGGGTATGAGATGGGACTCCTCGGCCAACAAAGTTTAAGTCATGTTCAGAAGGTTTGTGGCAGGCTCAAAATTTATTTCACAAAGGTCGTATAAGACTTGAAGGTTCAACTCCAAAACGAATGCTTTCAAATACTCGTGTTTTTTTTTGTTTTTTTTTTCGCGAACAGTTGAGGAATAGAATAGACCAAATATATATTAAATGATTATATGTATTATATTCATTGATCATTGATTCTTGTATATTTCTGTATACGTATTTGCATGTGTGTGTGTGCGTGTGCGTGTGTGTGTGTGTGTGTGTGTATAAAATCAACCCGCTGTTTCTCCGAAACACGCGTCTGTGTTGCAACAAAGCGAGATCCGCAAAAGCGCGGCGTCCACTCCGCGAATGTCGCTTCTCCACAGTTCAGCGGTGCCCAAGGAGAAGCGCACTTGACGGAGCTGACTGGCTCCTCGAGACGGCCCAAGGAATGAGAAACGTCGTGGAACTTGCAGGGACTGCGGGTGTCCGATACAAAGGTGCAGTAAACAGTACATAGTACACTATTCGAATCAATACAAAAGGCGAGAGCCCTAGCATTGTTTGGTAGAAACGATGCAGCAATCACAATGCTGAAAAAGGCGTTGAACGCCGGCCCCTGTGAGAAGCGGCCTTTGGAGATTACACACTGCCAGTAGCAATGGTTCAACCTACTGACACGCAAAGTTCACGTGGCATCTTTGTGAAAGGTTGGGGGAGCCATAATATTGCTTGAGCTCCGAAGATAAGAAATTGCATTTTTCCCTGTGACAGTATCAGTAGGGAGTTTTAACAAGTTGTTTTACAGCGAAGCTGGTTATGGCTAGGGTTCCGTGTATTTTTCATGTGCGACATCAAAAACTCGCGCGACCTCTTTGTCGTCGTTCTAAGCGCTAGCGTGCCTACTTTCCTTCCGTTCTCCCGGGGTGGCGGTCCCGTCGCGCGTGTCTAGTTTCCATCCGGCTCCTCAGGGCGGCGATAGTTCGTACCTTCGTTCAAAATTCTGTGTCACGTCTGTGTCGTGTGCTAAACAGCTTCGCTGGTCATTTACCTTCACAGAGTGGAATAGCTCATGTTTGGAGCGCACGGTTCCGAAATCATGAACGGCGCAGCTGCTTTGTTCCTTGAAAACCTGTGTAAAATTTAACGCGTTTTAGCGAATCGTAAAGCTCGCGCAACCGTTTAAACGATTATGATTGCGCTCGACCACCAGTGCCATTTCGTAGCAAACATATGAAACGTTCTGTAGTGTGCAAAACTGTGGCTCCCGTTTCGCTGCGCACACTGTCGTAAACAAGACGGCCGAGGTAACTTTTACCGGTCGGATTCAAGAGCTCCGAAGCGAGATAGAGTAAAATGTGTCCGAACGACCACAAAAGTAGGTGACGTGTCTCTATCTTCTTGAACTTGAACGATCGTTCACGTCGTGTGCCATAGAACCAAATCATTTCGTCTGCTCGCGGTTGCCACGGCGGCTCGTTAGTACGGACCACGAAAATTTAACCACGCGTGTAGTTTACAGCGTTCACGATCGCTTGCTCTTGTGAGTAGTCTTCGCAAATATTTGATTCAACCTCTCGGACGGAGCAAAGAGTAGCAGGATGGCAAATTGCCTCCTGCTGCGGTAAGTCTAACGCTCGGGTTGACCGGCGGAGTTGATCGTCATTTCGCATGGTCCCCGAGTCGTGAACGGTGCTGGCTGCGTTGCGGTCTTGAGGTGGCGACTACATCGGCCGGACAGAAGCGCATCCCGAAGCCCCCAACGACTCGCTGAAACTCTTACCAAGAATGGAGACCTCTTTCTCAGTCTCCACGCTCAATCGTACTGGATCTGGTCTGTTGGTCTTATGCGAACATTACTCCCTAACAAAGAGCCGCTCGACTAATTTCTGTTACTTGACGCTACAATACATTACTCGGAAGGGGGAGTTAAGCTATGTTAACGTGCCCAAAACTGAGTTCCTGCAGAAACATGGAAACCGCTCAAAATGATGAAAGGGTTATTTTAAGGGTCACTCTAGAATTGATGACGGTATAAATGACCAAAGTCATCTTTTCATTATTATTAGTGGTTTTGTAGAAGCAGCTTTGTACACATAATTCCAAAAAGTGGTGGACAGTGATAGAGGGGGATGACTTCTTTGAAAGTAAATCAATTCAATTTTCCGCTTTCCGTGATATATGTACACATACAGTATTTGCGTTGCCTTTAACATTATCAACTGCATGCTGTACACTCGTGGCATATCATGCAACTGAAAATCTTATGCTAAGTTGTGCAGTGAAAGCGAATTTAATGACTTGTGCTTCCATCCGTTATCGTCAATTTGGAGTCAAGAGCGCGTGTAATCTTTAAACCGGTGAAGAGACAAGGCTCGTTAAAAACCAAAAAACCGGTTCCTCAGAACACGGCTCCTTGCAAATACAAACAAACAAACGAAAAAGAACGAAAAAAAAAGGAGTTGAAGTGAGTAAGTGAAAGAGGCATCCGGAAACATCAACGTCAATTCCACCAACGCAAACGCCGTTTTACTCAAACAGCGCGAAGGGGAAAAGGGGAAATCATACGATATCCCCCCTCCCAACATTCCCACGCCGGAACAAGGGTACATTGAGAAGCAAGGAGTTTTAAAATCTAAAAAATAGGTTTAAAAAAAGGCACAGTTTAAGTCGAAACTCGCGGGTCGGGAACGCCGGAGAACAAATAATAAAAAAGGCACCTTTCCCCAAAAACAAGGAAATACGGAAGATGTATTCCCTTTTTTACCCGCGCCTCTTCCCCATATCCGCCTCACTTACACAAGTCCCGCTTGGTCGAGGCACCTCGGAGTGGTTTTCTTTTTTTCCCCAAGAGCAGCGACTACAATCGAATTGTTGCGCGCAGTAGGGGGCCACTACTGCACGGTAGGTAGGAAAAGCAGAACAAACTGGTCCCAGCGCATACACGAAGCACTGAATGCCTGCATATTTGATGCCAGAGAGGCATTGGCGAATCGCGGGGAATAAGAACCTAGCAGGCGTTCGCGTGTATCTATCTGTGTACTCCGTTCATCCCTACGGGCTGACAGTGTTGGAAAAGCTGCGCACTCGTTGGAGCAGTCGTACGTATAGTTTTCGCCACGTGTTCACGCTCCTTCCGCACCGTACCCCACGTGCAGAAAGCGGTGACGAAAGGGAGGCGGCCGCTGATTGGTCCGGCGGGCGCGTAGCTCCCACCGTACTGTCGGCTTTGGGGCGAACGGAGTATGCAGTACTTTCCCGTTTTCGCTGCAGCGGCTGGCTGGCTAAGTGCGCAAAAAGGGCGGCTGCTTTTGTGCCGGCGCGCCGGTTCCTCTTATGCATCGGCTTCTTCCCCCGTTTCTAGCGTTCTTGTCACTTATTCATTCATCCCCGGGAAGAACCGCTTTGTGCTGATCCAATCGCGGAAATTTTCTCTCCCCCCGCTCCGTCCCCTCCCGCTTCACGTGGATTGCGAACGACCGAAAAACCCGCTGCTGGCGGCTGAACCCGTTTGTCGGTGACTCCGCGCGATGCGACTTGGCAACGTATTCTCGAATTCTCGTCAAAAATCAAGGGTCTCGTGATGCGTTATTTGGAATTCTGTATCGGTTAATGCTCCAGTCTGATTGGCCGAGGGGCGATAATAAGAGGATCGAGACTCGCCACGCCCAAAGTGGCCACCGCTGCAACAACGGCCATTTTGGGCTTTAAAACGGCCTCCACCGGCCGCGTGCATCAACACGGCCGTCGGTGTATACCGGCGGCACCGTTAATAAAAGTCTTACGTTTAAGGAACCTAGTAAACGTGTTCCTTGGGTTGTTGTGTAAAGGCCTTATCAAATGAAGGAACGTCTCGCAAGAACACGTGCGCGACACCGGAGAGCCGTTACCGACATAGGCGTTGTAGGTAAATGGATGGGTGAACGTCAGATGCTATTACCTACCGAGGTTAATTATGGTGATGATGGTACCCGTGCAGCGTTTCATACACGTTTTCACCTAAACACTGCATGGTGAGAGACATGCGGTTGCAAAGCACGAGTAAACACTCAGACAACCTCTAGATGTGTAGAAGGTCTTGCTGTGCCTCGACGACCCCAACGGGAACTTGCCGACCAGCGAGTGATCAAATAGTTTCCTGACTTCCACTCGTGCGTACGTATACAAATGCCGTCAGTGTTTTTTTCAAGCAGTAGCTTTATGTGGGATCCCTGCACGGACCTTGCTTGCTCGTGTTGATGTTGGTCGCACCATAGCAAGGCCATGAAAGATGGTGTCAGCCCATTCATTGCATTTAAACGTTTCTTTTTTTTTTTTTTTTGTAAATTTGCAAACTTTTCTCTTTTTATGTTTAATGGCACATTGTTACAATCCTGCATAAGAGACCCCCGTTCGTTCGTAGGTGTTCAAAGTTCGGTCATGGCATTTCGCCGGTAAAATGGAAAGTAAAAATACAGAGCAAACGTTAGGACAGATGAGAGGATGCCGATAGCTTGGAAAAGAATCCGAGGAAGCCGCCCTGAGAACCGTCGCCCCTGGCAACAGCCTCCGTGAAAGAGGGCCATATTTCTTGTCAACGGCATTGCCGGTCGGCTATTTCGAGGGGTCGCCGCCGCGCCACGACACACCACCGTTGCCCGGAAATTGGGAAAACGAACAGAAAACAAAAGGCAAACGAAACGAAAAGACACTCAAAGAAATGCGAAGACCATAGGCGGCGATCTGCCGCGCGCCGAACTGTCTGGCACTTCGACACGGCGACTCCTCCTCCTTTGACACGTCACTGTCTCGCCTCTTGTGCGCCGTCGCACCGCACGAGAACACCACCGTGACGCGATTTGCGAAGCCAAAAGTCCATTTGATCCCTTTTTGTGGTTTTGGAACTTCATTCAGGGTGCGCGTTTAAAGTCGTGCGCGTTCATTTCACGGTCATCGCACGCTTCAGTTTGTGACTGACGTAGACGTGGCGAGCGTATCAGTTGTCGCCGCCCTCTTGTCACCCATAAAATGTCATCTGTTGCGCTGAAAAAAAAAAAAAAAAAAAAAGACAAAAAGAACAACCGTACAGGAAACGATATGAACACGGATGCAAACGGGAGTTATGCTCAGAGCCATCTCCTCTGCATATCGTGCATATATTTTCGTTAGAATTTGTCAAATTTACATCTAAGAATAATGCAAGGACTCGACAAAAACAACCGCTTTTTGCATTCAAAGCGTTCTTTTTTTTTTGTGTGTGTGTTAAAGTTTCTGCCTCTCCGGCCAAGAACAGGCTCCATTCGAAAGCTTGTCATTTATTAAACTTGGAAGTTATGAACAGTAAGGCGAAAATTTAGTTTGTGCACGCTGGGCTCTTCTTCGTGCGCTACATTTAGGCAATGGATGTTCCGGTGTTTCTTTACAAGGAAAATTGTCGGGTGTATTTGGGTTTTTATTCATTTTTCAAACGTCGGTGTATTTTGTTTATTTATTTCGGGCAAATGCTAAAAAAAAAACTAAAAAAAAAACGCAAAAAAACAACGGAGATTATCGGTGAAGAAAGCTCACAAAGCTATGAGTTTACGAAAGAAACAGTCCAAGCTTTAGCGAAAATTTCCAGAAATTGGTGCTTTTCAGTTTTAATTTGTTTTTGTATTTTTGACACCAACGGTAGTTTATCGGCGTTTTCCGGTTATAGCCGATTTTGTATTTCTTACACCAACGATTGTAAACTGTGTTTTTAGGTTAAACCCGGAAAATATACTACCTAGTTATGTTCTCTTTAAATCGGCAAGTAAAAAGGGGGTTCTCATTTCACTCGGTAAAAACGGGGAGAAGTCGGATTTATCTAAAAAGTCATTTCATATTGTGGATATAAACATTTAGGAAGGCTGGAAATCCCGTTTGCACATGACTCATTGTCAGAATATATATTTAACAATCATAGCACCCTCTTCGTGGGCCCTCGCAAGCATTTGTTGTTCATCTGTTGAAAGAATAGACACAGTTGCCAAACTCTTGAGGAACGGAATCCCCTATCAACTTGGTATGGATTGGACTGGGATATGGCGGCTGGACCCCTTGTATCAGGCTATCATATTAAAAATAAAAAGTATATAGTCAAAACAGAGCAAAAAGATATTATAAGCCTAAGCTTTTAATATCTTCCTTTCTTTCTGGCAACTACTGTAGAGTAAGTGTTGCCAGACTGGAGGGAGGAAAAAAAAAGGGGGGGGGGGGGTGATTCTGCAAACCCTCTATCAATTTAGGAACAGTGTCTGAGATACACTGTACCTGAGACACATGAGGTAGAAAGAAGAGGATGCGACATACCGGCTCGAGCCAGCCAAACGGGAAAATCCAGGTGAAGACGGATGTAGAGGTCGCGGTCGCTGGGAACGCCCCCAAGGGTGTCCTTTTCGTCCAATAGCGTCTTTTGGTCTCATCCGTTTTTGGTCATCGTTGGGGGCGTGTACCTCGAAACCGGTAGTTTCCCCCGGCTTCCCCCCTGGTGGCGTTATGTCCCCTCCAGTAGCTTCCTACTTCCATGCTGAGACTGTATAGATATATACTATTAGTCTATTATAGAGATCGTCTCGGTGTAACCGCTATACACCGTCTACCCATTAAGGCTCATTCGGGGGTTCCCCCAGTTCCGAAGTGACAGCTCATGTCTTGTTTTACGACCATCTCCCAGCGCCTACCTGCCAATTAACGGGTCTTATTTTTCCTTTATGCCACGAAACTTCAGTTGAGAGTGCGCCTTGTGTCGTTGTCTTCGTGTCTCGGTCCGTATTTTTTCGGCGCTTTATACCCTTTGAGGACCATCATTAGGTATTCCTGCAAGTGGCACCAAAAGATGTTCCAGTAGCCGCGATGGCTTGCACTTATTCTCATCGCAGGGGTTTAGTATAACTGGGCACTTGGGTTTTGTGGGAGCGGTTACACGAGCCCACGCAAAGCAAGCGGTGCATACCTACCGAAGACCAGGAGCGCCCAACCGAGCCGGCTTTGCAAAGCGCCCAGATACATGTCCGAGTCTTCCCCCTCGCAATGAAGGTAGGCCGGTACCAGCCCGCGAGAGGGATGAGAAGCGAACCCTCGGGGGGTTTGCGCCGTATCCCTCCATAATTCAATCGGGGACTGCATTAGGCCATTAAATATTAACGGGGCAAAACGCGGAGTCGTCAACAATGGGATGCGGCGGCGGGGGCGGGTGGCGCCCGGAGCCGCCCGCTCTCTTCACTCACTGTCGGTGCGCGGAAGCAACCGCGCTTTGCCCACCACTTACCGGGCGGAACCTTTGATTCCGACATTCTCCCAACAAGGGCGCCCCCTTCCTTGCCAGAGCCGCCACTTTATCGTCTTTGTTTGCCTTCTTTATCCTTAGTCAGTACGGGCGTGCGAATGTCGGTTCAAATTGCATAGCATCACTACTATAAGTCATAGCTTCAACACTCAATAACAAATGGTATGACGTGATATTTCCTCGCATTGAAAAATGTAAGAAATGACGCGGCGTTACTCGATTCGAACCGCTATTCGCACGAAGACCCCTACTAATTAGCTCTGAACAACTTAAAAAAAAAAACAAAAAAAAAAAACACGTTTAGTAGTTTTTATTTTTTTGTAAAGGCTGTGTTTTAACTTTTACAACGTAGCTATGGTAGCTCACAATTTGCATAAAAAATCAATAGTACTACAGAGAGACAAAATGTCCTACGTGCCCAAATTTCTAATAGTGGACATCTTATTTGTCTCTTAAGACATCTTGTCTCTTTCGGTCTTTGACCACAAGTGGACAGAAGCTCGTGCCCCTTCACAATTTCGGAAAGACGTCTGTAGAAAGAAAGGAAAGTGTGTCTGTGTGTGCGGGGGGTTGTCTGTTTAGCCCGAAGCGACGGGGGACGTCACATGGGATTCCTGCCGGTCCTCATTGTTCTTCGCCGCTCACTTGAAGCGGGGGCTCTCGGGGCAGTTCCCGATACATTCCGGCGGATTCGAGCAGCCCACTTGGCTTCTGCGACGACGACGGCGCTATTTCGGGGTCCCCTTTACGACCGCTCCGAAGGGCCACGTTACAGTCGTAACCCGCGTGGCGAAAGAGCCCCGCGGCTTCCCCAGCGTTTACGCGCCCCGGGCCAGAAGAAAGGCGCCGCAGCAGGAGGGACATTACGGCCGAGAGGCAGACATGGGCACGTGCTGCCGCAGGGCACGGTGATGTGCCGCGATGGCCCGAGGGGAACCCTCCAATGTCCCCCTCCCCCCTCCCCCCAGCTTCCGTCCCGAAGTACACGTGGGAGTTCTTAAGCTCGGAAAAAAGTTTCCTCTGCACCTTGTTTCCAAGGGACACTCCAGGCTCCAGGGTTCGGAACTGACGCCATGTGTGTGAGACCGTGCTAGTTGTTCTAGTTCGAAAGGGAACCGGAGTCTGCCCAAAAATGCGGAAATTCTAGTCGTTTTTTTTTTGTTTTTTTTTTTTGTATACATATATAATTGTATGTACTGACAAGACAGAGGTGGTATACGAGAAGGTGGGCGCGCACCCGATTTTTAAAGGTTTTGCCCCCTCCATCTGAAAGTCGGAACAGTAACAGACAGCTTAAAAAAAACCTAAAAAGAAAAAAAAAAGTTTTTTTTTTTACTCAGTTTGGTTGAGACGCAAGTGTCAAAAAATTAATTTTACGCGAAAAATAATATTGAGCAATATTGACGGCACGAGACGCGATTTAGTCGATAGTCACCTTCTTTTCACTTGTTTTCTCTCTCCGCATTTCGCACGTGTGGAGGAGAGGTGAATAGGCGTGGCCACTGCGTTGAGGTGGAGAGTGTATGGCCATCTCGTTGAGGCGGAAATAATGTATGACCATTCCGTGACGTCATAAATTTTACACGAAGAATTTAATCTCGTGCCTTCAATATAGCACTAATTCTTTTTTTCGCGTAAAATTCATTTCTTGACACGCGTGTCCCTACCTGTTTTATAAGAAACGCAGGAAGTGGGCGGTTCTTAGGTTTACGGTTCTTGCTTAGTGGTGCATTCTTCAGCGTTCCTATCGCCATCATGCATGCCGCAATTTCATTCGCTGCGCAGCACTGACAAGGTGCTCGGGACTCCCCCCGCCTGGCATTTCTCTTAGTGTCCATAGTTTTCTTTTTTGAAAATACGCGCTAAACGCAGAAAAGCTCCGATAGCTGACTCGCGAGGTTTCCGTTTTGTTCACCGCCTATGCACCTGCTGTGTCGTACCACGCCTGACGTCGCCTCGTTCGCGCAGTTTCTTTACCATATGACGTCATGTTGCACCGTGACGTCATATGACCGCATAACGTCACGCGCCGAGACGCGAGGAAACTGCCTGCATTAGAGACATAAACAAACAAAACATATAAACTCCCGCTCGTTCCAAAGCCCCGCGTAACCTAACAAACAAAACAACAATAAAAAAGTGCGTTGTTTGGCTTACTGGATCGCAACCGAAGGATCGTGGGTTCGGATTCCGCCTAAAATTCTTCAAATTTTTTCTTAAGGCGAAATAATTACTTTATAGAGTGAAATCAAATGAGACACGCGGCCACCTTTAATTCGCGTTACATGTCATGTTTTTTTTAATAACTTTCATTCCACGCGTGACGTCGCGTTTCGCGTGAGCGTTGTGGATTGTTTGAAATTCCCGCCTGATGTCATGTGGCTGTGACGTCATGACCCTATCGACCAATCAGGATTTTCGCGGCACGCCGGATTTTCCGCGACACGAGCTCCTTAATGCTATCACGTTAATATTGAATCCGAAAACACGGTATTAATGTGTGTGTGTTTTTTTTTTTAAACAAGCGAGGAGTGCGACGGAGTTACACCGTTCAATTTGCTGGGCGATGTTTCAGTGTGAGAACGAAAGAAACAGTATACCTATACCACGTACCACGTCATGACATATCAAATTTAAGGGGATAAAGTACCGGGATAAATAAAAGATCTGGAAAGGCAAGGACGTCGAACTGAAGTGTGACGGATGAGACTGCGCAGAAGACGGAGGGCTCTTCAAAGTGGAGCAATTAGACCAGTGTCCCGCGGAAACTTGATCGGAGCGGGGTACGTTGCAGCTTCCGGCCCAGTCCTAACCCTACGGCGGTGGTCCGGATACTGAACATGGCTTCTTCTCGCGGCAACGACTGGCGCCTAGTAACGGTTCCTCCTCAGAGCCGCGATCATCGGTGCGTAATTTGTCTCCGAGTGTCGTGAAATGAGCGAGACGTTGTTTCGAGTGCATTTTGATCGCTGTCTTTTATGATGGGATTTCTAATAGTGCCATTATCACATCGCTATATTGATATTAGATGTAACTTTACGTAGGGGCCGGGGGAAGGGGACCTGTGCTGTGTTCATTCTTACTAGAAAATGTTTGTGCAACAAAACTACGTAGAAGGTAAGGTCAAGGAACCAGAAGTATCCAACGACAATGAGAACCGAAACATACTGAAGAAACGTAGGCTAAAAGGACAATACATTTTTGTATGGTTCTTGTTGTTGACTTCTGACACGGATATACTACACCAGATCACCTGCGCGCTTAATGCCATTTTGTAAAGCTAAATAAGTATATGGACTTGCGTTACATAGCCCTAGTATTACCACAAGGTTTTTTTTTTTTTTTAAATTAAAACAAAATCAGATTACTAAACAGATAGGCCAGGCCCCACAGCCCGTTCATGTAAGGAGTGATGTTCTTAATACTCAAACATATACAGGCATATCTAGGGTGGGGGTATTGATCGATTAACCTACCGATTATTCGATGAATGGTTTAATCGCGATTAATTTTTTAACGGTTAGTCGGTAAAGTTTTGAAGAACCTAAATATATAAAAATTCAGCGCTTTCACCACGCAGACGTGGTGGAGTACACCTTTATGAAGGGCAAACTTCAGGTGAAATTTTAACCTGAAGTAAACTTAGGGTCGAGATTTGTAACTCCAGACAATTGCAGAAGGTTGCACGTGTGCTGTCCACTTTAACTCCGTTCGAGTGTCCGTTTAGCGCAGCAGTGGCTATTGCGAACAATCGAGGGGGGTCGCCTTTGCCGCAGAATATCAACGAACCTCTTTGCCTCACGCAGCTGAAGTGATAATCTTTGAGAGTGAGTGTTCCTGAACTGTTCTAAACTACACATAGAGGTTGATTTGAAATCCAAATTGTATATTTCGCCGTCACATATTCAACAAAGGCCAACATTTTTCAACATATACATTATGCATGTAGATAAATAAGACCGATCAATCAATCCATTAAAAAGTTGCGATAATCGGGTTAAAAGTTTTAATCGACGCGCAGCCCAAGTTATACTTGTATTTAGACACGGTCAAGCCGAAAAAGCCAACCGGAGTCGGCGGCAGACAACAACCGAACATGCAACATGAATTGACCTTCGAGCGGGACGGCATGCCCAGGGTGGAATGAGACCATGCGATCGGAGTGCAAAACCAAGAACAAACGGACATGGCGCCAGAGCAGTAGCAACATGTCGACTTCACAGATCACGGTACGACATCGGGGGTCGGGGACGAATACAGCGTGCCGGGTGTGCAATGGCATGCGGCGGGCGGAATGGCTTCGTTTACCGTTGGCGGGGTGTGCGCAGCCGTGGGCGAAGAGACAGGCCTGGCCGGTACTCTGGGCAGAGTCGCCTCCAGCATGGGCATCAGTAGGAAGCCCTTGGACACGGAGGCGGCGGCCAAGTATTGGCCGCTCAGCCGGGCCTACGATCGGGGCACAGGGCGTCAGGATTCACCCATCTTGCTACCAATGTTCGTTTCCGTCAATCGGTCATTTATCGACAGACGTAGCTGTTCACGGACTACTTATCGAACAGAGCCGTAGGCTTCGTGCACTTCGCATTCTGCTGCTAGGCTGGCGTTCGCAATCTGCCAGCTATGGGCTAGAGTTGCGTTCATCTGTGCCCAAACTTCGACTTTGGCTGTTATGGCACTTCCTATTTCATATTGCATGCGCCTCTTCCAGAGCGAACGGGCCAACCAGCAAAATTTAAAGAAACCAGAAATGATTTTTTAACTTCTTCCTCCTCAACCCAAAAGTGAAATGAGAAATCACGCGGTCGTGAAGTGCTTGGGCACCGGAACGATGACTCCAAGCTTCCATCGTCTTAAGCACACACTCATTGGCCGCGAAGACGAATTCAATTCGTCGACGGATTGATTGTTGACAAGAGCATACGTCCGTGTGACACAGTGCTCGTGTCCAAAGCGGCTCCCTCGCTCGGCTGGGAGAGCATCCGTTTCTGGTAGAAAGGAATACTTTACGTAACGGCCACATGATTTTACATGTTGGTGGCCGAGTCCGGTCTAGTCGAGGAGGAAAGCAGACGAACGTTTTCATCTTTCCCTGTGTGTGCGAAAATGGAAGCAATAAAACGAAAATGGATTCCTGCTCCGGGTTTTATGAACATTGCAGATGAATTGGGGGTCTTCATTTGGAGAAAGCTGAAAAATCATTTCATGGTCCCTTTAAGGTTAACCTTTGAGCCACGAAGGATCCCGGGAACGTTGCAGTCTGCCAAGCGAGTGTCTTCGCGCTTGTCGCGATCTAGTCTTTAACCTACTACCGCCTTTCTAATAAATGTCATAACCAATCATCATTATTTAAATGTTTGCACTTGTTATTTATAACTCGGTGAACACGGTGGCAGGTTAGCAGGCGCACTCGCCTAAAGCCGGGTAACATTGCTCGTGCATCATACAAAAGACTGCCAACACGAATCACCGCAATATTCATCGTTCGAATACCCCGTGCCACGTTTCTCCCTGAACTCATTGCCATGCGGCATTCAAAGCACGGATCTCGCGGGGACTCGCGTTCAAATCTGTATGCAGACCGTCTTTTGTGTGACGTATAAACAATGTAATTCGGGATTTTTTTTTACTTTTGTTAAAGGAGCTGTGCAACGATATTCAATGGGAATGTTTTTCTCTCTACACGAGCTTACTGGCACACCTGGGACTCAAGGATACTCACACGGAACGCCCCTGGTCAAGAAACTCCTTTGTTGCGGTGTAATTTCAAGGACAAAAGCGATCATTTTCATTCAATCTCTCCTTTGCAAAATTTGATGACGTAACTCGGGGATCGCAGTACACCCAAGTGACGATATTCGAATGCGGTTCATAGATTGGACTCGAGCATTGCGTGGGCACTCGACTTGGGCTCGTGATAATTGCTAGCTCGAGAAGCATTCGGGTTGTGACCCGTGTCCAATCGCTGCAACGACGACAACAGCCGAGCCATAACAATGTCTGGAACTCAGCGCGTGTCCTGCGCTTTGCCAACCCCAGCGCGTGGCTATGATCAACTCTGGCGGCATATAATCGGCTCCAGATCACGTGGCCGCTTGTTCTGGCTGCGAGTTGAGGGGGTGAACGCTGCTCGTTTTTCTTTAATTTTTTTCTGGGACTTCTATTGCGTGGGGTGAAAAACGAACGCGTGTTTCATAGGTCATTAACGTTAGGGATCCGTTTTAAGCGGTATTTGCGCAAAGTACAAAAATTGTTGCGTAGCTCCTTTAAGCACGGAGCCGTGTGCGCCCTGTTTTTTGTACAAATAACTAACTTATCACTTACGTTCTTTGTGAATTGACACACGCCCGTGTCGTAGTTGTTCTTTGGAAGTGCTACCAAGTGGCGTAATTCAACGACTTGTTGGTCATAACTTGGCAAACGGTGGAAGCTGCGGCCTCCGCGAGCCAACCAGAGTGATTGAAGGCCTGACAGCTCTCCACAGCATGAATAGACTTCGACAGAACATTGTCACGTGCCTCACACTGAGGCCCTGATTGGCTCCCCGATGTCTGCTAAGTTATGTCGAGACGGAAAACCATAGTTGCGATCAAGGCTGTCACAACGTGGTCCTGCCGTATTTCCGAACAGATTTCATCAACCACAGCTCAGCTTTGCCAGAGGCGGTTCGCGATAATAAGCTAAGAAAATGCGAATCACAGAAAAGTCATGTAGGTTGGCAGAACCGACACGATCGTGCGGGAGAGACGCTTCCAGGCGAACGCCACAACGTCTCCCTCAGCGAACTTCGCAAGGGGGTACCTCATCGACCCGAGATAATATGCCGGCGGACTCCGCGATGCAAGGCCCAGACACACGCCTCGATCAGACATCGATTTGTGGTCTACTCGCGGTGTCGGATCCAGTGGCGCGAGAAGTGTACAACGCGAGCACATGCAGGCAACACGACGACGCCGAGGCAACAGCGGCAGCCCGCGCTGGCGAATCAATAGCACGGGGGAGCCCCAGCACGGTGAAGAAGGGGCGGGAGGAAAAAGCGAGCAGTGCGTGCGCTCTCCCGAGAGCACACCGGGGTCCAGGAAACAACTGGGCCGAAGATGAAGGATGACTGGGCGAAATTAGCGCCTCTGGTCGGGAAGGCATAATTCTGCCATTAGGAGGCGAAGAACCATTTGTCACGGCAGGATCGAGTAGAGAGAGACACACAGGGGTGCGCTAGAGTGGTAGGTGTGCAGGCCGACGTTTGCTCCAAGTCGCACAAAATAAGAGGAAACCGTCGACAGGCGAACCGACCCAAGACTCGGCTCAGTCCGCTCGCTGTGATTTCCGATCGGTTCGGTGCGCCGCGATGCAAATGACGCGCGCGGACAAGGCGACGGGAAGGAGCGGCGAAAGGGAGACACTCTTTCGATGACAGAGCGTGTTGAGCATGAACATTACGCAGTAGATGAACCAACTGTCATCTTAGTGCTGGGCCCTCGTCAAGCGGCACTTGCTGCAGCCATTTGCCACAACCATCAGCATTCTTGTAAAAATAAAAATAAAATGTAAACGAACACGCAAAGTGTGCTGTGATTGGCAGCGGAAGCTGCCGTATTGAGGAAAGGCACCTTGAAGTAGATTTGTCGTCGGCCACTTGCAATGGGCTTTGCTTTCCGTGAACTTGATGTAGGAAACGTGTGTGAGGAGATGTGTGCTTCGGCGGAACGATTGTGCAAGATGCTGGATGTGTTTAAAAAAAATAAACGTGATGTTTTCTTTCATTTGTTTTAACATTTTTTAGAACGGGAGCGCTCGTGATCGCGCCTGCGGTGGAAGAAGTGAAAGTATGCACGCGAGCTATTCGGCAGAGGCGCGGTGAGCACAGGAGAACGGAACCTGGGTGGCGGCAGTGGGGAGGCGAGGGAGCGTGTCAGCACACACAGCGCGACCACGTGGGTATTTTGCAGCGGCTGCTGCCAGAAGGGTAGGGTGTTTTCTCTGCGATCTCGTGGGGTTTTGGGAAGAGGGCGGCCTACAGGGGGGTAGAAAAGCTTACCGGAGAAAAACTCACCGGAGAAAAGCTCACCGCAAAACCGGCAGATACGTAGAAAAGCATTCACCGGCCTTTGAGTGGATGCAAAAAAAAGCTGAACGATTTTTTTTTTCTTTTTTAGCTACGTGGATTGTGCGTCACACGCGGCAATTTAACGCAATCAGAATTCGTCATTTCATTAAATATAATTGTCCTCTTTTTTGTAATATTTCTGAAGTTCATTGGGCATATTTACTAATTCCTCAGAAGTTAGTAATCACCCATTCTGTATATTAATGACGTCGCAAGTATAAAATCAGAACATTGGACACCCGTAACTTGACAGTGCGCCGTCGGTACCTCTGTCAAATAAAGAGGTTTGTTTTTTTGCGAGCTGGTATGAATAGCGGTGTGTGAACCGTTTCAGCTCGGAATATTGTGTGGTGCCTAACAGATGAGTAGGCGTTTGTTGATGTAATTAGTATCGGCTACGCTGTTTTCTTTCTGTTCTTTTCACGAATAAAGCTTTAATTTCGAGGATAGCTTCGTCCTGTCCTGTTTGTTGTCTTTTCATCTCGTATAACGTTTACCAACTCGCCCAATTCGCTACCTCACAGAAGACTAGTTCTTATATAGGTCACGAGTAACAACGGTGAGCGTGCTGCTCTGAAGGATATGTGTGGCTCGCCGTAGAAGGGCACTATTACACAAAGGCAACGTGTGGAAGCACCAGCACGAACGTCTAGAAAACGTGCATGTCCGTGAAAGAAAAAAACCTCGATATCCTACTGACCGTTCTATCCTGTTTTCAAATGTTAACAAAAAGCTTCAAAGAGATTGTCGGGCACCGCGTTGTTGCGCGTGCACTTTCGGATTTTCGGCATTTACAGTTTTGCTTTTCAGGTTTTAGGCAGACATTATCAAGTTTTCGACCTTTTTCCTGTTCTTCGGGTTCATAAAGTCTTCTGCTAGGCTTTCGTTGCCTAGAGAGTAAACCGCAGAAAACACACACCCGGAATTATTAATGTGGGAGCAATATACCTAAAAGCTTAACAAATATTACAAAAAAGAACATATTCTTTTATTGCAAAGCTGACAAATTTTAATGATAATAAATTGGACATAAGTTACGCATGATCCAACAGCGTCCATGTCGGCGCGTGCGAAGACGCTCCACTTCACGCAACTCTGTTTTCTGCGCACGCGCAGTACCCCGGGGTCATGCTGCGAATACCATTATACAAAGGACAGTCTGTCTGAGGCATGTCCACGGAGACTTCTGTCATCGTGCCTGCGTCGAACATTGCGTTTTGTATGATGTGTACGGGCAGTGTGAACACGTAGAAGACAATACGGACGACACTCACTTGCAGGTCGTGCAACTTCTGCTGCTGTTCGAGGAGCTGCTCTTGCTGTCGTCGCAACTCCTCTTGCTGGTGCTGGTTGGCGAGGCCCTCTTGCTCCAGCTGAGTCTGAAGAGGAAACGAGACACCACGTTTGAGAAGAGGATCGCGCCATCCGCTCGCTCTGCAAATGAGACAGAACCTGCAGGGATCCTGAGGGTTCAATCTCCGACCCATGACCGTTTCGATCTGGACGAGCGTCGTACCGGCGTGTGTTCGTGAAATCATTAGGGAGTTGTAGGAGACCGTTTTTCTCCTCCGCTACGGTATCCGTAAAGAAAACGCCGCAGCCGCGCATGCGCGCCGCCAGCCTTGTCTGCATAGTTCAAGGTCTTGTGGCGGATCACGGAGCGCTATCCGGGTGCTTAGCGGACTGCGGAAACGGTCTACTACAACTCCCTATGGCTGCGTGATACGCGTTAAAGACCCTGGGTTAGCGGGGGTACTGCGCCGGCTAAATCATCTTATCTACAGTAGAGATTCCAGACGCCCGTTGGGGCTCGCTCTATAAACACTCGCGCAACACAACTACTGCAGCTAAGTGACCGCATGCGGTTGTCTGCCCGCAATAACCCCTTGACCATACACAAGGGCAGATGTCACTCTGAAGTGTTTTGTCGTGTGATGCAGCACTATTACTCTTACATGTGTAAACAAACGTTCATTGCTACCAAGAATTAACAAGCAGGATCACATCAGAATGATGGTTCCGCTCTCTCAATGTATGTGAGAAAACAAAATCATGGTTTTAACGCTCGGGAAAGGATATAAAGCATGCAAATGTGTCCGGAATTTTTAAGGTATACATGTTTTGCAACGACGTCAGCTCATTCATTTCGCACCTCCATGGAAGAGAGAGGGGGAAGCTGCTTTTGTACAAATTTTGAATGGGGAGGTAATCCCCTATAATCTTCTAGAGGGATAAAAGCGACGTCTGGACACACAAAAGAGAGTCCCGGTGAGAGGCAAGTTCCTCCTTCCCCTCTTTTCTGTTGGTGGCCGGAGAGCTGACGGACGGGATGACGTCAGATGCAAAGTATGTATAATCGTAACCCGCACATATAGTTCGTTTTAAACAAAACAAGACTGCAGAGATGAATCTGTCTTCTTGTGCGCTTATCGTGGAACCAAACAGTGACAAGTTTGCTTGGAATTTGGAAAGATTACTGATTGAACGTGATCTATTCTTCGCGACCTCGCAAGTGCGACAATGGTTTGCAGCACAAAGGAAACCTGACTAACGGAACTAGAAGTATCCGGAAAGTGGATGATGTCACCAAATATCTGACGCGCCCTTCGTCTGTACAAGCCGAGCACGTTTCTGAAAATAGACGCGTCTACCTTTAGACCCAGAAAAAACCGGAATGATCGCAAACTCTTGTAAAACATAAAAAAAACTGATCTATGAGTTGTTTTTGACGACCTTAAATTTCACCTGTGGAAGAACTGATTGTTTTGTTTTTATGTCTTAGTAGCGAACAAAAGACATTAAAAAAATGTCCTCACAGCGAAAAGCTTTCAATCTTTCACATCCATCATTCCTGCCCTCTTCGAAGTTAAAATACATTTCTTTCTGCAGCAGTAGGCTGCAACTATCATGCACCTAATAGCATATTAGGTAAGATATATTTCTAACGCGTTTAATTAGCCTATACAAAGCAGAAGTTTTTGGTGGTTTCCCTGGAACAAGTTAGAATGAAATACTTGAGACCATCATGAACGATATAAACATCCGAGCATTTCCTGGGAAACATTCGCTAATCAAGAATCGGGAGCTAAGCAAAGGCTGTGTTGACATAAGACAGGGTCCCACGTGTCGCACCGATGACAAAAGCAAGGACGTCACAAACCTGAAAACACACTCCACAAGAAACGAAAAAGAAGCTTACAGATCGGACGACAAAAACCCAGGACCACAGGAATCGCCGAAGCCAGCCCTCAACACTTCAAGAAACTTCGCGAACACCTACGGTGTCTCGACGAGCAAAGCACACGCACCATCGTCGATGCCCGGCGACTGCAGACTCCGCAGGCAGCCAAGACGAAGACCTCGAGACAAAACCAAATCCAGAGGCAGGCCCGCAGACACCCTCTCAAACGCGCCAGGGGCAAAAGTAGCGAAAAAGAGCCAGCAGCAGACGAGCCCACGGCCTTCCCATCCCAAGCGGAACAAGGAACAGCATTGTCGCCGGTCCTCCTCCACCGAACACAAGGCTCCTGACCTTTCAGGGTCGAGATAGGGAATCCGCAACTCCGTGGCCCTCTCCCAGCGCCCTTTGTTCTTTCACTGGCTCTCACACTGCGGGCTTGTGAGACAGAGGAAATTGTGTCCAGCCGCATTCGGGCTGCACCCCCGCTCAGCCGGCTCTGTCATGCGAGTCCTCCTTGCCACCACTCCAGGCGACTGGGATTGTCTCGGCACATTTCACATAAGGAGGATGGGGCCGCCTCGTGTGTGCGTTCATCGGGCCTTTAGCTCGGGGTCCCCAACGCGCAGTTCCGAGCTTGGGAGGAGGATGTTTCCTGGAAGTAGTTTCCTCATCTGGCGGAGGGAGAGCTCGCCGGCGGTTTCTGCTGCGCCAAGTGTCGGCGAATGGCGGTGCAGCTGCAGGGTCCGTCCGCCTCTGGTCCTTCCAACGCACAAGCTCGACCGCAAGCTCGGAAAGTAAATAAAGAAGAAAGTGAAACGGAGAGACTTGCGGCCTTTCTCATTTTTCGTTTGTTTTGTTTTGTGTTTCAGTTGTTTTTTTTTTTTTTTCGAGAGAACTCGTGAGAGGACGACTACAAGGACTTCCAGATGCAGGCGGAGTTCATTGGAAAGTTGTCCCAAACGCCGCCACCATTGTTGTCCAATTGAATGAGAAACTGAAGGGCGGAGGAAATAAGATAGTTCCATCTTGTTCTACTACTCGTTATCTGTCCCTTTCCCTCGCCCCGGACGTACGATAAAGTGCAAAGTCTTGTGGGGCGTGAACGTTCTGTCACCCGTTCAAAACAGACCACATCTGCCGAGTGGGACCATCCCGCGACGACGGCCAAACGAACGCCGGGTAAGCATTTGTTTCCTTCAGGACGTCTGGGGCGCTCGCAAGCCTACTCGGGAGTTCTAGCGAAAAAGGCTAATTTGGAATGTGTGCGATGCAACACCCACTTCTTTGCCTCAATACTTTTCTTTTTATTTTTTTAGATACACACATTTTATATGATAGCTTTGCTCCCTCGGCAACACGCATAAAGGAGACAAGTATTGTAATAAATTAAAAAATACAAATGATGATCTCTTCTTCTTTGAAGGTCCCGATCTCCTGTCCTCCTTGCAGTAATCGGAAACACGCCAACGGATCATTTGTGCACGTCCTTCTCCACAAACGCGACCTAATGCGGGGAGGCCGATACGGTGGTCCCGATTAACAACACCAGTCAGCATCACTTGTCCGGGACAAACCGAGAGCATTCCATTTCCGGCAGCGGCTGGCTATTACCGGTGAAGGCACTGCTCTGTGTGTTCTTTGTCGCAACCGGACTCGCATTACAGTATACTTCAGTGGAACTGACATTTATATGTATAGTATTTTTTTGCTAGTGGTTCGACGAAGCGCTACAATTCCACTTTAAAATCACTGCAGTTCTCTCCAACGCTGCAACAAGCGGTTGTGCATGTGAAACGCAGCTGTGTTTTCCTCGAAGTCCAAGGAGGCTGTGGCCAAATTCACTTATGTTGACTCGCGCCTGCGTTCATCTGTGTTTCTTCCGGGCCATTCGATTGTGCTCATACTCCGGATGAAGACACGGTAACTCCTGACTGCCGAAACGGCCTCGTGGTCAGCAATCAAATTGTCTGGAAGTGACACGAGACTGCTTTTTAATTTATGAAATAGCACCTCATAATTTGAACACGTTAAGGCTACGGCGAAAGTGTGTCGCAGATTTAACAACGTTGCGAAGGTACGACGTTCTTCTTATACTCTACACTTAAAATGCACGCTCAAAAAAAACGAGACCCACACACACGCGGCGTGATTCCTGTCCATTTGTTTCGGCGATTCTGTTGAATAAGTACGGAGGGCCGGAGACACTAAATTCAGTACGCCACCCGTAATCTCTTCCTGTGGCGTTCACCGCGGGGTTTCTCGTCACGAAAGGGCGCCAAGTGCTCGCTCGAGAACAAAACGACAAAACGGGGGTTCATCGAGGTCAGTCTCGGCCGCACGTGACAAAACTGGCAAAGAGGCGTCGGTAGTGACCGCTTCGTTTGAGGGTCGAAAGAAAGGCGACGGACGGCGCCTGAAAGGTTGAAGGTTCTAGATTCGCTTTCTTCCTTTCTTCGCGCGCCGCCGCAGTTGTGTAAATCGCCACGTCACGAATTCGCGATAAACACAATGCAAATTCGCCTCGAGATTTTTTTTTTTTTTTTTGTCGCATCATCTTTGCATATAATCTGTAGGACGCGCGAAAGATGGCTGCTATACGGATTACTCTGGAATGCTCTATTAATTTCAGCATACCCAGTGACAGCTTTAAAAAAAACGCGAGGCATGGTCATGGTCAAGCAGTTTATTATCGTCTTGCGCCCAGTTAGAGTGCGACATTAGCCCATACGATCGCAAAGGAAGTGATTGGGAAGCAACAAGCGTAAACATAATAAAGCCCGTTCACACGGTGCGATTTTAACTGCGATTTCTCAACTGCAACGTCGGGTACCGCAGCCGCCATCATACCTTTTTTTTTTTTTTTCGCCGGAACTGCGAAATCGCAGGTAAAATCGCGCCATGTCAATCAGGCTTAAGCCATGCCTGCATTTTTTTTTTGTTAAACTATCCATGACTATAGCCGTATATATATCGTAAGTCAAAAGTGAAAGAGTGTTTGTCCACATGCGCGTGAGGAAGCGATCCTATCGTCTCTCGGAGGCGGTCTTTTAGAACGCGATACGGTTCTTTCCGAACATTTTAAGATGGAAGCAATAAGCTAAAGAGTACATAGTTTGATGGGGGAAAGAGGAGCGAGGACTCATGGGAGTATGACGGTGGGGACGGACAGAGCAAGTAGTCGTCTGATAAGGCGGAGGAAAAAAGAAAAAAAAAAAGGGAAAGCTTTTCGGGGTGGTTGGGTGAAAAAGAAACGAATCTGTATCAAGTGCTTCGAAGGAAGGAGAAGGGGTGAGAGCGGAAGGGGGCGTGAAAAAGGGAGAGGATGTGCGGTTTTAGAGAAAAGGCACGCCCTATCGAACCTCTGTTTAGATAATTATAGGCCTTGGTTACGGACGCTCAGATTTATATATACTATATAAAACAGTATCCGTCATCCGTCAAATGTGCCCGATGCCGAATTAATTTGGCTAAATTTGACGGATGACTGGCGCAGTTGCGAGCACGGTCAATGGCACGGCTTTATATTCCAGTTTAAAAGGAAGACGACGCCATCCAGCGGTAAAGACGTGACTTCTAGAGGCTGCCCAAGTGTGCTGCGAAAACTGCGGTAGCCTGGTGGCGAAAAAGCAAAACAGAGAGACGCAGTTGGAGATACACAAAACTACAGTTGTGAATATACGCTCAGTATGACGTTGGGCTGCTCCGCGAATAACTGGACCTTAGACAAAGCCTGTACTTACCGACCAGTGAAGTGTGGTCCGATAGGTGGCGCCATACTATGTAGAATTCTCGCAACTCTCAGACAGTCCTCGGCCGCAATCGTTGGACACAATAGACCCTTTCCGAAAGTCAGTCTACCCACCCTGTGCAGAGTCAAACTCGACTCTCTAATGGCGGCGCTAACACAGCTTCGCCACACTAAAAAAAGCGAACGTCTTCCGAAGCATAGACCAGAAAGGGGAAAATATGTTGTTCCTTTTACCTCTCTTTCGATTCACGACATCCAGGGCCCTTGATTTAGCCGAGCATGATCCTCTATCACGGCCATTATATCGGAGCTTTTGGAGCTGCCACAAGGTGACTCTGCCTTGTGAAAAAGGTTTAACTCCAGTTCGAAGGTACGCGTGCCTTGCCGAACTGGATGCAACGCTCCTGCTCCACCGTTCGGGGGTGGCCTGCCAAAAGTTGCCTTTTTTATCCCACCAGTGGCGCTGACTTTCGTCGCGGACAGAAATGAGAACGGCAATGTGTTCTGCGGACGCGCCTAAGTATGCTGGCTTTGAACACGTTCGCAGACAATTTTTGTACAACCAATGGAGACCTCAGGCGGTATGTGCAGACTGTCTTTTGTGTGATGTATTGGCAGTGTGACCGCAATTTAGACGAAGCTTATGAGCAGAGACGCTGCTGGTACGTTCAGCCAGCAGCTTGATTCGGAGTCCAAGGAGAACGGCGAGGTAACGGAACAGACGAGTAGCGGCTGCACGAGCTTCTTTGTCATCGTCCGGACGTCTCGCCCCCCCACAAGGAGGGTCCAATCTTCCGGACCGAGAAGCGAAGCGCCACGCCTGGCCAGTGTTCCCGATGGAAGAGCGCCTTTTGTTTACGGACGTCCCCGGCTATTTCCAGCCGCCTAATCTCAGTGCACGCCCGCACGCGGAGGGAGGGGAAGGACCTTCGGGCCTCGTCGCGGTCTCTGCTACCCAGCGGGTGCACGTGCTCGTGAGCCGTGAGCACGCGCTGTGACGTGCCCGTTATGTCGTCACGGGGGTGAGGATAACTGATGCGAGACGACACCGACGCACGCCAACGTCACCGTAAAGCTGCACGAAAGGCCGGTTGCAGACGAGTCAAATGGACCTTGCTAGCAAGCAACCTTGCAGTCCCTCTCGCGTTTGAGATTCAGCAACAGGCAAGGAAGAAACACTTTTATGATCGAGCGCCTAGTGAGGAAGGTTGCGCGAGCTCACAGAAGACTGCAATTGGCCATGCCGTCAGTGAAAATGGGTTGTTTGTAGGGCTATGCTGGAACTACTAAGCCGTCAGGAGCCTGACATGCGATGCGCTCAATATTGTCGGTCATCGTATTAATTTTTCTGCCGCAGAATAAGGGAGAAATAAGGCTGTCCAAATGTCATGAAACATGCAATGTGACAGGGGTAAATTATGACGGAGGGCACAGTAAACAAGAAAGAATCTCCAAACTCAAGACAATTGCTGCCGACAAAGTTCGTTCTGGTAAGCTAACTCGGCTAAGAAGAATCGGAAATGACTACAAGCCAGTCGTAAACAGCCGCGCAATTCGTTTCCTCTTTCCAATAAGACGGTTAAAAGTGGTTGTAGATTGTTTCCGCCGTACTTAAACACTCTACAACCATATTTAAAAAAAAAAAAAAAAAAAAAAAAAAAAAAAAACCGGAGATGACGGACAAAGGGGACAACCACAAAACGTGTCAACTTGTGAGACGTTCTGTGTTTGTCCCCTTCTTATACTCTTTCTTCAACTCTCCGGAACCCGCTACGAGATCCAGAACACTGCAGACAAAGCGAGTGGTGCGCATGCCCAGTAGCGGTGAATCGTTTCAAAAAACGTAACAAGAAAAAAAAAAAACATTTACGAAAACGTTTTAACAGTTCCAAGTTCGAACGCCTTGCGTAATCCAATGAAAACTTATGCCACCTTTCCGCAACTGTCGGCTTTACAGACACCCGAATCGCAGGAACGCGATTGGTGAGAGACATGGTGTTGAAAGTCTAGGAGCGATCCATGCACACCCAAACAACAGCGCCCGCAGCAGCAATAGCAACAACAACAAGGCGCGTCAACTGCGCCTCGAGGGCCTCCGCACCCTTTGTTCCAGGCCGTGCCCTGGGCGGTCCATAAAATATTGTAATGAGGCATTAGCGATTGCGTCGTCGCTGCTGTGTCCTCCGCTGCGCGCCGCGGGCCGTCGATTGCCCTGGTGGCAATTACGGCTTCTTTTCCGAAGAGGACGCAATTATCGGTGCCGCTGCCTTCTTCTTCTTCTTGCCCGAGAAACCAGCGTGGTTCTTCAAGAATAATGGTAGGCGGCCATTACTCGAGCCTTGAACTGGGTGTCTCGAAGACCCTTGGACGGTCCGGAGAAGATGGCCCCTGCTTGAGGCGCTTGCTGGTTGCCGCCGCCGCCTGCTGTCGAGATTAAGTGTCCAGGCGCGCGAGGAACCGAATTTGTTTTGCTGATGTTCGAGCCGTTGTTGCAGTTGTTGCTGTGTTTGTTGATGATGTGGACGTCGAAGTTAAAGCAAGCCGTACGGTGCGGAAGCTGTGTCGGTGGCGGTGGCATTCCGCGGGTATCCGAACAAGGCATAATGGACAACGCGCGGCCGTCGATGGTCCGACCCCTTCCATTTCCTCGTCGGAGCATTTTATACGCGGTGTTTGTTTGGCTTTTAGAATTGTATTTTTTGGGGGAGAGGGGGCTTAGGAGTTGACTCGCGTCGCTGTTCGAAGGATGCCAGCGGTTGAAGAAGCGCGCCATAGCGCCAAAGGCGAAAGGGCACGGGAGTGCTCTAGGTTGTGAGCGAGAGATGGCGCTGCGATCACAGGTTTATGCTGAGCTGCCGCAACTTTGAAATCCTGTCGGCTAGGAGTGAGAAGATTGTCAGTTCGACGAAAGTTTTATGAAGGAGTGCTATTTTTATTAGAGAATACGTCAATCCCGAACGTTGGACTAAGTTCTCAATTAACAATAGAACATGATTAAAGTTTTTAACGAGGGTGTTAGCCTAGCCATTATAAACATAAAATCAATAAACTAAAAAGAGCCAATAATGGTGATGTACAGGCCCGCAAAGATGTCTCAGTCGTCGTCCCCTCCTCGTTATTTCTTTCATTGTTTTAACGCATTCCCGATTTAAACCAATAAGAACAAAATGCGTATATTTAGTAGTTTGTCCAAAGCAATTTATGATCGATGCCAAGTACTTACTCTTTTGCAGATAATAAAAACATAACCAATAAACTACGAGTTAGCCACGACAAAAGTGAAAACCACGAAATCGTCGAACGGGAATTCCCGTGTTAGAACAACAAACAAAACAGATCGCCCCATTCCAAAGTACCGCGATAATCCCTGCGCATAATCCGCGGCGTTGGGCGCCCATCGATCCCGCTGCCCGCAGAGCGGTGTACCCAATGCACTAATCGCATGAAGCGGGCCACGGCGGTCGCCCACAACGACACCGATGGGATTCGACCCGGGGCATCAAGCGCAGTCCCGCAGGGCGACAGATGTGCTCCCCGTGTGCGTCCGCTTTAAGCGAACCTCCGCAGAACTGCACTCGAAACCAAATTCAGCCACCGATTGGTTTCCCTGTCTCACATCAGTTTGCGAGTCTGGCCTCAGGGTGCCGCCATTTTCCTCATTGGGGTGCGCTTGGGCGCGGCCATGATCCGATTACGACGCATCCAAGCGCACCCCAGTGAGCAAGATGGCTGCTCTCTGAGGCCGGACTTGCAAACGTACTCAACTCTCTGACGTCAGGGCCCAGGGGTCACGTGGTTTATGGGCCGCTGCGAGCTGCGAAGAGCTGGCAAAAGCGTTGATCGTCTGTAAGGGTCTCCGCACCACTTCGATCGCTTTCCTCATCGCCACGCGCGAGAACACAGCGCATGCGCACTTCCGACCCATCACCGCAGGAGGCGTCGTCCTCGTCTGCTATGGGCGAACGCGAGCTTGTTTGTGGACACGTATGTGTACATGTTTGTGTACTAGCTTTCAAACGTGTACACGCTTGAGACTGAGAATCCGTCCCCTCAACGCAGCCATCTTGCTACTGGCTTGTGTAGATCGTCTGTTAGTCAAGCCTGGATGGATAGATGGATGCTAATTGCTGTACCTTTTATAACGGGCATGTAATTAAACTACACTCGAGGTTTAGCAATGACTGTAGAGCTTGGAAGCCCATACCTGTGGAAACGAGTGGGCGTTGATTTCTTTTCGGCAACGTTTAGCGCTGTTTTTAGCGCAATGCACGTCAACTGTTTTTATACGTCACGCCAAAATCAAATCAGTGACGCTGGCTGTGAAACAAAGCATAAGCAAATGTACTGATATATAAAAATTAAAATAAAATGTTTCCACGCATGTGCAGGGCCTATAGCTTATGTGTAATGACGGGCTTGTGAAATATGAATCGGTGTGGAAAGTACAAGAAAGGCATCCACATTTAGGCTTTTTGCCGCTATCTCGTGGTAAAGGCGTGAAACAAAGAAGCCGGGGAGCCCGCGTCTGCCATAAATGGGCGGCGAAAGCAGACGCCGCCTTGCGGAAAGAGTAAGAAACGGCGGGACAGGGATCAGGAAGAAAACTCTCGAAAGGTGTACTCGTAGTATTGCATTTTTGAGTGCGTTGGTTCGGTTTTTCGCACAATTTGTGCATAATTTTGCGTTTTCCATCGGCCGGGACGCAGGATCATTCACGGGCGTATGCTAACTCATGAATACGAGTTTAGTGCGCAGTGCCAGGACGGACGAAGAGCACACCGAGAGTTCTGGATGTGAGACGGATCCATTTGTCTTTGAGGAGGCGCCAGCCTAAGGCAAAAACTACCCTGGCGGAAAAAGAAAAACAAAACAAAATAACCGGAAGGTGACAGACGCCACCAGGCGCGTCCGGTCAACCTTCCAGCCACAGAGACATCGCGGACCCGCCCCCGCCACGCACCGGCAAGACTGCACACGGTCTGGGTTAAAGATGAGCAAAAACAAAACGTATAGATAGAGGAGAGTAACAAAAAAAATTAAGATGGGTGGTGGGAACTGGAAGGTAGAGGGGGACAGAAGAAGCGGAGACGTCGGGCAAGATAAAACGGGGGAACAGAAACAGAGGGGGAAACAAATAAATAAAAAAAGCACTATTTTTTTTTTTGGGGGGGGGGGGGGGGGGATGGAAGTGGTTTAGGTTGGCTGCCTATGCTCAAAGCGCGTATGTATAGTGCCGCGCCATTGGTACAGTGATAGTCACTATACCGCTCGTACATCATACAAAAGACAGGGTGTTCGCCACACACATGATGACATCATCATCAGCGGACACGCATCAATCATGTTCGAAGCGTGTCAACTTCATACGTATATGTAGGCATTGAGCACATCTGCGGACAGTTTCAGCATGACCATTCTGACCGTCATACAAGGAAGAAACACGACTCGCACAGTGTCATGCAGACTGTCTCTTGTTGGACACGAAATACAGGAAGAAAACAGATGGGGCTTGTAATTGTCGCACTCCTCTCTGTCCGCAGGAAGACTCGCATCTTTTATATACTGACTAGGAGCGAAAACTGGTCGTCTAGTGCGCATTCGAACTTTCGGGCATAACAGAGGGGTCCGTGATATGATATCCGGCAATCCGGAAACGCGATTTATACGCGCTCGTCTAGTTACTGAGCTATTTTACTACAAGACGGTGTCGCCTGCGCGTGCATCGAATAGTTTTCCCATCAATGAACAGTTTCAGGGACTCAAACAAGCACTACTGAAGCAGCACTTTGACCGAAACGAATCGCTCTAAAAACTACGACGCAAAACAAAACAAAAAAAAAGTGTGTGTGTGTTTTTGGGTTTACAAGACCACTGTGAGTGTAAACGTATCGTAGTATCTGTCCAAAACAAAACTCGCGGGCGCGCGGGAAAAAAAAAGAAAGAAAGAAAAGGCTACCTTCAGAAGTCAGGGTAATAAAACGCGAGCTAAACTTCGCAGAACTCAGCGGAAACCTGGTGGGGGCCGCCGCCAGGCGGGCAGAAGGACAGTCTGAACCCCGTGGGCATTTTCTGTCGGAGAAGAGGAGACGCGACCCGACCACAGACGTACCTCCAGCCAGACGCGCGACCGACCGCAGGAAGAAGGGACTGGTGCGAAGGAGACCGGACGAGATAGGCGAGACAAAAAGAAAAAAAAGATAAGAGAACCGAGCAAGAGTCAGACACAAGAGGAGGGTCCAGATGACAAACGTCGCTTCTCAGTAACCGAACCGAAGGAGAAGGCGACGGCGGCGGGCGAGAGCTGCCAGCCGTTTTCTCCTGTCGTCGAAGGGCTCAGGAATCCTGAGCTCTCACGAAGCAGCTGTTCTTCCCTGAGCCGTTGGCTTCACGAGGAGCGTATCGCTTCGGCTTGTCTCTGCCTCCGGTTCTCTGCACGATGGACCGCAGATGACGCTACGAGCCATCCAAGCCAATCCAGGGCCAGTGTCACGTGACCTTCGAGGGGGGGGGGGGGGGTAGTACATGATACGTTTACAGAGCTACATAGGCCCGTAGTTGGTCAAGTTTTGAGCAGCGCCCCTTGAGAGCAAAACGGAATATTTTTAGGTCGCGTTTCCCTGGCGCATTGCGTTACTTTTCCTCTAAGCTCATCCGTTACCGCACGCGGAGGGGCACTTACGGACGCTTGTATACGCCTGTGGATCGTGCAGAATGGGACGCTAGGACGCCGCTTCACGTCGGGGTTAAATGGTCGCGTCTCGCGGACGCTAGCGGAGGCTGCAACGCCTATTTTATGGTCGCGTCTTCTAGGCGCTGCAGTGCCCCCTAGCCGAGAGAAACAGGCCAATTGGCTGGAATGGCTCGCAGCGTCCGCTGCAGTCCACCGCAAGGTGTAACTTGCTCCGAAGGGCTCGGTCGGACCGTTCGACCAGTGCGTCTGTCGCTACTTGGAACGCGGCGGCCCGAACAGCTTTCGCTGTTGCTTTATGTTGGTGAAGTTACTCACACCGCGTGTTGACTGAGTCCCTCACTGGCCGCTTTTAGCGAGAGGCCCTTTGTCGTAGCGAGACCTTCTTCTTCCCTCTGTTTGGAGCTGCTATTCTTCTCGGTGGAGTGGCTTGTTTATGGCACTCGAGAAATAAAAATATCGAAACCATCCGTTTCTGACTCTTTCTTTGTCTACTTATTTTCTTTTTCACTTTGATTTACGACAAGAGTGACGGTATCGTATTTTGACCGAAGACTTACGTGCAGCTTTTATTCCCGAAAGCTGAGGAGGGAGTATAGCAGACCGTCCCGACAACGCGAATCGAACGCCCCCTGGAAGGTTGCTTCGTTACTCGGCCTAGATGCAGTGTGGGGCAGCTAACCCAACTATCGGAAGGGAGACGCAAACGTTATTTCGAAAGTTTTTCTTCGAGAAATACATTGAACAATTTATTGGCGTGGAAGCAGCCCCAACAAAGCTATGCGGGCGAGCTTGACACGTTAACCCCGTCACTCCACAGAGGGGAACATCCTCGTGTTCACAAAACTTGTGACGAAGCGACGTTTTGGCAAGGAATAATGGTAAACAAAGATGGCCTCACACAATATGTAACATATATATATATATATATATGTTACACATACTGCTAGAAAATGTAGGGCATGGATGCGTGGATTATGATGATCATGCTTCTTGCTTCGTGATTTATTCCTTGCCGTTCTTATTCGCTTGTGCCGCAATATCGTTGACTAAGAATCAATAATTAGATACATTTCTTAAGTTGTCAGTAGTTACACGGAAACTCCACAGAGCGGCTTTTGGAACGTGTTCACGGCGGTCACCAGAATTCACTTGTTGTCCTTAAAAAAACATTAAAGACGTCCCGAAGGCAACAGGTGCCCTCGGCGAGTAGTGCGGCGAGCGGGCACCTCGCGACAGACTCCGATTCTCACGCAGGCTTCAGCAGACAAGCGTCCCCTACCCCCGTCACGTGGGACCGATGAGACAACGAAACGCGGTGTCACGTTTCAAGCGTCCCCGGCTTTTGTCTGGCATCTGGTCGTTTGTTTCAATGGAAGGCGTTCAAGAGCGGAAAGGAGACAGGGTAGTAGAACAACCGCGGCTCCCTCTCTCTCTCTGTCTTGGAAGGAAACAAAAAAAAAAAAAAATGAATCGAGAGAAAATGCAAATGGAAAGAACACCGACCGTTCCTTTCGACATATTTTTATCGCAGATTCATCTTTTTCTTTTCGCGTGGAGTTAACATCTGCGACGCGGATGCCGCTTCGCGGAGTTCCCCTCCCCGAGTCGCGGAATTCCATTGTCGAAACTCTTGGGCGGAAGACTAAAAGAAGCAACTAATCGAATTAAAATAGACGTATAAGAAATCACCCCTGCGAGGAAGAGAGCGCGGGAGAAGAGAAAGGGAACGTCGGTTCCCAGAGGATTCCCTTCTCTTTGGTTTTCATCTGTCTAGCCACTTTGTGGTGATATACTGTCGCCCCCGCCTCCCCGCGTACATCTGTACATAATCGAAAACAAACACGCCCGCGGGGGCTGCCGGGACTGTGACTAACTAGCCTATTCGCGGAACGCAAATATGAATCCCCTTACCGAGTAATAAAAAAGAAACGCAAAAAGAGAAAGAAAATGCTCGTGTTTGAATTGAAGAACGTCATCGAAAGCATCACACACAAAAAGACGGACAGAATAGAAGTCCAAAGATCTGTCACTGTGCATGCTTGTAAAAACAAGGTGATCAGCCACCGCGAGTCATGGTGTCGCATTCTAGGTCGTATGCCGGAAACTATACATACAAAGGTAAACAGAAAACATCTGCGATTTCTAGCACGCGGCTTTGAAACTTATTTCACTGTTTCTTGTTTTAACCACCAGAGTGTGACTCTGTTCCTTGCTGCGGGGCGAGCGAACCTTTTATAGCAGCTTTCGGCTTTGACCACCAAGACTGTCGATTTTGCAGAAGCCCGATCAATCCAGCAGAATCCGTATTAGTATTAATAAACTCAAGACCTTAGTGTTTTGTATATTGTGTAGAGGTTGACAGCGAAACTTAAAAAAAACAATCGTTAGGTGGCGCAAGCGGCCGTCCAATTAAATAAAGGGTTTAGCAGTATGCATCCTACCATCAAATGTGTCGTTAGATGTTTAGACAGCGCGAGGTTTGTCTGCTAGTGTCTTTGGCGTCATTGTTAAAAGTCGTAGATGAGAAATTGAACCAGTGCTGAATGACTGCTAGCCTGGGGTCTCTAAAGTTCGTCACGGAAAGGTGAAAATTGAGCCCAGGGTCCCTGAGTTCTGTAAGGGAGCTTGAACTTAAATGTTCAAAGTGGCGGTGCGGTACGCACTTGGCTACCAATAACCCCCCCCCCTTTCCCAGTCTGCCCTACCCATTCATCGAATAAAAAAAAAACAAAAAAAAACAACATTAGCCTTTCCACTCTGGTGAATAAGGAAGACTAGCGAAGCTGTACTATGGTAGGAATGAAATGAAGTAATGGCCGGCCGCAAGTCGGCAAGCCAAAGTGGAAAGGCTCGAAAGGTTGCCGCCGTCTCTCATAGATGGCGGTAGCTGTCTAGAGTTCTGTGTCATCATTTGTTTGCTGACGGACACGATCCTGGGGAAAATAGCCCTAAACAGCTTCGTTGTAAAAAAAAAAAAAAGAAAAAAGGGCAGTCGCTCACATTGAGAAGGCGAAGCCGCTAATTACGTGTGTCACGTTTCAGGAACGAGTGCGAGCTTACGATTCTAGGAAATGCTGTACTTCCAGGAGCGCTCGCGCGAACAAAAAAACACATAGACCTATTGCTAAATTACCCAAGCATCAAGGTGAATGCTGGAAATGTAGGTCTACGCGCTTACCTTCCTCGTATAAAATATTCGAGGTAAATAGCCAAAATAAGGAATTGATGAACTCACGTGCAAAATGCCATTTCTTTTGGGCTTTTGCTTTAAAACAGTTACTGCTGCAGATGCCGGCACGTGCGGCGCGTAGACCTACATTCTTTGATTTCTCCTTGATGACTGGGTAATTTAACATAGGGCATATTGCAGAACAACGGGTAGGTGCCTGCACCTTGATTAATGCTGCAAAGCTAAAAAGTATAACAATAAAAATGTTTTTTTTTTTTGCTTTCCTTTTCCCCCGAGATCACCCCGGAGAGCTAGAAGCTCGGGGTTACAACATGTCCGCTCAGAAAAAGCAAACCGGGCAAAGTCATGTTTCCCCGCACACTCTATCATTTCGTTTCTCTCCGCAAAACACGTCCTTTCAAACACCACCCCCAACAGCGGCCTTCCTTGTCCCCAGTCAAAACAAAAACACGCGTACTGCAAAAAGCTGTAAAAAAAGAAAGAAAAAAAAAAACTTGAAGAGGGTCAAAAGAGGTCTTCTAAAACGGTCCGTTTTAAAAATCACCGCAGGCTCGCTCGCAGCCATAGGGAGCTAGACAAGCGAAACGGACCACCGTCGGTCTCGACCGCGTGAACGTATAAACAAACCCGCGGTGGAAATTATCTAAAGAACAAGACGGGGCGACACACAAGCGGCACACCACAGACTCGCACACGTTTCGGCCCTCTCATATACGCGAGAACGTTGGCTCCGCGAGCGAGGCCGCTTGTATGAGCGAGTTCCGCCGCTGTTACTTTGTTCCGGACGTCAAGGAGGCGTCCAGATGGGCTCTGGAGCAGAAGGGTTCTTCGGGTGGGGCGGAGGAAAAACACCGTCTCGCCGTGCAACGTGTCTACATCCTAAACAACTCAGCTTCCGTCCGAGAAAAGAAAAAAAAAACACATAATCGCGTCTTCTTCCTTCTTGAGTTCCAAAGGCTGTGCTGCAGTAGCGTTCGCGTCTTTGTGTAATGCTGCGCACCCTGGCGGAAGTACGGAAAGGTTTGTTTCCGCGGTGCACCGTTGATTCTCTGTACATGATATCGAGTCAAAGTAGTGGATGCGGGGGGAACGGTGGCCGAGTGGTCTAGCGCACACCAGCTCGGAGCACGTGGAGCGAAAGCTCGCGCTGCAGAACCCAGGATCCTGGGTTCAATCACCGCCCCTGCCCGTTTCGATCTGGATGAACATCGTACCGGCGTGCGGTCGTGTATCACTACTGCGTGGTGCACGTTAAAGACCCCAGGCTAGCAGTTGTACCGCACTGGCTAAATTGCTCATCTACAGCTGGGAGACTCGTCGCCCGTTGAGGCAGATCAAGTTCTATAGGTTCTATAAACATACAACCCAATTTTTGTTGTGGATGCAAATGTATCATTAAAGACGTTTATTTCCTCTTTGTCTCCCTCTTTCATTGACTGGACTAATTACTGTCGAGGCCAGTTGTGGTTTTTCAGGAGGACGAGCGAGTAAGGGTAGGTGGGGGGGGGGGGGGGGGGGGAGGAAGGGGGGAGGGAGTGTCATCGAGGGCTTGATTTGTGCGACCGATGAAGAGGAGATGAAAATACAAATTAACGAGTTGTTTTCTTTGTTAGATGGTCGGCTAACCTCACAGTCAATTTGTACGAAAGAAAACTGATCGACAGCTTTCTGATAAGTCCTTTATCACACTCCTCACTCTCTTACACCGTGTTCTCTGGTCACTTCGGGTACGGTCAGTACGCTGCCTGCAACGCGTCTCCGACTGGCGTATTTAGCGTCCTATTCCGCTCGTGCGTCAATAGTCGTTCCGAACTGGTCACAAATGACATCCCAGAAGCCGGAGTGTCTTGCTGTCGGATTCAAGCGGAAATCAAGAGACAACTTTTTTGCCCGCGGTAAACGTGACACCATACTTCGGGGATCCCGAATGACGCTCCTGTGTTTGTCGGATGATGGAGTTTAACATGTATTGTCAGAAATGTGTTGCCACATTCTAGACTGGCACAAATGATTAGGAAATGGTGACATAATAACTTTCTACACCCACAAAACACCCAAGTCATTTTAAGCATGTCCTTCTTTTTTATTTTTTAACGCAGAAGGTTTAAATGGAGTGTGTCTCTGTTAGCAGTCTCTTTGCCCAAATTTAATGTCAACTTCCACGCGGCCGTACTAATAGATTCCGAAGACTCGGCATGCGCTCGTACAGGGGGCAACCCCGTCTTGCGTTCGTCATCCATCAAGCCCATTAATTAAAACAACGCCGAGCACAGTCCGAATCGGCCTCGGAATTCGGCCAACTGAAAGCAGAAGCGCACGCGGGCAACAACATTCCACTCAGCCGAGAGTCCAACGCGTCTGGCTAAAAATAAAATCGAATAACTATAAACACCGCATAGGCGGCCGTCGGCGAAACTTGTCTTTGTCCCGAAGGCTCCCACTGCTTCCAGATCCCCACACCCGCTCAGCAATGAAAAAGAAATCTGGTTACGTATGCAAGGCACGTGTTGATCAACGCTCTGTATATATACGGGTTGGTTCTTTTAAGAAAGTAGCTGGGAAGAGAAGACGAAGAAGACCCCAAGAGCCTGTCCGCGCAATTACGGATAATGCTTTGTTTTTGTTTGTTCGATCGCTCTCCCTTCCGTTCGAGAAGGGGACAAAGAGATAATGGATCGAGGCTTCCTCCGGCGGGAGTTATAATGCATCTTTTGTAGCTATCGTACCGGCGGCCGCTGCGTGCAGGAGGACGCAAACTGGCTTCGGCGCGCCTATCTGGACGCGCGATCTGCGAGATTGGCTCGCTGGACCCTTGCCGCGGCTGCTGTTGCTGCTCCCGCTCGCAAACGCCGATTGCTGCTACCGAAGCCTGGGTAAGGTCGCCCTGGGCGGCGGCCATTACGTTAGGCCTACGTCGGTTTCGTGTACGGCCCGCCGGCCGCGGTAGCGTTTTCTTTAACGTTTCTTCTTTAATGATTGTGTAGAGAGATGCTGGGGTCTCCTCACGGCCAGTGTGAGGAAAAAAGGATGGGGGGGGGGATGCTGCGACGCGGTCCGGTCTTGGTCGATAATCAATGATTCGCGGTTGTTACGTCGCTCAGGAGAGAGAGAGAGAGAGAGAGATAGGTAGGTAGGCCTAACACGAGGAGGGTAGACACCAGGGCGATGAAAGCGTTCCATCATGTTTGATGGTTGTTGGGCCGCGCGGCCCACACGAGGAAGTCGACCCAAGTCCGGCGAGGTGTCGTAGTTACGACGGCGGCGGTAGTGGTGGTGCTGCGCCCGATGGGGACGCTGCGGGCTTGGTTGTTTCCAGCGCGGTGAATGAGCAATTTGGAACCCCCCCCCCCCTCTGTTCTTCCGCAAAGCTGCGCGCGCAACGACGTGACGAGAGACAGCGTCACGCGGCTGAAGTATCTGGGCTCGGCATCTAAGGTCAAGTATGCGGGTAAATCGACGATGGACCCGATACCTCCGGCGTTTACTTCTTACGGAACTCGCTTCTTTTTTTTCTTTTTAGTTTCCCCCATCCCAACGTATATCGGAACTTTGACATGCGCGTGTGCCGCGGGGAGGGGTCGTAGACTTGGGCGTGCAAGATCACGCAGAGCGTTTATCGAAGACCGTTAGAGCGATGGCAGTTGACATCCTCAATGACACTGGATCATTTGTAGCGTGCCGTGGTTCCTATTGCGTGCAGGAAGATTCTTGGTCATCCTCGATTTCAAACCCTCAAAGAAACTCGTTTTTGGTATCACGTTCAAAGTGCCAAAACTACACAAGGAGCCAAGGACAATAGACCCCTTTAGAAATTCGCGTACCGGTTATTAGGAGGTCGGAGCCCCTGCACAATGGCGGACAACTGACATCGTGGAACATGGAAGCCCTTCCTATACAGCGAACGTCGGAGCGCGGCCAACGCTAGCAGCCGACGAGCTAATCAAATATCGTTGAAAGTGCAAGGTCACTGCGCTCATCACCTTTTGTGTAAGTGTGTTTTCCTTCTACTCCAAGCAAACTCATAAAGTATGCCGTGGAGTTGCGGTTCTAGTCCGCCATTGTGCAGGGATTCCACGCCTAACAACAGAGGGCAGTATTTCGAAAGGGTGGGAAAGGGGACAAAAGCGGGATATAGGAGTGACTATGCATTTTGCTAAAATACATAATCACTCCTATATTCTGTTTTCGTCCCCTTTCTTGCTGTCCTTGTGGAATTTCGGCGCTTTGAACGTGATAACGAAACCAACTAGCCCGAATTGCCATTTTAACTCGTATTCATGTCAAGAAAAAAAATGACGTTCAACGCATTATTCATGCGCTCCGCAAAGTAGTTCTTAGAAGGATTTGATCGTGAAATGAAAAAACGATGATTTTAACTTTGAAACGAGGACATTTAGATAAACTAACATCAAATCAATCTACGATGAACCTGCATCTATCTTAATTCTCTACATAAAGGGAGAAATTAGTAATACTCCGCAAAAGGCCGGAGTTTTTTTTTTGTTTTTTTTTTTTTACTATCGTTTTTGAGGTTAATGCAAGTACTAGCGACGTGCGCGATCAAACGCGTCGCTGCGGTCGCAATTCGCGATTGGCCAAACGCTCACTATGACGTCTCTATTTCCATTAATGTCTCTTTTATCGACGGAAATCGGGGCATATTGTCAGAGTGCCCACTGTGATGACTCCGGGCTTCCATCGTTATTTTTACACACACCATCGAACTTGTGCTTCGCAGCAGGGCAGCCGATGATAAGTAGTCAAGATTATGCAACTCATGACGTCACAGCGAGGCAGATTCTGACCGTGACGTCAAGAGCGAAAACCACTTGAGGGCGCCACCAAAACATCTCGGCGTTAATTGTGGTCGCCGTTCGCCGTGACTGGCTGCCTCCATGTTATGCAGGAAAGCGAGTTCAAATATTTAGGCCGCTTGATTGGCTCCATCGGATTGCAGCGTTGGCTACGGAGTATACAGAGCGCATTCTGCCTGATCCTGCCTAAATGAACGGAGGGCGGCACGACACCTAGTTCGCTTCAACTGTGCATACCACGGTGTGCGGTTTGTTTAAACGGGACCGCCTGTGGGTCTTCTCCGGCTTTAGCTTTTCTGTCGGACGGCCTCGGAAGGAAACACTCGAGACTCAACATACTCCGAGAACTATACGTGACGGATCCCTGTTTACATCAGCGCCGCGTCCGGGTTTCTTCCTCCGGCCCTTCGGCACCTCTGCCTGTAGCGCGCTGTCGACTGCACACAGCCGCTTCGACGGAACACAAACTTTGCGTAAATCTATTTCTTTTTTCCAGATGCAACGTTCACGCGAAGCCTTTACGTGTACCCTAAATGTTCAGCATCGTACTCTGCGTGCGACACTGCGAAAAGAGGTAAATGAGCACGATATGCATATAAGAGACGCTTCAGATGTTGTAGCGTGTAAAAAAAAAATGGTTCACACGTTAATGTTTGAGTGTGATCCCCTGTTTATCAGTCGCTCGTACCTGCTAACGACGAGCGAGCGCACCGGCACGTTGGTGACATTTATAAGGTAATCCTGAAAACAATTAATTGCACTAACTGCCAAGTAACACTATGCACTACACAGTAGAAATGTGACCTCTTATATCATCGCCAAAAGTATATCTAGCGTACGGTTAAAGATTATCGCGTAGTATATACGCAGATCAGAAGAGTTCCAGAGCTGCCCGATAGATGGCCATAGTCTGTAATCTCGTCGTGAGCGGTTAAAAGCGTTTGCAACGTAGTCAATCATATTCAAACGCAAATGTGTAAAGCAGCTTTAAAGGGGCACTGACAGGTCAAAATCATATATATTATTACCTGAAACGATTGAATACGATGCCTGCACAGTATACCCTTAAAATTTGAAACATGGGAACTTAGTATTTGTGAAGTTAAAAAAAAAAAATCTCCAAAAGCATAGTTTGAAGTTCTTGTGCGATGAGCAAGTCGTCCTGCAACTCGAGTTCCTCTCGCATTTCGGAACCGACCCGACCCGAAAAGTCGTGTTCGCCCGCGTCTTGCTATCAACCGCTCTTCTTGCGTGCCGCCTGTCGCTGTGAGCAGACGACGCTTCACTTCCGAGTTTGGAGTTCTTTTAGGACCCTTTCAGGCGATCTCAAATCCTTTGAAACGGTGTGAGGTCGAAGAGATCGCGCAGGGGACTTTTCTGAGCGACATGAGGTTGCACAACCGAAACCACTGTACACAGACATCAAACCCAGTTGTTTTGACCGTTTGGCGATTTCTTTTTCGAAGTCTGAGAGGTTGTCGGGCACCTAAAAAAGAGAACTTCGTACGATCCCCCTACTCACCGGTCATCCTCAGTGATACATGCGTCGAGTGCCGCCATGTTTTCCGAGGGAGGCTAAAAGCCAGAAGGCGACATCACTCCGGACTCCGATTTTCGGTATTAAAAAAAAAAAAGAAAAAGGCCGTACTGCTTTCGCAATTGCGTTAAAAGAAAAAAAAAAACGTTTTACGAATGTCGTTATTAAATATTATAAAAATGTCGCTTCCAAAGCTTCTAAATTTTATAACCGATTAGGTCACAAAAACAAAACGAAAAATAAAAGAAGCGAGGAGATGAGAAGAGAGAGACAGAGAAAAACACCAAAAATAAAAAAAGGCGCGCGCGCGCGTGCGTGAGGAAATTTGTTTTCTTGGTTGTCGTATTCGTTTGCGTGTCTATGACTCCAACTTACACAGTTTAAGACAAAAAAAATTTTTTTTTTTTTTGGCGTGTCAGCGTTTTTTTAAGGATGCTCTTGGAGGAATGTTAGAGAAAGCGCTAAAATCATGATCCTGTGATGAGGGAGAGATATGACTTGAACATAATATTTTTTTTACGTAACTAACAAGCCAAGGAGGCAGTGAAGCACACCGCGGTCGCGCGCAGGTAAGTGTGGATGTCCGGTAGTTGTCTTAATATAGTCAGCTTATCCCCGTGCGACCCTTATCCCAATATATCCTTCTCAAAACCCCGTCAAACAACACTGGTGGCCGCCTTCAGCATGAAGCGCGTGATTGAATCTGAGTCCTCGCCAGACTCTGACGCAGTACTCGTTCTCGGTAATTAAGCAAACAAACAAAGTTCAGCAGAATTCTTTCTTTCTATAGTCCTTTTATTGATCTGTCCATATAGAACCTAGAAGTGTCCACATCTGCGACAGGCATGGCGCCAGAGTAAGCGTCCCAATATATGTATTGATTCTACGGGTAACGGACCGCCTGGACGTTCGGAACCGTCAAACTGGCATATCCCTTTAGGCCTTATTACTTCGCGCGGCCCATATGCTTGACCTTTTCTCGTAGGCACTCGCGACATACGTCATTGTCGGAATCAATTACGAGCGGGGGACGCCCGCACCAGACACCAGTGTCAAAGTCGCGACACGTCGCAGCCTCGGGGAAGGGGGGACAGACATTCAGACGGTGTAAAAGAGGGCGAGAGAAAGAGAAGATTGAGGAAGAGTCGGGCTAGGTGGCGCAAGCTACCGCCCTTTACTCGGGGTATAGCCAATGCCATCCATCCATCCATTGTCAAAATGGCGAGAGGAAATGGGCCCGAAGAGGAGAGGGGAGGAGGACCACCCCGACGGATCGAGGGTCACGTTCTGCGGTCATTACTCAAGCGAGAACTCCGCGCGGAGAAGACAGCTCAGACACAATGCCTTCACGCGCGGTTTCCGAAAATTTGGGGAAACTGGCCCGACAGACTCGAGTAGTGGAATTTCCAAAAAACAAAATGGCGGTCGGAAGTGCCGATCTGTGTGTTGTATTCCGTTTCTTGCGTGTTCGGAAATGTGCGGGCGAGAGAGAATGTGCAGACGACGCACACCCTTCCACGACGATTTGATACAGAGGATACCGCAGACGCAAGGAGTAAACTATACTTCACTGCTGATGGGACCACTTATATAGCACCAAAAGCGCACCAACACGGCATTTGTTGTGTTTTCTGCATGTGTTCTCTCATCGCTGAACCAATCACATGCACAGAAGGCTCAGTGACTTGCGCTTTTGAACCTATTTGATTGGCCCCATCAGGTTGTGGCGTCGGCCACGTCCGGACGTAAACTGAAACGAGGCTTGCATTGACGCCACATACGCCGCCATTGTTCCGTATCATGCTCCTGTGCCCATACCTTCCGCAGCATACGTTTGGCACCATCGAATTCTCGGCAAGCCTTGCCGAGAACAACGAATTCGAAAATACGAAATGTATGCTGCAAAAAGTACGGGGACAGAAGCATGGAGCAATGGCGGCTGGTACGGTGCCAGACGACGTCACGTGCGAGACATGCATAAACCTGTATTTAATAGAGAACGCATAACACGCCGAATGGAAAACAGAAACAAAAACAGAAGACTCTATTTTCTGAGTTTAGAATGTAACGTACTGACGAAGAAAGGTCTCGAGTTATTCTGATACACCACCATGTGCGTAAACAGTAACGATTGTCCACACTTTTATTGCCTGTAAATATTGTTTAGTTGTTTTTAGGATAATGCATTAAAGGTATGACGAACTTTCACTAATCTTTAAACTCCGGCGTTTTTTTTTTTTAATGTTATTTTGACCATGTTGTCGCGCCACCGAAAAGCGCGGATATATTTGAATGTTGGTTTTGGTATCAATTTCACTCGCCGATTTCACATTGACTACATTGTGAATTTCACATCCTGAATTTCGCAGTACTAAATAACAGACGGAAAAGAGTAATGGCCGGGAATTCCTAAAATATAGTAAGTCGGGGTATAGCTCAAAAAATCTCCGCAGTACCCCTTTGAAAACTAGTAACTTCCGATAACGCATGCCCAATTGTGTGCCAACCTTAAGGGAAGGACCTTGCGTTGCAATGTTAAAAAAAGAGTCACACTCTCAAACATAAAACGAAATAAAATTAAGACTTAATCTCCTTCCGCGTTTTCTACACGAAGAACAAAGCGAACGTCACACGGATATAAAAAAAAAAAGAAAAAAAAAAAGAGCCTTCAGATAATGAATGCAGCCACAATTACAGAATTCGAGGGCGACCGATCGAGCGGCCGTCGCCGTTTTCAAGTGGGACGCTGAATAGATCGCCTTGTCGACATCGTCCGGGGTATCGACGGAGTAACGGCTTCGAGAGCTCGCGTTTATCGAACAGGCAATTTCGGTTGCGTCGATTCGATTCAGCCACACATGCACTGCATGCCTAGTCCTCTAACCCGCCTTTGTTCCGAGGAATGTTGTTGCGTGAGCTCGGGCTACTTACTTCGCCAAACGAAGGAAGAACAATCGACATTAGTCCGTGATTAATTATCCTTCCTCGGGGAGTCTTTAGGGGCTCGTTGTTGTGGCGGACCGGACGCCTTGTCGCAGCCTTGTGCCTTCTGTTTCACAAAAATAAATCAATAATAAAAAAAAAGAACGAAAAACGCAATACACACGGAAGCGCTGTAAAACGTCTTTTGAGATACAGAGCCCGTTCCGAAACGACCTTGCTCGGTATTGCGTTTGGCAACGTCCCCAATAAAACCCAAGTTCTCACCGAGACGAGTTCTGCGAGGATGTCGAGGTGAATTTTACCAGCTGATATAAAATTCGTATCAGCGCTGTATCAGGCTGATTATCTTCATCCGCACTGAAAATGTTTCTTTCTTTCATTTCATTCGTTCATAGGAAAAAGGGCAACAAAAAGAAAGAAAAAAAGACGGGGGGGGGGGGGGGGGGTAGAATAACACAACTAGCAACATTTTGGACTTCGGAGAACCTTCGAACGACCGTTAGGTGAAGTGGAAGGGGAGGTGGGTCGCTGCGGAAATAAAACGGTTTCGTGTCAGCCCCTTCAGTGTAGGCAACACCTCCTGGACAGCTTTCAAAACCTGCGCGTCACGTGACATGACGTCACGTCCCGGAGGCCTGCACGGGCGCTGATTGAATTCGAGTGCCGCGTCAGCCTTCGCGTGGGACTACGATAGGATAGGAGTCCCACGCGAACGCTGACGCGGCACTCGCATCCAATAAGCGCCCTCCGTGCAGGCCTCCGGGATGTAACGTCATGTCACGTGACGCGCAGGTTTTGAAAGCTGTCCAGGGGCCCTAAACTCGTCGAACACAAAGTTGGAGCCCAAAGTTCGCGGAGCGCGCCGATTGGACGCCGGCGAAAAAAGCGCCAAGTCATCGTTGGGATACTCCAATCAGTGCGTTCCGTGAACTTCGGCCCAAACTTTGTGTTTCACGAGTTTAGCGTCCCAGGAGGTATTGGTGTAGGTCGCTTCGGCACACTGGACGCGACTGAGGAGGACGATACATTTTATTCCGCTCATTTTAAAGAAAATAGTTCTTCCACGGAAATACGGTACCTTTCTTTTCCGATGGAATAAAATATCACGTTGCTGCGTCGGCCAACTTCTGCTAGGATGTAGATGCTTTGCACACGCGCCAGAAAACAGCCGCCATTGCTGACCTTCTCTTGTCTTAGCCACATACCGAGCCAGTGAAGCGGCTGTTGCCGAGCTTCCTCAAAGGCCAATGCTGGGGAAGGACACAATAGAATCTGGAATGACAATAACCTGCCCTACTGTGGTCACGATAAAGTAAAGAGAACGTATTAAAAGGAAACAAATATTGAAAGTCGGTTATAGCGGTGCCCATGTGCAACTGCTGCAAAACGTTTATATTAAAAAAAAAAAAATCTAAAGAGACTTAAGCTTGCGGTCATTCTTTCTTAAATATCGAAAACAAAAATAGACTAAAAACAATAGAAAATATCCGCACTTCAACTCTCTTTCGTAGTGTTTATGTCGAAACTCTAATTTCATTAAACGTGAGTTCTCGCAATATGCGCAAAGTCAGGCTCGGTTTTTTTTTTTTATGTTCTATAAATTCTTAGTGCCTATGCCAGAACGGTTGCTGGGTGAAAATGCAACCAGCAGATAAAAATTAACTTGCAAAATATCTCATAAGTGAGTGAGATTTTCAGTGGGCATGTTCACTAATATCGGTACACCCAGGCATGGAGACGTGCTAAAGTCATTCCATAAAAACGCGGACGGGTAAAATGTCCAAGTTTGTTTGTTTGTTTGTATGAGTTTATTTGAGACCGCCTTACAGAAAGTCTCAGGGGACATGGCTAAAGGCACTTTTCAGTGCCTGACGAGGCCGCGCCGCCCTTTTTGGCAACAGCGTTACCAAAACAAGACACACGAGAGTGACATGCTTTCACTGCTATACAGTAAAAAAACAAATACAAAAGAAAACAAATAACAAACACCAGTGGTGTGCGAACAGAGGTTGGCTAGTTATCTATAATATTACATTTTGCTTCAACAGATCTTTAAAAAATTAAAAAAAAATTGTGTAATTTATAAGTATAAGTATCGACTATGTACCGAAAAGTTCTCCCAACTCACGCACGGTATATGGGGCCTTGTGAGGCTGACAGGTGGCTTCTGCGGTACAATAATATGGGCTGTCTGTATGTATAACCACAGACCAGTTTAAGAAATACAAAAACAAATATCATCCATTGATTTTTCTTTTCTGAAGTAATTCTGGCTGCAGTGCCTCTTTTAACATTTTCAGATAGTCGACGACCGTATGAACTGTATTTCTTTTTTCTAAAACCAGCTGATGATTGCACGCTTCTCAGAAATCCATCTGTTTTCTCAAGCGCCCTTGACCTTTACAGTAAAGCGAAAGCGTAACCCTTCTGCCGTTGTTCATCAAGCGAAGACAAAAGTTTTGCCTTGTCCTTCTATAGTTACGGTCCCTCCCCGAACCTCGTGATGAATGGCCATTGTCACATCGTCAAGATCGGCGAAGCCACGAGTCAGCCGAGGTCGTGACCCGGGGTGTCATTCGACACCCCGAAACGCGTTTTTGTTATTTTTTTTATATTTTTTTCTACTTCCATGTTTGCACACAGCGCCTGCTCGGAGCCCATTACGCCTCGACCGCCAACCCCAAACGCGCCGGTCTCGATTTACCAACAGCTGTCACAACCACGAACGTCGTTAACGAACCAACTATACCATGACGTCAGCGTTTTGAGTCGCCCGCGCGTTTAAGGCTAACGGTCCCGTCAACAAAGCAGGCTGAAAGATGTGCATTGAGATGATTGGTATAACGCATACCACGCTGCTGAAAGAGCAAAGTGGCAAAGCAGAAGCGCGGTCATCAATGCAGAGGCAAGACTCGGCAGTTTCATCGACACCCCGACTGCGACAAACCTAGAGTTCCATGAATGGCCACCACTTGGGAAAGAAACCGAATGGAAGACTGGATGGGTCTGTTCCCCACGACGAACGGACAAACAACGCCGCGTACCCGTAAATTGGGTCGTGAAAACCAGCAGGCGGGATTTGGTTTTATGCTGCTAGAGCAACGTCTGCTTTCGCCGAGGGTATACAGAGGAGCTGCCTTGTTTTTCGGAAGATTGATGCAAGCTAAAAATATCGAGAAAAAAAATAGTAAACGACCGAAATCTGACGAGCCTGAAGAGATCGGATGAAGTTCTAAAGGGGCCCCAATTCAGCGAGGCCGATAGACGAGCGAAGCCAGATCCCCGCTTGCACAGGAACAAGCCAAGACCTCAGTGTAAGTTCGCGGGTCCCGTGAGCGCCGCTCAGAGTCAGGGAGACCGCGTCGAAAACCAAACACCTGCGTTCCCTAGACGCCAAACGCCTGGTTCAGTTCAGAGCCATAAACGGTGGGCCGATAGATACGCCCGCTGCAATATACCTTTCAGAAAACTCCATTAAGCGTCATTAACGGGAGTCATAGCTCGGGCATCGGTTTTAGCGCGAAGCGTGTCATTAGACCCGAGTTCACTTCGAACGCTCACCTTACACTCGTGTCCCATACGTGGTAAAACTCCAGAACCAAGCGTATTTCTTTTTCCTTTTTTTGTCGCGGAAGGTTGGTTGTTTGGAGCCGCCATCTATGGGAGGAGAGCGGAGCCCAGCGGAAGTGGACAATCGCTTCAGCGCATGCAAACGCCCGCACCTACAAGGACAGTTTGGCAAAATGTATTTTCAAATGCGACTATTTTTTTCCGAAGCCCCTCACCCCCCCCCCCCCCTTTCCCCAAAAAAGTCTCATCCGTAACACGAAACGACCTGGCCTCCTTACCTCCTGTATCTTCCTCTCCTCCATCGCGTCTCCTGTCTTCTCTTCTGCTCATCGCACACATGCGCGAGACGTGGGCCGCTCTAGACTACGGTTTGCATGATACGTAGTCGACCCGGTAGATATGCGCGTGTCACAGGCATAGACGCCCAGACACTCCCCGTCAAGTCGTCTTTAAAGTGCCTCGAAAGAGAAGGAAATGGTGAAGAAGACATGGCTCAACAAAAGCGGCGGCTCACTGAAGCTCACGTTCGCCGCGGCAATGGGACGTCGGAAAGGTTAGAACAGCGTGATAGGGACGTGCGAAGGATGGCGGGTTGATTCTATTACGGCGAAGGGTCGAGTGAGGGAACGACGTTCGTCTCAATTTAATCGGCTGAATAAGCATCTTCATAGAAGATACGTAGAAATGCCATAACATCTCGGCTGAGCGGAGCACCGCAGAAACGCAGCACAGTTTTTGTTTGGTTTATTCTATGATAGTGTGTGAATGTTGCATAAAGCCACAGTCGCGCTGCTTGTGCACCATTCAATGCAGACCGCAAGTTCGTCTGCTCCTTTTGCGGGGGTTGTGGTGACGTCAGAACGCTGAGTTCTGATTGCCTCCGATCGAAGGATAGTGGGTAGACCTCAAGGCAGCTTGCTTTGAGGTCTACGCACTATCCCTCAATCGGAACCAATCAGAGATCGGCATCTTTCTGACGTCACTGCAACTCCTGGAAAAAAAAAAAAGCAGACAGCACTGTCATGCTGGCAAGCCTTAAATATGTTCGAAGCATGCGTTTACTTCGTACATCTGTATTCTGCGAACATGTCAGTAGACAGTTTTTGTATGACCGACCGTCATACAAGAAAGAAACGCGCATCGGACAGTGTCCGCACACTGATGACGTATTAGCAGTGCGACTGCAGCACAGTGAGGAAGGAGAGGGCTGTTTCCATTCATGACTCCACCGGAAAGCGCTAACCAATCTCGCCGCGGGCTGGTCCTCGTCGCTGGAAACAAAAAGAAAACGTCTCGACGGCGGAGAAAAAGAATTCCCGCCGCGTTCTCTTCTCCTAACGGCAGCGAGAACTTGGGCAACCAAACAGCGCACGCTGGGAGGCCTGTCGACTCCGCGAAAGGCTTGGCGGCTTCGGGACGTCGACGAGGCCGTTACGACGGCGGGGTGCCTCGTCCCACGAAGGGGGGATTCAAGACGGGGGCCGCCCGGAAAGCCCCCACAACCCCCAAAAAACGCCCCGAAAACGACGCAACGTTTACCTTCGTCTTCTGCCAACGATAGAGCGCAGCCGAGGCTACGAGCCACCACAGCCAAATCAAGCACTGTGAACGTTATCACGTGACTATGGCGGTGCTGTCTGAAACGGAGGTTCAGCTCACACAGCCGAGGGCGAACTGCTGCGCCAATGGCTGCGCGCTCCGTTGCTCTTGTCGGCGCAGGGAGAGAGAGCCGAGTGCCTTTTCTCCTTCGTCTGCCTGTCGGCACGTAAACACAACGTGAAGGTAAAGTGTTTTTTTTTTCCTTGTTTCTTTAGAAGGCCCGCTTTCGCTGCTTGAGAGGCTTATACGCCAGTGAGGGGATATGGACAATAGTTATGTACGTATTGGTGGCGGCATTATGACTGATATTGCGATTGAGTTTTGAAAGCGTTTTGAGAGAAAGCATCTGAACGATCGACATTACCAAGAGTTCGCACACAATGTGGTCGGCAGACGAAGTATTGGAACTCACGGGAATTGTGTTTTGGGTACAACCGAAATAATTGCATTAAACATGTTGCAGTCATGCCTCCTTAATATGGACCCCGTTATGAATAACATATAGAACCACTGTCGGGACGAACTGAGTAAATACGTACCTTTTTGTCTGGTTATTATGGACAACTCACATTCTGAACAATCTTTTGGGAAAACGGAGGTGTCCATATTAACGAGACATCCCTGCGTACATTCGTTGCATTCATTGCTTAATAACTAATCATTACACAAGGTGCGACCGTAATGTGCAGTACATTTGCTAAGTCTCGCAAAATTAGAATTCCAAATGTACATACCTGAAATTGGGCACGCGGACGTAGTTTCGCGAGAACTTTGACGTCTATTCTTTTAGAGCTCGACTCGGAAGTAACAAAATATTAAAAATAAAGTAAACTCAGATGCCGCGTATTTTCTATGTCCTATACCAGCCTGTTTGTCGTCTCCAGGCAGGCTTATGAGCTCGCTTTCCGGGTGGCTCGCTGAAAGCAAAAACGCTAAAAACCAATTGTAGAGGCTGGCAATGAGCGAGGTAATCGCGAAGATCAACACTTTTAACGAAATATATCAACAATAACCATATGGGGGCAAGCTCACAAATCAGCGTGCAGACGACGAACATGCGCAGTATAGGGCGTAAAAAATGCACGCCCGCCGTTTTTGCTCTATTTTTTTTGAATATTTTACCATGTCTGACCTGAGCACCGAAAAAAAGAAAAAAAAGAATATAAACAAATTTTTTTGCGAAATATGATCGCGTGCCCAATTTGATGTATGTACGTTTGGAATTCGGAGTTTGCAAGGTGTGCCAAATGTGCTGGTCCTTACGACCACACTGTTGGTGGCCACCCCATGAGGGTTTCTTAGTTATCTATTGGCCAACCGTAAGACAATTTGTTAGGTCCCGGCGTTTCTTTCTCACATTTTTTTGTTTGCATGTAAACATTGTGAGCATAATGAACTTAAAACCAGAACCAAAAAACTTCGCATACCTCCGCAGGGCTGTTTTCATAAAGTGTGTCTTTCATTCCTACGTTCTCCTGTGTTTTATATTGTTATTTGTGCTGTGTATTGTTAAACAACGTCATCTTACGCTAAAGATATATGTCAGAGCGCTGCTACGCGTGTAATTGAGTGCGCGTACGCGCGCAAGATGCAACGTGGACAGTCGTTCTTTCGCTTCGTTGCTACAGCGTGTGGAGAAGGCACTGCTAAAAGATAGACTGCGACACTTAAAAGCTCACGTAACTACCAAAATGGTATCTTGCGTCAAAGAACATGCAAGTGATAATTAACTCATTATCTGTTGCACAAAAACGTTGGTCGATCTTGTAATATGTAAATAATGCGCAACGTGTGGCACAGAATTATACAAAAACAATATACGTATTTTTGGCTAATGCAAAACCGGAACAGCGAATACCGCGCAATGAAAATATTTAAAATATATTTTGTTTCGCGTGGTCCGAACACTACGTCTCATCTTAAAGGTTCATCATGAAACACGACAGAGTCAGAAAAACGCGCCGTGCTATTCTTACGGAACGGGGAGACGTTACACGAAACCCGAAGTACAGCGGCCACAAAGTTGCCCGCCGCCGCCACAGTCCGCAGATCGCGAGGATATCATCGTCCGGCGGCACTGCAACCCAGGCACAATCTCGGCACAGTTGGGAGCTGATAAAAAGCCTCCGAGCTGCCATAAGCATGCCGTTGCCAAATGTCGTCTCGAGAGGAAAAAGACCGCTCCATATATTCCACCCCCTCCCACCCATTCGTGGTGGTCTCTACTTTGGAACGCAGTAAAGCCTTATACAAACCTCGCAAAATATAAAAAAAAATATATTAAAAAAAAAAATTGCGCACGGCGTACGTATACGCCTCTCATTACGAGAAAGAAATAAAGAAAAAAACTAGATCGGAATTTCTTTTCGTTTAGTGAAAAATGAGCGTATCGCTGATAAGAGTTGGAGCGGCATTTTATCTAACATAAGGGTTGCATCTGTTGGTAGCAAAGGCTCAGTAAGTAAAAAAAAAAAGGAGGAAGACTACTTTTCTTTTTTTACTGACGCTTTTCTTTTTAGAAAAAGACAAACACAACGTGAATAATTTTCTGCAAGCAGAAAATACCTACACTGAACCAGATGCGTATTTTCTAGGGGAGTTCAGGCACCATCCTTGTAGGTGAGAATGCGAAAAAAAAATATTTTTAGATATTAAAGACGCTGCGCTTTGCTTTTCGGAGCGTGTATAGATCTCGCATTTGAACGTGGGTACCTGTTTTTCATTTTATAAGCTGTTGGGCTCATGCTAGACTAGGAATATAAAATACTTTAGGATAAAAATACAAGTCCATACTCACAAACAACAACAACAAAAAAAAAAAAAAACCAACGGTTAAAAAAACTATCGGAGACAAGTTTTATTCCCACTTTAACTTTCGATATGTTTTCTTGACTTTGTCTCATAGGGATAAAAGAAACTAGAAAGCGCTATGTACAGCCCGCGCATTTTGCGTTGGCAATGTTCGAACGCCGCGGCATCTACGTGGGTTTTACTACGCAGTAACTATAAATTTGGGCAACCTCGTGTTAGGCGTTTATCTCTGTGCGTGCCGTGCCATCTCTAATTTCTATTCAAAAACTTTTTTGTGTGTGCGTTTTATTGTTTTTTTATAGCGGAGAACTGTTTGAACCATGAACTTCATAGGTACAAACCAGATCCAGTTTTCGGCGAATCACTCGATTGCTTACGTTGACAAAAATGGTGGATGGCCGAGGCACGAACACAAACTAGCAGACTGATGTCCCACAACCTGCGCTAGTCGCATTCCACATAAAAATGGCGGTCATATAATCCTGACTTCAGACAAATCTACGTTCATCCGGAGACTCTAAGCTGGCCTTCGGTCTCTGGAAATAATATAAACGTATATATAAAAAAAAAATCTGCAAAATATACGAATGAACTAAGAAAAAAAAAAAAACACAAACAAAAACTCGTACAAAAAGAAAAAAAAAACTGCTCGACGACGCATCACCTCCGGCAACACTTCCTGCCCTTACTTCCCGGCCTGCTCTCTTCCGGTGGTCCTAATTCTATCTCTAAATATATAATTATATATATATGTGTATGGATTATATATAGGAGAGGGTGGCGTGTGCGAGAACAAAGGCTCGGCATTCAGCTCGACATCGACGTCTGTTTAGCGTCGGCGCTCCATCCAAGTCCCTGTTTACGCGGGCCCCCAAGGCTGGGGCCAGCCGGTGCTAACATGCAACGCACGTGGACAGATACTCCTGCCGCCGCTGCGCAAACACTGAGCTCGCCACTCGGGCTACAACATATTCTGATTCACACATTCATACTCTACTTAAAAAAAAGTCTCTGAGCACGATGTGAGAGGTTCAATGTGAGATCGAGTTCATATGGTGGATTTGGAATTGCCAATATCACTTGCGATTAAATCTCAATTTGTGTGTGTGTGTGTGTGTGTGTGCGTGTTGGCGGGGGGGGACGGGTAAGAGGCATTGTTATGGCATTAAAATAATCAAAAGCATCTATGACAAAACAGCAGCGGAATAAGATCACGCTAACTGCGGAGGAAAATAGAAGTTAGAACTCGTCAATTTCAGGCAAGGAAGAACTCTTCCAAGAGAAAAATAGAAACGAATAAAAAGTTTCTACAATCTGCGCTCATCAAAACGACCCTTTGATGTGCTTGATATGAACCGCCTCTATCCTTCTCAGATGCATCCCCGAAAATAGCGCACCGAACAAAAACAAGCTTGAATAGCAAAAACTCGTGCAACAAAAACTCGATTCACGAAAACTCATATACAACAAAAACTCGAATGACGAAACTCGTAGAACGAAAACTCGAATAACGAAACTCGCAAAATAGCGGTTAACCCCATCGATTTGCGAAAACGTCGACCCCGCGCCAGAATCGCTTCCTTTGTAAGCGATTTTTCACGAAGAGCGAATCGACGAGAAGAAAAAGGCAGTCACAATAATAGGCTTAACCCGCGATGAAGAGGAATCAAGTCTTTCTCCTGATCCCGCTTTTGCGAGACAAAGAGACGCCGCGCACACGGAAAAGAAGGGTTCAGCGATCGGAGACGCTTCGCTTAACAATGAAGTTGACCCTCGCTGAAAATCGCGGAGGGGGTTTTACGGTACCCCCTCCGCGACTAACAAAGACCCTCTACGACTCGTCCCGGCTTGGATTGGCTCTGAAATCGGATAAGCGAGCGGCACTTCTCTAACTCAATCCAGAGTTCAGTAACGGTGTACCTCCGCGTCCGCCGCCGCCGCCGCCGCTTCGGGATCGGCATCGAAAGACGTTGAACGCCAGTCATTACTCAAGCTGGCCAAGTTATGGCCCGATCGTGAGTTGTAGCTTTCTAAGTGGGCGATGCTCGGTTGTTTTTATTTATTTTCACGTGTCGGGAGGTCGGAGTACGTTGCCTAACGTAGTCTTGCTAGGAACGTATGGTACCTGGTGTGGTTTATTGATTTGTACATTTTAGCAGCAGTCGTATCTCGGTCACACGGCACCTTCTCCGCCATAAGCCTGTCAATTGCGCTCACCTTTGCCGGGGTACTTGAGCAACGTGTGTAAATGTTTTGTTTGTTCAATCAAATAGCACCCGATATATGTCTAAACTTTCTTCTTTTCAATAGTACGTAAAAACGCTTCCATTTACCAAGAAAACCTGCTTATTAAATAACCTGCTGAAGTATACACTACAAATATGCGAACAAAAACAATTGATATTTATTTACAAAAAAAGAGAAGCAAAAGAAAAATATATTGTTTCTCAAAACTCGGATACATATCGGTACATAAGTGAACGACACATTTTCCAAACTACAAGCTATTATATTCGTATGTCTCAAGCTCAAATTCCTCGTATGCAAACCGACAAAATATAAGCTGAAACAACCCGCATACCTGTATCTTCTTTTACCCCAAAGGCTTCCAGCGATGCATTCGATGAGCGGAAAATTATGAGTGAGAGAAGAGATGGCACGTACATGGGCATGTTAACAAAAATCATGACTTGCGATGACTTTTGAAATATAGTCTCACATCGATCACTCGGTATTATTCTTGTTTACGTATACATCACAACGTCTCCCACTTCTCCCAATAATTCTTCTATACGTGTATACTATATACGTACATAGGCAACAATAATAATGATTTATCTCGTTCTGTTTTATATGAAACGTCTTCGTAAAGGTGGATCCCACCATATCGTTTCAACAATAACAAACAGGAAAAACAGATATTACAGGTAAAATAGTGATAAAGCGAAAATTCCTTTCTAAATTTCCAGACCCCCTCTCTCTCTCTCTCTATTCGATACAAATTCCGTCGGAAACCAGGGGAACACACGAAGCGCTTCGCAGAGAAGCCCGGGCAGCGGACGCGTGCGCCAAGTTTACGAGTTGGGGTAAAAGCGCGCGTTACGCAAGACACTGGCGACGCCCGCTGGAGTACTTTATTGATATGAATTTGTAGCGAGGATCGCCCCAACGCGCGCGGGAGGGACGCGGGAACCTGAAACCGCATCAAAATTTTAAACCCGGCAAGGACAGACGCAGCCCCGGTGTGTGTAAGGGCGGAAATGGGCTGCCGAGGTTTTGTAGCCGCGCCCGCCCGCGGGGCAGCGCTCGGTCTGGAGTTTTCAAAATTTCATCTCCTTCATTGGGGGAAGATGAAACCGAACCGCTTTATTCTCACGATTCGAATTTTACCGGTTGGGTCGTAGTTTGACTTGTATTTCGTTTTGATTTTGTAATGCGGAGAAATGCGTAGAGCTGATGCCACAAGGGAGCGGATCCGAGTTGTTTGCGGTTGGTGCATGATGACAGCGGGTTTTATAGCCTCCCGTCCGCCGAATTTAGCGGGAAGAAGGGGGGGGGGGGGGGGGGGGGAGACTGTGTGCATCGTTCTCCGCTAACTTGCAACGGGGCGAAGAAAAAGGAAAAAAAAGAAAAGACAACATACTTTAAAATGGCCTTTGCCTATTTGGGACCGGAAGACAATTAAAGTATAACTGACGCAAGCACTCTTTAATAATGTATAGTGTTGCCAAGTAGTAAAGTTCGAGTGATTTTATGCACGCCGTTAACTTCGATACCAGTTGTCTGTAGTGAATTTGGAAAGTTTTGCGAAGCGATGTGTTTGAATATATCAAGAAGAACGCCTGCAGCTTTGGAATGTTCCTTACCTTGAGCGAGTGTTCGAGCGAACAGTGAAACATTCTGGAAATTGTTTTAGCAACCCTGCTTTTGATGGATTTGCACTTATCTTGTGCTGCTTGGTGTGAGATTTAGCGTGATGTGATATAACGTGTGATGTTGTGTGAGACGTTTAGGCCTTGGGAAACGCACTGTGAGATGTAGTGTTGGACGCATAGCATGAAATGAAACGTGAGATAAAGCGCGAAAATAAAATATGAGGTGGACTACAACATCGTATTGTGTGCTATGACATGTGGTGTGAGGTGCAGAGTGAGACTTGTTCTAGAATTTAGTACCATGTACAGTTTCAGGTTCCCCTCAAACTTCGGTTCACGCTACACTCCATTTTTGTTAGATGTATAGTGGGTTTCTAATGCAATTTAAAATGAGCTGTCGGGCCAAAATAAGTCCCGGTAAAACCGGTTTGAAACCAAGTCGTAAAGTATGTAGAATATCCATGCTATCCTAATGTAGCCCGCAGCAAGAGTTACAGGCGGGGGTTGATATTTTTGGTGAGCTTCTACTATGTCTGTCCCTCAAATAATCGACAATTCCTTGTTCATATAGAACTATCTATTTCAATAATATGCAATCAAAGCACCCGCCTGGACCGTGGTCGCTCCAAACGCGGTAGTTCGAAACAAACAGAGATTAAAATAACAGAAAATGAGGACGGCCCAGCGATCTGTCCTCATTCCAAATCCATCATTACATTATCCCGACTTCATTTAACATTCAGCATAGTCCAGCATCGCCGGTCCGGCACGCTCGAAATAGCCACATCCCAGCGGTAACGTCCGATAACCCCGCGAACCGCAGAAGGAGAAAAAAAATCATAAGCCGGAACACACATACACATAGAGACTCGCGGAAGAAAAATGAAACTAAAGGAACAAAGATGGCTCACTGTAGAACTCAGCAAGAGAAAGAGAACGAGAAAGAGAGGAAGGGGGTCTCGAATTATTTAGCGTCGCTTCATTACAATGACCGTCGGGAGGAAGAGACGACATCGTCCAGAATCAACAGTGGGCCCCAAAGAAAGGAACAGAAAGATGGCGATCCATCAGGACGTCAGCCGCGCTGGCCAGCCAGAGAGGGCGGGCAGTCGATGCGGCGAGCGATCATCGGCGAACCTCCTCCCCCTCCCCCTCACTTTCCCTCGACTGCGATCGGAACCCGGGGTCCGACTCGCATCCATCTTGTTCGGTCCAGCGAACCCCGGAGCCCGAGAATTCGTTCCGGCTTGCTTGTCCGGCCCAAACCCCACGTCCCCTCCTCCCTCGTGCAACGCCATCTTTCAGTGTTGTCGTTACAGTTTTTGAGTTTTGGTGTTCCGTGCTTGTCCCATCCATATTGTCTTGCGTTGGATGTTTGATTTGTTTTTTTTTGTTCGTCGCTGTATTTGTGTTCTTGTTCGCCGTCGTCAAAGAACAAGTCGCGCGCGGTGCGTAGGGTGGGCCTCCAAAATAAGCCATCTATATTTATATTGAGCAAAGAACGATACCGTTCTTTGTACGCGGCTGGACGGGCGAACGGACGGGCGGACGGGCGGTCGGGCGGGTTGGGGTGGATGGTGGTGGTGGCGCTATATGCGCCGCGTTTGTGTGTGGAAACAAGCGTAATGGCGGGGGCGTACAAATATGGCGGCTACCAGAGAGGGCGAATAAGAGGGAGAGAAAGACAAAAAGTATCAAAAAATAAAATAAGTATATAAGAAAAGAGTCACTCTTTTCTAAGGTATCGTTATGTGACGTTGCAAATGCACGAGACAAGGTAAAAGACGGCGTTCTGCGTCTGTACCTTATTTCATTGAATTCTTATGTTTGCTGTGCAAACTGGTCCGTATCTTCATGTTCGATACCAATTGTTGGGCATTGAGCGTGAAGGAAAGAAGCAAAACAAAGGGAAACTGATTCGGTTCTGTATTTAAGCAAAAACACTTAAATCGTGTTCCTTTGGCCTCCAGGATCACGAATACCCAGATTATTTTGTGTTTAATTTTGTGCACACAAGTTGCTGAAAATCATTTTCAAAGTGCCGCTGAAGCCCCTCCTTCCCGTAGCGTGACGTCATATCCAGAGCTTTCATATATGGCGCATCTTCAGCGTCTGTCAAGGCTATGCACGCGGGCTCTTGATATTTTAAAAAAGGTAAGAAAAACTTGGAGGACTTTTAAGCTTTGCCGTTAAGAGTGAAACACAATAGAGAACATTTAAGGTACCTCTCGTTCCCAAGACAAGCAAACGTGCCTTCCGTAACCTAAAGAAAAAAAAAAAAAAGAAACGCCTTGCTTGTTTTAGTTAGTAGCATGCCTGGCTCGCAACCGAAGGGTCGTGGGTTCGAATCCCGCCTAAAATTCTTGAACTTTTTTTTTAAGGTAAATGAATCACTTTATAAAGCGAAATCATTTGAGACATGCTGCACACTTTAATTCGCATTACGCGTCATGTTTTTTCTAATCACTTTCATTCCAGGCGTGACGTCACGTTTCACGTGAGCGTTGTTTAAAATTCCCGCGCGAGGTCATGTGACCCTATCGATCAATCAGGAGTTCCCCGTCACAAAGCCGCCGACGACGGCTTTTCTGCAACACGCGTTTCTTCGGCGAGTTTTTTAACGCTATCGCGTTTAAAAACGTCACTGCTAGTGTAAGTACGGGGAGATATAGACCTTTCCAAAAGAAGGGCTCCTGGCAGGTTCCTTTTTCAGTGTTCGTGCGTATGGCGCGTGGTTTGCTCGCTTTACGAAGCGACGAACATACGCGTGCTGGGCCGAGGAAATCGCACGCTGGGCTAAGGGCTCGTAAATATTGGAATAGGCGTATACCTGGCAAGCTTTCAATTGCACGCGCTGCCCACACGAGTGACATGTGCTTGGCGGCCGAAACGTAACGACTGGTCGGATGTTTTTTTTCCGTGTTTTCTCGCCTTTAGTTACATCTTTGGAGAAAACGAACGTGATATTCAGATTCACGGGAGAAACATACTTTAAAATTCACCTCTAAAGGTCGGTTCACACGAGAGCGTTTGTTTACAATTTCTTACGTTACGTGTTTCGTATGTTGCGTGCAAAGCTACTCATTGTACCGGTTGCCGCGCTTCATTCGAAGCACATATGTCCCAGTTATTTGCGATGTAAGCAGTCGTAACTTAACGTAAAGTAAAAAGAAAAACGTCCCTACGTGAACCAACCTTAAATCGTTTTTCTTCAGCTCCCCTATAACGGGAAACACTTTGGCCAGGTGTTCGGTATTTCGTGAAGCCCGGATAAAAGCGTGGCCAAGGAGCTCGACACTTATCATCATCGTTATCCGGTGGGAGAGGAGTGAGGTTCTCGACGCTGACTGGTTGACGGGGAGGTCATGTGACCAGAGGGTGAGGAGGAGCTCCACCACCCGTGCGCACTGAGGGAGAGGAGCTCGAGAGTATGGAAGGCTCTGGAAGATCGCCGGGTCGATCAACCCGATCAGAGATAGTGTCGCTTTATTCTTGCAACAGCTATCAAGTGTACACATGATACACGTTACACTGTATGATGAAGAACGATGTGAATTTAAACGTCTGGCGTCTGGAACCTCAGAGTATAGCTAAACCACGTTCATGATGCTATAAAGCGTTTCACGTATGCACCACAACTGCCTACCAACTTGCGATATTTTTCTTTATCGATAAATTTGTAATATGGCGTTTTGCTTCGTCATTTATCGTGCTCAAGACGGGAAGGTTTTTCAGCTGTCCCGTTTCCAGCGCGAGTTTCGTATGCCTTCGAAAACACTCGAGTGTGTCGCGAGATTCCCGCGTGCACGAGCGGCCGTAGCAGAAGCACGGCGGAAGGCAGTGAGCGCATGCTAGAGGCCGGGGCTCTCAAAGAGACGCCTGCCGTTCTCACCCTGCCAGGAAAAAGAGCACGAAAACCTCGCAGAAGTAAGCGCCATCAAAGTCGTGCCCTTAGGCGTTTTCCCGAAATGTTAACCTTTTCTACGCGTCCTTCTCCCAGGGAACCTGGGTTCAATCCCACCGCATCGTTCTGGCGCGAGATCGTGCATACATTTTTTGTGTGATGCACGTTAAAGACCCAAGGCTAGCGGTTGTACTGCAGTGGCTAAATTCCCTATTAAAAGCGAAGACACCAGACGCCATTGAGGCTGACTATCCTAACTTCCCGCTCTCTAAACATGCACGGAAGACAACTATTTTACCCTTCCTTCACCGTGTAGATACTCAAAAACCGAGATGGTTCACACACAAGAAAAGTAAAACAAATCCTTATGGACCACGATGACCACCCGTCCTTAGAAAAATCAAAAGAAACAAAGGGGTAATAATAAACGATGGGAGAAGCTGACCCAGTAATAACAACAGTAGCATGTATAGCTATTATAATTTAAAAAAAAAAAAAGACAGGGTCATACCACACACTGGTCGGACTAATGATACGAGGCAGGCAGCGACACGAGTGCGCAGTGCTCTATAGACGACGTTATAGATGACTGGGGCGTGCAAAACTCAAAGATGGGAAAGGGAGGGGGGGGGGGGGGGCTGCTCTCTGCAGAGGCGCGTGACCGATGGGTCGAATATGCGCGGACTCGCAATTCACTGCGCGGCGTTGTGTACGGGGCGCCCCCCGGGTGCAAGAGCGCACAAAAGATCAGAGCCTTTGGTCATCCGAAACGCATGCAACTTTGATGCTGGGCGCTGGACGACGCTCATGATTTCAGCCGGGGAGAGAGGACGAGAGACTGGGGAGGGAGAGGGAAGGTGACGGACATAATTTATAGACGTGTACGGGGTTCAGCGTTGGGGGAAAACCCCGAGGTCGTATATTCTGCGAGTCCGAGTCGCCGTCTTTATCTTTGTTCGAACGTAGGGTCGTCTGGGGATGCTTGTGCGTTAAGTGCCGCGTGGGCTGAGACGCGGGTGTAGACTGACGACGACAAAGAAAGCTCGGAGCGTTTCGCTCGGTGTTCTTGCGACTTCGTTCGATGATAATTAATTGCCTTTCTTTGCTTTCGAGGGACTAGGAGTTCTAACGATTACGTTACGGAAAGATGTACACAGTCCAGTGACGGGTCCGTGCGGTAAATTTGCTGAGCAGATTGTGTTTGAAACAAGAAAATAATAAATACAAAAAGTAGAATGAACGCTACTATAAGCCGATTCCCCAATCGCAGCAAAGAATGTTTCGGAATGGGCATACTTTTAGTATTGAAGTTTCAAGAATTGGCCATGCATGGTTGCTTAGTGGATGGGGAGAAACGTCGAGGAGCTTCCTTCTGATCTTTACGGATGTAAAACATAAACACTGATTGGCGAGCCTCAAGTGTACTAGCGCAGCAAAAGCACGACGGAAGGCAGCGACGGGCTGGGCATCATAAGAAGCTCTGCTGTTCTTATCATGTCAGTAACTTATTAAACTGAAAACACCGTCAGTTTGATTGTTATATTATCGACATACGCAGTAAGCTCGTGCAGACCGTGCAGACCGTACCGTGCAAACCGTACCGTACCGTATTTTCATTGACATCCTTAACCTTGCCAACCTAGAAAATGCAACAAGTGAGAGCATACCAAAGCGCTCAACAAATTGGTTAAACGATGTGCAATAAAAATCCCCCCTCTTTTTTCTTACCGGTACATTCTGAAATAAGGACCTCACACACAATAGAAGCCAGCAATCATCTCCCTCCATTTCTTTCTCATCAATTTGATCCAGACGAGGCATCCTCGAAACATAAATAAGAATAGTGTTACACAAACATAGATGGGGAATAAAAACATACAAAAAGGTATTCGATTAGAGAATAGAGTAACTTGGTTTGTGAGCGCAATGGTTGCTGACACGTCGGTGCCAGCCGGGTACATTTCCGGTCAGGAGATAACGGCCAACCTCGGCAGCCGGATAACACACAAAAAAAAAAATTAAAATAAAAGCGTCAACAGAAAGAACGACGACCGCCGCTACCATTACCGCTTGTTGGAAAGAGCAATAATGGCTAGGGGCTAGAGTATAATTCGCCCGAAGAGCTTTCTTTTTCCAGTCTCTTCACGTCTCCCTGTGTACGTATCCCGCTTCCTTTCAATTCGAAACGACCGAGAATCAGACGACGTCCTTTCTCTGGACACGCTCATTTCCGGATCCCCGGCGGGGCCAAATGCCTAAAGATGGCGCCACCGCCCAACATTCCGACTGACCCTGTCGCCCAAGCACCCGGCAAGTAAATAACGAATGGCCAAGGCGTTTTGAGACGCCGTCCGCCAGATTGTGCAGTCCCGGTCTAAGATCTCGCCTAACAGCGCCATTATCAATTGACGTCTGCTAAGAAGTACTGAGGACGAGAAAAGGCCATCGTTACTTGACACCGACAATGAACTCACAAATACTATGGGTTGTTTCTTTTACTCTTGTTATCTTATCTTACTTGATTTACAGAATAATTCTATCGTTTGATGTTCAGAATAGACATTTGGATCATAAAGACAGTCGCGGTACCTAGCGGTGGGTGCGTTAACCGAAATTGGAGGAACGTTAGTTGCCCTCGAAGCCGGCACAGCCTCGTCGGACAGCAAGCAGGGGATAGAAGTGTCGTCTGCATTTTCGGCTGTACCCGTTTCATTCGAAGTATTTGCGAGCTCTTGCCACTAGGTGGGGCGACAGCTTGAGCATGCGTAGAACTTTTCTCGGTTATGGCTTATTGGAATGCTGGCGATCGAGCGTTTTTAACTGCACCTCAGTCGATTCTGGATCGTACTTGCAAAAGGACGGTCATAAGTTCATTGCTTTTGAAAGTATCTTTCATATGCGAGTACTTGTGAAAACAGAGCATTGTGATATGAAGAATAAGACGTATCATACCCTATATTTGTTTGAAGGCTGACCAGGCAGACACTTATTCGCCATGGCCGAACACTTTTCCCTCTCACTTTTCACGACTGTCAACGGGAAAAATAAAGAGCGCACATCTGCGAGCTTCAAAATTCACGAAAAGAGACAACGGTCACCAAAGCGACGTTTGAAGGTGCCGAACAAAGAGTTTCAGGATTTTATTTATTTTCCCCGTAGACACATTTTCCTCAAGATGCAGCCATCTTGAATGTCGTCACTTCTGGTGTGCGGTAAAACATCGTTTTGATCTCTCCACGCCGCTGGAAGGTGTTTGCGAAAAATGCGTGATGGTCACGCATTCTTGTTTTGCCACACCTATATTTTCTCGCAGCTTCCAGGTTGAAATGTTTTATTATTTTTTCATCCCGCGTACCAGACTCGGAAACCACGTGAATGAGAATGACAGGAAACGGAAAACGTTTATTGGCCCTCTTTTTACCACCAAACTTCCGGTTAAAAAATGAAAGCCGTTTACAAATCCCTGTAACGCCGAATTGGAGCGCAGCTCTTGAGGAGGAGTAGGGAAGGGTACTGAGGGGGGTCACGTCACCTGCGGGTAGTCACGTGACCCCGGGGGTCACGTGATCTCGGGGGAGGGGGGGTCACGTGACCTGGGGGGTCACGTGATCTCGGGGGGATCACGTGACCTCGGGGGGGGGTCACGTGACCCCCCCCCCCCGGTTACGCCGACGCCGACGGCGACGCCGACGCCGACGGTGACGTCGACGCCGACGCCGCTCAGGCTGGAAACGGGCCCCTAAGAGCTGCGCTCTAAAAAAAGAAAAGAACAATGCCCATCTTAACACCGCTGCATGAAACGTCGATAAAACATTTAACCACCGATTCTCCAGGTGAACGCCAAAAGAACCAAGAAGAGTGAGATATGTTCGAAATTTTTCGAATATTCTTGTAAACCAGCTTTCCTCCTCCAAGGCGTTCAATCGTACAGCCGAAGGCCCCTCGTTAAATCTCCGGCTTTGTTGTCCGTGTAGCATTTCTGCTTTCTAGCACTGGTGACATAAGCAAGCTAGACGGGCTTGCAAAGACGGAGCGACCGGAGTCGCTTGGGACGCAAGCAGCGGTTCATGTTTGTAAACAGTGAGAGGGCCTATAGTGACGAGGGGATTGGTGGCCGAGTGTTTAGCCGGTGTTAACCACGGCAGGTCGGAGCGCCTGGAGAGAAAGCTCGCGCTGCAGAACCCAAGGACCTTGGGTTCAATCTCCGTCCCTGCCCCTTTCGAACTGGATGAGCATCGTACTGGCGTGCGGTCGTGTATCGCTACTGCGTGATGCAGGTGAAAGACCCCAGGCTAGCGGTTGTACTGCACTGGCTAAATTTCTCATCTACAACTAAAACACCAGACGCATACTATCTTCCGACGGATAAACATACACAACACAATTAAGATTATTATTATAGTCATTGGCAGTTAAAATAAAACAAAAGAAAAAAACAGAGTGTGGGGTGTCTTGAGACTTTATAAGCGCTCCGCAGCCAGTGAGACAGATGCATTTGTGGATAAGAACTTAAAACAACGAATCACGCAAGGAAGAAGTGCAACCATTATAAGCCACGTCCGACGCTTTCTCAGCTGTTTTTTGATCATAGCCGTTGTGAAAGTAAAAATTTTGCCTTATTCTTCTTTCAAGTCCAGAATTCGATTAAAAAAGAAAGAATATTAAAATAGGTAAGGCAAACCTGATTTAACAAAACGCACTGACACCGGCGGGGTCGGCTTCGCCACTGCGCGGCGGAGCTATGCGGAAAAGCCGCCCATGCAGTCGACGAGGAGGAGAAACCTGACAACCTTGGGCGATGGCGGAGTCGTCGGATGCGGCTGGTTGCCGTGGCAACGAACCAATGATTCTAAATATACCGAAGGGCGATCGTTGAACTTCTCGCGCCGCGGAGCCGCTGTTGCGGAACTGCGAAGCCCCGCCGATGCCGTACGTATCGCGTTCGACGCGTCGTCGCTATTCAACGGAGAGCGCGTTCAAAACGCACGCTCCGCAACTCAAAACACCCGTCGCGCCGCGGAATGTATTGATCATTGCAAAGACGACGTAAAAACGGCGTGGTGTATTACAAGTTTGTTAAGACCCGAGTCCCACTAGAGCGACAAACGGAAACAATAAACAGCGACGAGCCTCAAACCAGATTCTTTCGTTATTTGACATGCTCTGTAGAAAAAGGGGGCTTTGCTCAAACACGAGCATCATGCATGCGAGGGTATCTTTGGCAGGCTTGCCATCACTCGTGCTTACTTCACGAGCACCGAACGACCAAACGCCCGCAAACGGTATTATCGCGAGCATGCCGCATGTGTTGGAGACGTGTCCTTGTCGGTTGTTTTTGTTTGTCGCTCTAGTGGGACTCGTGCATAAGGAGAAGCGGCATTAGCATACATACTACACTAATTCTGCGTCACAAAATATACACCCAAACAAATAAGTGAAATATTATTTGTAACCAGTAATTTGTTTTTTGCGCTCATTATGTTGCGTTGCATATGGTGTGCGTATGTAGCTACATTCCATTTTCTCTACGTGTCTATTGATTCCCCGACTGTCTTCTTAAAATTTCATGTCAAACAGTACACTTCCGCCCTCCTGAAACGCCGAGTGGGTCTTCGAGGTAGTTTCAGTAAATATATAATACATTAATAATGAACTTTGTTGCTAGACAGGCATTGTGTGTAATATAGCAGAGAATACAGGTTTTCAACCTTAAATCGTCGATCCATCCGCGTGAGCCACTTTCTTTTTAAGAAAGAGAATTGAGGATGACTCTTAGTATGGTGCCTGGAACGTGTCTCGGACTGGTGTGTTTACCGCGTCCAAAAAAGCGGTTCCTCGATTTCCGCCTGATGACGTCATAGAAGTGTGACGCTGTCGCTGTTCGCGACCCCTGGCGGTGTCAAGGCAGCGGTGGTGGAACGTGGCAGACGCCTGTTCCGCTGCAGGTGGCTCTCCAGCTTGACAGTCCCCGCAAGCTTCGGCAGCCAGGAGTTGGGACGCCGCGACGGCAGGGACACTCGGGTTCGCTCGTGCTTTGCGCCAAAATTTCTACGACCAACCGCCAGGATCGCGATCATGACACTTCGGGCTTTTGTGACGTCATTTGTTGACTCTTCTTCGGGACCACGTTTGACGTAGGGGTGGAATAGGACGCTAAACACACCTGTCGGAGACGTGTTCCGAACAACGTACTCATAGACCATAAAGGGAACGCGCGCAGAAAACGGTGCCACGTAAAATTAAGTTTCTCTTCGAACCGACCAACGAAAGACAAGCTGGTTCGTTGTATTGTACTTCTATAGGCTCGCTGCCATCGGATGTATTAGCTCCAAGTTTCCTGGTGATCTCTGAGCACGATCAGTACGTTCAGTACACTCTTCCCTTCCTCGCGGACCAATTCCGTCCTGCGTTCGATTCTCCACTGAAGCATCGACTCAGTCCCCCGCGCTCACACATTCCGACCGGACTGACCCCGGCGGTACGTAGCGCGCATGCGCGGAAACCGCGGCCAGTCCGCAGCCAGAGGAGCACGCGCGAGGTCGACCGCGCGCCGGCAACGAGTGCGGTCGATGGCGTTCGCGACGTGATTTATTAAGTCGCCCGTAATTCATTTCTCGGGAGACGTGCTATTGAGACGTAGCGGTAGCCCGCCAGGACAGAATATCACTACCGGCTACTCCGCTGCGCCGCCAAAACACAACTTACAAAGCACCCCCCCCCCCCTTTTTTTTTCCCCTCAAAAGAAGAAAAATGAAAAGAAAACGAAAGTCCCATTCCGCCAAAATTAGAAACATCTTGCGATAGACTGTAAGGAAGGCTACGAGCCACCGAAGGTATTCCACTGCCATGCGAGTGTGACGTGACTTTTGGGAGGGACATTTTCACGGTGCCGGATTGGCTGGAATGGCTCCGCTACGGTCCGTCGTTAGGTAACACGGAGTATGGGCTTGGCTTTTTGACACGGCTTCTTCCTCCCGACTCGAACTCGGTCTTCCTTGTGGCCTTTGGCTTCGGCTACACTGCCGGCCTCGTGTGATCCGGCCGAGCCGAGCCAAGCCTTCTCGGAGGCGATAACCAGCCGGTAGGTATTCTGGGCGCAGCTTCCGAAATTGGCTGTCTCCCTTGCCGCGTTGCTCATCGGGAGGACGTGGAAGTTTGATTAACTGCCGTTCGGGCATTCTTATGGCCGTCATTAGGACGGTCCGGCCTTCGGGCATCGGGCCGCACCTTGTCGCCCGTCTAATGACCGCGGCGACTCAAGGACATTGTTTTGTGTTGCGGTCCGCAGGATTGTTCCGCGTTGCTTGCAACCCGCCTCGCTTGTTTTTTTGTTTTGCGTGTTCGAGCTTTTCTTGGTCACTCGCTCTGAGTTTCTTTCCTTTGTGTTTTTTTTTTTTCGCTCTCTACGGGGGGTGCATTGCATGGATCCGGCGGCGGCTCGCTTTTGTGTGTGTGTGTGTGTGCTGAATGGTGGTTATTTGGTCCCGCTTGCCTTTTGGACACGGGGTGATTGACCCCCATAGTTGAGTGGCGGTCTGGGTTGGGCCGTGGTACCTACACGACGACGATTTTTAAAGGTTTATCTTTTTCTTTTTTTGATCGGCAGTAATTAAGTGACCCGTGCGTATTATATTGTTGTTCTTTGAGTAAATCCCATAAGAAATCCGCGCCACAAAGCTTTCCGCACCGACGCATTACCGGTAATTGTTGAAGGCGATAAGAGTTGCGTTGTAATGTTGAAATCATAGATCTCACTTTTGTCACCAGTCTCGTTATTTAATAGTCAGACCTCGTACATGCCCATGCATCGATTCTTGGCAGGTTTCAAGCGGTCAAGCGCACAAAAACTCTTGGCCAACACTTCTGTAGTAAGATCTAGTTAAAGTTTCCTTTCTACCACGCTTGTTTATGAAAAATGTGTAAATGTCTATGAGTGAAGCGTAGATGTATCGAAGTCAGTCCGTAGACCACACATTCAAAGTGTTTAATTTACTGGCGCTGTTTCGCTTTCGCGAGTCTTTGCTCAAGCTCCCGTGAGTATAATTCTTCTAAAATCGGCGCCCAACTTATCTGCTGCATTCAAAACAACAAAGCGGAGACGCGCAAAGTTTAATCACAGTCTAAAAAATTTTAAAAGAGAGAGAAAGAGAAAGAGAGAGGAAGATTTGTGTTCCGCTGTAGGTTACTTTTTTTATTGCCCCATATCCTCAGGGTTTGGAAGCACGACACACTCGCTTGTCGTTCTATTTTATTGCTTTATTTCCTCTTTCCCCGCTCATTCCCTTTTTATATTCGCCATCTTTAAAGACGAGAGGGACCCTCCACGACTTTAAACAGCGACGCCTCTCCCCCGCAGTAAAAACACCGTCCCGTAGCGCCGGCGTCAGCGACGTGGCGGCATCCTCAAACCCCCCCCCCCCCCCCCCTTTCTTTTTTTCTCTCTTCAGCGTCCTCAACTAGGCGGCTCATTGTATACTTTCAGCTGTCTCCTTCCTCCCCCTCCGCATCCTCTCTCCTCCTCCTCCTCTTCCCCTCCTTTGTTTCCCTCCGAAAGATAAGCAGCTCTCGGGCCGAGTTAGCGGAAGAAGCGCGGGCGGCGGCAAGCAGCAAGATCTCGCTCATTACCGAGAGCTCCGAGGAGCCGCTCTCGCTCCGAGCCGAACAAGAGGCTGGATTGTGACCGGGGCAGGACCACCCGGGGCGGGGGCGCCCCACCGACGACCCCCCCCTCCCCCCTCCCCCCACAAAACACAACCCGAGCCTCCATCCGTCACCCCCTTCTCCGATTTTCCATTGTTCGGCCGCGGTTCCTAAGAGGGTTCGCGTCACGCTGGCTCCGGCCGGCGCGGTTCCCGTCGCTTCTCGAGTTTTGGGGGGAGCGCTCTCCTGATTTCGAGTTCCGATTCCGCGTCGGCGCCATGGCGTACGGACAGCGTTCGTTGTCGGGCGTGCCATTTGGACAATTCCAATAGCTGATTTCCGCCTGCAGCCTAATGTGTCTACGTGGCTGGGAAAAGGGCATTTTGAATCGTTCTCATATAAGTTCGCCACGTCATTTTAGACGGTTTTAGTAGACCGGTTTGGCGCTCTGATAACGATACGACACACGCGCAAAGACGCCGGTGGAGCATCGGGTATGGTTATCAAAATTATCGAAAGAATCTACTCAAACCCCATATTAATGTTCATCATTATCGACGTCGGAGACACGGAATGAAATACTAGATCACCTTCCTCCTCCCCTCTCGGAGAATAGAACGGGGAAGTTCCCATGTCTGTTATTTGAAGCTAATCCCGGAGAAAATCCTTCCTTCCAATGATCAGTTATTTTTTTTTATAACTCTATAAATAAATAAATAAGTATTTTATTTCCATCGAATATGATGATGGGACCTGAAGAAAATAGCTGCAATGTGTAGCTTGACTGGTCCTCGGGCCACTACAACGGTCAGCTGTAAGCATCTAGGAAATCAGCCTAGTTACAAGGTTCGCTAAAACCGAAGAAAAAAAAAAAAAAGAAAAGAGAACGTACGGACACATATGAATGCATGGATGAATTCAGAAGTGGACGATGTCACGATGACCAATACATATATAGCAGACGGCACGTTAATAAGCAGCCTGAGTTTAAAGTCGAAGCAGTCAAGGCTCGGTTCGGATCTCGCTTGTCGTCTGCTAGCTGCTCACATGCGGCGATCGAACCGGTTTCGCAAGGCAGCATTCGTCGCAGATTCGAGTCGGCCCTGCTGTAGAGAGACGAATCCGCGCTGACCGCAAACCGCGGTCATCACGGGCTGCAATCGATGTTCCGCGAAGCCGTCGGGGTAGCTTCCTATTTCACGTTTTGTCCGTCTGGCAAAAAGAGCGAATGGAAGCAGGAAAACATTCTGAATATTGGTGTAGAGTGTAGATGTTCAACACTATGCGAGTAGTGTGTAAGCTTATGCGTAATATGCCGTTGGAAGAGGTACTGATTACTCTAGACTGGAAAAGCGGTCGTACCGAGCTGTCTACGATCGCTTTCAACGATGCGCCTCGCGTAATCAAACCTGTCTCGTCTTTCTCTTTTCCGGCGCTTTTTGGAAACTTCGACAAGCTGTACACTAACTCGTCCAAGGCGTAGTTCCTTGAATGTTCGTCTCGGTCATCTTTTACCACAGTCTCTGGTTACTTTGCTCCGTTCATTTTACGTCTAAGCTTTCTTCCATCTTTATTTGTGTTGTCTGATACGTATTCTGTGAATCGGGTAAAATTCAATTCGGAAATCATATCACGTGAGCAAATCAACCTCGTAAGTTATTTTTTAACGTTTATTTTTAGTTTTAGAAACAGATGCACACCCCATGTTAGGTGCGCGACAATAATCACCATAGGTCAAAGACACATCACTTCTCTTGACCTACGAAGATTGTAGGTTACACCGCAGGGCAGGGTTAGCGTGAACAAAATATCGGCGCTCTTGGGCGTTTTACTCAAACAGTTTACTCACAATACCATTTTTTCCTCCCACATTATTGATCTGAACGAGCACATTTAGTCAGACTAGTAATTTCGATTATATAATTTCAGTTGCAAGAGATGTGTGTCGCGCTCTGTACCTATACTCACCCCAACAACAACAACAAACTCGCGCATCAAAGGGCAACTCACAAACGGACGGCTGGCAGAAAAAGAAACAAAACAACGGACCGCCTTCTACTCAACTCCGGCAGCGTCCGAAAGCAACGAGGAATCAGCCGTCAATGCAGACAGAAGGCCAGAGTCCAGCCATCTGCGATATAACAATGGGCCTCTCGGCAGATCACAGACGCCCCTTCTTAACCTCCCTCTCCCCCAAGCCGTCTCCCCCACCGAATTCCTCTCGGCCTTCCACATACTGTTCCGCCGTGGCTCCCCGACAGAAAAAGATGCTTAGGTCACTGTCCAACGCGTTCGGCGGCGGCAGATCAAAGACTGCCTGCCAAGCGGGATATGATGTTCTTCTCCGTTTTCACAAAAGGAATTCGTTCCCCCCTCTCTCGCCTCCCTGTCTCCCCTTCATCGCGTTTGATGTGACCGTACTGTTGCGTGCGTCAAAAAGATGCTCCCCCCCCCCCCCTCTATCCCATCTTCGCTTCGGAGAGGACCGTTTCTTTTGTGACGTCGCAGCGGTAAAAACGTCGTTCCCTTTCGTACTCGTAAGGACAGGAAGGAATGCGTACTGGAAAAAGATCGTATGTGCGAGCCGCCGAAGTTCCCTCCCTTGTTAGGCCGGTAAAAATGTGCGACAAGCTCCGATGTTTCGAGCTTTAATATATGTTTAACTACGTTTCGTGCCTTTGATTCCCTTCCCAATGGTTCACAAGTTGCCCGCCAGGACACGCTAGATTTCGCGCCGCCTTTGCAAGGGTGCAGCGTCCTCGTTTCACTCTTTCATCAAATTCTCGCTGGGTGGAGTCGTATCTCTTTAGTTGATTTGGCTAGGTGGCGCAGGTCGCCGCCCAGTTAAAATGGGTTCAGCGAATACCGTAACGCGAGGGTCATAGAACGCGCACTGCGAAAGTACCAAATATTGGCTTATTGGATGAATATGACTGGATTTCGAGGTATAAAATTGACACTCACAATTTGCTATTGCGCCCACTTCATTCGAAGTGAGGTGGCCCTGGTGTTCGCAAAGTGTGCAGTCTCAGGCACTCTTTAATCGCAATGCTCGATTATCGTCTTATGTAAAATTTCGAGCACAAATTGAATCGAAGAAACTATATTAAAAATAGTTTATATATATATACATAAAATATATTTCGAGTATAGACCGTTCCATTAGGGTCGTAGCAGAGAGGGTAATAGAGAAAAAAAAAAGCCCTCTCCCTCTCACCCCGCATTACGTCTGCTCCGCCGAGTGGGCTGTAGCTAGCATCCGACTGGCGTGCAAACTCTGTTTAAAATCGCGTCATTTTGGAAATTTCAAGCGCAGATGCGCAGGTTTTAGTATGCCAGTTATCGTGTAATACTATGTCAGATAAAAAGACTAACAGGGTCCAATTGCGCTGTCACTTGCGTGCAAATAAAAAAAAAAATAGGGAAAACTGTGTCAGATTGGCCGGTCTCATCCGGCCAAAAATAAATCCGGTTGCTGTACCTATTTTACTATACGAAGTTCGTACTGGCGCAGAGCGACCATGAGTGGAAGTCTGAAATAATAAATAAAAACGTGCTCTCTTGCCGCAATAGACGCAGTAGTTGAGGGTAGTACTGCTGGCTGACTCAACTGCTAACGGAAAAAAAAATATGCTAGTTGGCCAGTTACCGAAATAGAACAACAGAGCTATAGGCTGATTTTGGAGTAGCCATAACTATTCTAAGAACGCGAATCACTCCACAATGGCAGCCACGAGCGAAAGTTCGATGTTCCGTACAGCTTGCCGGTACAGCCCAAAGATGGAGAATGGCAACCTCCCGGTTTGTCGTCTGCTAGCGGAGTCGGGCGCGTGCCCTCTCTCTCGTTTCACCCGGCCGTACCCGCTCAATATCCTGGATGTATGGAGAGGGCGCTACTGTCGAACAAAATGGTGCCGCCCAGAGAGCGCCAAATGGAATGGTCTTTTCACTGACCACAGAGATACTGGGGAAGGTTTAGGAGACAGTGTTCTCGAAGAACGATGCAGGTATTGGGGTCTGGCGCTGCCATTTCGAATGTAGATTAAAGTACGGGCCAAGGGCATTATCGGCTTCATGAAAACAGCTCGCTGAAATTCCATGTTCTCTTCTTCGTAAAGCAGTTTCAGATCCCTGTTTATTTATAACGTTTAAGCGCTAGTCACGACAATGTATTACAAAGTTTTCCTCCGAGTCCGCCTTCACCCAAAAAAGATTAGGAACAAACAGCAAAAAAGAGAGAAGAAACGAAAAGAGCAGGATTAAGGGACCTTAACGAAATTTAGTCAGAATATAAATAACTCCGAGACCGACGCCGCACGTCCGTCTGGGAGCTATTTCGGGTCAGTATTTTTGAATTTTGAATTACAACTATTTTTAGCTGAGTAAGTGTCCCTAAATTTTAAGGTATATTTTTTTTTCTTCGAAATTGTGGAGTTTTATAAATATCAAGGCTCAAATTTTAATTTCGGGAGTCTACGGCAAAACCGAAACTACCTGCTAGAGGGTTGGCAACAATGATCATCAGCTGCACGGCTGAGACGTGACGTCACCGTGGTGCTGCGATATACGCGTCGGCCAGCGTCCCTGGACATATAGCTAACCCGCTGCCACCCGCTAAAGATCAGCTGGTCGCATTCTTAAGATAGGTTTTAGTGGAGTACGGGGGTTCACTTTGATGTAACATTTCGTCTGGGATCATATTTCGTGCCACTAAAGCGATATCAGCGATTTATTTTGGTTTCGTTTTCGACCGGAGTTGCCCTCGGATCAACCGGTCGTATTTTAATCCCCTTTAATGAATAAGACGAGGAAACGAGGAGAGACTTCGTGCGGGGTGACCGCGCGTGTAGGCAAGCAGAAACCGACGAACTCTCGTCCGCCTCACCGCGCGCTCGTTCTCTTCGAGAGAGCAAACAGACAGCGGCCACAAAACCCAAGCCATGACCGATGGGCCAACCGCGAGAAGAAGCAGACAGCTAATTGTTTTCCAGCACGATTAAGAGTAACAGATTAACGCAGTCGGTTCGGTCCTGTGTGCACGGGACTAGGCTTTGGGAATCCCAAGTCAGACGTTGTTGGAGAGGGGGGGAGGGGGAGGCTGGGGCCGGCTGTCGCGCTGTGGGGCGCAAGCACCTCGTCGATTATCGGGCACCACGCCCCCCGATTCATTTCTTCTGCGGCCTGGCAACGAGGAGTTTTGGGCCCGGCCGCAGTGCAGTTGGTTTCCGTCTTTTTCTTACCGACGAGACGACGGTTGGAAAAACGGGGGCCCGCCGAGATCCGTGACAATGGGACCGGTCTCGGAGCGCTGCATTCCAGGTGGTCTCGAGAGCTTTAAAAACGAATGCCGGCGGCCAAGACTGCCTCGGTGCAGAAGCGCGGACGCGAGCGGAGCGTCGCGGGAGAGCCGGTCGTCGGAGAAAAATACCGAGGCGTAAACAGATCCGCTGCGCGTGCACGTCCGCTTTAGTGCGCAGATGTAACGTTTTTTGTGTGCTTTTCTTGGGGCGCATTTGACCGCTTTGGACGATCGCGAAGCGGTCGTCACGATGCTAAAGGCTTCATTATAGGCCATCATTAGAGGCAAGCGTGAAAGCGTAAGTGTGGCTTTCACGGCTTGTTTTAAACAAAAGTGTAAAGCTTAACAAAAAATGCAAAACCAAAAACACCCTGTATATGATGTATGGACAATAACTGCGGCTTCGGGTGGTGGAAATAGGTGGAAACCAAGGTATGTGCTCAAGGAAAGCAAAATTGATGAGGCGCTGCATGGCTTCACAGATATGCTGTGTGTTTGCGTTCGGTAAACAAAACGGAAAAGGAGGGGGAAATTGCTCGTTTAAGAACTTTGCCCCGGACTTAATGTTCACATTCTGTTAAAAAAACATATATTATCAAGCTGTTCAAAAACAAAAACAAAACGTATAGAGGACGGTTTAGAACGAAACTACTTCAGACATAAGTCCTTTTGCTCGTGTATATCTCGACGTTACCGATCACTGGCTATTTCTTCGATTCAAGTGCGAGGCAGATTTGTAATCATATTGATTCAACGAGATTTTGCACAATTTCACATCGAATATATTCCTGATTCAAAGACTTCACATCAAACATATAAGCGTTTAATTCAACGCCTGGATATAATTCCATCATGAGGCTGTTCCTCGGAGCAAATATCACTAACGAAGCTAAAAAAAAAAACAATTAATTTCAGACCATTAGTTTCTCGATAGGGCCCGCTGTACTAAACGATAACTCTCGTCGTTTCTGCACAGGTAGCTCCGCAACGAATGGCTGGCGATCTCCAAGGAAGACAGCACCGCAGTCATCAAGCAATCACAAACGCAAAGCGTCAAGCTATGACGCGTTGCGTCATCCAAAATATGAATATAATTAAATTTGTGATTTCGTCCTAAATATTATGAACTTCGTGACGCACCAGCGTAGCCAGACTGAGCGAAGCTTTTTGCGATGATTTCGCAGCTCGGCGAACACCGCACGTACCGACGGCAAACGCTACACCTCCCAGACTGCTCAAACATCGTGGACAACCAAAGAAAAGAGCGAGAGACTAACAAATTGGGGTAACAAGTAACAAAAAAACACTTTATAAAAAAATAATAAAATAAAAGCAGCAGCATCATGCGTGTATCTGTGTCCCCCTCCCCACAGCACACCGACACATACACCCCAAGCGGTCTGGTTCTGGTCCTAAGGATACTGCGCCGGTTTGCTGCGGGCGTTGCGGGCGTTGCGGGCGTTGCGGGCTAATGGAAGAGGAGAGGGAGCAAGAGAACCGGGAGACGAAGAAAGGAAGCTGTAGACCGGGGGTTGAACCAACACCCCTTGGATAGGAAGGGGTAGTGCTGAGTTTTCCACATCACCAACATTCTTAATCTAGTTCCATGAAGGTTCCGAAGAGGGTAACGTTCCACGTATTCTTTCTGGAACAAGTCAAACTTTTGTGTGGATCGCGGATTATATGTGAAACGCCGGTTCTCTTCGCTTCATTTTTTCTTTCTTTTATCTGGAGCACGGAGGTGCTATGTGGATTGTCGTTCCACCTACACGCCGTTCATCTACTGAAAGCTTCCAGAAAGCTGTTTCGTACGTTTATTGATTAGAATAATGAATTATCTGAAACACTGCTCCGCGTAAGCTACGAGGTATTAACAATTATCCGAAACACTGCTCAGTATAAACTGCGAAGTATGTGGAACACGGTTCCTTCTGGTTAAACGAGTTTTTTTTTTCTTTTTCAAAATGATTTGGTTATGATTGGAACCTGAATGGAACGGAATTAGGAGTAGTACCAGTCCACCGTATCCCATACTGGACAGCTGGCCTGCTCGGCTGGGAGCCTGGGACTCGTGTTTTGACCGACTGAACGCAAGTTCTAGGCGAACGCGGATAACCGTCGTGCCCAGAGAGGTGCTCCGTGCTGTACGCCTGTAGGTGACGTATAAGAGTCAGAGCTACGTTATATTTTTATTTTTTATCTACGTGGTGCTGATTGACTTGTCGAGTAAGGGTTTCGTTACGTGGTTGTCGAGGTCTAGTCACCCAGGGTGGTGTAGACGGTAACGGAGCATCGTGCGAGCAAACTGTGAAAATGATGCCGCCCAGAGACTCCTCCTCCCTGGCCCATATTCGAACTGTCACCCGTTTAAAAAAGAGAAAAAGAGAGAAATGCTTTAAACATCTTTCAAAAAAAAAAAGAAAAAGTGAAAGCCGTTTACAACTTCCTGTAACGCCGAATTGGAGCGCAGCTCTTGAGGAGGAGGAGTGGAGGGTATATTCCTCCTCCTCCCTCGTGATCATGCCTGCTAGTCCTCCTCCCCTCCTGCTCCCCCTCCCTCTCCTTTACCACCTCCTCGTCCTTCAAGCTCCTCCCCTCCCCTCGCCTCCGCCTCCTCGTCTCTCCTCCCCCCCTCCTCCACCTTCGTACTGCTTTCCTCCTTGCCGCTCAAGCCGGACAATGAGGGGAGGAGGAGGAGAAGGAGGACGAGGAGGAGGAGGGGGAGGAGGAAGAGGGCGGGGGAGGAGGAGGGGAGGAGGAGAAGGGGGAGGAGGAGGAGGGGAGGAGGAGGGGGAGAAGGAGAGGGAGGAGGAGGAGAGGGAGGGGCGCGGTTACGCCGACGCCGACGCCGACGGCGACGGCGACGCCGACGCCAACGGCGACGCCGACGCCAACGGCGACGCCGCTCAGGCTGGAAACGGGCCCCTAAGAGCTGCGCTCTAAAAAAAAAACCTAACCACGGTGAGCGGAATTCGTCGTCTACTTGCCCACAATCCTTTCTTATTCGTCACCTTTCATTGCTCTTCCTCCCTTGTCCTCCCCACGCACGGAAATCTATATCTGATCGCGTTTTTTTTTTTTGGTGGGGGGGGGGGGGGGGGGGGTATAGCTCATTCATGTCGGGGCACGCATGCGAACTATTCACTGGTGTTTGTTTGTCAACAAGCGCACTACCGCCAACTATCAGAAAACCCATGCGCACTTTAGGACTTCTTTTTTTTTAATTTTTGTTTCGCATCCTTTTGTTGTCTGCCCTCATACACGCGTCACAATTATTAGTTTCCCGAAGAAAGAGTATCGCGTCCGACGGGCTGTGCGTCGCGTAAGACCACGTGAACGCACTCCTGGTAGTTTATTGGGGCACAAAATACTGTGGCGCCCTCCTGCTACCGACTCCTTCCGAACGCGGTGAATACTTCTGGTTTCTAGCAAAGTGCATAAACTAAATACAACTCTTAGAAAAATCGAAATGAAGTGCGATGTCTTTGCAGTATTCCTTTACAAACAACAACAACAACAACGACAGCAACAACAACACGCTATTGCTAATGATCAATGCCGTTGTCGCTTCGCGATTATTTCACGAGAGTCTTTATCTTCGACCCTTTATCGAAGTTTATGCCTGAATGCCGGGCCCTCGGCCGTAGTTAGTGAAACAAAGCGTCGCAAATGGAGCCAATTAACCGCCATACTTTATCACGGCGTTCCGTATAAACAATTGAGACGCAACGGGGTTAATTGGAAGTAACAGGCGGCAGACATTGTCCCCAAACCCGGACAGAAATTGCGTCACCAGAATAAAACGGACAGGCCACAATTAAGCCTTAATTAGACGGGCTGGAGCCCCTCGACCACGAATGGTACACTCGCCATTCTCCGTCTGGTACCTGGGTGAAAATGAACTGATTAGTTAACTGCCAAGGGGTAGTTCGTTTCAGTAGCGGGTATGATTGTTAAGTGCGTTAGCATTTATTGCCCTGGTTCATGCAGCCGTCTTGCGTTTGGACGGTCGTGGTTTGGACAGGGCTGGACTGGGTAGGTTTTGTGAGGCCGATTTGCGGTTACCGCCGTGCTCTTTTGCGCCGTTCTGTCGGTCGTTAGTCCACTTTCCCTTATATAAGAGGGAAAGGATCTTCTGGTACACTTCCAATGACGCGATGCGTGAGCGGGAATCAAGCGACCGTGGCGGTGGCACAACTGACGCGACCACGTAAAAGTTACAACCGAGACGCAGTGACGCCGCCGTTTGCTCAAAAGGACCAACACCCGATAGAATAGAGTGGGTGTCTCCGAACACAGCAGTAGGCGGACCGTTCTGAAGTTGGAATTCCCATCCTTCGCTGAGTTGGAACCCCCGCGTTGAAGGCTAACGCGTCTCGTCGAGAATCAGCGTAGCGACAGCAGAGCGATTTCGGCATCATTCTTTTTTGTTATTATGGCTTCGAAGCTAGACCCGGTCTTGGTACTCGCGGATATAGGTACTCATTTTTGACTGGCACTGATGGCCGACTGGTCGAAATGAACGCATGAAAACATACTTTGAGCACGCTACGATGCCGTGTGTAAATGATGCAGCACAGCATTGGTCGGAGATTGGAGATCGCTTGCTTGCGGCTCTGCTGGTTACCATTTAGGCTGAAAAAGTTGGCACCCTCTTCGAATTAATGGTAAAGGAAGCAACGACCCGTTCGGCAGCAACCGTCGTAGACGTTTGCGAGTAGACGCTACAAAAGCTTGTCTGGTCATTGTGGATAGAACGTGCTTTGTTTGGGCGCCAGTCAGGCAACAATAGGCACGCCTTGGCAAGGCTCGTCTAAGAGACGATCTACAGGCACCGGAAGCAAGGTGGTGGTACCCAGAGGCCGTATACTTACAAACGTTTTAATAAACCTAAATTGGCTGGCCAATGGATATGATGATCGATGATCATGATTACGATAATGATGGTCATTGCGATGATAATGTTAATGAAGCTGATGATGATGACGGAGGTGATGCGACTGTAGCCCCTTAAGACGAGAGGGCTGACTGGGGTCGATGAATGGATGGATGGATGCATACGGCTGAACCCTTTTAAAGGCGGGGCCCCTTTAAAGGCAGCCACTGTTCATCGATGGAAGGCGCCATCAGGTGGATCACTGATTAAACGTCGAAGGAATGCGGCCACATCTCAAAATAAGGAACAAACAAAGAGTCTTGCGACCAAGCCCACGACTCGTGTGAAATTAGTCTTCCAGGCATGGGCAAAACAATACCAACCAGCAGAGGACACGAGACGTGGCCAAAATGAGGACCGCCGAAGCACCCCCAGCGTGCCTCTGTCCATCACTGCGCATCTCTGTAAGGTGGGACGGTAAAGACGAAAGAAGTCTGCGACAAATCGTGAGCGCCAATATTGGTGGTTCCGAGAGAAAGAACGAGAAAGGTAGCTAAAAAAGGGTGGAAACGAGAAAGAAGACGAAAGGATGTACGTCTGTTCGTTTTTCCACGACGAGTCGAAGTTGTTCGGGAACTCGTCAGCTTTATTTATTTTTATACAATGCTCAAAATCGGTTCTTAAGTGTACAAGAAATCTAGAAAAACTCTATTGATACAGACCTTGCGGGTGATGTTTTCCCGGTGCTTTGTGTATATCAAAGCGTCGCCAGCAATATGGTCCCAATCGGTACCACCAACGTCCGCGTCTAAGTTCCGCCGCTTCATGAAGCCGAAATACGTTAGATACCCTCTTTTATATTACGTTAACTCCATCCGGTAAGGTTTCCTGTACGCCCCCAACTCAGACTACACCCATGTGACCCCCTGGTAACAAACATCAAGGGTTGCGGGTGCTTTCTTTTTCTCGAAGTACGTTTTACCGGTCCTTCCTGTCACGCTCCCTGCCCTGCTGGCGACGACGAACTCTTAAGACTCCGCTTGTACGCGCTATGGAGCCAAGCAGACCGGCTCAATGTTGTCCCTCTTATAAGGTCAGCACAGTAGCCGCTACTATTTGCCTACCAGGGACGAAGACAGAAGCTCCGCGGCTTCTTTTGATCTCCCGACTGACGCAGTCGGATGCAATCTCCAAAAGAGCAAAAAAAAGAAAAAGAACACGGAAAGTAACGTAGACGACATGGTAGTATCTTGCTAGGCCTCCTAAAAAGATACGCAACCCTACAACCGTCTGCTAGAAGTCTGGAGTCAGGAAACCCTTTAAAGAAATTTAAGGAATTAAAGTTTAGTAAAATTAGTCGCTACAACATCTCGCCGCACGTGCGCGGAACGCGAGCGGACAAATATGCCCGGATGAGGTACGCGAGTTGTTCGCCATTAATAAACGCAAAATTATAAAACAAATAAAAATACTCCGAGCGAGGGGTGAAGGCTCCACCAACTAACAAAAAAATACATTATCGAAAAAAAAAAAGAAGGATAGAGCGACAGGGGTAGAGTTCAAAAGCAGCCGTGGCTTCATTCCTGAACTCTCCGTGCACGTGCGGCGTGGACGTTTACTTCCGCCACTTGCGGTGAGTAGCGGCCCCTAGCGGAGGCTCGGTGCAGCGGCAGCCATCTTGGTCGCGTTCTATGTGCGATAGCACTTTCTTTTCCGCGGTTTCTGCATTGAGGGCATTCTTTTTATTTTGTCAGCATTTTTTTTATGTCTAATTGTTTTCACCGTGAGCACGTAAAATTAAGCTTATAAAGTCCTCACATACCTCACAAAGCTGTTGAACAAATGTTCATTGATAGACAATGGATTTTAGACTTGTGAGGTGCAGCAGTCATGTTGGTCAAGCTAAGCTTTGATTCGCGTTTTTGTAGCCCGTTTGCCAGAACTTCTTTTTGGACACAGACCTTAGTCAACGATGCTAAAAGTTTATTAGTCTGATAACTTTCAATTTAGCGTTTTTTTTAATCCTAAATAGATCGCTTTACGGAGAACAACTGGGAGTTTCAGTAGACCTTTTTCGAACGCGTGGTTCCGCCTTGGGCTCTAGTATCCAAGCACGCTCCAAACTGCTCATAACGAGATACCACTACACAAAAACAGAATCAGCTAAAACTCTTCGATAAAAGCGTTCTTCTTTTGCTGTTTATTTACCTTTTCTAAACAAGAACTCTCAAACCGTATTTTTGCCCAAGATCTAACAAGTATCATTATCGGCCCTTCACTGACAGGGGAAAATAATGCGACAGCGAGAGAGAGAGAGAAAGAGAGGAAACAAGAAAGGAACTGACTGACACAAAAATGAGAAAACAAATCGAATTCAATCGCTTCCAGACAAGATACCGCATAATCGTACGCAAAATATAGACGAGCCGACAAAAGCGGTCCTCGCCATCAGAAATGAGCTATGATCCCGAACGACAAAGTGTCTTTGAGGTAAATGGGCTCTATGGGATGCAGTTCAAAAACGTCCGGCCTCATAGCGAGGATGAGGAAAAAGCTCTCCTTTGACGCAACCGCCTTCAATGGACGGCGAATCAAAGACGAAACGTGCATCATCAAGCGTCCGCTTCGCTATGTATATATATATTTATATATATACGACGGAGCCCTACTGTTTCTTTCATTTCTCACAAACCCCTCAGAAAACGTGCACTAGCTACTCTAGAGATAAAAGAAAAGAGGATTAAAAGGTAAGGATGACAGGTAGAAACGTGCAAAAGGGGAGACCATAGTCCAGACTCGAAAGGAGCTCACTTCGGCCACGCATACAAAGCCTCACGCCAGCTCACAAGGTTTCGACCACTCGTGAGCTTCTTTAACCGCGGGTCGTGACGTCAGTAAAGAAACAGCGATGTCCGGCGATAAATCACTGTCACAAATAACGGCTTAAGACAGGTGGACTGGGCCGAAAACGTACGCTGCCGCCACAAAAGAACGTCCCCTCCCCCTCTCTCTTTCTCTCTCTCTCTCTTCCGCATTTCATTAGATTTTGTCGCGAGACCCGCAAAAGAGCGACTGCTTTGCTGCGCTTTGTGACGCGAAAATAAAGAGCGGGAAAAAAACGTGATGAATTCGTACAAAATAAAAGAAAGAGCGGGCTGTAGTTGTTCTGGCATGCCGCTATTTTCTTCTTTTTTTTCTCTTCGTTTTAGCAGGCCACACACAGAGGACCATCTAGACTGGACGTATATTTATTACTACGACGTTTCAGTGAATGCGACGGTCTGATTGCGTTCAAGAAACAACAAATCCTTTCTCTGTCGCTTTCTTTTTTTTTTTTTCTCCCCAAGAGGGTTCTCTTAAAACTTGAGCACTAGAAGCGTTTAAGAGTGAGTTCTTCTGGGTTTTTAAGCCGCTTTTTTAACGACCTGTTATGGCGGCAGCTTTGTCTCGCCACACTGAATACTTGCGGTATTCTATCGTGAGGTGTTCACCCAAAAAAGTATTTATTTAAGAAAGCTGAACCGTTTGAGCGAGTCGGGAGAATGGGTTTAGACTAGAGTGCACGGAGAAGAGAAAGGGGTTATTTTCAGCGAGGGAATCGGGCCGCCTTTTATATAGTGTAGAAAGGAGACGGATGAGACGAGAAAACTGGCGCGAAAGAAAGAAGCGTAGTAGAATGAGGTTCGCTTTGATACAACATGTCTCTCAGAGCGGGCTCTTCGGAGTTCCCTATTTCTTTCCTCGGATAATCAAGGCGGCGGCGGCGGGAATTTCACTCGAAAGACAAAACGAAAACAAAAGGCCCGGTCTGGAGCCTAAAGAGGTCTCAGAGCCGCGCGCGCGCGCGCGATGAAAGCGCTCGTGGTCTGAACTTTGAGAGACGCGCTCTTGTTGAAGGAGTTGCGTGATGGGGACCGCCCAGCGAGCGTGTTCGCTTTCAGGTGCCGTTTCAAAGACTCGCCGACGCCGCGATGGAAGAGGCTGGGAGAAGCCGCTATACTCCGGTCTACCCCCAAGCTGCGCTGGGGAAGCTACGGGCTCGCCTAACCAATCACCCGCCTCCCTTTTATCACCTGACCTCAGTCTCTGCGCGTGGGTGGCCAAAGAGCGACGCACGAATGGTCTACGAGGACGTCGCCGCCGACGCATCGTCAGTTTAGCGGTGAACGGAGTTACAGAGGCGGCGAGCCCAGATCAATTTCCGCGTCGTTTCCTTTCTTCGAGAGATTTCGCGTTTTTTGGCTAAATGTATCCACAGCTTAATCGTTCGCCCGCACGAGGCGCCTGATCAGCATTGGCTAATTGTGGGTCGAATCCGTAGCCGCGTTTTGCTAAGGGGTCACTGACCCCGCCACTGCACAGCTATAGACAGACGCGTAACAAAGCGAAGTATAGAGCCTGAATACGTTCAATGTTACGAGCATGCGGTACGGCGAACGAAGTGCTCGTGCGCATGCGAGACATGTTGGTGCAGAGGACCGACCTCGAGTAAAAATTATGATGTCAAAATGAAAGCTTCGCGTGAACGTGATTTCGAGGCATTTCTGGAAACGTAGCAAGCTACGGACCCTAACGACTTAAGAACCGGAGGGCGTGGAACGTTCCGAGCACCTTATACCACTCCGGAGCCAACAAGATTGCGTAATGAGCCAATACGAAATCCCGAAGCAATCACGCAGCAAAAAGCGTGAACATAATAAGCTACACTTAGTGTTTCGTATGCTGTTCAGTGACTCCATACCAAAGGCACCATGAAATGATTTTTCAGCTCTTTTTCTTTTTTGCAAATGAAGATTTTAATTCATCTTTAATGTTCATAGAACCCGGAGCAGCAATCTGTTTTCCTTTTATTGCCTCTCCTTTTGCACGCACACACTCATACATACAAAAAAAATGATGAAAACTGACGTTTGCTTTTCTCCACGACTCGGCTGGACTCGGTCCCCAACATGTGAGATCACGTGACCTTGACGTAAAGCACGCGTTTCAACCTGAAACGGAAGTTCTCCCAGCCGAGCGAGGGAGTTGGACACAAGCACTGCGTCACACGCTAAGTATAGGAAGAAGTTTAAAAATCATTTCATTAAACGAGTACGGAATCGAAATGTTTGAACTTATTTCTTTGTTTAGGCGAGGTCTACATTGTGCCGGCAGCCCACAAACACTAGACAGACTAGACTAGTGTTTCTGGGCAGCAAGCAGAGAAGACAAGAAAACTAATTTTAAAACGAATTCTTGTGTCGTCGACTGGAGGTGCGGCAGCAGTGAGCGCTCGCTGAGCTCACTGCCCAATCCTGTAGTTCACTTTAGCTAAGAAAAATGCACCCATTGACTTACACTAGCGACACTGCCAAACCCAGCATCAAAAACGAGAGAAAAGGCATACAAAATTTTGTTCTAAAAAAAAAAAAGGTTTGTTTTATTTTTGGTGCATCAGCTACTACAAGGGCTACAGCATACGCTTCTTCGTCGGACGTGGTAGCGTATATGAAACCTCGCTCGCTCCGCCATATCTAAACCTTTCATTTTTTTCTCTGTATTTCGGTTTTTGTTTTCTTCTCTTTCTTAATGCGAAACCGCAGCAGGGTATCCCCCCAGCCGGGACCCAGAGACCTAAAGGTGGGCGCTTCTTTAGCGCTCAACGCCGGCGGTAAAAATTCCAGACTACTTCATCGGCAGCTCACTTTACGGCAGGAACCATGGCTTCTTTGCATAACGCCGACATCAACCCAAAAATAAAACGAAACACAAAAAAAGTCCAGCTTCTCGCCACTTCCGTCCGCCTATCCGACTCAGAGAAGGTTGAGAGAAGGCCACGAACGAAAACCCCGCAAGCCTCTCCGCGCAGGCATCTAACTCCAGCCGTAGCACGTGGATGACTGAACGCCGCGGTACGCGACGCGCGCTCGCCTGAAATATGGAGTAAGGGGGTAGCCGAGCTTCTCGCGTACGCCGCGACAATCTTAAAAGTACGCTTAGAAACAGAAAAATAAATTTAAAAAAAATGTAGATGCGTAAAGACGGTAAAGCCCACGTTCAGAAATATACGGGGTTGATGGGGGTGGGGTACGCGAGATAGAGGCGCTTGTGTCGACGTCGTCTTCTCAGGGGTGTTGGCTTTCCTTTGGGGGGCCCTCAACCCTGTGCGCCTTCGCCAGGTGGGGCCCCCGGCGGAAGTGTGTGTGTGTGTGCCCCTTTCCGTTCGTCGCCGGAAGTTCGGTGTGCGCAGGCGCGACGGCCGCCATCTTCGTCATCGACGCCGCCTCGAAAGCGCGCCCCTCTTTTTAATGTGGCGCTGAGAGCGTCGCCGAGGGTGGCTCTCTGCGGAGGTCGCCGACCGCGCATAATTCGGCGTTTCCCGTCAGAAAGTTTTTTTTTCCCCTTTTTTTTTTATGTGGGCGCATAAAATTTTATTTGCCTCGCAGTATAAAGTTTGACAATGATGTACCCTCTAGCCGATTTGCGAATCGCAAATCAGAGCGCCGTCAGATGTATGCTTCTTCTCTCCATTTCCTATAGTAAAGTCTTAAGATACATATACACACACACAACAAAAAAGAATGTGGAGAAAAGAAACGTTACAAACAAAATGTGGCTGGGCCGCTTCGTGTTCAAAAACGGAAATAGTCGTAGTTTTTTTGTTCTTTTTTCTAATATATTAACTCCGCTTAAAAGACAAGTTTGATATTTAGATATTAACACTGCATGCATTAGAACGTGGTCTAACGTCTCCGCTGTCTGAAAGCGTTTTGAATAAAGCGATCTTTAACATACCTTATACGCAGTAGTTCTTAGGCGGACCAAGTGTAAGTATACACCAATTCAGGTTTTTCCGCTGAACTTAGTCATCCAGCTTGACAAAGCGACGTACCAGATTTCACGGTTTGGTGGCCCTAGCAATGATATCGCATTAAAAAAAAAATAAAAAAAAAAATGTTACGAGTATATGCTCGCTTTTCGATCCAGTAAAGTATGATTAGGCTACGACAGTACGACGACCTTCCTAAACATTTGGTATGCATACCGGCTGCAGGAATGCGAATCGTCCAACTTAAAAGTCCCCAGGTCTGCAGCCAACGGAAGAATAATCGAAACCTGCGAACAACCCGCTCTCCCTCCATGGAACGTCATCCCGTTGGATGGCGCCAAGTCGGCAATTGGACCCGAGCCCGGTGCCGGGCGTCCTTCGACGCGCTCATTGGAAACCAGGCCCAGCCGAGCACCGACGCAGCGCTCGTATCCAATCAGAACCTTCGCTCGCTGTGACGTCGTCGCATCGCATACACGCGATGACGTCAAAATGCACAGGCTGTGCCTACTTCTCCGTTCGAGGGAGCCAACCAGGCAGCGCCAAAAGTGTACTCGTCGTCTTTTTGCGTTCGTTACCAGCGTCTAAACAAACCGGGCGCAGAAACAAGAGCTCACGATCGCGGCGCATCCACTGCGCGTGATAGATTTAACCGCTCATAGCGAGGGCTCAAAAAACGACGAGTGCCGTGACGATGCACTTTTGGTGCTGCCTGATTGTCTCCAAACGAGCTCGCATTTATGAGCCGATAAAACCGGCAATATCGATGACGTAAAATTCACGTTCCGAAAGAACTATAGGAGCTGGCTCGCTCTCGCCAAGCGCTCGGAAGCCCCAAGGCGCCGACAAGTCTCGCCGGTGCACTCTCGCGGTATCTTTCCCTGACGTAACGACTAGTATCATCCAACGTTACTAGATTAGCTCAGTTGCGGAACTGCCCATGGGTGCTGCTTGCACGAGCCGTACCCCATCTCCCCTCGGGTCGACTCCCGTCGTTCGACGTGCCACAGTTTCTGGGGGACGGCTGCTAGGGTAACTGCAGTGTATTCTATGGAATACATATGTTTTGAAGCATATCGTCTAGATGGGCGGACTGAAGTAAGTGAGGAGGTGCCCCTCTCTGCGGGAGTTCCGAAACTGAGGGGATCTATAGTGAGGGATAGGCTAAGAGTTCAGGGGAATCTCCTCCCACCCCTTTCCCCTTAAGCAGTGCGAACGCTGGAGAGGAGGTCGCTGGAACTCCCGCGGAGACGGGCACCCCATCACTTACTTATTTCCACTTGCTAAAGTGCAAAGAGGTGGGAGGAGCTTCCCTTTTTAAGCTGCCACTGATTATAGTAACGTTGGTATCTGCGTTGTCGTGACGTCCTAACCTGTGATCTACTTACAAATTGTTGCGGGCAACAAGGTCGATGGTGCTTGTAAAAATTCGGCAGTGGAAGTTTGCAGTCACCACGTTCTTAAACCAGCAACTATTGAAGTTAACAGTCATATATTACTCTTACTTTTGCCGATGAAAAACCGCTAAAGACGTCATTATGAGCGTCTGGCCAATCGATGAAGGTTCACCACAACGATGCTTCGGGCCGCGCTTGTCTCCCATAGGTGGTGTTGGTAGAGCGGCGCGCTTAAGAAGAACGCGGCTGCCCGTCCTAAATCATCCCCGGATGGTCGTTCCGCCGTGGCTCCGCCAGAATGACCCCAACGCGAAAACACCCTTCGTGGTATCCGCGGCTTATGCGCAGCCTCGGCGGTTGCCGCCTCCTCGTGCGTGGCGAGTTAGAGCCCTCGAGCGCGCGCTCTTGGCTATTTCCGGAGCTGTCTTTTCTTCTCGCCAACGCCCGGGGTCTTAACTCTAGACGCCCGCGACGGCAACAAAGCCACGGGTTGCGAGCCGCGAAGCCAAGAGCCCGACGAGGGCACGGGCTTCTCCGGGCTTCCTTTTTGCCCGGCGGCCCTCGCCGACAGCGAGGCGCCGAGACAGCGGAGACGTGGACCTGTCTTCCGGGGGCGAGTCATCACGACGCCGACGGTTGCGCGCTTTTTCTTCGGAGACGCGTCCCTTCGAAGCATCCTATATACCACCTGTAACGAACGCCGTCTTGGAGACCGACAGGCGTCCAAGCGACCTTCCAAGAAGCCAGCAGACGTGGGAAAACGTCCAGGCATTTCCACGTTCCAAGAACCCATTGGACTCCCGAAAGCCCAAGGACAAGCGGCGGCGGCGAGACGAGAGTGCTGGACAGCGTCCTTTCAAGAGGCCCGCCGACGTGGGAAGAAGACCAGCCACTCGGCCTTCCAGGAATCCCACAGTGGCCCACGAGGTCAATGCATCCTTTCCCGACCTTCCCAGGTGGACCCCACCCGTCGGGCGCCCCGCACCCAATTACCTTCCCTTCGGAAGAGGAAGCCGCTGCAGCAGCAATCATGGATGCGCGCCGCGCCGACCCCGCCGACCCCTCGGGGGACAAGCGGACACGTCTTTGGGACAGCTAATCTGCATGGTGTTGATGGCGTCTGTGGGCGGAGACGAGGGTGTGTCGCTGTGTGTGGAGGAGGAGCTGACATAGCTAGCTGAAATCCCTACGTGGGGAATGTAGGGAAGAGCGTCCCGTTAAAAGAAGCGGACTTCTTCGGGACTCCTGTCTTCTGATGCTGCTTTTCGACCCTGTACAAATGTAAAGTAAACCCGTTGTCAAAAGAGGCCCTGCTTCCGAGCTCCTTCTGCCTGATGTCCTGGTTGGCGCCTGGCTCCAGCGGAGCCCGACAGCAAGGACGACCCCGGAGCTGTTACAACTGGTGGCAGCGGTGGGATCGAGTTCAACGACCAGTGAGCGGCGGCACCGAAAGATTTCATGGACCGTGATCCGAGTCTGGTGAGTGACGGCATCCTTTCTCTTTCGCCAGGCCTGTAAAATAGAGTTGAGAATTTTGCAGGGGCGTGGGGACTACCTTGGGAGTTTGGAAGTTTTGAAGTTGGTACTTCTTGGTAGTGGAGCAAAGTTTGCCGCCCAGATAGGTCGCGGACATGGAGCTGCAGCGCTTGCTGAAATCGGAGTTGCTCGACTTGTGTGAAGAGCTTGGGGTTGAGCCGGGCACATCAATGAAAAAAATGGAGCTCGTTAAGGCTATCCAGGAAGAGGGTCTTGACAACGATGAAATTGAGGTAATGTGGAAACGAATCAAAAACCGAAACGAAGACGATGCAAAATTTAAAGAATTGGAACTTGAAAAACTTCGTCTAGAGGTGGAACTGAGGAAGACGAACGGAGGACCAGAGATGGAGGTAGCAGGCAGCCGAAATCTCTATGACATGTCGAAGCTGATACAACCATTTAAGGTAGGACAGGACATGGGTCTCTACCTTGTAAACTTCGAGAGGGCATGTGAAAGGGCCCGTTTTAACCGGGACTCGTGGCCCAGAAGGTTGCTGGGTGTACTGCCCTGCGAGGCAGCCGGGGTAATCGCCAGGCTAACTGCGGAAGAGGCGGACGATTACGAGTGTGTGAAGGGCTGTTTGCTCAAAAAGTACCGCCTGTCGGCGGAAGCGTTCCGACAGAAGTTCCGAAGCGTGAGCAAAAAGCCAGAGGCTAGCTACGCGGAGTTCGCGTACGAACTGAGGTCGTATCTTATCGAATGGATGAAGGTAGCCAAGTCGTATGACGACAAAGAAAGGATTCTGGAGGTGGTCGCGCTGGAACAGTTTTATAAGACACTAAGTGAACCCATGCGGACTTGGATTCAAGACAAAACAGATGTAGACTCCGTCTACAAGGCCGCGGATTTCGCGGACGAGTATAGCTCGCGCAGAAACAACAAAGAAGGAACGGGGAAAACCTTCGAAAAGACAAACTGGGACGAGCGACGCGGCAAGGGATGGAAAGGGCGAGAGCCTACGGGAAGGAATACTGAGGAAAATCGGGGGGATGAGGAAACGAAAGCATCCCAGGGCAGTGACGCGGACGATAGGCAAAAGAAGAAAGCATTCGAGGCAAGGAAGCCTATAACGTGCTTCAATTGCCATGAGACAGGGCACATTGCCGCAAGATGCACTAAACCAAGGGTGGTTTTCGCCTGCGCTAGTCACTGCGCGGAAAATGATGAGCTCCTGAGCCCGTACCTGTTCGACATGACGGTAAACGGGAAGGCATGCCGCGTGTTGCGTGACAGTGGAGCCACCATTGACCTTGTTCACCCTACTTATGTCACCGAAGCCAACTACAATGGAAAGTGTAGTTGGATCAAGTCGGTGTTAGACAAAGGGAGCGTGTGTCTTCCCGTGGCGGATGTCCTCGTTTCTGGTCCGTTCGGAGAGGCTCGCACTGAGGCGGCGGTTTCGGACAAACTGCCGCCGCAGTACCGTTACCTGTTTTCTAACCGAACAGAGAAGATTCTAAGAGAGCAGGGCAAAAGCCTCGGGGAGGGTCTCGTTCAGGCAGTCATAAGAGCTAAAACTCACGAGATGTCCACGCGGCTTGCTTATGACGATTCTAGCCCGGGAAATCTAAAAGACTCTCCAGTAAGGGTTTTAGAGCAGAGTAGCCCTAAAGAGACGAGGAAAGGGTTAGAAAGCGAGAAAAGCTCCGCGTTAGACAGGGAAACCCCCGACGAGCAGCTGACGCAGACAGATGGGGTGCTATTAGCCCCTACCTCAAAAGGCTTCGAACAGCTCGTCTCCGAAACAAAGGTAGTGCTCATCGAAGAGCAGAGGGCCGATCCCAGTCTGACCAAGCTTTGGGAAACTTGCAAGGATGGCGTGGCGCGAAAAAACGTCACCTTTCCTGTCCACGAGGACGTACTGTACTTTGCCAAGTTAATTTTTGTGATTGCGGGCCTGGTGATTGCGGAGAGGGTGGCGTCGCTTACTGGATTTGTGTGTTGCGGTCCGTGTTTCTTTGGGGTGTTGGCCATTCTCGACGACCTCAAAGCTGATCTCTTCAGGAGAGCAGCGGAAACTCCTCCCCTTCAGAGATCTTCCCGTCCGTGGAGGAGCTGTAACGAACGCCGTCTTGGAGACCGACAGGCGTCCAAGCGACCTTCCAAGAAGCCAGCAGACGTGGGAAAACGTCCAGGCATTTCCACGTTCCAAGAACCCATTGGACTCCCGAAAGCCCAAGGACAAGCGGCGGCGGCGAGACGAGAGTGCTGGACAGCGTCCTTTCAAGAGGCCCGCCGACGTGGGAAGAAGACCAGCCACTCGGCCTTCCAGGAATCCCACAGTGGCCCACGAGGTCAATGCATCCTTTCCCGACCTTCCCAGGTGGACCCCACCCGTCGGGCGCCCCGCACCCAATTACCTTCCCTTCGGAAGAGGAAGCCGCTGCAGCAGCAATCATGGATGCGCGCCGCGCCGACCCCGCCGACCCCTCGGGGGACAAGCGGACACGTCTTTGGGACAGCTAATCTGCATGGTGTTGATGGCGTCTGTGGGCGGAGACGAGGGTGTGTCGCTGTGTGTGGAGGAGGAGCTGACATAGCTAGCTGAAATCCCTACGTGGGGAATGTAGGGAAGAGCGTCCCGTTAAAAGAAGCGGACTTCTTCGGGACTCCTGTCTTCTGATGCTGCTTTTCGACCCTGTACAAATGTAAAGTAAACCCGTTGTCAAAAGAGGCCCTGCTTCCGAGCTCCTTCTGCCTGATGTCCTGGTTGGCGCCTGGCTCCAGCGGAGCCCGACAGCAAGGACGACCCCGGAGTTGTTACACACCGTGATAGCGCTTCGGTCTCGGCTGACTCCGATTTCCTGCCACAGTCCAAGGCCACTAAGCATGTTCAAAGTGCTCTTGCTTGATACATAGGCGTGCTTAGAACACGTCTAAAGACAGTTCTTTTTTTTTTTGTTTTTGTACGAGCAATGTAACGCGGCCATTGTATACGAGGAAGAAACGGGCCTCGGACAGTGTCAGCAGGAGACCGTCGTTTGTCCGCGCTGTGGACAGTCGTGTGATGTGAGCGTCGCGCGAGCCCAAAAGGTGGATGCGGAGCTCACCATCTGGAGCCGCTGCTGGACCAGGAGTTGGTCTCGGAGCTGCTGGAGCTGGTTGATCATGTCCGTGAGGCGGCGCTCGTTGTCCCGCAAGCTGCCGCCGGACAACGCCAGGCGGAGGGTGTCCCCTTCCAGCTGGAGCCCCGACGTCCGACGCCTCGGGTGCTCGCTCTCCGCCGCGCCGGAACTGCCGCGAGACCTGCACGGGAAACAACAACCTCAACGCCGTGCACCAAAAAAAAAAAAAGCAACAGGCGTGAGTTATTGGAAGGGGAGTGCATTGGTTGGAGGAAACAACTTCGGAGCAATTATTGCCAGATTGAAAGAGTGCAGAAGATACACACTGGCAAATTTTAAGATTAATTTTAAAGATAGGGTTATTGTAGCTCACCTGCGTAAACATTGAATAAGGCGACAGATAAATTATTTCGCGACCTAGAAATGGACAGATGGACCGATCTCGAATCGCGTGGATTTCTGGGATAATTGCAGCCAAACCGACGCCTTTTCTAGACACTTTCTTCGAGAAAATTGAAAAAAAAAAAAAAGTAATGAATGCTATGGACACCGAAACAATTACCGAAACGCTAGTGAAAACTCATGCTGACTGAATGAAGTGAAGAAGCAGTACGAACGGTTGTGCATGATTAGTTTAGGCGCGAAATAAAACGAAAACCAAGACGCATATTCAACTGAAATGAAGTTAGAATATAAAACCTTCGAGCTCCTAGATTGATGTTTTCTTCGAGTTATAAAGGTTGGTATGAAACTGTACTTCTTAATTTTGATTTTAAAAAATAAATGTTGTCAGTTGTTTATGAACATTAATGGCATTTGGTTCAAGAACTTCGTGACAATAAAATTCAGCACGTGAACGACAAATATGCTTTCTTAAACAAAAATTCCGCCGACCTCGTTAAGATTATTCCCGAGCTTGCATTACTGCTGCAGCTAAGTTACATTTAATTTAATGTATCGACTCTGCCAGCAAACGGATGAATTAAGGTAATAACAAACGCGAGTTTACATAAAAGAAAAATAAGCATATAGATCAGTTCATTAAAGTTTTCTCGCATTACTCGAGTATCCTCGATAAATTTCTAATGTAAAAAAATATCGTCAGAATATTGCGCATATACTAGCCGCAATTTTATTCAAAAACCGCGAGTAACGTTCCGCTCGGGACCAGTGCTTTCCCCTTAGCACGCGAGTGCGCTGCGATGAAGCAAGAGATGCAAAATCGCAATGCCTACTACGCGGTTGTCGCTTCACCGCAGTACACCGCTGCACGGCGGCAAGCGCACTCAACGAAGACAGCCAACCAGCCAGAACAAACGATGAACCTGAGAAATACCACGAGAATTCCGAGTTCTGTCAATGTTTAATAACAAAGACAAAATCGAATATAATGTTATTTGAGGCCGCAATCTTTGCAAATTCGTGTGAGCTTGCCGTAATGATCCGGCCGTGAACAAGTTCTGGCGCAATGTTGGCGCAAATGTATCGCAATTTGGTCAAATGTAGCAGGATGTAGCAGAGTACGCGTTTTGGCGCGGTTGGCGCAAATGGCGCAGCAATCGCATGAATGCAAACTATAGTCAGTGACAAGAGTGATGTTGCAGCGTTAGCAAACAACGCGTCCCGCGGCCCAGCAGAAAACGATGGTTGGAATGGTCTATATGAGAGGCGAACGAAACAAAAAAGAATGAAACGACAACGAAAGAACAATGGAGAAACACGACAAACAGGGGGAGAGAGGTCGTCGCTCCGAAGAGAACCACCAATGCGCTATCTCGGTCTTCCCTTTAATCTCTGCCCCAGAGCACGCCAGCGCGGACCCACCCGACGCGACCGAATCCCACCCTCGCATTGTCCACGTCCGACGAATCGAAACCTCCGCTAAGAAACCCTGCGCGCGCAGGCAGGCAGGCAGCCACGCGTCGCGACAATAGAAGCACACGCGAAACCATTGTTCCGAGACCGCCTTCCAGGGCGCGAAGGAAACGAAGCAACGCAAAAGCGGCGGCGAACGCCTCCTCCTGAGAAGCGGGCTCCGCCGCGCAGATCCTGCCCCTATTATTGGCAAGCGCCGCCCCGGCATTGTCCACGCGCGCGCGGGCGCGACCGACGCCGACGTTAGCGCTGGCTGGCGTAGCGTTACGTCAGCGAGGCGGCGGTCGGCGCCTGCGCGGAGGCGGTCGCACGGCGAGACAATGCCTCCCCGAACCGCCGCCGGAGACAACGGAGCCACCGCGGAGGCGGGCGTGGAGCGAGCAATTGCGCCCGCGCCCCTTGTGTTCGGGACGGTCGAGCGTCGACGCGCGCCGCCGGCGCGTTGCCGTCGGGAGCGTTCGTTCGACCATTTTCGGTTCTTGCCTCCGGTTTCCCATACACAAAGACGGTCTAGAGTAACGACATTTTAGCCATTTCTCTAAGGAATTTAGAAAACAGTCTGAGACCGAGCGAAACGATGTCGCCTGAGCATGCTGACACCGTAAAAATACCCCAGGCTGGCGATGGTACTGCACTGGCACAATGTCTCGTCTAGAACGGAGACACCTATCGGTGGTGACCAGCTCCACGCTATCTAAGCATATACACGCCACACAATTACTATACTCGTGGACTGCTTTATGTGGCATTTCCGACGAGCGGAAGAGGCCGCGTGCAGAGCCTTAATCTGCTCTCAAGCACGCGTCCCGCACCTTCGCTGCATGGCCAGAGAAACTGAGGGAGAGGAATAGTTCCCGAATTCTAATTACGTCACAGCGCCGAGCTCCAGCAGGAATGATTAGTAAGTAGAGGCAAAGCCAGCTAGCTGCCTTTGCCTCTACTCACCCTTCGAACGAGTTCGAAGTGTGAGTAGAGGCTTTACCTCTACCCACTAACCACTCCAGTTAGAGCTCGAAGATGGCACTCCCCCGCGCGCTTTCTTCTCCTCCTCTCCCTCAGTTTCTGTCTTCATAGCCGTTTGCCAAATGACTGATCAGATTCATACGCTTGTCAGGAGTCGATAGGCAGAATTAGTGAGTTTCCTCTCCCTTTACACCCCGAATTCCCTTTTCCCCTTCGCAACCGAATGATTTTTCTCGAGGGGTTGCGATGTAACCTTTTCGATCAGTAAATACGTTTTAACGATAAGACTGTTCGTTTTCCTTTAGAACGCTGCCTTCAGTCGGCGGACCGAGCGGAGGGTCCTTAAGAAACAAGGGCGCCCCCACCTGTGTTCGAAGGGCGCCCTGGCGGGTCCCTCGGCAAGCGTGGCGCTCGAGTGCATCTTGGAGGTGAGGCGCTTGAGCACGTCGTCCATGGACTTCTTGGGCCGCGGAGCCTCGGACGCCGCCGACGCCAGCGGCGGCGGAGTCGGACGCAGCGACGCGGGCGCGCACGGCGAGCAGGGCCCACCGGGGTACGCGTCGGAGTCCTCGGAGTCCGTGTGCCGAGACGTCAGGCCGCCCGGACAGCCCAGGTCGCGAGGGTGGCAGGCGCTCCTGCGACGCGGGCACAGAGACGTCCAGATCGGCCCGAACTGTGTACCGCCTGATGAGCCATTGAAGGCTTACAAGCGTATCCCGAGACCTCTAAACAATTGGCGCATTTTCATTCATTCATACTTTGTTTCACAACTACTTCATTTGATGGATGGACTGAACACTGGCAAGGTGGCAGAAGCCGCAATCTGATTCAAAAGGTTGAGCAGTATTCATCTATCCATCCATCCATTCATTTTCAAAATAAAGCCCTCGTGCAATAAAAAAAAATAGAGAGCCAATATCGTTAAAGTAACGATAAGGAAATACCTGCGTAAACGACAATTCTGTTTCTCTGTTTAATGGTGAATTTGAATTCTATCTGGCTTGTTATAGCAAGTCAAACTCTCTTGGAATTTTTTTTCGCACATACGGTTTTTGTTAGGCGTTGTAGGTCCAGTTACCACTCCACCGTCATCGTATCCCCTTTTAACCTCCACTGTCCTACGGTGCCGGCCACTCCGCCACACTCGGCATGGTCCAAACCAACCTTGGAACTATGCATAGTGCCTGGAACGCATCTCGGACTGGTGTGTTTACCGCGTCCAAAAAAGTAGTCCCTTGATTTCCGCCTCATGACGTCATAGAAGTGCCATGCTGTCGCCAGTCACGATCCTGGCGGCGTCCCAGCAGCGGTGCTGTATGTGGCAGACATCTACTCTGCTGCATGTCGCTCTCCAGTGTAGCAGTCCAGGGAAGCTTCGGCAGCCAGAAGTTGGGACGCCGTGATGACAGCGACACTCGCGTTCGGTTGTGGTACTCGCAGCTTTCTCGTTAGCATTTCTACAACCAACCGCCAGGATCGCGACATGCAGCAGCGTGACACTTCGGCTTCTGTTACGTCATTTGTTGCCACTTCGGGACCTTTTTTTTATGTAGGGGTAGCATAGGACGGCTAAACACACCAGTCGAAGACGCGCTCCACGCACCATACATAGAACATCCACATCTTCCTTCGGGCAAACACGAGGTCCTCACCCGTTGGGGCTGTGGGCGAGGGCGTCGGAACCGAGACTGTCCGACCTGCCGTCGTCGTCGTCGCGGTCCTCGACGTCCTCGTCCTCGACGTCGTCCTCCTCCATCAGGGTGTCCGGGGGCCTCATGAGCGACCCAAGCAGGCCCCCGTCCCCCGAGACCCGCAGCGACGGCGACAGCAGCGGGGCCCGCTGGTCGTCGTCGTCTTCGTCCTCGTCCTCCTCGTCATCCTGGTGGCCGTCCTCCTGGTAGTCCTCGGTCCGCAGCTCGTCCGTCGACAGTTTCGTGGGCGGACTCTTGCGCTTAGACGACATGCTCCTGCGAGAGTAAAGAGCACAGCAGACGTTAGTGGACGTGACGTCACTTTCCCGAAACGTCTATGTCTAATAAAGTCTGGCACATCCTTGAGGAAGGAGAGGAAAGGACAGCACACGCACGTCTTGTGAAAAACGCCTCTGACACTTTTTTCTGCAGGAGGCCAATTGATACGGTTCTTCAACCTTTCTAGCACACCTCAACTTTTCTGAGCTGAAATAATGATTATTATTATCGGTTTCTTTTATAGAACCCGACTCATTTTCGCAATTGCACCACCTACTGTATTCATCAAAAAGGATACGCTTCGCAGTAAAAGTTTGTATACACGATGCCTATTGGAGCTTGCAGATCGATACGTTCTTTATATTTTACTGTTGGCGATTTTGGCCGGTTTAGTAAGCTTTATTGTCGCATTAAATGTAGAAATGCGTCCATTTATTGCGGATCTTGAAAAAGCCACTGATAAGCAGGTTTCGTTTGTCCGCCTAAGTACGCGCTCAGAATCCAGGTTGGGCGCCAATTATGGCTCGTTTTCCTTGATTCGCGTCAGCAGGACGTCTTACATTCATTTAGGTGTATCCCAAGCTTAGTCATTTTATTTATACAGAGAGTTCCCGAGAAAAGAGGATTGTGTTTTTCGGCCTGGGTAAATAAACTATGCATTGCAGTAAGTCCCAACTCAGTAGGTATGTTAAACATAACGGTTGGAATAGAACTCGAAAGTTTGAGAACATGACGTAATCGGATCAAAAGATAATTAAGAGGAGCAAAATTTCTCTATGAGCCTTTTCACTGATATACAGCCCGCAAGGGTCCACCATGTCAGTTCTTGTTTTCACGATAGTAGGCTTAGGTGGACGTCGGCTCATTGCGAAATTTAGTCCTACTTAATTATCTTTTGATCCAGGTGCGAGTCATGTTCTCAAACTTTCGCGTTTTATCCCAACCACTGGAGTGGCATCTTCCAGGGGTTTGAGCTGTCTGCGATGTATAGTTTATTTGCCTGGGCTAAAAAAAAACAACAACAACAAAAAAACACGGTTCTCTTTTCTGAATAACTTCCTGTATATTAAGACATGGAACCTCTCTGGCACGCATTCCGCAACCAAACAAAATTAGTCTTATAGTTCAAAACGTCGTTTCGATTTGCACATGTTTTAAAGCAATGTCAACGCGAGTCAAGCCCCGCAATGCAGAGCGTGGAACGATACCGCAGCGTCTCTGAAACGCCTGAAAGTTTCTGAGCACGTAGGAAAACTGCGAAACGAAGTAAACGCAGCAGGTGAAGCAGCAAGCTGTAAAGGACGGCGAAAGTGCAAAGTATTCGAGCAAACTTCGCGGCGACGCTTTGCTCTCTCCCTGTTTGCTAACGAGGCTAATCTTTGCGGTCAGTCGTCCGAAAGTTTTCCACGCGGAGCGAAAAACGGGGAGAAAATAAAATAAAAAAACAAACATTGTAACTGGATGTGGGAGGGAGAAAAGTAGACGGGGCTATAGAAATAACCTCCGCGACATGTTTACCGCAGCAGACGTATGACCACCCGGCGCAATATGCGACCATTTTCGTTTTGTGTCACGTGAGTATTCTCTTCCACGTAGTGTGGGCGCCGCCTATTGTGCACACCCATCCCCCATTTCCTCGCGTCTTTGCGTGGTAACTTTTCACTTTTCTGCGAGGAGTAAACATCAGCGACTGTTTGTTTCCAAATCATATACACCCTTCCAGCGCTACCACTCGGGCGAAAAACGCCGAGTCACTGGACTGTGGACGCACAAGCGTCTGATATCCTCAGAAAAGAGCTACGGCTCACGCTCCGAAGACGCTCCAGAGCACAATGGACACATTTCGTAGCGTGTACAAGGTGATTATGGAAACGCAAAGAACTGCATTTATATCCTATGCGTACGATTGGTCTTAAAGGAAAGTGTCACATAAAACAGAGACGCCCTAAGCGCACTTTATGCGTAGCTTATCCGGACGAAGCGAAAAAGAGTGCAGCCGCGACGAAGCCACGCCGACACACGCTGGTTAGCAAGCAGAAGGGGGAAGTCGGCGAAAAGTGCTGAGCCTCGGAGGCTTTTACCGGACGCAATTTGTGACGGGGGACGCGCCACGGACGCGAGCCCAAATTATTGCGACCGCTACGTGGGGAGACCAGAAAGGAAAAAGGGGAGGAGAACATGTATAGCCTTCTTTGTACTTTCATGCACGTGTTCGACGGCTTCGCGGCGCAAAGTTTCGGAGCGGTCGGACCTGCATTCGCCCCCTGGTCCGAGCGCTTCAGCGCGCGTTACTTTTCATAATTGCTGGCGGGGAGAGTTTGTAGATCTAGCGGAGGTGGCGGTGAAAGAGCCGATCGGTCCCTGCCAGCACTTTTGCTTCTCCCCTTTTTCGGACGCAACTTCGAATGTGCTCTCGTTGCAGTTTTCGATGTTGGGGGTCCCTCCACTTGCCGTGTCGTAAGTATGACTCTGCAGTAATGCTGAGCATCGTTCATATATTGCATTTTATATAACTTATAATCTAATTTTTCTATAGGCGTGACTTTACACGAGGCACGTGGCGGTGGCCTAGAATGTCACTTCGAAACTTAAGGTACAGTTTTGCACAGTGTGAAAGATCTCATCAGTTTATGCGGCGACTCTAAGCACGCTTTGGGCCGGGGGCGCTTTAGTTTAAGGAGAGAATAGAACATACGTCCATTTATTTACTCCCCCCCCCCCCCCCCCCTATCAATGTGAGACTGGCCCAAGCGAACGCAGCACTGTCGCCTGAACCCGCCACGTCCAATCGGTCTTCCTTCGGTTATGAGACTATACACTGCTCCGCCTATACAACACTCATAATCTGTTATTTCGACCCACTGCAGTCCATCCATTATTAAATTTGAACGGTTTGGAGTTGAACTCATTGCACTGAACATCGAAGATAGGATGAAGAGAGAGAATAGGCGCCAAGGTCACTTGTCCCGTAAGTGATCATACCTGATACGATAAAATAGTTTTATTGTAATCGCGCTCTATATTCTTGCTAGGTGCAGGAGGCGAGGGCCTATTCGCGACTCCAGCAAAACGGACGCCGCCAAGCGGGAAAACCGGGAACCAGCCGGTCCAGGTCGCTCCGCGCCCCTCCGCGTCTCTGGTGGCTTTCGCGGAGACGTGTTGTCGGCGCGGTGGCGAACAATGTAATTTGACGAAGGTCCGAATATTTCTTAAGTTCGTCTGAGTGATCATTAGTGTGGTGAAGCCTCAGTAGATTGTTTTCTTCTATTACGTGTTTGAAAGCCCGTTTACTCCACAGCACACGGTCGCGTCCTTTCGATTTCTTGGATAAGGAGGAATCACGGAAAAACTTTTTGATTTCTTGTCTGTCTCGAATCACATTCAAAGTGACGACTGCTTGGTAACTGATACTGGAGGGAACATCAATGTTGCAGTCAAGTGAATGGGGAGGTTCGATAGCTGCTTTTCTTGAGTTTGGTTGTGTTTGGTTAGCTTCAAGTTTAAGCCACCCACGCCGGTCGGTGCGTTGGCTATTCATCTTGGCTGCTTTTCGCCGAAAAAGCCTCTGGAACACACTGAAGGAGTTGGGCTGATTTCGCAATTACTTGATTCAGGAAAATTTGCTCGCTGCAAATGATGAATGAGGGAAATTATATGTTTTCAAAAGGTGGGAGACAAGTCTCGCAACGTTAGATGCTGTCACGGCATTTTGACTTATCGCGCCTCCAATATTTATATTACGAGGACGTCGATGCCAGCAGCAATATACATCTACATTGGTCAGGTGAACCGGCCACAAAAAAATATACTCATTGTCTCCGTTCAGAATTCGAAGCAAAGTTCAATGCAGAGAGGTTCTGCGTGGATCTTCAATGAAGACTCTCTTCAGTTTGTCTCCGTGCTGCCGGCTATAGAACCATTTGGCTAAGTTTAAGTAGTACGTCTCCGTCTGTCCAATATACTTTTATTCAGCAGCTCACCTAATAGCTAGTCAACTAAGCTCATATTTCAACCCGAAGGATATACTATCCTTCGGGTAGTATACCCTTATATACACTAAAGCGATATATAATATCGCTTTAGTGGGACCCCCCCCCCCCCCCCCCCCCCCCCTTAGTACGTAATATAACACATAACCCGCTCGGGCAAAATGACTTCTCGATTGCTACTAAAACCTGAATTGAAATACGAGTATCAGCTGCTTAGTGGGGCGCCGGCGGGTTAACATGGTCCTTGGCTCAAGAAGCGGTTGCTTAATTTTCGTAATTTTTCTGCAGCCTGTGTTGTTGGTCGAGCAGGCGACTGGAGTTGTTTCGTAATGCGGATACGCACAAAAGCTCGATTTCGCGGACAGATAAGTCGCATGGTCGAGGCATGCGAGTTAGCTGAAAAGTTACTCTCTGTGGAACAATTCTATAGTCATCGCCGCTTTCCTTAGATGATCAAAACTGATTAGTATATTACCGTCTCTCCGGAGCCCATAGTTTCGGTTTTGAACGAAATCTCCGAAACGAAAGTTTGACACGAAAAGAGCAAAAAAACACCGGCAAAACAAAACTATGCTTTGCAAGTTTATCTGCACCGGCTACACTTAACCGTCTCAGTTCAAATACCTATAAAATTGGGCATTAAACAAAAGAAAATCTGTTAAATTGAACGCGCCACCTGTTCAGGCGGCCCTGCCGAGCCGGCGCGACCTGGACTCAGCCGCCATGTTTGTTTGGTGGTGGCGCCCCCTATAGGTCGCTGGAGTCGCGAATAAACTCGTAAAACAAAGTTGGGGCCGCAGTTGACGGAACGCACCGATTGGTCTATCAAGGCGATGACTTCGCGCTTTTTTTCGCCGACGTCCAATCGGCACGTTCCGCGAACTTTCGGCTCCAACTTTGTGTTTGATGAGTTTAGAGCCTCGGCTCATCGTTAAAAAGGAATGCATGCTACGGAGCGGGTGCGCTGTGACATCTTTCAAAAGTCCATCATGCAACAATCTACACTGTGTTCGAAGGCAAGCATTATATTATGCGCTGCGATCATTATATCAGGTGTTTGGAGATCGAATCGGTTTTTGCCAAGCGTTCGAACGCCGAATAAAAAATCAAACGTACCGCAGCACCGACGACTAAGCTGGTAAGCTTGCTCTTGTAGTGGAGTAAACAAAGTCATTGGGTATGCCCAGAAGTTTATGAATGTCGAAAAAGTTCCATGTTGACAGCGGCTTTCCGGGAGTGAGCGAATCCGGCGTAGCAAAGCGGGATTCGCTCAGGTTTCGGGTTTCGGTGAGTTGGTTTTCAGTTTCGGGTTTGAAGTTTCGGGTTTCGGTGAGTTGGGTTTAGCAAACCCAACTCACCGAAACCGCCACCGACTCCGTGGTAATTCTAAGTAATTCTCGACTTATTGAGCTGCACTACTTTTTTCACCCAGCGGAGTCATTCTCGACTACAAGACGTTTATTTATAAGAACCGTGAGGGCTGTCAGTTTTAATGTCTTTGCGCAGGTTATTCGACGGGCATCCCGAAAAGCAGCCAAAAAGGTTCAGTGCCTACAACAGCTTAGAAACGTGGGAAACGGCACTTTTTCTCGTTTTTTCCCATAGAGTCCCACGCATTAGCTGGTGTCAAATGATGGCTGCCTGTAGTCCCACTCGACCCCAGCAACAGAAGTCTCGATCCGCGATCCAGCCTACTAAATACAATAGGGATCAGTGATTGGATCCGAGTCCTTGCCGAGCGGTGACGCAGCGCTCGTTTTAAATACGAGCTGAGCCGAGTTCAAGCTGAACCCTGACGCAACCCTCGTGTCCAATACATGCTCAAAGTATGTGATCAAGCAATGGCGGACAGGCGTTGGCGCGGACTTTTGTCCATAGGCGATCGTTAAAAGATCAAACATGCAACTTCCTGAACTTCGAGTATACGGCGTCAGGAAATTTAGGCGATATCCTTTCGCTCCGTCGCGGGCTGCGTTAACAATCGTGAAGCACGGAAACCCGCTTCTTGCGATTTTTCGGATGAAGCTTCAGATAACTAGCAACGATGGTCCGAGGCACCAAGAGGGCTGAAATGGTACTCTGAAGCGTAGGCTTATTCAATCGCTCCATACAACAAACTAATCGGCGAACGTGTGTTCGAAAGTCCTCCTACCCTCCAAACTCTCCCAACGACGTTCTCATACCCCCTTCTCCCCTCCAGAAAACAAAACTACCCAAAGTGTCCCAGTTTCCCCTTAGGCCAGTTTCGGACAGCGGCACGTGCAGAAACACAGGCACGTTTTTCATCCAGCGAGATTGCTGCACGCACAGCGAGACCGGAAAGGAGAAAGGGGAAAAAAGCTTGTCCCAGAGCCGAAGCTATTCACCGTGCGCGCCGCCAAGTTACAAGTTACAACACGTGATTGCACGAGTGGCGCGCGAGGGCCCGCCGTTCGCGCCGCTGCAGCGAAGCACAGTCACGTAGTCTCAATATTTCTCCCCGCATGCAGCGCGGCGCCCCAAAACACCCCGACTCCTCCGGCAGCCAGACGCGTTCGCTCTCTCCGACCGGCGGAGATATTGTTACCGAGCTGTAAATAAGTCCGGGTTCCTAACCCAATTACAATCTGGGTGCGCTCGGGGTTTCGGTAAGCTTTAGCGGCAACGCCGTCCCCCCCCCCCCCCCCCCCCCCCCCTTTTCCTCCACCCTCCTCTCCCCCTTGCGCCCCATGCTCAAATATCGGAAACAATCCGCAACGTGAACAATCTCGTTTTCGCCACAAATAAAAAAAAAAATAATAATAATAACATTTAACGTTGCAAGATTCAGAAGGCCATTCGAATCTGGTATACCTTCGGTGATTACACAGTTTTGCTACGCATGTGTTTTTTTTTAGATTGTGAAAAAAAAAATTAGTAATTAATTAGTATTAATATTGTTTACACATGTTTTTATTTGTCTCTTTGTTAATCTTTTATATTCTTCAGGGAGTGCAGATTGCATTTATTGTCATTTGTGCTGTAGCTGTACTGGAATCGCCACTGGGCTACAGCTACACCCAATAATTGAAGACAAGACGTCTCCACTAACCGCCCCCCCTCACCCTTTCCTTCCTTCCTCCATAGCTATACATTAGGGAGTTTTAGTAGACCGTTTCGATAACGCCGACAACGATACCCGATCCTCCGCCGGAGCCTTTCCGTAAGTATCGCCTTTTTATCCGGCATCGTTATCCAAAGCCGAATTCGACGTTTCGTGCCTAGACAGCGTATGGTCGGTCTGCCTTTGAGGTATGGCCATTGAGCTGCGGTAACTAAGACAAGGTTTACTGGCTCTCTCTTCCTTTCTTTTAAACCCACCGGATTACTGTTCATGCAGGTCCTGTTAGCAAACTTGCGTACACGGCACCGTTCTCCGAAGCGGATAAATAAGCACCTCCGTGCCTCCTACCATAGTCGGTGACAGCTATTAAGAGTTCGGGGTAAGCTCCTCACATATCTTTCCGCTTTAGCAGAGCGAACGCTGGTGAGAATGCGACTTTATATCCAGCGTTCACTCCGCTCAAATGGAAATGGGTAGGAGGAGCTTCTTCTGAACCCTCAACCTGTCACCGACTTTAGATCGGACGTCGTTGTATATCGGAATCGTAGAACGATAACAACAAGTACCAAGCCAGAGACAGAAGGATTGCAAGGACGCAAGACTATACGCCAGCGAAGTTAGCTCTCTCAAGGTAATATTAGGACGGTCAGAACACGTGCGCCTTCTCCCTTAGGGGATTAATTAGCAGCGTTCCCGCAGAAAGGCACAGGTATAGATGCAAACGGAGTTCGGTGCATATTGGATATTTTCACGAGCCGATGATTTGCGAAAGCGTGCGGAGACTTCCGTGTAAACGGAAAGACGGTAGGTAACTAATCCAAGGGAGTGCATCCGCTTGCCAGCTGGATCGCGTTATTCTAATTGGATCGAGCTCAACCTCACGAGGAGCGTGCGGCGCTGTCGGGGGCAAAAGTCACGCGCTAACAAAGTTCGAATCCCGCGCCGCTTTTTCTGGGGCAATCGAACTATAGGGGGCGCTTTATAGCTGCACACGAGTACAGCGCCAGCGTTCGACAGTGACTCTTGAAGTCTCGATTAATAAGTCTCATGCAAAATTCTTGCCAGCTATCATCATGCCATCCGGAGCCGCCATGTTGGGGGTTCACATCTTCTAGCTGTGGATGACGAACTGGGTTTTCATGGTATTAATACAATGTATTTGTGCACTCAATGAATTGCTGTTTAGTACTGGTTCAAAGAAGAAAAGAAAGACGGCCGCGAAATTCTGGAAAAGGAATCGTCATGACGAGGTCTCAAGACTCGTCCCTCGATTGGGCCATTCAGGTCAGTGAACGGAATTTATCGAAGGCGCGTGTGAAGGGTTTGTGCTGGACTGGCAGCACGTGATTATATTTTAGATCTACGACTCCCACTTTGCCGGGACCATTGTCTCTCGGGTATATCTGTCGGTCCGGAACCCCCGCAGTATGGCGGAATTCCGATAATTGATCATGAGTAGACTAGACGGCGCTTTTCTTTTTGCATATGGTTTATCAAAGCTTCCTTAATTGAAAGCGAGCCGCAGCCGAACGCTACTGCTTCGGAAACAAAAACAAATACCTAGCCCGCTCTTATTGTCCCTAGAGTCACTAAATGAGCTGCGCTTATTTAGTGGCACTAGTTGTCCCACGGGATTAGTTCTCAACTTAGCCGCTGGGGGCGAGACGGTTGAATCGCATTCCCCAATACAAACTGGAATGAACTTGTGGGCAGGACTGAAGTCTCTACGCAGGAAGATACTCGACTCTAAAGACACTGCAGGCTCGAGATTCCCTTACGACATTGTTTCGAGGTATATGTAAGCGCACGTCGTGAAAACAGCACGCAGACGTAAAAATAAAATGCTCGGCAATCAAGGAAGAATGCATTCGTTTTCCGTAACTTTATCTTCGTCCAGACCGTGGAGTATTCGACGCGAGTATGCTGAGCTCTATACATTAGATCCGGGAACATTTACATTTTTAGAGGTGTGGACACACCTGTCTGGTAGTCGACGTTTTGTTTGAGGAAAGTGAAACATCACAGAATTCAGAGGAACCACATAAACGGAATATGGGTCGTTCCACGCCAATTAACGGTATATGTGTGTGGATAGTGTACGAGTAATAGCGACATGTTTTTTTGTTATTGCACGAAAACTGATTTTCGCACCGTATTTATACTAGATTTTATACTTGGTGTATACAATTCTGCCACAGCTGCTGGGGCGAGAGTGTGGCTTGATCGTAAGGTTCATTTGAGCGTTCTCTCGCCCTAATGAGACGTAAGCTATAGCCACGCCTTCGCGCTGGCAGCTTTGACAGCGCACTAAGTATAAACAGAGTCGAATTTATTAGCAATTTTTTTTGTTATTTTTATAATCTATGTAACGCGAATCAACTGCCACTATCAACTGATTTGCGAACGAATTCTGGCCACTGGTTCGATACCAACGATCAGAGAACTCATTTAAAGCACCAGGCGGCAGGCCCCCAGAATGTAGAGGCCAAATGCAAGAACTAGACAGCCGGACTGACCTGCCTGGTTGTTGGCTCGATAAGCTTTGACAGGCCCTTTATCACAATCTAGATAGATATTATACGATCATTTATAATATACAAACAAGGTTTGATCTTCCCACGGTTAATTGCACCGCCGCCCACAGATTATGATGTGACAAGCAAAACTATGTTGCTCCAGATACAGTATTCTTCAGATATGAGTTATTGCACATCGTCACTGAGCTGACCAGGCATCCTTGTGCAGACCTGTTAGCGATTGCAGGCGGCGTCTAACTTGAAATAGTCCCATTTTTATTGTTTACAAAAAAGAACGCCCTTTCAATGGGAAACTACTACCCTAAAAACTGAACGCTACTTACAACCCAATAATAACATGAAAAAAAAAAAAAAAACCAGCAGCACAATCGATATATTGCATATCGTCCGGCTCATCGAAGGTCCCATACATATCCACAACACGCAGTCTGGTTAGGAAACAAAAAAAACAAACACGAACTTTTATCGTCTCAATTTAGAAACGCAGCCTGGAGCCGCCGCGTTTAAGGTAAACCGTTTCGAACCTATCGCGATCTCGAGCCCTGTTCCAACCAAGGCGCACCTCGCTAAGCGATGCGCTGCAGGACACCGTCCTATACGAACACGATCAAGATACGAAAAAGGTCCCGCCAAACATCATCCAAACAAGCAGCCACTATCTTAGCGGACCAACAGCCCCGTCCTAAAGATAAACATGCTCTAAAATGCATAACAAAAAAAAAAGCTATTTTGTTTTTATGGCAAGTGTTGGTATTCAAAGCAGGCGCGAATAGCCTTTCGCTGACCGCGTTCCATACTGGCCAGAGTTTCGCCGCCCGTGTACCGGTCTGTAATTAATCCTTCGATCAAAAGACCAGTAGCTCTATCCTCTTGGCGGGTCTCGCTTCTCATTTTCCCGTGCTGCGGAGTCTCGTGATGCTTTCCGTCCAGTTTGCTACCCTAAGAAGACGAGCTGCCAGTATGGTGGCAGCAGCGGGGCCCGATGCAGCTCTACAGGCAACGGAGCTTCGAGTATCCAAAAGTCCCACGTCCCATCGGCTGCCGAATATACATGCCCGCGCATAACGTCCGCCCATCGCGAAAGCAAGAAGGCCGACGAGGCCAGAACAAAAGCAGCAACAGCGGCAGCAAGAAGCCAGACCGGCCACTCCTTCGAATTCTCTTTCTAGCGCCCCGCGAGACAACTTCGCAACAATCTCGGCTCGAACAAAAGCCTAACGAAACAACAACACACACCGATTATAAAAGAGGCACTGTACAGCAGCGGCAAACAACCGGGGAGGGGGGCGCCGCCCAATTTTGTTCCCTTTTAGTCTTCGTTTGATTTAGTCGCACCTCAAACAAAAATACCAAATCGCGCACAGGTAACATTCATGCGCTCCCTGGATGCAAACCAAGAAGAAGAAAGAATAAAAAAGCAAAATGTAGAACAGCGCAGAGAGTAGCTGGAACGCGCCCAGGCAGAAGAACAATGTTCCTTCATTCTGCCCCTGAGGATATTTTAAAAGGGACTCCCTCCCTCCCTTAAGGTATCTGCGATTATCAGATCCAATTTTCGCTCCCTTCATTATATCCTATACGCACACCGCTGTGACGACGACGTTCCCCGATGCAAACAACACAATGAAGAAAATAAAAGATACAAGAAAGAAGGAGAGAAGAAGGAGATGATCCAAGGTTGCCACCTGCAAATTGTTCCCTCTGTGTCGTCGTCCACTTTTTGTTGTCTTTAGCCCGTTATTGTTCTTCGGCAGCCAAGAGACGAGGAAGGGGCGGGGGGGGGGGGGGGGGTGCAAAAGTAGGAGCGTCTCTCTCGTAGCTTGCAAGGACCCAAGAGCGTGGTTATTGTTATTATCCTGCCGAAGGGTCCCCCCCATCCCCCCCATCGAAGAGTGTCTACCGCGATCATCCCCGCTGGATGCCTCGAGCCTTGCGCCTCGATTTGCCCCGGCAGTAGCGCGGGGTTGGTGGCGGTGGCGGCGCTTGCTCCGGTGCGCCAAAGGAACTTGCTGCTTGAGACAGGCCCAATTTTCCGCGCCATAATTGCGGCCGAACGCATTGTACGGCTATATATCTTCGGAGCGTTAGCCGCTCGCTCCGGGGGCAGAGATGTTGCAGCGTCCCGTGCTGAGGCTGCGGGCCCGCCGATCCTCTTGTTGTTGTTCTTTTGTCGTTTCGTTTCGATGTGATGCTGCTGTCCGCGTGCGAACACGAGAGCCGCATTACGGTGTTAGAGAGCTGCTGGCTGCCGACGTTGATTTTGGGCGAGTTTGTGCAACGATCACGAGCGGGGCGCATTAACAATGTTTATGTGTGCGTTTGTGTGTGCGTGTGTGGGGGGTTTGGATGTTTATAGGATAAGGGATCGCGCTCTTGTTACTTAGATCATAATTCGGCTTCGTGACAGCCTCTCGTTTCTCCACCGGCCCACACAGACTCGAAGACTGTGCCTGTCTGCCCGTGTTATACGATGGGGATACGTCCCGTGAGGTTCTTTTGTTCTACGGGAGTTTTTGGAACGGGGGGTGCTACACCTAAGTGCGACTGGTAACTTGCCGATGCGCAGTTTTGAGAAGTCGATGTTATCTTGCAGGCAGCCACACGTTCACGCGAAGTATCGCTCTAACCTCTTTCTCTCTCTCTCTCTCATTCACTCCCTCACACACACACACAAAAGGTACAGAGAATTGGGCTATTTGGTCATAACAGCAACAAAGTTGCTAGCTAACAAGTTGTACTTGGAAGACGCAGCTCGCACTGCTAAGCTATACGTCACGAATATTTCTGACAGAAAAGCGGCATGATGCTGAAGTAACACGTTTCAGCGAGCAATAAACGTCTTCGTGCGTGGCTAAATGATATCTGGGAATTTTTTTTTTCTTCGCCACAACAAAAGTACAAATTGTTTATGCAGAGCGCAGGTTCGTCTGCTTCTTTGGCAGGGGTTGTGTTGACGTCAGAACGCCAAACTTTGATTGGCTCTAATTGAAGGATAGTGGGTAGACCTCAAGGCAGCTTCCAGTCAGAGGCCCGTTCCAACTTCTAGGCACTATACTGCGCGTGCGCAGCAACCAGATTCGCATAAGTGGAGCGTCTGCGCATGTGCCCTGCCGATAGCAGCGCCACCGCAGCGGCGTGACGTCAGTGCTGCGTGCTGACGTATACTTTTATTAATCAACTGTTAATGAAATTCTAGAAAAATATATATATAGTAGTAGGGTTGTGCCAATACTGCTTCGCATGGAATAACACATCATTATCTATCCCCGTACTTCGTTTCACCCATGGACCAACACACTGTTTACAAACAAGCCCGCGTTTGCCCACACCGGGTATGGGCACTGCACAGGCGCAGAAACCAGATTCGCGTGAAAGGTAAAGTCTGCGCATGCGCAGTACCGACAGCAGCGCCAACACAGCGGAGTGACGTCAGAGAGTTAAGTTGGTGAGTACTTTGTTTCACCTTAAGTTTGGACGCAACCGACGTTGCGAGCTGATGGGACAAATCATGTAGCGTCAACTACACAAGAGAAGCCACTACGTCGTGACCTTCTCTTGTGCTGCGAAGGCTATAAAAGACGCAGTATTTTTCGATTCGACCCCTTAATTGTACGCTCCTAAATATCGCTTACCCTTACGAAAAACCCGCATATCAGGGTTTCGCAATGATAAAAATTCACCAGCACCAATGGTCTTTGCTTTCTATTAATAAAAAAAAGCAATAAAAGCAAAAACAGGGAGCCAGCAGGAAGATCTATACATCTATGGCTTGCATTGACGTCACCACAACGGTGTCTGCGGTGGCCTCGCTGCCGAGCGCACACTTTCGGCAGTACGCATAATTCAAACCTTCGATTAACTTTTTTTTCTTTCTGGACAAGAGCTCGTTGCCAAGACTATCAACATGGCATGATGACGTCAAGTGCAAGCCATGTATACACTACGATCATTTGGCCACACCGTTTAAACATAAACTTATTGATTTCAATCTATATTAATTAAAAAACGTATTAAAAAAAGGAGACGACGAGAGCGCGTGGGGACGTAGGAACGCCGAGCACTGATTGGGACGATTAGTGGGTAGACCTAAAGGCCGAACCACACACGGCGTATTTTCGACGTATTCACGGGCGTTTTGACGAGCGCTTCCCCGACGCCTCCAGGTCGGCGTAAACACACGCGTATTCGGCGATCCGACACAAACAGTTCTAGGCGCATTTCGGCGTGGCGAATCCGGAAGCGTAGGGCGCAGTGCCGGCCAATCAGCTGCCGAGTTGGCAGCCAGAAGTTGCTTGAAGATTGGCTTGCCTAGCTTTGCCGCCTGCATGCTGGTTGGCTCGATTCAGGCACCGAAATGGGCGCTCGCTTGCCACATTCGCCGCTTTATCGGCAAACTGTACGAAATCACTATATCTTTTTCGAACGAGAGATGAACGATTTCAAGAGAAGAAAAGACCATCTATGTAGCGGGCGATATGGAAGATTCCAAACGGAATGGTTTGAGCAGAGATCGCGGCCGTCCTCCGGCCGGCACTTGTTATCAACCTGGCGAATGCGAGGTACATTTTTGAGACAAGAGCAAGCAAATTAGGCTTTCGCTGCTAATTACCATTCGGTTATTTCTGTCCCCTCGCGGAAGGCGATTTTATAGCAGCCGATTTACGCTCTGCCTCGCTTCATGACAAGCGCGAGTCGGTCAGACTCGTGCTTGTCTGCACTAAACGCCGAGGAGACGCCGACGAAAAGTGCCGTGTGTGTGGTTTGGTGACCTTCCCCTCTTCCCTTCTGTGAAGAAAGCGCCCCCCAAATGCCGTGATTACGCCCGCTGAAACGCGCGTAAATTCGTCGAAAATCCGCTCTTGTGGGTCGGCCTTAAAGCCAGCTGCCTTTTTCTCCAGTGCACTCGTCGAACACGTTCGAATGCAGGAGCCAAACGCAGATCGCAGGCGTTCCGCGTTCTAACGATTTAGAGACAAAGACAGCTAGCGAGAGACAAGAAAACACAAATGTAAAACTAACTATAAGCAAAATGGACTCTCTATACCTCACGATAAAGCCAGCAGCGCTGTACAGCCTTTGTCGATCGTAATAAAAATGTCTCCTTGAAAGCGACGTCGTGAGGCAAAGCCCTTAAGGCTGAACTCCATGGGAAGAATATGGGGCAAAAAATCGACGAATCTTGCCCGGCGGCTTTTGCTCTGCGCGTGGAATCAGCAAAGTGACTGCTGCGTCGCGCGCAGAGCGAGCGTGCCGTCGGGCGACGTTCGTCAGTTATTCGTCGCATAATTCACTCCATGGAGCTCAGCCTTTATAATAAAGACAGGCTAGCTCAATTTCAGTGAAGATTTGTTGTTTTTCTCTTAAAGAGGTCGTATGTTACTCAATGTTTTGCCATCACAACTTAGTTCGAGTCACTGTAAACATTTAAGGAGAGTTTAAAGAAAGCAAAACGTCTTGTCCGTATTTTTTTTATTTCCCCCTTTCTCAGGGTTTTCAACTGTGTGGTTTAACCAGTTCGCCTGCTCTCTTTCCCTACTGAAAAGTGAAGTTTGTTTAAATATTTACGTGCATTTTTTACACATTTAGAGAAGTGAGCTGCATTTCTGCAATAATAACAGAACAACAATAACGGCTACGCAATTTTTTTCTTACATATTCGTAAAATTCTATTAAATACAATTGTTTTTTTATGTCGTTTCATAGAAGTACTTTGTTGGTAAGGAATTTGTGAATGTGCATTTAAAACGTCAATTTGACGTGTTTCGTAAATTGTTTAATAGAAATATATTATTTGTATTTTTATAGTAGTTTTATATATTCTGTGTACACGGCGTCTACGTTTCATAAACTGACTAGAAAAAAATTATTACTGCGTGCGTGCTTCGGTGTGAATTTGACGGATGTGCAGAGTACCACAGCGAAACCTTGGCAACCTCCACGCCCCTAGCTTCGACATTTTATATCTCCGGAAGAAAATTAACTACGCCGCTCGCATATATCCTGAATGCTCCAGCTCCCAAAAACATGGCTTTAAAATAATTTTTTTACATAGATATAAAAAAAAAAAATTGACCCATACCGTCAATGCACTATCTAACGTGAAACACCCAGTAATGTTTTAAACGTATTCGTCAACACAATTCCAATCGACAGTGAATGAAAGAAGAGGGACTAAAACTCTAAAGAAAACCAGAACAAAAGACGTCTTAATTTATTCTGCAAACAAGCATTCAATGGACGCACCGCGGTGGACGCAGAGAGGGAGAGAAAAAAAAAACGGCAGCGTCATCGTCAGATATCTTGAGAGGCTATTTAGGCGCCCGTTCCTTAAAAGAGTCGGCGTCGCCGCATACCAATTAAGCGCACGCCTTGGAAACTTCCTCGGGGGCAGGTTCGGAGAAAGCCGAACACAAACAGGCCATTACTCAAACACGATTCCAAAGCGTCTGCCGCATAAGGTAACCCGATAACTACCCACCAAGACACAAAGGAACGCCGATGAAGAACAATAAAAAGAGGAAAAAACATTCGTAGAAAACGACGAATTCAGCGTAGGACGAACAACTATAGCCGAGCCGTATTGCCAAGGTAGATTATGACGTCATCGGCAATTGCCACCCGTGTGACTCTCGTGCCATCGGTAAAACGGGGAAAATACGATCCCCGTGTAATTGAGTGTGGAGGAAAAAGAAGGCTCAAACAATGAAGGCGGCCGGCTATTGTTTATGGCGCAGGCGACATCGAACGCCAAGAAGACACGAGGAAAGTTTGAGACGCGCAGTCGACGGGCAAACCAACCCGTTGAATGCCGTACCCATACAAAGTGTTCAACAAAACCATTTATAATTTTTTTTTTTTTCATCGCAAAAACAAACGGCGTGTCGCCGGACACTCATTTTCCGGCAAAATGTAGCGTTAGCGGTCCGAACCAGGAGTCAAAGTTTCAGAAATAACCGTTACCTTACGAAAACAAGTTATACGTGATTTTCTGAAACGTTTGATGGGGAAAATGGCGGCCGACAGGGCCCTCGAATACCGAAAACGGGCCCCGTTTTCCCCATTGAAATGTTCAGAAAATGTGTTATAACATTCGATTGAAATAACGGTTAGAATTCTGAAACATTGGCGTTCACTTCGGACCTTTAGCGCTACATTTCGGCGGAGACTGGGAGTTGGGCGATGCGTAGTTTAATTTAGCGGTAAAAAAAGAACACCAATTTCTTTTCTTCCTTTTTTTTTTTTCGGGGGGGGGGGGGGGGGGGGGGGGTAGGAGGTATGTTGTAGAATTTTTAAGTAACCTGCGCTTTGAAGTTCCGAATCTTGGTTCTCAAAATAACTATACTTCAAGTTATCTGAAGCCTTACTTGAAATCGTCGGAGACGGTTTTTCTCCCTCCATAAATGTTAAAACAGACCGCGACAAAGAAAAACGGTGTACCCTGAGCTTCATGACAGACATGGCCAACGTTCTCGGACATTCCGTGGAATTAAAAATTTTGAAAGGAAATATCAAAATTTTAATTAATTCGCGCTATACGATGCCCAGGCGATTACAGTCCGGGGGACCATTAGGATCCTTTATCAAGAAAAGCAGGAGTTGATAAATATTTTCTAAAAAAACCGAGTCTGGAACGAGGAGGGACAGAAAAACACAAAGACTTTGTGTTTGTCCGTCCCTTCTCGTTCCAGTCTCGGGGTTTTCGTCAATAGGAACTTTCAGCAAACCGTTACCGTGTTCTGCGTACCGCGCTCCTGGAGCCTTCGAAGCATGCTTTTAAGCCAGCGCCCGGATGATACCGTGACCGTGGGGCCTTAAAAGCATGCTTCAAAGGCTCCGGTTGTGCGCGTGTCGTGCGCGGAACACAGTAACGGTTTGCTGAAAGTCCCAAATTTCCAGGCATTAACAGATCGCTTGCATCCTAACCTTCTGTTGACAAAGTGATACTTCTTTTAATATGGGCCCCCATTCGATGAAATGCAAAATACAATTGTAGAGTCGTGGAATAAGAGCTATACGCGTCCAAAAGTTTAATTACTCCTTAATAATACTTTATGACTGCCAACGACAATATTCCCAGGGAAAGTTACGATGTTTCTTGTTGTTCAGTTGAAATTCTTATTTTAGTGCACGCGCCGAAGCGGTGATGTCCAGAGTTGGGGATGGCATCGAAAGCTCAGGATGTCGCATTTTCAAAACTAACTATACTTACAAATGGCGCTCCCTCTTTACTAAACACCAAAATGGCGGCGGCCACAAGGCAGTTGGCTGATTGAGTGCCGATACTATTAGCCTGGGTTACTTAGTGACTCAATACGATGCAACCAACATGTTACGTCGAGGGATTTTACTATTTGATACAACACAGGGAAATTGCCGTCTCGGTTAGTAATGAGAGTGAATGCGGCTATCCAGAATCGAGAGAGGGGGGAGGGGAGTTTTGTTTATACGATGTTTGTTTCGCGGGTTCGGGCACAACGCTCTCTTTCCTCCTCGCGGCGACTCACGTGCCTCCACGCACACACGATTGAGCAGGCGTTACACCAGCAACATGAGCGCGCCCAACACAACAATCTCAAACAACAAGAAAAACAAAGAAGAAAGAACGCCGCTCGACCAGAAAACAGACGCAGATTACAACGCCCAGAGACGCGGAATGAATTACCACAAAAAACAACAATTATACACATCAAAGTTCGATAAGCGGACAGCGCGACGGTGGTGGCAAGTCCGTTCGGGACGCTCGCTCGCCGCCGGTCAAAGATATCGATGAATGTTGAAATCGCGCGGCATCGCCTCCTCTCTTTCTCTCTCTCTCTCCCTCGGCGTGCGTGTACATGTTCTGCTCGAGTTCCTTCTGTTTTAGAGAGGGGGGGGCCGCACCCAAGTTTGGATGGCCTTGGATGGCAGGAACGCCGTGATAAGACCCCCTGCCGCCTGACCGACCGAGCAAGGTATAAGGTAGGCACAGCGAAGATGCGAGTGTTCCCAGCAAGAAAAACCGCGCACTCAGCGGGCTTCGCGTCGAGTGCCGACGCGAGAATGGGAATTGTGCTTTTGTTCTTCTTGGTAGAGACGAAACGTTGAGCCGCTCCTTTGGTTTTATGCAGGTGGTCGAACAGCGAGAAGAGAGACCAAGAGTGGAGGAGGCTGAAACAAAGAGGCTAATAAAAAGGATGGGCGTTTTTGTTTTTTTTTCTGGGCTAGATTTGGGCAGCCGATGTCGTTGGTCGTTGACGGCTCCGCTCGCGGTGGTCGCGTGGTTTTGGGTATGCCTTCGCTGGAGACGCCGTGTCGGCGCTGTGGGCGCGGCCCTTCGAAGCAAAGGAGATGTCTCCCGGGCGTGTACTCTATACTCCCGTAGTCTCGATACGGAACGAGAAGTATTCGTGTGCAACCAATCGCATGAAGAGCAGCCCTATACGGATTTGTGTTTTTGTCTGTTGCTTTTTTGTTATTTCTCATTCACACGCTCGCACACTCTCACACACTTAAGGCCCGTTCACACTCTTGCGACCTCTTAAACCAAAGTTCCTTACAACTTCTTAAACCAGAAAGCACACTGGCGCCATCTATTGGCAAGCAGTGTAAACTTGGCGGTCCGGCATATTTTTTTTTTTTATTTCTCGCGCATTATCCTTTCTTTCTTGGCTCGAAAAACTTTGTCAATGTTATAAACGAGCCTTTCTATGGGTATTACGCACATTTGACCTCGGAAATCCCGCAAAACCTTCGCTCTTGTGAAATGCAGTTCCAGGGTCACCGCATAGATGGCGCCACAATGCCAGTTTGTTCCCCCATTTTAAAAACATTTAACAAGTTTTAAGAGAATTCGTCTCTCTCGGTCGTACTCGGTCGCACTCGGTCGCAAGAGTGTGAACGGGCCTTTAATCGTACTCAGAATCGCAATCACTAACGTTCACTTACACACACATCATTCGCTCAATATATGTAAACAGAGAGACACACGTGCGCGTTCACGCATGTACGCTCAGACATACGCGCGAGCACGCACGCTTTATGAAACTCTCGTTTCATCGCAAATTAAATTATATTAAAATGTGCAATATTCGTTTGCGAAATCATATGATACAAGAAATAGGACGGTAGTGTCTATTCCCTGTTGAACGTGGGTTTATCACTCACAAAGGTGTGTCACGGCGCAGTGTTGCTACTAGAATTCTGGCAAGTCAGCAAAACCCTACCAGAGCAATATCCAAAAAAAAAAACTGCTTTTTTCCTCAAAAACAGTTTTTCTCCTCAAAAACTTGTGTCATATGAAACGCGACCACAAGGTCAATCTTACACTGGCTCCGTTGGTCTGGAAACTTGTCTTGTCACCCTTCCCCTTCTTTTTTTTATCTCACTTTTCCTTTTTCGTTTTAAGCAGCCTCTGCTTACCATTTTTAAACGGGCCCTGTGGAGGTTTCCAAGATCGCCTAAATATGGCGATGACTCACTCTGCGTGCTCTAAGTATCCTCGAAATCCATAAATCATAACGATGCCCGGTCAATTTTCCTTTTAAAATAGCAACCAAAGATCGAAATTATCTCCGGCGATGGGAGGAGCGTTGTGCCGGCAACCAGGACGGCATGTGACCAAGAAAAACGTAACATTTCGCTGAGATTGCAAACGCTGTTTTTACAAAATGTGTATGCTTTTGTAGATGATAAAAGCAAAGAAGAGTAGTCAAAAAATGTTACTTTACGCGGAGAGGGAACATAATACTGCAATAATTGTCTCAAAAACAGCAAACTATGTTGTTGTTATTTGTCATCCGCGGGAGTGGTGTGTCCGGTCGTCAGCTCTCCAGCGTTCGAGCGCGCGCATTCGAGATAGTATCACTCCGCGGCTTCACCGGTCGGAGGTGCGAGGATCTTTCGCTTGCTCTTGGCTGACAGTGGTCCTGGTTTCGGAACATACTCCTCCCATTACCGGAGGTAACCTGTGTGTTGCGATCTTTGATTGCTTTTTAGTAGGGAAATTGGCCGCGTATCATTATGATTGAGGAATTTGTAGGGTGCTTAGAGCCAACAGAGTGAGTTATCGCCATATTTAGGCCATCTCAGAAACCTCATCAAAGCACCTTTAACATCTTAATTCCATCATTCGTGCGAACGCAATGATATCATCGGATTGCTGAAAGATAACCGAGCTACAAAAACGATTGCCCCTCAGAATGGCCAGCCAAAAGAAGTCACAGAAGTTACAGGCGTTCGGCAAGCCACACACCTTCCAAGCGCGCAACACCCGGGCCAAAAATGATGAGTCACCGCGCGGCGTCTGATATGCAGCGAGAGAAGGCTATTGTGCACGATCAGAACGGGTTCCATAGCCCAGTGGACAAAAAAAAAAAAGTGAGCACGCAGATGGCGATTATTACAATTACTTATTCAAGCAGGCTGTAGTGTGCAGTTTATACCTGTGTCCACCTTATACTCTAACGCCTCTCGAGGCGATGAAAGTGTTCCAATAAATAAATGATCAAACAAATAAACAGACGCCCAGAAGCCCTATGCACGGTAAGCAGGACACGACTAGACGAACCCATCATATACGCCGTATAAAAGAAAGAACCGTTCTAATCTTCTCCAATAAAGCGGCTCAGGCAAGAAAGCTCGCGCACCGTGTCGCTTCCACCCTGTACCAGATCAATCAAGCCTCTCCACATCGAAAGGAAGCGCGCCGCGACCGTCGGCGAGCCGTCAGATTCCCCCACGGAGTATCTGACGAGCGACACCCGAAACCTTCGGATGAACCGCGGACCACCCAGCGTCGCCATCGGCGGCGGCTTCATCCAATGCCGCCTAGAAGAAAAGGCCTGCACCTCTCCCCGGCAAAACGTCATCACAGGTAAATTTAGGCAGCGCCACCTATAGGCCTCCTGTGCTGAAGCTCTGAACAAACTGTGGCGCCCTCATTTTGGGTAGTACAAGCCCACCTGTTTAGGCCTCACACTAGTAATGGTACCTACGCTGACCTTTCATATTTCTGTGTAGTTCTGAAGAGCAGAAAAACACCTTTCGACGTCTGAAATCGGCTAGATTAAACGTAGCAGGACAATCGAAAGTGCCAAATTCATGCCACCACCGCTAGGGTATAAGGGTTTCTTATCTAAAGGTTTCTTATCTCTGAGTGATGACGTAAGAACTACTGACGTCCCGACGCTTTTTGTTTTTTTCTTTCTTTGGAACGCGTGAAACGGCCTCTGTTGGCTCACGCTCTTAGCGTCCTGTCCCTCGACGGCGTCCAAATTCTTCTTGTTCCCCTGTATTCTCCTGGTGATCTCACGCTCCGCACCAGAGCATGCACACTTCTTCACATGTGGAAGTTTGAGACGCTCAAGTTTGTATAACCCTAAACAAGTCCTAACGAGTCTCTTTTCGCAGCGCCCCCTGGGCAACGCGGGAGGCCTATAGCTTGTGTCAGCGTCGCCGCGAGCGCATCTCGCAGCGTCTCACGACGAACGCGACGCTTGCATACGGCGACGCCAAGACGGACGCGCGTCTGCCGCTTTGCGACTTCTCTATACAGAGAGCAAGTCGTCTGCTTCTTGAGCAAGAGTTGCGGTGACGTCAGAAAAACGCCGAGCTCTGATTGGCTCCCTCTGGAAGGATAGTGGAGAGACCTGAAAGCAAACTGCCTTGAGGTCTACGTACTATCTCTCATTCAGAACCAATAAGACCTCGGCGTTCTGCCGTCACCAAAGCCCCTGCAAACAACAGACGAACTAGCTCTCCGCAGAGTCGGTTATCAGGTTGTTAGCCGCTTAGGGCGGGGCGGGTATCCACTAACAACGACGTCGTGGCAGCCCTTATCTTCTAAGTGGTATTGTTGCTTCATATCCAACGCGTCTCCGTAGCGTTCCACGAACTCGAGATTGTATACGATCGAGCCCAGGTGACGAAGACGGGGGAGGGAGCGCTGCATCGGCGGCCCGGCTGAAATTACGCACGCTGTCTCGTCGTTGTCTGAGGCGGCGGCGGCGGCGATGGCGGAGGCGAACGTAGCGCCATCCATCACGGAAACGACAGGCAGCTCGGTTTCCCGACGCGGTTTGTGGACACGGGGCCGGCGGTTTGACGGACGTCGTCGTCGCCGATCGTTCCGTGCATATTACGGGCACGTGGGCGCGTGCGACGCGGCGCGTGGCGGCAAGTCGCAGGGCCGTTTTGAAACGAAGACGTTGAGATATAGACAACAAAGTTAAAGGAATGAAAATAACTTGTCTCTTTGTCATATCTTAAAGGCGCTAGAAAAGAATGTCATTTACAGGCGTATGGGCTCCGAAACTGAGCGAGAGGAGGAGATAAGAGCGCGCGGGGAAGTCAGAATGCCGAGCTCTGGCTGGAATGATTAGGGGATAGACCTGAAGCTAGCTATACCTTTGTGTCCACTGCACTCGTCGAACGCGTTCCAATAAAAAAAAGCCAAACGCCAAACGCCGGCGTTCCGCCTTCTAGCGCGTTTGATAAGTGCAGCGGACAGAAAGGCAGCTAGCTTTAGGTCTACCCCCTAATCATTCCAATCAGAGCTCGGCATTCTGACGTTCCCCGCGTGCTCTCGTCTTCTCCTCTCCCTCAATTTTTTTGGTGCACTTGCCTCGCTACGCCCGTCGTTTTTACTGGTCACACCGTGACGTGAAATCGTGATGTCAGTTTCGCGTGACGTCGTGGTGTGGCGTAACGGTACGTCTGGTAACACCACAGTGACGTCATCGTGATGTCACCGCGACGTCATGGCGGTGCTGAGCGCGTCGCTGGACTGTTTCAGTCAAACGCCAGACTATTACTTCAGTGAAGAGTGGAGCGGTCATTTGCGTCACGAGTCGTGACCTGTTTCAAGATATATCGAAACGCAGAGGGAGTCCCCCAAAGCTGGTCTTTCTGCAATACACTGAAGCATTGCACTGGAGTTTGATGCAGGTCTGACATTTGGGGTCAGGGTGCGAAAAGCGAAGAGCGAATATCTGAACAGGAAAAACGTGTGAATTTAAATTAATTCTGCACACACACACACACACACACACACACACACACGCACGCACACACACCCCATATATATAAGATATATATAGAAAGATAAATAGATATATTGATACGTGTGTGTGTGTGTGTGTGTGTGTGCGTGTGTGTGTGTGCGTGTGTGTGTGTGCGTGTGTGTGTGTGTGTGTATACTACAGTAAATAGGGGCTGGGTTCCACAGGGGCTTCCGGTTTGTACGCGGTATACGGTGTGTCCCGCTAAATTGGGCGGCCAACAATTTCCCGCCTAAATGAGAGGGAAAATCACATTAACGCGTTACACTTTGACGTCAGGTGAACCGTTTGCTTGTTCAGTTTAGAGCAAAAACTTCTCCACTAAATTTAGCGGAGAAGTGTGCCCAATAAATTCAGCGTGGAAATCGTGACGCCACATGACGATGTGATTTTTTTTTCGTTAACCTTTGTCGCAGTATATATCGTGATGAAGAACGATCTTGTGCTCTACCACTGACAGAATGAGAACGGCAGGGACGTGTTTCAGTTTCCCCCGCCTCCAGCTTGAGCTCCTCACTTTCGATAACACTTGGACGTATCGGGAGCGTCATCGAGCGCGTGCACACGCAGTCAAAGCACGACGGAAGGCAACGAACACTTGCTGGAGGCCCGGGCATTGTAAATAGACGCCCTACCGTTCTCTGGCTGTGCTGGGCGTTCTGCCGTTCTACGGCAGAACGCCAAGCTCCGATTCGAATGATTAGTGGGTATAGACCATTGCCATAACCTCCTCTATACTCAAAAAGCCCGGCAGTTCGACGACGGTGACACGGAGTGGCCGGTCGCAGATTCGGAGCGCGATGATTTGGTAGCACAGTGCATCAAAGAGCCATTACTCGGGGAACCTGGACGTCAGCGCAGATCTTTTGCAGCGCGCGACGACCCGAAACACACTCGCTCGGGAGAAGTGTGTTTCGGCGTCTCGCCGCAGCGGGGTGCCAGTCACGTGGCTCTCCTCCCGTCTGTTTCGGTGGCCGCTTCTCGTGGCGATCTGCCAGGTTTTGGCAGCGTATTCACCGCATTCGGTGGGACTTAGTACCACGGGGGCGCCACAGTATTTGGTGCCCCAGTACAGTAGGCTTCCGGTAGTGTATTTATTTGTTCGTCAGCAACGCACAGTGATCGGGTAAGAAGATTTTCCTTAGGAGAATTATCTGTTTTATGTTTGTAAGAACCTATGCGCATTGTAGAACCTAATGAAAATAACAAAATGATGTGAAACAGGAGGAAAAGAAGAGGAAATCCGGAAGCGCGCAGGGGTCCGCCAATAGCTAGCGGCAGCGAGCTTGTTTGCAAACAAACATCGGTGAATAGGAGGCTATGTCACTGCATTTGTCGAACCCGTTAGAACGCAAAACTCCGGCGTTTCGCTCTCACGTTCGAATGTGGCCGATGAGTGCACTGGAGCTAGCTTTACGTCTACCCACTATACTCATTCGAACCAGAGCCCGGCGTATTGACGTTCCCGCGCTCTCTCGTGTCCTTCTCTCCCTCAGTTTCTCGGCGCATAGAGATCACAACAGTTCTTTGGGACTCCTGCCCAAAAAGCGAAGATTTTCTCAATAACCCCCCTATCTCGCGCCTTCTTATGGAATACAGACGTAAAGTAACAAACATGTGCAGGACCAGCTGTTTGAGAGAAAGGAGCTTACCTAAAGACGCTCCAAGGCAGCAAAAAGGAAAAAGCAAGCTCCAGTAGTTGTATGACGTGCAAGGCCGAGCCAGTGAACTCCCGTGAACGTGTTGCCCGCGGCGACTGGTTTCTCCGCAACGATCTCATCGGGACAAACCGGCGCTTACAAAGCGGGCAGAACATTTTTCCGCTGCCCAAGTTTTCAGATGCATTCTGATGATACCGCGACAAAAGAGAACATAATAAACGAAACAAACGTTCTCTTTCATCCTTGAATCGCCAGCGGAAAAGGGATTCCCGTCCGATGAAGAGTAAGAGATGATTTGCGAAAGGACACATTCCACGGGCATCGAAAAAATGGGCGTCATTAAATCGACAACAACGCGCTCCTTTCGATTCGCTTCGTGATCGGAGTGCTGATCACTGTTTTGTCGCTAACGGCCTTAGCTTCACCAGAAAAAGAAAAAAATAACATAGACGCCACATCACGAGGCATCAGGTGTCGACATCTGCCTGCTTCTTACCGCGGTGCGTTTTGCTGTATTCTGTATTTATTCGCGATGAGATAGAGCTATTAGCGACGTGCGCAATGCAACCAAGAACGTCATTGTGATCACAATTCGCAATTGGCCAAACGCTCACTGTGACGTCTTTATCTGGATTTTCTTTTTTCATCGACGGAAATCACTGCGGTGTCCAAGTGTCAACTGTGACGACGTTGATTTAAGAATGCGATGACTCCGAGCTTCCATCGTTATTTTTACACATGCCATCGAACTCGTGTTTCGCAACTGATGATAAGTATAGTAAAAGGACTTCATTATTTACGTCATCTTCCTCGATCGAGCAAGCGAGTGCTGCATGCGTAGTCGACGACTGACGTCGGGTTCGGCTACGTCAGCTGAGCGCTTCGTCAGAAACACAAATAATTCATGTTGCTCTTTTCTCTTGGGAGCTTATAGTCGTCAAGGTTAGCCGCTAGGAGCGCGACGGTTGCACGTTTTCCCCAATACAGAATGTATAGAGGAGTGCAGTGTATGCATATTATTATTACCTGAGTACCGGTGGTATGAACTGGCCGCCATTGCCGTTTCTGACCCCGTGCGGTCGACGTGAGGTTCTAGAACGCTTTCGCACCGCGCAAAAGGCGATTTTTCGGAACCCCATCGAGCAACATTGAGAGTCGCCATATTTTGAGGGCCGCTTCCAGTGCGTAGGTTGTGATTGGAACCCAGACCGAAGGGCGGAACGGCGTAGCGTTTATGGGCGCTAATGTACAACGTGTACAATGTACAACAAATACTTTTATATATATATATTTTTTTTTTACCGCGAATGACACGAATTGTTGAATGCTCACACGTTTTCTACACGCGCCAGATTCCAGCCACCATTGCTAGCCCTCTCTCGTTTTAGCGAGATGCAAACCGCTGAAGCGAGTTTTGACGAGCCTCCCAAAGGCCAATGCTGGGGAGAAGGACACAGTCGGATCTAAAATGGCAATAACCTGGCCCGTTGTGGTAATGATGGAGCGAAGTGATCAAAAATGAGAGGGAATACAAACCGAAGGTCTGTTATGGCGGAGCCCACGTACTGGTGCTGCGACGTGTCTGTATGTCCAGTGGTCCGAACCAGGTGCTAAAATTTGAGAACGAACCGTTATTTGATACGAAAGTTTTCAGCGATTTTCTTAAACTTTTTAAGGGAAAATGAGGCCCATTCTTGGTAGTCTGCACGATTCAGCCCCGTATACGTTCTTGGCCTTTGTCGAGCACCATTTTACCATTTAAAATTTCAGGAACTCGCCTATCACTTTTCAATAAGGTAACGGGTTGTCCTAGAACTCTGGAATCCGGTTCGGACCGCGCTATCGTATACATTTGGGTGGAAACTGACCATTCGACGACGCGTAAATTATTTTTGCGATAAAAAAATAAGAAAAAAATCTTCGTAAGAAGCGAATCTGTGCAGGTGAGCTGGTTAGGGAACATCATAATTTAAACTATGAGACACTGGCACCTTGCATCCTTGTAATTGCTTCTGATACTCGGTTGACATTGAGCTCGACGGTTTGCTTTATTATATTTTTATGATAACTGCTTTATATGTAACCGCCCAATGACAACAGAGCACCGGATCCCCCTCTCACCACGGTCAAAACCTCGATTACTTTTCTCAACAAGAAGACAATGCGAGCGTAGTACCTCTCAGAAGTGCACGATTTGAAGCGAGTATGACCCGTCCAACCAAAGCTATGCACCGACAAACTTAGAGAGAACGCCGACTAAAACTAGCGTCCTTTGTCTCCACTACTATAGTTTGTTGTAGGTCAAGAAAAGCAGGACAAGTTGCTCCCAAAAACCCTTCAGTCTTGCCGCTTTAGCAGAGAAGACGCCGGAGAGGAGGCGAGTGGAGAGGAGGAAACCACCGACCATGGCGAGCAGAAAGCTTTTGAGAGGGGCTCGTCCGGCTTTTCTTAACGTGCAGGCAACAGACTACAGCGATGTGCGAATTGTGGTTTGAAAAACGCAGCCTCATTCTGCTAGATTCAACACTGTTAAAGGGGCAGTAATGTGCGTTTTGAGATACCCCTTTTATGGTCATAATTCAATTTACGAGCTCTAAGCATCCTGAAAAGAAAAACGAAAGAGCATTCGTGTGCAGCTGATTTGCGTATTAAAAAAGTGATCCAAAATCACGAGACTTACCGTTGGCGCAGAACGACAGATGGCGCTACTGAACCTCGCTGAATATGGTCGAACGACGGACAGCGCTTGTTTGTCTCTCGCGAGCGATGGGTTCGCGCGTGGACGAGCGGGAATGGTCGACCGGTCGTGCACGCGGGAACCCACCGCTCGCGAGGGGCTCCCCTCGTCCACGCGGAAAGTTGTCGGGATCTTTAATCACTTTTTTTAATAAGCAAATTGACCACACATAAATAAAATTTCGTGTTTTTTTTTGTATTTTTTGTTTAGGACGCTTAGAGTTTGTAGTTAGAGTTGGGACAATAAAATGAGGATCTCAAAAAGTTCTTTAGTGTTTTTTTAAGAAAACCGGTGCTAGTGGTCTTTCTTTCACCGTCAAGGTTAGGAACGAGAGCGCTATGCTGAGAGCAAGTCTGCTTCTTGCCCAGCGGTTGCTGTGACGTCAGAATGACTCCGAGTTCTGGTTTACTTTGACTGGAAGAATAGTTGGTAGACCTCAATGCTATAGATGCCTCGAGGTCTATACGCACTATTTATTTTCTATCAGCCAGTAAGAGCTTGACGTTCTGACATCATCGCAACCCCTGTGCAAAAGACAGACGAACTTCCGCTCCGATTAGAACCAATATTAAGGTCTTCACCTCTTCTCCCCCCCCCCCCCCCCCTCCTCCATACGTCATTACCAGTGGACGCACGCAGTGACGCCTAGATTGCGTCAGCATCACCGTGCACGCGTCTAGAGCAGCCTCCCACAACGAACGCGACGCTATAACACTCGGCGACGCCATGACGGACGTATCTGCCGCTTTGTGGCCTGTACTTTCGTAGAGCGCTTCAGCGTGTTTGCCACTCGGGGTGGGTTGGGTGTCCACTTACGATGACGTCATGAGCAGGCCTTGTGCCTTGTCTTTTATGTAGCAGTGACTATACATCTTTTTAACGGTCGAAAAAAAAAAACTCAGTCACTATAGGATATGGACCGAGGTTCCGCAGCAGAGAGCTATACCGCGCACGATCAAAACGCGCTTCACAGTCCAGTTGACAAAAATGGCAGCTCGTGAAAGGCGATTCACGAAATTAACCTCTATAATATACATATTGGGGAGTTTTAGCAAACCGTTACCGTGTTCCGCGTACCGCACTATACCGGAGCCTTTGAAGCATGCTTTTATGCGCTCGCTCGGGTGATACCGTGATCACGGTATCACCTGAAATGTTCCGGTAGCCCGGTATGCGAAACACGGTAACGGTTTTCTAAAAGTCCCTGTTTTGTCACTACAGAAAAAAAAAAAAAAGCCGCAGTCGCATTGTTTATACAAAAGAACACGGTGATCATGGTAGACATGATCACAGAGTTATCCGAGCACACGTCGCAAGCATGTTGGAAGCACGTGTTTGCTTCATACATGCTATGTCCACAGACAGTCTTCGTATGACCCACGTGTCACGACGTTAAGCGAAAGCAAGCAGGGTGCGCGTCAACGCGAAGGACTTCGGCCAGGCGCGCGCGCAGGGCCAGTCGACGCAGTGTAATTACGGCGGTCTGCGCGGCTATCGTTGCGTGATTAATGGGGTGCTCCCGTCGGCCAAGCACTCGGTTCATCTTCCGCCAAGGTGAGCGGGCCACCAATGCAGCACGCCGTTGCTACTTCCGACTCGCCGCAGTCGACCAACGTCCAGAGCGACCGACTTTAAAATGGCACGCGCAAGAGCGCGCGCGTCCGCGCGTGCAGCCAGCCACGAGAACAGGAAATGCGCTTCTGTAAAGGCTTGCCCCCTTCGATGTCGGTGCCGCATACGAACGGGGAGACACGAGTAATCGAGAACGTCGCTTTGGGTTTGTTCGAAGTATAAGATCGCTGGGTTCGGGGCGGCTGAGTGGTCGTAGCTGAAATGTTTGTAATGGACAACTCTAATAACGCTAGCGGTATTGGATAATGTGAACGATAACCTTAGCAAAAGAGAGTTTTAGTAGATCGTTCTGACACCCCCGATAACGATACCCTATAAAGATATATACGATACATGCGCAAAGGCTTCAGCGGGTGTATCGATATTGAAGTCATCAGAACAATTCATAAGAACGATCTACTTTAAGTCCCAGGTAACATTTTATAGGGATAAATGGAATAACGTTACTGGTATTAAGATAACGATAACGTTAACATTTCTAAGGAGATAACCGTAATAACGTTAATATTTTTATGAACATAACTGTAATAACGTTAACGGTATAAGAATAACTCTAACAATAACGTTTACATTTCTATGACGATAACTGTATAGAAATAACATTAACAATAACTTTAACGATTACGTTAACGTTTGAATGGACACAAGGGGCGTAACGTTAAGGGTTTTGGAATAACGTTAAAAATAACATTAACCTTACCTTACCTTTTGAACATTAACACCGCCGTTATAGTTTGCATGGGGACAACTGTAATAACGTTAGCTGTACTGGGATAACAATAGGGACCTTTAGCAAACCTGCTCCGCGTACCGCACTTCTGGGCCCTTTGAACCGCGCGCCCGGGTGATACCGTGGCCGCGGGATGTGCGCTTAAAAGCATGCTTCGAATGCTCCGATAGTGCGGTACGCGGAACACGGAAACGGTTTGCTAAAAGTTCCCATTAACAACTACCAAGCCGTTAACGGTTGTATGGGGATAAATAACTGTAAAGTGAAGTCTTTACCGTGCCCCTTAGTAACATATTCTGCCCGCGACAAAGTATGGTTCATGCGTCCTTCGACTATAAGGCCGTATTAAACTTAAGATATCTCTGTCAAGTATCTGGCAACGGGAACAAAGGAGCATTAAATGAGAAGCACAATGCCTATAATGCGGAGTATTGTATGCGCAGTGTGACTATAACGACAGTGCGATACCAACCTGCGAAATAATAATTGCTATTGTAGAGGTTTACATATCTGTTTGCTTTCTGACTGGAACAAAGACAGGCAGGGACCTCGAGAGCCTACGCGCGGGAGAGCCAGCTTCCAGGCTAACTCCTCGGGCTCATATACCTTTATCTCGACAAGGCTTCAGGAAGCATATCTATGGCGGGAATGAAGGCAGTGTTTTTATACGATTAAATATACACGGGTGGACCCCATTGTATTCGTACAATACCTTAGCGGCAAACGTCATTCTAAACAAAAGATGATATTACGGGATTGGCGTACCGCTTTATGTAACAGCGCGACGGAAAGAGTCAAAATAAATGCAAGCACGGTGTGATTTGGATATTTGTAGTACATATGGACGATTGCAAACAAGCCATCTGGGCCATGTTCCCGCTCGTGCGGGTAACAACGTGCAACTTCAAGCCTGTCAAAGCTACGTTCACACGCAGGCTGCCCGTGCTTGCACGTATGAAGCACCAGTCGGGACGCCATGTTTGCAATCATCTATACGGATCGAGCGCAAGTCCTTCTGCTTCTTTTGGGGGAAGGGGGGGGGGGGGGGACGTCAGGACGCTGCGCTCTGATTGGCTCTGATTGAATGATAGTGGGTAGACCTAAAGGCAGCTTGCTTTGAAGTCTACCCGCTATCCTTCCAATCAAAGGCAATCAGAACTCGGCATCGTGCTGCCGTCACCGCAACCCCTGCGCAAGGAGCAGACGACTTGCGCTCCGCATATATTTGATGCAGCTATAGCTGCAAATAAGTGCATTGCAACGTTACCGTGTATGCAGTGCGAGTTGAATGATGTTCTACTTAATATTGGGCGACTTTTATACAGATGTCGCAACATCTCCGAGGGAAAGCATCAACATAGAGATGTTTACTATAGTCACTGAGAGGGTGACAACGGCACGGCGCCTCTTTCGGATGTCCAGCTATCCAACCTCCAACTAGCCCGTTGCTTTCCGTCGTGCATGCTCGAAGCTCAATAGACGCCGAAGCGTCGTCGAAGGTGGGAAGCTCGCGCTGAAGGCGGGACAACTCAGAGGCCTCCCTGCCGTTCTCGCTCTGTCTGTGACTATGTACGCAATTAGTTGGAGTTGCGTAGCATTCCAGCAGCCAATATTATAAAAGAAGCGAGTGCACGGTGTAAGATACCACTGTCGATATGCTATACACTCGTGACGAAACAATCGCTGGAGAGGGGGAACAAGGGCGACAAAGGACAAACACAAATCTCCAAACACAGCTAGGTGAGGCTTGTGATTGTCCTGTGTCCCCATTGTTCCCCTTCTCCAGGGGTTATTTTCGTAATTTTTGTCCAGCTCGCTTGCAGCTTGCAGTTAATTGCATTATAATTATACACTCGTGTCCCCGGCGTCATTTGAACGTTTTCAACTAAACGTATTTTCTGAAAGAGGACGAAAAGGTGGACCTAAAGCAGCAAAGAAATTTCCCCCAAAAACGTTTTAAAATGTTTAATATAGTAACACGATATAACCGAAACCGACACTAACCTGTAACTTTACTGGTCCGTCATCTTGTTGTGACGTCAGATGTGTAAACATTCAGCACATAGGCAGCTTTAGGCTGTTTCGGCCAGCGTCAGAAGTTATCAAGAGGCCGTCGCGATTGTCCGTGAGAAAGAATTCATTTACCTTAAAGAAATTGAAAAATTTGAGGCACGATTCGCACCCACGACCCTTGCGTTGCGAGCCAGACACGGTACTGATCCGGCCATGTCCACCGCATTTCCAGCTCACTGGCAGGAAAAGCATGAGAAGCGAATGAGAAGGCGATGCGAGCGGGAGCCACGCATCGTACTGCTCGGACGCACTTCTGTCGCAGAGACTTCTCGGTCGGAAACCAATAAGATATCACTCTGCTGCATTTCTTCGTGGTGTTATTGCACCCCACAGCCAATCACCGATTCCCCCCGCCCTCCATCTCATGCCGCAAACAGTCCAGACCAGCCGCATTTCGCAAAACCACAGACGCTCACTATCGCTACAACGGACAACGCCGTGGAGTCGGGACCGTCGTCTGCTCTCGGACACAACATTTGACGTCATGAGTGCGCCTGCTCATTGTTGCCAGTAGAGCGGCAGCGAGTGATTCGCACGGAAGTGTACGCGTAAACTTCAAAATTAATTTCATCGAAAGAAAACGAAATGTTGATTAAATATTTCGTCGACATAGTCACGGGTAGATAATTAGAACATGGTGAAACTTTTTATAAAAATCAACGACCGTTAATATGAACACCCCGTTATACACGGCTTTCAGGTGACGTTATCGCACCGTCTCGTCATTAAGGAAAAAAAAAACACAATATGAACACTTTTTGTGTCACTGTGTGTGTGTGTGTGGGGGGGGGGGGGGGGGGGGGGGGCGAAGGTGTCCCTATTAACGAGACATCACTGTATCTCTCAAAGAGAGACGTCGCTTTAAGCGGAGCGAGTAGGTATATTAAACGAGTTGGTTGGTTTGGGAGCACTTTATCGAAAGTGCGACGGCCTGCTCGGGCACAGGCGCGTGGGACGGAAGGAATTAGGGTTGTCGTCCTCGGCAATCGGGACGTCAATTTGTCCGGGGTGTGGCGTTCTCGGCGCACCCTGTGGCCGCTCGATCGACTGCCGCAAAAGGGGGGACAAAGGAAGAAGGCTGCGGGCTCGCAGCAGGTTTCGTTTATCGGAAACCTCCATTGTCTTCATCTGTGCACTAACCTTGCGGTATTCATTCTCCGCCTCGCCTCGTTGCCCGAGGACGCTTTAATGTGCGGACCAGCCTTCGCCGCGATGATACTGAGAAAACTCGAAAGTTGAGTGTGATGTTGAACGTTTAAAAGCGCAGTGTAATGCCGTGGACACAGCGTGCTTGAGTTGCCTCACTTGGCAAAAAAAAAAAAAAAAAACGGTCTTGTTCATGGATTTGAGTTATACTTAGAACCTATACACGTTTGCAAGTCCGGTCTCAGGGCGCCGCCATCTTCCTCAGTGGGGTGCGCTCTCGGGAGCGGCCATAATCCGATTACAACGCCTTCGCAAGGCTTCGTAATCGGATTATGACTGGTCCAAGCGCACCCCAGACAGGCAAGATGGCAGCGCCCTGAAGCCGGACTTGCAAACGTGTATATCAAATGCAGCAAAAACGTACGACAAGAGCAGTGAAACACGAGCTAGATCATACTAGGTACAAAAGTTCATGGACGATGGGAAGGTGAAAATGCGCTTTTCGCGTGACAAAAGCAGCACACGCAACCCTGCGAAATTATTTAAAATAATTCACGAATTAAGGTGGACGAAGTGGACGAACCGAATAAAACCTCGAAAAGGTTGTTGGTTGTTGGTCAAACAAGTTGTCATTTGTCTTTCTTGTTCCCCTTCTCTATGGATTATTTTCGCAATTCTTGTCTAGTTTGCTTGCACCTTCGCATTTAATTGCATTATAATCAGAACCTTAAAATGCAAGCGCCGTTCACCCTTGTTAATGTTTGACTGGTGGCAGCTGATAAAACCCGTTTGCTATACTGACGTCTAACTCCTGGTTAGCTCAGTTGACAGAGCGCTCCATTGGAGACGGAGAGGTCCCTGGTTCGATACCTGTACCAAACGGATTTTTTCCGTCCCGCACCATTCACTTAGCCGTGTTTGGAGATTTGTGTTGGTCCTTTGTCTTCCTTGTTCCCCTTTTCCAGTGATGATTTTCGTCAAATTGTTGGAGTTCTTTTTTTTTTTTTTCTTTTCATTACCCTGCTTTCAATGTGACGGGTTTAAATTTGTAGGTTCATTCAAGGAAATTTGGTGTCTGGACCTTAAGTTCGTGCCTGAATAGTATATACACCTCTGCGACCTGTTTCAAACATGCAATAAAAAATTAAAACGCACCCACGTTTGCTTTGGCTAGAGCATACAAGTGTCACGTATGACACTTATCAGTGTGGTCAAAATAGCAAAGTCACTTTCGCTATATCCGTACGTCGAATCAAAACAAGGTCACAAAAAAATAAATTAAGAAAACGCAGCTCCGGGGCGCGCGCATATTCGCAAGAACAAGAGTCACGAGCCAACGCGCGTACATTGTCCATGGCCTAAGCGCAAACAAGAAAAACCGGCAAAAAATTCCGAAGGCGATCGTGGAGGACAGGCGCGGCAGCGGCGTTCCAGCAGACACAACGGCGACGACGCTTCGAAGACAAACAATAGCCTCCACTCGACGGCCAAAACAAAGAAGAAACAAAGAGAGAGAACCGCTCCACGAGGAAGCCCAAGTCGATCGAGCGCCAAAACGTCCCTGGCGGTTGGAGATCAATTTATGCGCTCCATGGGCTACCCCGTCCGCGTAATAAGCGGTTGCAAATGAAGCCGCCCGGTGCGCCAGGGTAGCGCGAAGCGTCGTCCGGCGGGCGCACGAGCTGGCCGACGCCGCTTGTTGCTCCCGTTTCCTGGACCACGTCTTCGCATTGCTCATAAATCAAACGGTCGGCGGAGTAATAAGGGTCCCCCCTTCCCTCAGAGGGGCAGAGCGCCAGAAGCGGCGTGCGCCATCGTCCTGCACGCGAGAAGGACAGCAGCTCTGTCCCCAAGGAATGCCCGAGGAGAGAACAAAATCGCCTGGCTTCGACATTCCGTCAAGTATGCAACGGAGGTGGACTCGACGGGCTTTTAACGAGTAGCCCTTGGTATCGGAATGGTATGCAATCTGACACCTGGTGAAAGAGTTGTGAAGGCATCAAAAAAGACTCTTCTTCTTCATCCAGGCACCTCTTTTGAAGGGCGTTGTATCATTTTCACTGAAATGCTGCAGCGCGTACAATCCGACCGTGCAATATCCTCGCGCCTGCGCTAGATTATCCTACTAATTCGCAGTTCCTACTTTACTACGCGACCCCGTTCCTAAGCAGCGAAAAAGAAAAAAAAAGAAAGGGGTGAATTTTGAAAGTGTTTTAAGTGGCACTGGCGCTTCGGGAACGGCAAAACATCGCTGGAAGACCAAGGGCGATAGGGCGACCTTATCCGATCTCTCCTTGACTTCCGTGACGTTCTGCCATTCTTGAGGCGCGAGTGACACTAAAAACACCTTGCACATCTCGGTGCTTTTTGACATAAGCCTTCGAAATTATTTCAGATGTCTTTGCTCTAGATTTGCCGAGCCTGACGTAAAATTGATGTTCGCTCTCGCTTTGGTTTCCAGTCTGTGGATAGATCGTCATGTTGCTCGTGCATGTGGTCAAACGAACTCGTGTAGCGCAGCTCCAAATGCTCATAGAGCGACGCCCTTTGGTATAACAAGACACAAAGGACCCTTCCTTCGACTGCTGCGCGCGCATCACTGTGCTGCCCTCTCTTCTTACACTACAAAATCAATCCCGGAACTTTTTAGATCGTACTTTGTACAAACAGCATGGACGACTTGATTGAAACATAATGATATTTGACCGAATTGTAAGGTACTAAACAGGAAGCCACGTCTGGTTGATATTCGCCATGACGTACGCCTGCGTGGAAGATGAAAGGCAGGATGTACGCAGAAGCCCATTAGCAGAGAATCTGATGACGTCATAGCTACACTAAAAGGCCGCCACTCACTTCTTCAACCATTCTGATCGCTATGCCGGTTCAAGTATTTCCAGGAAATATCCTTACGTGATTAATGATTAAGAAAGGACGAGAAAGAAATCGTGGGTGTCGTCATATCTCGGCATTAAGCGACATGATCTCAACGCGAGGGATCATTTTTAGATTCCCTGGTTACATAGACCCGGGAGGTGTATGTGACTCTAATTATTCTTCCTTCCTTAGAGACCGACGACCAGTTCGCGCTTTCCACTTTTTCTCCGCTTCCTCCTCTCCCCTCCTTCTACCCTGTCCACCGTTGCCTGTTTCCTCTTCCCCCATGATGAGGAGGATCTTCTGCTTAGCAGAATCTCGGGTCTGGTCGTCGGCCTTTAAGAAGTGAAAGCTTTTATGTAGATGTTGGCACTGTCTGTGAAAAGCCGGCAAAATCTAAGTGGGTACAAGAATTAGTAAGTAACACCTCCAGGTCTCCTTCTATACGTATACGCGCAAATCCAAACTCATCACGAAACGGAAGACGCCAATAGAGCCGTGAGAGCGTTCGTTCCACACTTTCAGAAAAAAGGGGTATATCCTTACACCCCTTGTCTCATAAACGACACCCCAAAACTTCAGTTCGATGTGCCGCGCGACAGGAACCGACCGCGTCCTCAAAACGCGGGCCCACCAAGAGCGCTACGATCCCTTTTAATGGCGGGACGCTGCCTTTCTCTCTACCAATCCATCCTTACCCGCCTTCCAAGAAAGAAATTGTCGCTCCGCGTGCGGAGCAAGTGCATAACACACACGCGCGCACACACACGGTGACCGCATCGAGTATGCGCATAAACATGAGGCATCTGTCATCGGTCCGTGCAGGGCGGAAAAGCGGGTCCGCAAAAAACACGACGACTCCGCGAGTTTCGGCGTTCGCTGAGTAAGCTCCGCGCTCCATATCCATTATAGTGGCGCACGGTGTGGTCCAAACCCTCAAACCCCGCAGGGGCATTGTGCGCGGGGAAAGCGCGGTCCCTCGATCGCTAATGATGGGTGAACGGTGGCGATCAAAATGGGCCCTGTTCTAACGGAATGGAGGTTTTGTCAATTTAATTTGCTATTCGATATTTGATATTTTACTTTCGCTCAGGACAGCCGCGGTGCCGCATAAAGGCAAGTCGCCCATACCATGAAGGCCCGCCGCACGGCATCTAATGGTGATGCAGTGGTATTTCCCAGTGCTGAATATGTTTGAATGGAGCTTGTGGGCGAGGGTGGTGGGATCATCTTACGGGTGATGATGGGATGGTGAAGAGGATGAGGAGCGTTAGGCCTAGCAGCGGTCTTCGCAACGGTAGTCTTCTCGGAGCCGCCATGGGCTGCTGACTTTTACAAGGCCATTCTCGAGCACCTGACGAAGGCTCCATGCGTGCCCAGCTTGCAGATGAGCCGGCCAAAGTTACGGCGACGCAAAGAGTCCTGCATCCCCGTGTTCGGGCTCCAGTGGTTGGCGCCTGTGTTGGCAGGGCGGCGATCTTCACGAAAGCGAGCCTTGAAGTCTCCCAGCTTGCGGTCGAACTTGTAACCGAGCAGCGTGAGCACCCTGCCGATCGAAGACATGGTGTGGGCGACTGTTCCGGCTGGCTCTCTGACGAAAACACGCCTTACCCCCAGCTCCCACCGCTGTTACCAGTGTTACCCGACGTGGATAGTTCGGTGTCTTTGTGTTATTTTCTGTTCGCGTGAAAAGGCTGCTCTTGCTCGGTATTGCCTTCTGGTTTGTGTGACGTCGCATAAGCAAGACGTTTTGTATAGACAGTCCTGGTATCTTCTTCATCATAAAGCTCCGGTCACTGTTCATACAAAAGGCAGTCTGCAGACTGTCAGAGGCATTCCTTTTATGCGGTCCTGTCACATCGGTTATAAAAGAAAACTGTCTTTAGCCGTTCTCGAAGCTTACACATGTATGAACATGCTTAGAACATATATAATGCGTTTTAATTCGGCCATCATGTCTGCAGCGAACGCCATAGCTTTTGTATAATGTACGAGCAGTACGACCTCAGCTTAAAGCTCCCACAGAATTGGCATTGCTTGCGAATTTATTTGTAAACAAAAATGGGGTAGTTCAGCTTGAACGTCCACTTCAGTGATCTCTGGGCCGACTTACTCAAAACAACTAAGATTGTGTTCAAGAAAGCACGACTAAAGCCCAGACCGCATGGAGCGTCTTTCTGCACGCGAAAGCGCGACACGCTATGAACGCTCGCGCGGAAACTGACGCGGGGGCAGCCGCATGCAGCCAAAGCCAAGCGCCGCCAGCCGCGCGTTATCAGCGTTGCCAGATAACAGAATTCTCAACACGCAATGTAAATGTTGACGCAAATACTACAAAATGAGAATTAAATAAGCAAATAACTAAATAAAACGGGTTTGTGTGTCAAAAGAAACACCTTTTCAATTTTTATATGGAAAATAAAATGCTTTTGAACACTTTGAAATGTGCTGAATACGAAACAGCGTACTGCGCAGGATCGCGCGATAGTTCGACCGACCCTCATTGGGCGAGAGCCGCTTCGACGCCTCGGCGCGCGCGTCTTTTTCTGGGTCGGCTAGAAACCAACGCTCCCGCGAAAACGCGCGCCCGCGCGCAGGAAATGACGTCAGTTTGACGCCGACGCGCCTGAATCGCGAGCAAAAACGCGCCATGCGGACTGCGCTTAAAGCTAACGCGCGAACGGAGTACGCGACGTCGAGTTTCAAGCGTTCGCGCGCCCCCAGGCTCGACAGGTTCGGCCTCTTTCACGCGGTCTTACATAAGACGCTAATTCTCGGGAGCCCGCCCTTGTCCCTGCTGACTTTATGCTTTTCCCCCAAGCTCAAGTTGACTCGGAAAAAGGTACGCGTTTTCAGGACCTTCGGTACATCCAAAGACCGCTCTAACAATATGTAGACGTCATATTCATTTTGAAAAACAGCGCGAATACCACACGGACAAGAAGAAGGAACACACAGGACGTCATATTGTCGTAGATGGAAAAGGATCGACAAGCGTAAAAATGAAAATAAAGCTTTAATCGGCGAAATTGTGTCAGAAACAAAAGAAAGAACGAGCGCGTCGAGAAAGCAGCATCGAGCGTCGAGGCGTCGGCGTGACAGCTGGTTAGCGCGAGGGTGCGAGAGTGCAAGGCCACTCTGGCTCCCTATCTCACTCGGTATCTCGAACATTCCGCCTAGAATGTCCGAGCATGGAACACTCGGGAGACTGACTCGGCAAGGTTATGTTGGCTTTCTTATTTATTACACTCAGGGTAAAGGACGATTCACACAGTTGCGTTGAGTCCGGCCGAGTGCTAGGGTCGCTATGGCAACAGCTGCGTCGGTTCCAACAAAACGGGGTAAAAACCGGTTTCGTTGAAGCCGATGCAGCTGTTGGCATAGCAACTCTCGCACTCGGTGACTCGGCAAGCGTTCCTTCTCGGCCATGAACGCGGCAATATAGAGCTCGGGAGAGATAATGCTGAAAGAATGTAGACCTCATTTCTCAACATACTGTGCTGCAACTAAGTTTGATTGCACATGTTAAGGAACTGGGTTGCCACTCCGGATGATAGTCTGCCGATACATTTTTCTCGGTCACTGGGACGGCTTATTAGGGAGTTTTAGAATAGGGAGCTTCAGCTTTGCAAGTACCTTTGAGCAGCTTGGGTCTTCGCACGGCGTGTCCGTGCGAAGACCCAAGCTGCGAAGACCTGAGCAAAAGTGCGGAGTGGAAACATCCGAACCCAGCACGCGCGTGAAGAAACATCGCAGGGGAAACCCTCGCAAACTCATACGCATTCCCACATCGCATCGGCGTCACCCAGACAAGCAACCCCCCATCCGTCAGCGTCGTCAATATTTGGCGATCCGCAAACGTGCTAACGGTCTCGAAAAGTGGCGATCGTTCAGAAAATAAAAACACACACCCCTAGATTGGGAGGAGGAGGGTCGTCTCAGTCCTGTTGCCGCGGCCTCGCCGTCACGAGGAAGCCGTGTTCATAATAAGCACTAGAGAGAACAAAAGCAGAGCTGCCGTTCGTGAGCTGGACCGCTGTCGGTCGTGACTGGAAAGGAGGAAAAGCGGAGGGTTTACCCAATACTATCTAGAATACAAGGCCTGGGTATGACGTCATCGTTAGTGGCCGCAAAGCGTTAGGCGCGTGCTGGCGGTGATGCTGACGTAAGCTGGGCGGTGGCGCTGCTTGGATCCACTAGAGATGATGTTTGGCAGGGAAAGACGCAAGCCTTGTTTTTTTATGTGGCACTGGTATGCCCCACGTAATCGCCTCCCCTACTCCGCCATGAAGAGCCGACAATGCGGTTGTTGGAACACCGTTTACACCGCGGATGATTCGCTGACTCGGTTTCCCCTTACGATGGAGCGCGGAGAACGCCAAAAGCCATCGACGGCAATCCAATGTCACGTGGGTGTCACATGACCTTTGGGAGGAACGCAATGATGCACGGGGTGCTTAGTCACGTGATAAGCGTTCACGGCGCTGGATTGGCTGCAGTAGCTCGTAGCGTCCACTGCAGTCCGTCGTAAGCTGAGACGAAGTATGGTATGGGGAGCGAGCGACACCTAAAGGGGGCGCGCCGCTCCGCCTCGGCAGCTGATCGTCGTGCGCCAGTGTAAGCGTCCACGTTACGCGGCGTAGTGGAACACTGCGAACCTAAGTTTCGATGTCGAACCTCGCCGGGTTCGACTGGTTCGGTGGGCCTTGGAACTTTAAGCACCAAAGTTTGTCCAAGTTACGACTTGTGGACGGTAGCCCGACTGTTACGCAAAAGTATGAAAAATTGAGGAACAAATAATTTATAAAGCAGTTTATTTTAATCATATATGCCAAAGTTTACGCAATATTAAAGGGAATATATCCGCTTCTAATGCTTTGGTTAGTTTAAAATGTGAAACAATAAAAGAGTATACACCAATAAATATTGCACATTGCCTCCACGGTTCCACCAGGTGGCTTCAGCTCTTCTCCAAATTTTTGCGGAAGGCGCACGAAAGTCGAGTTTAGTCAAACTTTTGACGAAATTCGCGCTAGAAATTTTAGGAAGTCCAACCTGGTCGAACTCGAACCTCCGAAAGGTTCGCGACATCCGTATAATCTATTTTCTAATGGGCCCGGAACGTCTTCGCCGCTTCTGCGTCGTGTTTCTTCATCTACCTCCGGATTAAAAAATCGGCGCCTTGAAATTCGAAACCTATACCCACGTTCAGCGTTGCTCTGGATGTGTTTTCCGTCATTCGACAAGAAGGAGTTACGTAGCGGAGCTCGGGTTCAAACGGCGGTGACATACCGCCATGTTTTTTGTTTTTTTTTGTTGTTTTTTCTTTTTTTTTGCGTTGGAAGATGCCTTTAGACAAAGCGATTGTGTGTTCGGAGGCTTGGAAACCACTACGGGACGACATTCACCAGTACCTGTAATTGATAAAAGTCTACACTATAGGGAGTATTCACTGGACGCCATATTTGTGGGTGCTGTTTAGAGCGCATGCTCAGAGCGAGCTCACACCAAGAGGCTGCTAAGACCGGCACTCTTGATGGTGCGGAATGCACATTGCAAAAGAACTGTGGAAGCTCGTCATCAGCACGCGCTCAGCATTCGCGCACATAGCTATAGCCGCCAGTGAATACTCCTTATAAGTACTTTCCGTGTTCCTCTCATTGTCCGATTGCTCTTCGCTCGGAGGCGGATCGAGACTAGGATTGATATGATCGCGGCGCTTCACGCCAGAGGGGATCTCTGTTCTCAATTTTCTGGTGTCGAAAAGAGTTTGTGCCGACCGTGCCTCCGAAAGTTTTTGTACGTCGAAAGTAATGTCAGGTAAGCTGACATTAATGATAAACTAAGGTCGGCGGCGACACTGGATGCCTATACCAATCCGGTCGCAGTCTACGCGAAATGCCTCGTCTATCGCACCGTGGCGCTACTGTCTTGTTACACACTTCCAGTGAAGTCCATACCTAACAAAAAAATAGAAAAAGTAAGACTTAATGAATTGCCATGTAACGACATCCTCACCCTAACATGTAATCTCCTGCAGTCCCAAAGTGGATTTTTTTCCCCTTTCTAAAGTTGCTGGTTATTTAGAAAGCTCGTCACATTATCAATCGCATTGCGTGTTTCCGATAGCGTCTGGAAAAGCAAAAGCAGAATACGGCGGGTAAGTTCGTCTGCTACTTGCGCAGTCGTGTGTTTGTTAACGCTATTCCGAGCAAAGCGCAACAAGACAAGCTCGACGTGCTCATACGCAAGACACTGAAACAAGCACTCGCATTACCCATGAACGTATCCACAAAAAAGTTGCTCCGTATGAACTACATAACACCCTGGAGGAACTAACTGAGGGCCACCTGTCAAATCTAAAGGCCGGAACTCGCTCACACACAGACGGGCCGCAAAGTGCTGACCAAACTCAAGCTGGTTCCGAGAGACCAGCCCCAGCCGCGGGCGCAATACCGGAATCATGGCGCCTTAACACATAATTGTGCACCCAATCCCTGGAAACATGCGCCCGACCCACCCTCAGGGCCATTTAGAAGCAAGAACGAATGCCCCTAAATAAGGCGTACTCCCGAATCCCCAAAACGACGCAGCCAACGACAACGGCAATCGAGACATGGTGGCCGTGGTGACGGACGGGCCTGAGTACCTGACCAGCGCCTCCATTCCACGGGCAACGGCAAAAGGAGAGCTTGCCATTGCTCTAGCCGTCGCGCGAACCAGTTCATCCACCGTAGTCACGGATTCGTAAGAGGCACGCGGTAGCCTTATGTCGGGCTGGGTGGCACCCGTGACGCTACACATCCTAGAAAGCAAGGCACCGGACAGGAAGGTCGACATTGTGTGAACCCACTCCTCCTTGAGAGGAGTGGGTCCACACAATGAACGTAAGTGACGCCGGTGCAATTGCTATGCATCTATGTGTTCTTATGGGGTTTCCTCTGCTCCGACTGTATAGTATCCCATTGATCGTACACAATTCATTGTGCATTTATATATATTGATAGATGTCATTCTAGTTATGATGAGCTGAACGACGATGAGCATGATGCATCAAAATAACGAGAACAAATTTTGAATTTTGTGATCGACATTCACGAAACACGCGAAGGATTGCAAGTCACGCGAAGCAACTGCGGTCGTGACACGAATAGACATTAACTAATAAGCTCCTCAAGGCAGTCCGGCTGTCTATCATTGGACTTTTTTTTTTCTCGTTTTTTTGCATTTATGTAACAATCGTGTTGTTGAAGATAATATCGACACGCAGGAGACCTAGGTACGCGCCTGGCGACCATTTAAAGTGGCACGATTCAGCTTGAAAGAGTCGCGGGTCGCTCGCGCAGTTTGTTTAGAACGGCCACACAAAGACGAACAATCAACCTCCCGAACGAAAACGTGTCACAATGAACAAAGAAACGAGCAAACGAGAGCACGCAAACAAAACAGCAACAAAAAGAGTCTCTTCTATGTAGTTTCGAGATTTCAAAATTACACAATTCCAGGATTGGAAAGCCTTATTCCTATTATAACGGACAACACGCAAAATGCTAGTTAAAAAGAAATCATAATAATATAAAAAAAAAAAAATCGGCGGCGTGTTTCCATTTTTTGACAAGCGTTTAAAACATGTCACGCTAAATTACCCTATGAGAGTATGGAAGCCGAAAAGAACTTGGTATGTCACGCGCCGCGCGGACGGCTGGCAATAAGCACCGCGTCCCACCAAAAAAAAGAAAAGCAAACAAAAGCGGGACGAACACAAAGGAGCGAGTGGCCGCAGAAATGAAACGAGCCGACAAAAGAAATCAGTCGCCCCTTTTGTCACGAAGTCACGCTACGATTGTATCCGCATCTCGGCGGCACGCCGCCTCGAATCCAATTCCGGGCCAAGGCCTTCCTCCGACGACGAAAGCGCACAACACCAGCATCGCCGCGTCGGAAGACCCGATGCTCCTTTGTCGCGATCCTCTCTTCTTCCTGCTTCCATTACAACAACCGGCATTTAAAGAGGCGAGCTCGAACCCGGTTACATACATCAACCCCCTTCCTTCCCTCCTTTTTTTTTTGGTCCCCACGGTTTACGAGCGAATAGCGCGTCTGGCAACAATGGGCAGAGAAATCGAGGCCTCCTATAGCTCCCACACAGCGAATCCGGAAGTGAGCCTCGAGCTCGCGACTCATGGAGAAACGACCGGAAATGGCCGGAAGTTAGGCCTAGTTAAATGCCCTACTCGGTCCGGAAGCTAAGCCTAGTTAGGGCTACGCGCGCGTCCGCGAGTCCGGCGTCCCCGAACCCCGACACAGTGCACGCGTCATTAGTGACGCGATGGTGGGCCGGGTCGGTGCTCTGGGCTTGGTGTACGTGTTGCAGCGACCGCGGTGCACTTTGGACGGCGATACTTAGAAACGCGCACGGACGCGCGCACGTGCGCACGCTGTGGTCTGGATTGCGCTTCATCAATCACGTGGGTCGGGCACGTCGCGGCGGTGGCATGTTTTGGGAAGCAAGAAGGCTTGCTGGAAAAGGAGGCTAGGCTTCGATCCCCTGTCAAAGCGTCAAAAAACAAGGAAAACAAAAAACATTCTGACCTCAGCAGTAACGGCCTATAGCCACTGACAGAATGAGAATTGCAGGCACTCTCGTTTGGATGCCCGGCCCCCAGCACGCGCTCGCTGCCTTCCGTCGTGCTTTGGGTGCGCGCGCATGAACGCTCAAAGTTCACGAGACGCCGAAGTGTACCTCCCTGCCGTTCTCCTCCTGCCAATGACTACAGTTGCAACTTCAACAGCGTGCATTCAATCCCCTTTGTTCCGTTTCCCATTTCGGTCGCCAGTCCGCGCCCCTTTTCGCTGCCTACTTAATTGGATAGGTTGTATAAGCCCTCGCTTTTCTCCTTCGCGTCTTTTTTCGCTGGGTGCTGTCGCGCTTCCCTCTGAGTTGCGAATAGTCTGTCGCAACATAAGAACTGCAAGGCGTGTGTCCGGCATTGAGCGGAGCTTTGTTTTAAGTTGGCGACTTTTTGTGACGTGACAAAAATCCCGTCAACGCGCGGAAGCTAGCCTCCATGTGCCCCCATTATGTCTGACCAAGTGACGTCAGTGCAAGCTATGTATATTCCCAGCATAATGCATCAGCAGGTTTAAACTGCATACGCAAATATGGCATTCTACTCTTCTTTTTTTTTTGTCCTTAGTGTCTTCACTGAAAATTTTTTTCTCAGGGGCTCCATTGTACGCTGATTCCTTGAGTCTTTCTTCTGCTTCAAACATATTCTTGCACAATATATTTTTTTTTAAATTCAGTTTTAGTTACATTAATAACGTTCCTGCCTCGAGCTTTTATCTCAAATAAAACCTGTACCGTCGGATATAGGCGTGACACAAAATGCTAATACCGCTTCAACTCGTACTAGTCAGGCGGGTGGGGATGGAATATTCACACATCGCGGAACACGCGCAGTTTAAACATACAGAAATGACAAAAATCCGATGTGAATATCATTTCGAACGATGCCATCAAACCGGAAGCAGAACCTGCCTACGCAAATATCGTCTAGGGTTTTTTCAGGTAAGGCAGGCTCAAGTTATAAACATACTGCATGCGGGCCGTTACTAATACACCATTAATTTGCGTTAATACGCCGCCTGGCAGCGATGGTTTCGGGGACGCCCGTGAACGTTGCCATAATTAAGGTTCGCGCGAGCGCTAGATAAGAGGTTAATTACGCTGCTCTAACGTGGTGTAGAGACAAACGTTTTATCAAAAAGAGTACTAGTGCGCTAACAAAGCGTACTTTCCATGCATTCAGGAGCGTGGCTTTAAAGTTGGTTCTCTCTTTGGTTACATTCGCAAAACGTTGGCGCTGTCTTTAGTAACATTCGACAAAAAAATTAAAGACGTTCACAATTCTCCGTAACGCCGAATTAGAGCGTAGCTCTTGAGAAGGAGGAGGGGAGGGTACGGAGGGGACGGTATGCCCGTGTGACGTCACGAGGGTAACGTCACACGAGCGACACCCTCGTGACCCTCGTGACGTTACGTGTGATGTCATTATGGGAAACGTCCCATAATGCAACGCGCGGTTACGGCGACGGCGACGCCGCTGAACCCACAAACACCTAAAAACTGCGTTCTAAAAAATAAAAAAAAAAAAACAATTAGGTCTTACTTCTAAGTCCGGAACCACAGAATGTACTGCGTGTCTTTGGGTGTGCGGGTTGTTTATGAGCTATCTTCTTTTCTTTCTTTATTACCTTCTTTTTTTCTGAACTTGCATTTAGAATACGTACGACGAGTGCAAGATCGTGTAAAAATCCGCAGCTTTTCACCACGGTGTGCGAAGTGACAGTGCTAGTTGTTATCGCGCGTTGTAAAACACCCACTTTTATGCATAGACACCGTTTACTTATAGTCGACCCCACACGCAACACTCTTGTTGATCAGTCAAGTGTGTTGGAAAAAGAACACACTGCACACATGAGTCAACGTCGCCGCCTAAGACTATAGCGAGCTTTAGCAGGTCGCAATTTCAGGCCACGCTATTTGTAGCGGGAGCTCGCACTGTCACTTCGATGCATGCTCTGGCGCGCGAGCTCGTCGCGGTAGCGGGTCTTTGAAAACAATCTACAAAAACACCCTAATAAGTCAAGACAGGTGCCGTTACCAGTGGCGGGTTGTTCTACGTCTGATAGTAATCCTTAATCAAGTACTACTGTGAGGAATGTGTAGCGATGTCCCCTAAAGTAACTGGAGGGATAGTGGGTAGGCCTCAATGCTACCTTCCTTGCGGTCTACCCACTATCCTTCCAATCGGAGACAATCAGACCTTGGCGTTCTCACGTCACTGCAAGCCTTGCGCAAGGAGCAGAGAGACATGCGCTCCGCATACCTTTAGGGAGACGTTTCTTGTCTAGGCCTCCTGCGTTGAAGCTTTGAACAAACTGTGGCACACTCATTTTGGGTAGTACATGCTCACCTGACTGGGCCTCGTACTACTTCGCTGAGCCTTCATCTTTCTCTGTAGTGGTGAAAAACGGAACAACAGCTTTTGACGTCCGAAATTGGCTAGATTCAACGCCGCAAGACAATGAAAAGTACCCGATGCAGGCCACCACCCCTGGGTACGCGTCTCTTACCTCTGGGTGGTTACGTCAAAACATTTGACTCAGATGCTTTTTTTTTTCTTCTTGTTTACTTTAGAACGCGTGAAACAGCGTGTCTTGGCTCACGCTCTAAGGTCTTAGCTTTGATCTGTGCTTCGACGGCGTTCGAATTTTTGTTGTTTCTTCGTATTTTCTCCGGGATCTCGCATTCCGCACCACGCCTCTACGTGTATGGCAGTCTGAGACGCTCAAGTTTGTACTACCCGAAACAAGTCCTAACAAGTCCCTTTTCGCAGCGCCCCCTGGGCAACGCAAGAGGCCTATCGATAGATTTTGCTATCCACACACCGGCAAAGCAACGTATACATCTTCGTACCGCCACCACATGCGCCGTCGGTGCATGGAGGCAGTGGAAAATAATCTTACCGTCTTGAAATACGCAAACAGAGCAATATCATTCTGATAGATCTGGGGAAATCACCATGATTGATAAGTTGATTGCATGCACAGTGCCAAACACGCTCATATGACGAGGAACGCTTTCAGTACGATAATGTTCCATAACAACCTTGGCGCGACTGGTTCAAAACGACCCTTTCGAAGCTTCGAAGATTCGAATGCATAAAAATGGCGATCGCCATGGCAACTGAGACAGATGAGCCAATCATCATGCGATGTTCGGTCGTCTGTACCTTGGTATTTGCTTGTGTTCGGCTAGTAGGCAGGGAAGGCAACGGTGCTACTTTCCCAGGACCCACTGACTTTCGTGTCCTACGAAAGGCTTAGAGGTAGAAGAAACTGCTGCCTGGCAGGAACCAAATGCGAAACGCTTTGCCTGGCGTCGTCACAGGCCGGTGCACACGAGAGAGCACGTGAAACGGACATTTCTGCCTGGCACAACGCCGACGCCGCGAAAGCAGCTGGGAGGTTCCTATGACGGCTATCGCAGTAAAATATTCTGTCCAAGGCACACACTGCATTGTTTGCATCTGCAAGGGATATCGGACAGACAGAAAAAAATATATAGATAGAGTAAATTCGACAGCAAGGCCTCGACCGTACTGGCATGGAAGTTTACGGTGGAAACCTGACAGCCTGATCGCCATCGAGACCGCTCAAAAACCGGCATCATCCCGGCAGTCTTCCGTGTCGCTGGCTCACTTCACACGAGTTCGAGAGGGACACCAAATGCGCATCGACACAGTGTAAAAAATCACACTGTGGAATAATGTGCATTGATAAGTGTCACAGTGTACATCTAAGCATGGCCACTATATGCGTTATTACTTTAAATTCGGTCAACTGGTTTCTTTTTCTTTTTTTAGTTTCGTTTAGGTTACTTTCTTTTTCATCCTTCGTGTACAGTGTAAGAAGCAACACGCGTTCGCGTAGCGCGCGCTGCGGCATGCTCTACATAAATTCGCCGAGTCCCCGGCCTTCTCCTAATCACTCAGTTGCTCGGCTTGGCGGCTGCCTCGACCATTTCCTCGGGTAAACAATTATCGTACCGCTCCTTCGCGCGCACGCACGAAAGCCGAGACGATTCGCATGACGTGCTCGCTTCGATACGCAAAATAAATTTGAAAAAAGAATCCTCAACCACGAAGGAAACGAGTGGCGTAATGATAAGACGGAAAGGCGCGGAGGCTGCCGTCGCCGCCAGCAGCGGCTGCCGCCGCGTTCGAAGATGGATTCAAGCTGGAAGGTCGAGGCATTGTTCTTCGATCTCTCCATTGTTTCTCGGCGCGCATGCGTTCGAGATGGCGGGATCGGCCCCCGCGGCGATACGGCGACCCAGAAAAAGCGTGGACGGATCGGCGGGGCGGGAACGCTGTCCCGCGTGCCGTGCCGAAAGATGCCGGCCGTAATTCAGGATACGGGCGAGCGTCTCTTCTCTCACGCTTCCTCCCTTTCTTTTTTCTTTGTTTCTCTTCATTTCTTTGTGGTGTTTACGCTGCTCACTCGCTTCCGCGATCCCGGGCTTTGGGATGCCTCTTTCGGTACCGTTCTTTGGGCGTTCACTTTTAACTTTTTAGTTTTTAGAAGAAAACGAGCTTTCAAGCGAGTACTTTAAAGGAGTTAAGTGGTTTTAAAGTTTTTTTTTTTTTTTTTTTTAAGGTTCGTCGTGGGGCAGCTGGCGCAACTTTCTGTCGTTACTGCAACTTTGTAAAAGTTAAACGCAACTTTGCGTTTCCTTTTTCGACATGCCATACCGGGCGCCACGATACGTCCCCCAGTCTAGCTCTGTAAACGTGTAACGTGAATACGCACCCCGCGCGTCGCGCTTGGCCCTTTTAGAATGTCACGTGACAGTCACGTGACAGTGAATTGGCTTCCATGTCTCGTTTGGCATCCCCATGCCGTAAGGTGAAACGCGGTATAGGAAAAAAAAAAAGCATCAAACTCAAATTGTGACCAAGAACCAATTGTAACAGTCCTGTTTCGAAAGCAAAGAGAGAAAGTAAAATTTTCAACGGTCAAATCAGAGAACGGTGAGTTGCAGAACTGTGCTCGGCTCGAGAAGTTGGTAAAGTGAAAAGTTAGGTCCCGATCCCCCCCAGGTCCAGTTTCACTAAACAAAAAACAAACAAACCGAGCGTAACTCGCAATAAAGCGCGAGACAGCGAGGTGATTCATCACCGCCGTGGACTCGGAGACTTTACCGTTGGAAATACATTAATCACGTAGAAGATATAAGAACTGCCGGTGCTTGACCCGAGTTCTCACACAAGTACGTGTGCGGTAAACCTCGAAAGTGCTTCTCTTTTTCTTCTTTATTTTTCAAAGTTGTGTACGTTATTAGTGAAACAAATTCAGTTCTTTATGCTTATTTAATTCACAAACACGCGTTCACATGCGGGTCACCATTCTCACGAGGCGGCTATAGGTTGACCGACACAGAGATTCAACAGAACAAGAAAGTTGGCGCTTTCGCCCACACTGACTCGGAACTCGACAGATACACGGAACAAAACAAAAAAAGAAAAAAAGAAGGCTTCATTGTTCGGTAAAGTAAAACTTTTTATACTCCTAAATACAACCGACCGTACGCGATCTGATGTAGCCAGTCAAAAAGTGTAAAAAAAAAGTACACCGTCAAGACACGCTCGCTGTTTTTGTGTCTTCACTAGTACCAACAAAGCCAATCACGCGCAAAAAAAAAGCAATAAAAAAACAAAACGCGGGACTGCCACGCGTTTACTGCGCGTGCTCGGTTTAGTCGGTGATACCGAACGCCCAAAAGGCAACGAGAGCCGTGACGACGCACTTTTGTCGCTCTCTGATTGACCCTATCGGGAACAGCTGTGATAGGACTTTATAAAGTGAAACGGAGTATCTCGAGACCGGTTATAACGAAGTCGGTTATAACGAAATAGCGGCTACAGCGAAGCGATCACGATTTCCCATTCCCTCTTGCATTTCGTTATAACCTAAGTCGGTTATAACGAAATATCAGATATATCGAAGTAATTCTCGATTCCCGTTGGCTTCGTTATAACCGGCCTCGACAGTGTACAAATAATAGGACCTAGCATCCGCGTTCAATCGAGAGCAGCCGTCGATTTCGTCGCCGCGATTTCTGACACGGTCCAAGACAAACTCGTTCGGGGGTACTCGAGTTCGAGTGTGTGTTCTTCGTCGAGCTTCGAAGGCCTCTCTTTGGTCACATCCGTCTTTTCTCCTATCTCCGCACAGACGCTCGACAGCGCGTAAGACCTGCTCGAGCCGCTAAGCTAGATTTCGTAACGTTCGTTACGCAACCTTCCCAATCTGATCGAAAAGTGTCTCAATTAGAAACGTGCCATCTGAACATTCGCGATGACGCGCGCACCAAAGAGCGTCGAAAAGACGGAAGTCTGCCATCAAAATCAAAATGAACGAAGACCTGACGAAAAAGAAAGAATACATAAATTAATCGGCCTCGATAGGAAGAAGCCCGCCGGAAGCGCGAGACGGCAGAGCGTCGCCCGATAACGAATATCGGAGTACATTGACGCGAGACAACGTGCCGATGCGAGCGTTAATGGAAACCTATTAGACTGAAGAAAAAACGGAACACAGATTGGGCTACTGAGCGTAACGAAATAATGAGATTAAAAAAAGAAAAGAGAGGAAGATAGAAAGGCGTTCATCTATAAATTGCGGGCCGCGCGGACATCTTGCCGCCGCCTTCGTGCTCGCTCGTCATCGCTCCACCGCGACTGCGTAACACGAGCAAGCTCGTCCCCTCCTTCCTCGACTTCTTCTAGATAAAGAGAGGGGGGCAAGAGTTCCGCTAAGATAGGGAAGAGGAACAACTTTGCTGCGGCCAGCAACAACACCAACCATCAGTGACGAAAAAACCTCTACCCGACAGCACGAAAAAAAAAAAAAGAAAAGAAACAACCAATAATCTGAGCCTCGGACAAAAACATGAGAGACGGTCGTCTCAATTAATCAGCAAGCCGACCGACAGCGTCTTGCAGATGAGCGAGAAAACACAAAAAGAACAACAAAGAAACAAGTTGGGTCCTTCTCTGGGTAGACACGTAATCACTGGATGATTCTTTCTTGCGGGGAGAACCTACTTTACCAACCACAGCTTCGGCACTCGAAGTCTCGCGTAAAAAAAAAAAAAAAAAAACAATAAAAAAACAACAGCAGAAGGAGTCAGGTCCACTTTGCGCACGCTCCTGCGTGCGTGCTCACGTGAGTGCGCGCGCGCGCACGCCGTCTTGGACAAAAGCAGCTAACAACCGTGAGAGAGAAACGCGCCTCCGACACAAAGGCGCGTCATCAAGCCCCCGCTCTGCTCTGGGCTCTTCTGCCGTCGACTCGGTCGGACAAAGGCTACGGCTTCTGCCGCGTAGCCTAATGACAAATCATCGTTAACGGATAAAGCCACACCGTGGATGACCCTCCAAAGCCCAAGGGGGCGGCAGCCACGAGACTAACAAAACAAAATACAAATAAGGGCTCAACGTTGGACGGCACGAACGCGGACGACACGAGGGAGGCATCCTCAAAGCAAAAGGAGAATAGGAGAAAGAGGACGAGATACGAAAAAAAGAAAACACTATGCGAAAAAAAACCCAAAATTTCTCCTGCACCAAAAGGAAAATAATAATAAAGATGAGAAATATGGCGATAGGTCTCGCGAGCGAAGCAGGACCATTATTAGCGAAGACGGAATCGGCAGCTTTTTATTTATTTTTTTCTGGTCGTTTTTTTGTTGGCAGCGGTGGCGGCTGGATACTCGCGCGCGTAATAGTGAGCGCACGTTGTGTGCTCGTGCACGCGAGCGGGCGCGTGAACGCGAGTGCCAGCGCTGCGCACGGGACGTAATCGCTGCTTGACCAGGAGAGGTCAACCCCGCGGGGGCGACTGCGGGGCTGCATGGGGTGCTGCGGGACTCCCTGATTGGAGAGCAAACGTACACGCGTTATTTCGGAGCCTTTGATGAATCGCTTGTTCGGCGCGCCGGCGACGACGAACACCGTTGTTCGGAGTCGTTTCTCTTCTATGGAAACGCGCGGGGTTAGCACGCACGGAGATGTATGGAAGCCAAGGAGGTATTCGGTGGGGGGGCGAAAAGTTAACCCCTGACTCCCCGCCTGTGGCCTGTTACGCTCGCGAAGAGGAACCGCGTCAAGCCGCGCGCAAAAGCAAAGCCCGATATTATTCTTTTTTTTTTTTCTTACAAGGTTTGAGACGAATTACCCCTTCGGAAATATGTTCGTGCCATATCGGATCTTTTCTCGCGCTCACAGGTTGGAATCGCTGTTGGGTATGGTGGCGAAATAGTGGGACAACGTTTGCCGCCTATATGATTCCATCCGCGGGTTTATGATGTCTTAATCCCCAGCCACCCAACTCTTTCGTCGCCTCTGCCTCCCTCATGTGAGGGATATTATGCAGACCGGTTGCCTATATCACGCAACGTGTAAATTGTCGTTTATATGAATATATCATTGTCGACTTGCTCGGAAACAAACAAACAAACAAACACACACACACACACACACACACACACACACACACACACACACACACACACACACAAAAAAAAAAACAATTTTCGTATTGCACCATCCCCGTGCTACAGACGCTTCGCAGCAGCTGTTCATTTTGGTCACTTCCCTAAACCATTACTACAGGAGGACAGGGGTTTGCCATTTCATATTCGACTGTGTCATTCTCGCCAGCATTGGCCATTGTGGAGGTTAGTCAAAGCCCGCTTCAGTGGCGCTTGGTATCATGGTAAGACAGGAGAAGGTCGGCAATCGGCGGCTGTAATCTAACGCGTGTGCAAAGCGTCTTCAGACCTCCCTTGAAAGTCGCGTGCCAAATACCGGAACCACACTCCCAGTGGCGAAACAGCCGACACCTCTACGGTGACTGGAGCACGTCTCAGGCTGGTGTGTTTAGCGTCCTCTATGCCACCCACGCGTCAAAAGTGGTCTTGACGTGGCCACAAATGACGTCGCAGAACTCGGAGTGATTATGCTGTCGAATGACCCTGGCGGTTGGCCGTTGAAATTCCGGCGAAAAATCACGAACGAACGCGAGTGTCGCTCTCGTCGCGGCGTCCCAACTCCAGGCTGCCGAAGCTTCCGTGGAGTGTCTCACCAGAGAGCGACCTGCAGCGGAACAGGCGTCTGCCACATTCTGCACCACTGGTGGGACACCGCCAGGATCGCGACCGGCGACAGCGTGACACTTGTATGATGTCACAAAACAAAAATCAAAAAACGACTTTTTTTTTTTTTTAATGCGGTATACACGTTTTTTGGATACGCGTTCCACGCACGACAACGCCGGGGAACGTACTATAGTCGGTTGCAAGCTAAGAAAAAACCGGAAATGCCTCTCAGAGGAAAATGTAATCCTACGCCGAGAAACGCCAGCCAATTGTTTTCATGACGTCACGATTCTGTGGACCAATCGCGATCCTTTTGAAAAAAAAAAGCTCAACATGGCTGCTGGCCTTAGCAACGCGATGCTATAATTTCTCGTGACAATTATTCTGCTTTTTTGCACCGTGTTTTACGTGCCGGAGGTTACGCCACGAAATCTTGATGGTATCGGCTTGCGTTTGCAGCAGTTTTTGCGCGACAACGTGAGAATCCAGCGACGCTATCGCCAACGAAAATTTCGAAGCGGGCGCGAGGCTTAGCACTGCTGAGAAGTATGTTAGGCGGTATGTTAGACAGTATCTTGGACAGAAAATGAATTGTGAAGACGGTACATTGGACATGACTTTCTTTCTTTCTTTACTAAACAGCTATTTCGTTGACAAAAACGTATTCTAACTTATTTAAATGTCCTGAATGAATTAAATAAATATTGTAGTAGTTTAAGACAGGTCTCCTGGAGGAAGAAAAAGCAACGTTGCTAGCGAACTACTTTCTCGACGGCGGAGGCACTTCAGATGGGCGCAATGCGCTTGTGGGTGGAGCTAAAAGATTGTTCTTAGGTTGCATCCGACTATAGTCATTACACAAGATGGCAATTAAAGTGAATTACAGTTAAAGCGAAGGATGAATTTGAATTTTGTAAACAAGTACCGCCAAGCTGGTGCATGCTAGGACGCACTTGAGCCAAAAATGGCGGAGCGTCGCCGCCAATCTAGTTTGTCGCGGCCGGCGCGGCGCCGGAATCTACAGTAGACCAATGGGGGCGTGCTCGCAAACGGCGGCGCGTCCCCGGCAGCCACAGCAGACCATTAGGAACATGCGCGTCTGGATGTGGGCTGCGCGATGAGCCAAAAATGGCGACGCGTCGCCGGCATCCAATGGCACGATCAAACGATGGCGGTACTTGGATAAGTCAGGATATCCAGCGCTTTAATTACAGCCACTGTGAGCTTGCTAGAAGCAGGACGTGGCTTCATGTTTCTTGCCTCGTTATTCGTTCTTATCGGCCCGTGCCGTAATCTCATTATCGGAAGAGCGGCATTCAATGAGATTTCCTGATTACTTGAGACGAAAAATAAGTGAACGTTAATTAAAATATAGTAATCACTAATTCCCTGATTTAAGGTTCTCAAAACTACCGAAAGTCTTTTCTGTCGGTGTGAAAACGGGCCTCTCGTATTGTTCATTGTAGGGTTAGAATCAGTGAATTTCAAGATACCAGTTTTGGTAAACCATCCTCCCGAGGGAGTCATATGGCTTGAGGATTCTTTAGCACGAAACTTCTAAAAACAAAAAACGCCACTAAAAAAAAAAAAAAAAAAAAAAAAAGCAAACAAAATTAGTAATGCTTCCAAGTAATTTTAGTACTTTCAAAGGTAATCGGATTAGTCTTTTGATAACTGTAATAAAATTATTCATATGATTACAAAATTACCCCAGAAAATAAGCGAATCCAGGTAATTTGATAACCTGTAATGAGTACGGCACAAGTCTGCACGAAAGGCCCTTAGCTAAAAAGCGTACTTATGATCGTGTGAATGGGGCATTAGCTTCACTACGCGGCGCGCAAGTTCCTCTCTTCTTGCACAGAGCTGCGATGATGTCAGAAAGCCCAGCTCTAATTAGCAGACCGAAAAGAAATAGTGGGTAGACCTCGAGGCATCTAGCATTGAGGTCTACCCACTATCCTTTTAATCAAAGCCAATCGGACTTCGGCGTCGTTCTGACGTCACAGCAACTTCTGCGCCAGAAGCAGACGAACTTGCGCTCAGCATACGTCGGAGTGTATGCAATGCTATGAGTGCCCGACGAGCAAATCAAACAGCGCTGAAAGCGATACGTCACGGCATTCAGCCCTTTTTTTTTCTTTCTATGGGTGTGTTGTTACCTGTTTCACATCTCGTGTACGTGTTTTCTGGTTCAACAGCTTCCAACCGAGGGCGGACTTACGAGTTCTGCGCTATCCTCAGCTCATGACCTCCACGTCGCGAGCACACGATGCAACACTGCTGCACTTTTGACATACGTACCTGCGTCCCAGCGCGCAACAAGGTATCGTTCGAGACACCTCCCCGTCTCGCGTGTCACGCCTCCCAGAGTTTGCCAGCGTCGTGAGAACGCAGCGGTTCCGTATCAAAGACACCCGATACCCCAGAACGCACGCCGCAGAGATGACAAGCCGACGCAAATCGCACCCTATTTCACGGGCGAACTACGATCCCCACAGACAGAACCAACATGGCAACTCGTCTTCCCACCAAAACTCAAAGACACCCTAACAAAACACTAGCGCCGGATAAAACAAATGGATAAAAGAGCGAAAGATCAAACAATGGCGGACAACAGGAGAGCACGAACAACTGAAACGCCGAATCTCCGAAGAGAGATTTTTTGTTTTTTTGTTTTAACGATTCACGTTCCTCGGGGCACATCATCTCCCCGAAAGAATACCGGTTATCAGTCGGAAACGCATACGGGCTAGCCAATAATTCATACCGTGTCCGCTAGGGGCCGGGCGAAACAGCAGCGCGTTAAGTACCGGCAAGAGACGGAAGCTGTGGTAGCAATAACAAAGAACGAGAACTAACAGCATCACCTCAAAGGACTATAATCGCCGCGGGCAAGAAACATACTTCTCAAATGTTTCCTTCCTTTTATTTCCTCTCTTAGGGCGAAAAAGAGAGAAGGGGAGAGAGGGGGTTGTATGTTAGAGTCTATGTAGTTTCGCAGTTGCAAGTAGCCCGCACCGAACGTCAACCAAAACGTAGTCGTTTTCTTGGGAGGAAGATGACGACTCAGCGTCATTCTCTTGCTCCGTCGAAAGAGTCCGGATGCCCAATCACGGCGTTTTTGCCGTGAAAGAAAGAAATACAAAACGTGTACATATAAAAAAAAAAGAACAAAAAAATATTAGAAAGAAAAGCGGAATGGAAAGGTAGTCCTCGAAAAACGTGCTAGTTTGGTCACCGTGTTCGTGGAAAACGGTGGGATGGAAGCTCCCGAGGAACAATAGCCTCGCTACACGCCAATTGATGGACGCCCTTTTGTATTTGCGCGCCTTGCGGCTCGGCTCGTTCACTGGCTGCGAAAGGAGCCAAAGCACACACTCGTGCGCTTCCCCGTTTGGAACGGTTCCGAAATGGCAAGTACGTAAGGTTTGTCTCGCATTTCTGCTCGTCCTGGCTCCTCTGCCTCTTCGTGTCTGTATGTGTGCGCACGCGTGTGTATGTGTGCATGTCTGTGTGTTTGCGCGTGTGTAAATGTGCGTACGTGCCTGTCTGTCCGTCTGTGTATGCGTGGCGTGTCTGTGTGTGTAATGTGGTGGTGGTGGTGATGTATGTGTGTGTGTGTGTGTTCCTTCTGTTCTTATCGAAAGCTCTTGTCTCCAAGGAAGCAGCGGGTGCAGAGGGAGACGCTTCTCAAGAACCGGTCGACGTCGCCGCGGGTGCCCCGAGGCGTCTGGTGCTGTTACAGCGAGTCGCTAGGGCAGCCAGGGAAAGAGAGAGGAGGGAAGCCATGCATTTCGTGCTTCACGAGGATCGGTGAAGCCATTGTTATGCCCGGGCTGCAACCTGCCGCCATATATTTACGGGCCTCGGGGGGGCCAAAACAAAATGGTCGTCCGTTTGACCTCCAGCCGGAGAAATCGGACAGGAGAGCGGGAAAGGGAGGAGAGGGAGGAGGCTCGGATCGAACATGAGGGAGGGAAAGGTGTTCTGGGAGGAGGAAGGCTTCAATATAATTTCTCCGCACGCCGGCGTGTTTTCATATCGGACGCTATCCATGGGTGCTATAGGCTTGCTGGCTGTGTTTTGGAAATCGTGTCCGCTCGTCACGTGCGGCGTTTGGTTGTGTGAGTGCAGCCCATCTTCCATGCAGGTGGGTGGGCCGCAACTACCACGGTAGGGGCCACACGTCGCTTGGATGCAGTACCGTCATATCAACACGCATATCTCTAGGAAACGAGTAAACAGAACTTGAACGCTACGAAAAAGACACTAGATATGAGTAACCTGGGGACTTTCTTTTAGGTTGTTCCTTGTGAATCAGCAAGTTATGTTTTCTTTCATACAGAAATAGGTTGATCGCGTGGTTAGAGCAGCATATATAGCGGCCACCACCTCATACACGCGCTCTTTGTAACAGTGTCCCTCGAAGACGGGGAAATAATTGATTCATACATAATTTGTAACCTGGTGGTACTAAACATTGACGAGATTGAAGCAGAAGTTACAAGCAAGACAAATTACCGCTCCAACACAAACCGGAGGGGGGGGGGGGGGGGGGGGGGGGCGGCGTGATTACCCTAATACTGCAGGCCTGTTTGAAGTCGGCACCAGCTGATCTAAGCTTATTAAAAAACAGGCGCGATATAGACCATGTGATGAAAGAATTGAAGCCGTTTACTTGTGAACGAACGCGCGAGGACATCCTAAAGGTGTCTGACCTCCAGCCGCGTGTACCAACCACAAGTGACATGGAGTCTGACACCACACACAACACACTCAAGAGAAAAAAAAAAAAAAAGAGCGACTGCAAGATTTTTTAATTTACACAAAAGAGGACTCGTGTGCCAGGTCGTCTTCTGGTAAACCACCGCTCAGTGGCAATCGCCAAACATCACCAATTAGACAATTCCATAAAATAGTCAATTTAATTTGCAGGCAGTTGAATAAATTCTTATAAAATAACCCGCTTACGCTGTGCTAAGGTGGGCGTCGATTAAAATTTTTAAGCAGATTAATTTCCACCCTTTAATCGATTAATTAATGGAATAATCGGTGTCGTTCTTTTTCATGCATAACTTTTTTTTAAGTTGGCATTTTTTTTAGATGGTGAATATGTAATAAACGGCGCCATTAATGTAAAATTTCGATTATAAATCAACCTCGATATGTAGTTGAGAACAGTTATGAAACAAAGTGTGAATGTCCACATACATTCACACTCGCAGATTATCAGTTCAGCAAAGAACTGCAACGGAAACACGCGCGGTGTTGAAAAAGTGGCCGAAACAAAACCTTCTACACTTGCTTCAAGTTACAAATCTCGTCCCTACAATTTATTCTGGGCCACATATCACCTATAGCGTGGTGTATGTATACTTTCACATCTGCGAGGTGAAAACGCTACATTTGTTTTGTCAGAATTTAACCGGTTAAGAGCATTAATCGATTAATAGGTAGGTTAATCAATCAATTGCCCAGCCCTTGTCCTAATCTCTGATGCCAAGAAAACGGTATGTTTTTCTGAATCTAGCGGGTTGTTTTGTGTGTGTGTGTGTTTTTTTTTGTTTGTTTTTTTACTCCGGCAATGTGGTAACGGAGCGTCTCCCGCCCATCTTATGTTGCAACAGGCTATCCGACCAGCCAGGGCGTGATGCAAGCTCCAATTTCGTCCACAGAAGCGCGTCGAAATAAAATCAAGATGGGAATGGCCAGAACACGCGCGATGAGCTTCGTCTTCCTGTTGGACGGCGAGCGAGAAGTGATACATTTTATCGGCCGCAAACCGACATTCGTTCAGAAGCATCGCGGAGGGCAATCGATTACACGCTGCCACCCTGCAGGAGCGACGAGCCGGGACGGAAAGAACACGGTGGCCAGCCGAAGTTTCGCAACCGGAGGCTAGTCAACACTTCGCCAGCCATGACGTTTGAACAGACCTGCAAAGTTACAAAGACAATTGACCTTATTTTTTTTTCTTGGGGGGGGGGGGGGGGGGGAATTTTTGTTTATATATCAGAGTTATCGTGTAGAAACAGGGGAGGGGGTAGGCAAAGCTACACGGCAATTCCGGAAGATTTCGCACGGACTTCGTAATATGGGAGACAGAATATACACCCCGAGCACATATAATAACTAGAAAAAAATGTATAGAAAGGTGAAAGAGTAAACGGGTGTAGCGCAAAGCCGTTAAACTAGGAAGATACACACCTCAAATAGCGTCCGAAGGCTGTCCTTTGTATAACGTACTAGAGTCGGACTGCGACTTTGGACGAACAATAGGGAGTTTTCGTAGATAGTTTTCGCCGTCCCGCAAGGCACTCCGCAACCCGCTACGATAGCGGGAACTCCACAGTCAAGGCTATCGGCGCGCAGGCGCAGTAGCAACTTCTTCGTTGCGGAACGCTTAGCGGAGGGGGCAGCGCGGTCTACGAAAACTCCCTAATCTAGCCAGCGCACTCCCGCTTGCCACGCTCGCAACGTTTAACGCGTCCGTGCCAGCGTCTCGGATTTTCTGTCGTTAGAATGAATCAATCACGCAGTGCATGTATCGCGAGAAAGCGAGATAAATTCGACGGGGCCAATGAGCCCGAGAGCGGGTGCAGGGCCCGCGGGGGAGGCCGGCGTATCAGTCGGGGAATTGGCATGCTGCCTCCGCCGCCCGGGGTTCAAACATCGGGGGTAACAAGGCGCCACCCCCGCACGCTGCGGGCTCTCGGAGCGACGCTCCATTAACACGGGCTCGACATCCGAAATAACGTAGGGAAAACATCTGTGCGCGGCGGACGTAAGAGGAGGGAGGGCTGTTAGTAAGTTGCCGCGGACTGACTTGACTGACTGACACCGCGCTGCTGACCCCCCCTCACACTCCTCCTCTTTCTTCCTCTCTCTCTCTTTCTTTATATTTGATTTTTATGTCTATTTGTTCGCAGTTTTGTACTTGTTTCTACCCGGTGCTCACCGACTTCTCTCAAGACTCAAAAATAGTCGACAGAGGAGAGAGAGAGAGAGAGAGAGAGCGGACGCCGCCGAAACGAACAAACTTCGTTGGAACGTCAGAAACATCGGGACGCGGGCCACACGTTTCCTCGCTGCGTTACAACTTTCAAACATAGGGTTGTCCGTGTTGTTCTTTTGCATTTTTTTTTTTGGTACCTCATGCTTTCTTTGTCAGAAAGGTGACTTGCATGGGAAACACGCATTTCACCCGTCTTGCAAAGACTCAGTCAAGTTTAAAAAAAAAAAGTTTCTAAAAAAACAAGACAAAAATAACAGCTAACAGGGGAAAAGCGCATGTGCGTCAACTTTAGTGTTCTAAGAAAGGGTAAAAACACAGGCGACCTGGTGAGTCCTTCCATAGTAACCGAAAACACGAAGCGATAAAAAAAAAAAAAAAAGAACGGACAAAACCCTAATATTCTATGAATTTTAGCTGATTACATACTCTACAATATTTTAAATAATGAAGAAAAAAAAAAGCAGGGGCTGGCATCTTTGTTTCGAATATAATCTTCGCTCGAAATTTATGCGCTATCGGAACTGATATGCATACATATATCTAAGCGCTACCTATCTAAGTGTTATAATAACCACTGAGCTATCTATGCGACATTTTGAACAGACAGAAGCGCTAGGGAAAAAGATGACAGCTAAAGAAATACTACTACATCAACTGAACATTAAGTACAACCTTGGGGCTATCATTAAGTGAGTGCTTAAATGCCTCGATTTTTTACATTTTTTTTTATTAATAAGTGAAATCTCGATAGACACAATTGAAAACGAGCGTGTTGGTTAATAGATACAAAACTTGAAAGTATAAAACAGAGAGGACGAGGACGAGAACAGGACATCTTTCATTTAGCAACAACATAGAATGGCACAACGATAAAAAACCGCCCCCAAGGGTCTCAGCGTTCTCAAAGAGGGAAAGGAGATACTAGTTATGAAGGAAAGGGAATACACTAAAAAAAAGTTTGAAAAGCGCATCAGTAATCAAGTTATTCTCGATTAGTTAGAATTAACCTTGGTCATTGTCAGTGATAATGCAGAATTATTCTTGTTTGCAGTCCAAAAAGGGAATTGTACTATAAATATAAGAGTCTAAAAATCTGTAGCGTCACGACGAAGTGTCAATATTCTAGTTATCTCTGGTGTTAAGAATTCGACCTCTGTCTTTGTCAATGATAATGACGGTGCAGAAATGTTGTTGTTAACAGTCCCCATGGCAAATGACTCGATGATTTCTCTCCCAAATCGGTTGTTGTGCCCTCCTAGTATCTTAGTATTAGAAAAATGAGGAGTACAGTCATCGCATGTGCGGCTGTGAACGACAATGGGGTGATACGACTCGGTTGAAGCCTTTGATGCTTCCAAGTTATGTTCTCTGAGTCGGTGGTTGACGCATCTCCCAGTCTGTCCAATGTACTGACTGCCACAACTTAGTGGAATCGAATACACCTTCCTTTCTTCGCATTCTACGAACTTTTTTGCATGTTTTACATTGCACCCTCGGGGACTGTCGCTCCCATTAACCTTTTTGCACATCTGTTTGAGGCGCATACGACAAGAAAAAAGAAAAAGGGTTTTTTATCGTTGTGCCATTCTATGTTGTTGCTAAATGAAAGATGTCCTGTTCTCGTCCTCGTCCTCTCTGTTTTATACTTTCAAGTTTTGTATCTCGATAGACACGGTGTAATCGCTCTAGGACATCACTCTGTCTACCAGAAAGGTGACATTATCGACACCCGATTAACCAATTATGTCGTGGCGCGCACGCGACAGCGAGGTTGGAAGCGGGGGTCTTTTAAATGAAACGAGTCCTCTCATTTTATTTAAAAACCTTCCGCCAGCAATTTTTTTTTTGTTGCAAAGTTGATGCAATGGTTATTGTCTTCACAGTGGCCCGCCACGGCGCTGCGGTCACGGTCGAATTTTCGCACGTCGTTTTTGCGTTTGAATTCTTTCTGGGACCATGCATACAAAAAAAAAGGGAAGTGGGAGACTGCCTTCCTCACCATGCGTGGTGAAGGTAGCAGTCGTCTAACTCTCACTCCCTTTTCGCCACTTACATCGGCGAAAATAAGAACCTCCCAGAAAGAATTCGACAACAAAAACGAGGTGCGAAAATTCGGCCGCGAGCGCAGCGCTGTTGCGGAGCACACTGAGGACAATGACCATCGCATCGACTTTGCATACACCCGGACTGTAAATTTTAAAACAAACTTCCGCCAGCGTTTTTTTTTTTTTCTTTTAGAGTCATAGCACATTTAAACAACATCAGGAAATGTCAATAGGTTCAATGGCACATTACCATCGTTCTACATGAACGGACTATTCCACCTGACAAAGAACTGAAAAAAGAGACCATCACCGCAGAAGGAGACAAAGCTGCCGTCCCCTGTCTGTAAATAGTCGCCCCTGAAGAAAAAACCTAGCCGGTTTTTAAACGTCGCGACCTTATAATAGGATTTTGGTGATTTTTTTCATTTTTCTGAAAAAAAACTTTAGACTCCACATAGCTCCTTCATAGTTCATACTGCACATCTGCTTCATACCACAACGAGCGAAAATGTTCGCTTTGACTAGTCCCACTAGACATGATACCTACACTCGCTAGTAAAGAACAAAAGATAGCTGAATCGACGGTGTCATTTTCGCCAACAAGGCAGGTTTCGACCAAGCTAAACAAGGAGAATGGCCTGCGTCATATAAAGGCAGTATCAATCTCTTTCTTACCCTCTTCTCTCCTACCTCCCCACCTCCAAACCCAACTCGCAATCACACGTGTAAAAAAAAATAATAATAATAATAACAATAAAACCGACACAGGCCTGTGGCGCTCAAGACCCGTTCTCTCACGCTAAATCGGGCTTGCATTTCACGCCGGCCGGACACCCATTGCTCGCCTGTCGCCCCCGCCCCCTTTTCGGGAGAGAGAAGAGAAAGAAAAGAGACAAAGCTGGGCGCCGTTTTGCAATAGGAGGACGAACGAAGCCGTCAGGAGCAATGAGCCAAGAAAGAATCGCGCGAGACGCGAGAAAACCGCGGACACGGCGACTCGATATATACGTTCTCTTCCGCGTCGCCGATCATATCCGCTGACAGCTTTCTCTCTCTCTCTCTCTTTCTCTCTTTTCTCTTTCGGTCTATCTTTTTCTTTCTATCTACCTGGCGTTATTGCGATCCTTGAGTGCGCTGCCCGGTCACTGAAGGCTGCACCGCATCCCAGACCCAGGGTCCCCCGAAGCCGCCGAGGTGGAACAGGGACCCATGTAGCGCGAACTCGAAATGACGGAACATTGGGGAATTTACAATTCACCGATGTCGTGTTTCGATCTCGTCTACTCCGCGACAACGGCTTATCACCGACGTCCATAAAATAAAGGTGGGGATTTATTAGTTTAGAGGCTGTGATCTGAGGTGTTGTTACCCTGTGGGTCGCCGAAATTCGATGATTTCCGCATTTATAGCGATGTTCTTTCTCGTTTTAGATTGCATACTCTAAGAAATGCCTGCGCGTCTGCTTACCTGAAAAACACTCAAAGAACCAATCTGTGCGGTCCACGAAATCAGCTCAGCGGATGATGAGGCAGAACATCTGTTTAGACCTAAAAACGAAATCTGTGTTGTGGCATTACGCAATGCAGGCAAGACGCTTTGCATTCCGTAACGCCACAGCGCAGACTTTGTTTTTTGGTATAAACGGATGTTCCGCTTCATCATTCGCTGAGCTGATTTTGTAGATTTCAGAGATTGGCTCTTCGAGTGTTTTGCGGGTAAGTAGACGAGCAGGCATTTTTTAGAGTGTATTGTACAGCTCTCGTTGGGTACAGTGGTTAATTGTAGTATGCATGGATGTACATTACAAGAGGCTATACGACAGCGATACCTGAAGGAATGATATGGACGTCTCACGGAAGCTCGGGTGGTGATCAAAAGTAAAGAGAAAAAAAAAAAAAAAAACGAAATGGCTATGCAAACTTTAGAAATGCAATCATAAAAATGATCAGTACCTGCAAGGTCGTAAAGTAACGAGCGTGCTCGACTAAATTGATGATAAGTAACCAATCCTTTCTGAATCAGACATCCAACATCAGACATTTTATAAGTGGGAGGTAGGCGCTAGCAAAATCCTCATCGTAAAGTTAATCATTCACCAAATAGAGAACGCAGCAATCACGTCCCACGGCATCATCGCCAAGCGCTGCCATTACCGGCGAAGTTCCTTTTGTACATGGCGCATTATTGCCATATTTCCTGCTGCGCCTTAGGACCCAATAAATAAATAAGTACTAGCCCTTGAATAAAGCCGCAGCGATCAGCGCTGCCTCACCTTCAAATCCGCGCTCATGGCTTACAAAAATACAGTACACGACGAAAAGTAGAGCTCAGTCGCGAGGAGATCTGCGCAAGATACACACTCAAACAGTTCGTTACGGGACGACTAAAAACGGTATAGAAGCACAAATTCAACGGGGTGTCGTCGTCGAAGCGCGTCATAAATTTTCAGGCGATATAAAGCGTCAATGACGAGGGAGCGTCCGAGATATAGGATGGCGCAGGAATATCGCAAAATCGACCTCTCGACAAACAAGCCAACGGGAGAACCGCTAGGGAGGGACGCTGAGCACTGTTCAAGAAGCTGCTTCTCGTCGACGCCTCTGCAGTTTCCCCGAGCGAAAGAAGTTATCTCCGTGATCGAAGGGCCAGGTTGGGTCTACTCGCGTTCGAGCAAGGTGAGATAAGAGAGCCGCACTCGAGATAAGGGCGGAGGATGGGCCGTCAAAGAAGGGCGTGGTTCACGGAGTTTAACAGTCTCCTCGTTTTGTTTTGTTTGTGGATAGAGATGTGGAAATACCTTCGTCCCATCTCACCCTATGATGAACTACAGTTCAAACGACGGGTAGGTAAAGGGAAGCTGAAGACTAACCCGTTGAGGCGTGCTAACTTCAAGACGGAAACATCAAAGCAACACAAATTTGGTTCTTGAAAAAGAAAAACAAAAGTTAGAGGTGAATTTTTGTGTATTTTTGTCCAGTGAATTCTAATATCCCGAGCATTTCACCCAAACGTATCAATACACTTTCAAAAAACGCTCGGTGTGACGTTATATGTGCCCAGAGGTTTCAACTGTCTTGCGCTTTTCGATTGTAAGGGAACGCTTACGGCGTTTTCGATTGCTCGGGTAAGGATTGCGGAAGGCGCGGATATCGTAAGGTCTTTGTATAATACGTCAAAATTCTTAATTCTTTCCACCCACCAAACGCGCCGGAAAAGCGGGGCTTCAGCGCTGTTTTGGAAGTGCTGTTGTGGCTACTTGGTGCATCAATACGAAATATAAGGTCAATACAAACCGATTTCAGTGCTTTGTTTTTCCTCAAACGCAGAACCGCTTCAGTTTCCCCTTAGGTTCAATCACGATTCAGTATGAAACCAGGAGTTATTTCGATGCAGGGATGAACTCTCTAAATAGTCGTCATATCAAGTAGCGGGGTGTCCTCGATTACCTGGTCCCACTGGACAAACGTTCGACAAACGTCCCTCGCGAACATGTAAAATGCAGCTATGTTAGCACCGTTTTTCCCTTATGCTCACAGTGACCATAAACGTTTTTGGCTCGCGAATCAATAAAGAGTTGTTTTCTCTTTCATCACTCTAAAAAATGTCTGTGCGTCTACTTTAGCGAACCAACACTCGGAGAGCCAATCACCGCAACTTACGCAGGCAGCTCAGCGAATGACGATGCGGAAACATATGTTTACACCAAAAAACGCAGTCTGAGTTGTGACATTAAGCAGTTCAAAACGTTATGCTTGCGTTGCTTAATGTCACAGCTCAGATTGCGTTTTTTGGTCGAAACATATGTTTCGGCATCGTCATTCGCTGAGTTGGCTCCGTAAGTTGCGGTGATTGGCTCTCCGAGTGGTGTGCGTGAAAGTAGACGCTTAGACTTATTTTAGAGTGATGTTGCCCACCAAATTCCGCGGCTGGTGGAAGAAGATGAACAGCCGAATCGCTGCACAGTCGGGAACAACTCCACAAGGAGGAAATCCCGTTCAAAACAACCGATTTCACCGAACGCCGACAGTGCTTATCCAACGAAACAGACCGCCTGCTTCGAGGAAGTTATGCATCTAAGAGCCCCAGTGACGTGGGTCCCAAAGCGCGCGCGTCGATACGATCGCGTCGTTATGACCATTTTCGCATTACATTTCATTCCAGGGGATAACCACTGGTCGTCCATTCTGCGCGCGAGCGACTGCGGCCCCATTATGCCAGTGCGATCCCCAGCAAAGCGAGAATTTCGAGTGGCGCATTGGCAAGCGACGCGGGAATGCTCGGCGAAGCACGACGGGAATGCAGAGAGGCCTGTCCACGTAAAGAGATCGCAGATTACATCGGAAACAACGATGACAGACCAGCGGGGGGCTTTTCTTTCTATCTTTTAAACGGCAATAAATACTTACAGGAAAGTGCGCTGTATGGCTCACGAAAACGTCGGTAGGCCTCTGACAGACAAGGGTAATTCTCGCCCAAGGTGATGCGTGAGATCGGGACTGTAAATATGGTCGCTGCCCGAGCACATCATTGTTGCTCTGCAGTCGGGGAGTTCGAGGCATTAGTCAACAGATATACTCCGAAGAACGATTCACAAAACAAAATGACTAATTGTAATAAACTACGACCTGCATTTTTTAAATCTGCCACTAACTATAATAACGAACACGGCTGTAAACGTCCTTTGCAGGAGAACGGGCACAGCCAAGATACGTAATCCCATTAAAAAAAATAAAGCTCGAGGAGAAATTTTGGGCACAACTGTAGGCATTTACCACTACGCGAAAGTCTAATGGCATGCCATTTTCGTCAAACACCGCGTCACTGAACACCGCCTCATCAAACACCAAACGTCATAAAGGTGTCCGATAGCAAACAGCAGTAGCCTCTATTGTCTCTGTCATGCTGCATGTTTTTTTTGTTTGTTTGTTTGTTTTAAAAGCCTTAGCACGACTGAAAAGCTTTGTAGTTTTGTTAGAAACTTTGAGAGTCCGGCGAGAGAAAATGTTCCCCGCACGAGGACGATATATTTCTTGCGAGGAAACCGAATGCCCCCGAGCAACAGTTACTAAACGAAAACGAGAACCAAGAAATTCGCTGCATTGCACTTCAGAGTGAAATGCTAGCCGCAATAACAACTGCGTCACGCATCGTCCATATTTTACACTCCCTCCTCCCAGCTCCGCAGTCCTCCTACGAAAAACAGAAGGTTCCCACCGATAAGCGAGATTCCGGCCACTTGCAGGTGAAACTAACTGAAACAGAAAGAGAAAAACAGAACAAAAAGAGAGCGTCCGAGCCGCCCACAGCTTTCCGCCCATTGCCCCCACCTTGCCTAATCCCTTCGGTCTGAGAGGCACACGCGAAGATTCCCGAAGACCCACACAAGTACCACAAAAAGTACAATAACAGCCTGGCTTCCTATCGGGCTCGCCAAGGTCACCCGCCGCCCCCCAAACCGCGATAGCCGAAGAATCGAAAAGGCCCTGCCCTCCCCCCTCCCCGAACCTCTTCGTGAGCTAAGCACCCCATATAGCAAAAAGAAAAAAAAAGAAATCTTATCCCAGTACCAAAGACAGAGAGAACAGTTCGCCGACGCCAGCGACCGCAGGAAAGCGCCGGCCGATGCATCTCCGAGGGTCCCTCTTCGATGCGCGCGCGTGCACTGATCGGGAAATCCGAGCACGTTCCGGCGATAAATCGGAACAAAGCAACCACGACGAACTCAGACGACCAAAGCAAGCTACACAGCTCGAGAAGACGAAACCAAACAGGCAAGAAAAGAAGACAGAGCAAAAACCGGCAGGACGACATTTCTGTCTTCGGCGGCGGCACCAGCATTCTTGCGCGGGACACACAGTGGTGCTTATCGAACGAGCGAGCGCCCGAGGGGATGGAGGATTGTCACCCGCTGGCCACCGGCTCTGTCTTCTCCTACAGCCTGCCTCCCCCCTTCCCCCACCTTCCAATAAAAGCGAGTCGACCTCCGAGCCACCCCTGTAAATTGTCCCCGCAGTCAACCGATAGATGGCGCTGCCGCACGACGCTCGCCTCTATTTTTATTTTATTCGTTAATCTGTAATGGCCTCTGGAATTCGCCACAACCGGCACGGAGTAGACAAAAGGGGATGCTGTATTTTATATATATATATATTTTTAGCCATACTGCTTTAGAGACTAGAACAGAAACAAAAACAACGACAGGAAAAGATTCCCTCATCGAAGAGCCTTCGACGAAGGACGCACCATCCAATCCCCTCCGCCGCTTCGTTTACGAGGCACTGCATCTCTTTGTTTGTGTTTTCCTTCTATTATTTTTTTTTTCACCATCCTGTTTTTCTTTAAATTCGGTATACACCAGAGATTGCGGGCAGGTCGTCTGTATCTCTCCCGAAGAATGGGTGCCTTTTTTTAGTGCTATTATTTTAGTCATCGTCGTCGGCGTTGTCTTTCCACCCAGCAAAACCTTCTTGTTTTCTTTTTTTTCAAAGACGAGGAGGTCTGTTAAGGCTGCCGGCGTGCCCGGAGTATCTGGTGGCTCCTTTTTTTTTTTTTTTTTAATTCTTTTACTAATCCAAGGTTAGCCGTGGTGGCTTCTTCTTCGCTTGTCGGAGAACGCACCGGCAGGGTCATTGGGAGGGAGGAGGAGGATCGGTTTGTTTTCGAGCGCCCATTTGTTTCCCGCAGGGTGCGTGATCAGCTCGATGTGTCTCCCCTCCTCTCCTCCTTCCCCTCCCCCCCCCCCCCCCCCCCTACTCTCCTGGCAGCATCGAACGTCCTTGTGCAACGTGCGTGCTCAAGCACTGGATTCCACGTTGATGATTCGAGTTAATGTCGGTTCGTGACACGGAGAAACGGAATACCGGCGACCTTCTCTTCACAAAGTACTACAATGCATGGAATGCAGTATTGAAATACGATAGTTTAGAGTTGTCCAGTAGAGACTAAAGCCCGATTCGCATGGTGGAGCTGGGGCGTCGGGCACCTCAGCTTACCCCAGAAATTTCTTTGCAGCACGAGCGGCACCGCAACTGCAAAATCGCAAGTAAAATCGCACCATCTGAATAAGGCCCTTGCGGGGAGTGGAGGGGAACGCATTGTTTCTCAATTTCCCGCTAAATTTAGCGGGGAAACTGACGCCATGTCCCGTCACTGAATCACGTGACACCCGCAGGACACCGTGGCGTCGCGGTATCGAGTGACCGCAGGTCTCGTGGTGCGATATGAAGTTTCCCGCTAAATTTAGCGGGGAAATTGCCGTCACAGGTTTAGGTCTTCCTAAAACGTGACATGACATCACGGTGACACCCCGAGGACAAGCGATACACTAACGTCACGTCACTTTTTTTCGCTATGTCTAGCGGGGTACGTGAACGAACCGACGAATGTCTGGGACAGGCTTCAAAAACCAGACGAAGGCGGGATTATATCTCGAAATTTCCAGGCTATATACTTGTGGCTGCATTTATGGTATTGTCAGGGACCATTCCCATACGCAGGGCTCGCCGAATCTCGAGCATCTTATTAACGCTCCGCCATCATTGCGTCTGCGACCATTGGCCGATAAGAGTGCCGGAGGGCAAACTACGCGTAGTGGCACAGTGACGCCACTACGCGTTCTTTAACTTGTCAATGACCACGGTAAGTAATTGTACTGCAGGCATGCTCAGACAGCTGGAGCACCTTCTCTTGTCTCGCTTCCGAGTGGACTCGCATCATAGGCGGGCGGCCCTTGGCGGATAGCTCAGGGAAGATCTCTTTCGCGGAGGTCGCATAAGCATATATCCGTTCCTCGGGGAAAGACACACGTATACACGAAACAAAAGAATCCCGAATAGAGGTAGAAGGGGAGCCTAGGGAGGGAGGAGCCAAAGAGGCAACGGGGCGAGTGCGGAGCACCAGCCAAGATGGCCGACACAAGAACGGAGGGCGGAACAAAGGGCGCGGTCATAGACCGGATCGCGAACAAAGAAAGCGACGAGAATGCGCGATGACCACGGCGAGAAGGGCGCCCGCTGAAAACGTCAGCGACCAGGGAGGGGGGCGGAGTCTCGGCGACCCGGGGCTCCAACCACCCGGGGTTCAGCCTCCGAGGCCCGGCCTCCGATCGATCGTTTGCCGTCGAGGCAGGACACTTGCCATCGGCCCCCCCAACGGCTAACAATGCCGTCGGCCAACGTGGCATACTCGATCGTCGACGACGCCTTCCCTATCGCCGTGTGCTCCAAAGCTGCGGTCATCGTACACGAGATACTCTGCACATACTGTATCAGGCGTATTTCTTCCTCGAATGAGACGGGTCCCGCACACTGGTCGTACAAAAGCCGTGTGCAGACACATTCCCTCGAAGCACACGTATGTGTGAAACAAACATGCTCTAAGAAATATATTAAAAAAAAAGGTCTGCGAGTTTGCTTTTTTGCAGAACGCGGAGAACTGTCAATCACGGCGAACATGGGAAGGATTTGAGCGAATGACGAAACAAAAATCACGATTAGACAATATAAAGACAAACAGAAACTACAATGTGCGCATGGGCAATAGAGAGATTTAGAATACGGGTGGGGACATGACTTTGGGTCCCCCCAGGAGTTTGGGGCCCCGAACTGCGCAAGCGCATAAACCCTGCACAGGCGCAGAGCGAAACATCAAGCTGCTCGGGGGACCCAAAGCGCCCTGCATACATATTTTCAGATATATTATCGTATTCTGAGCTTCGCTATTGTCTGGCATACTTGTATCGTTCGCCGGTTGTCCCCTCCGTGTACTGCAAGAAAACGAACTCACCGACATTTTTTGCATGTGTGTGCGGAGTTCGTTCGATGCCCCCCACTCTAAGAAATCCAGTGCGCCCACTTTGACGCAAAAACGAGAGCCAATCGCCACAGCCTATGGAGCAAGTTCGACAAATGATGAGGGTGAAAATATGTTTACACCTAAAACATACAGTATGGGATCTCGCGGCTTCTAAAAGCATATAGACCGGTGCACTAACTTCAAAAACAACACGTCGAAAAAAGAAAAAAGAAATCAACGGGACACCAGGGTGGGTGGTAGGCTTGTACGGTACACATAACAACTAATCAAACTACTCGCAGTCGATTACTTTTTAAGTAATTTTAAAATAGTTTTATTACATATTTACTACGAAGTAATTACGAGAGTAATAATTTTACTTTTGGAAGTGCAAAAATTACTTGTAACAGTTACTTTTTTGTCCTGTCGTATTTTACGGCGCGTTAGTACGAGTTTCCTACCAGGAAATCCTCAAACCGAATCTCCGACGGCAGGACGGTTTACCAAAATTCTCAAGTTAGCAAGATATATGTAGGTCATGAATCGGCGTTTCTAATCCAAATAACGGACAGTGCGAAATACCCGTTTTCAAGCCGGCAGAATACTCTGTCGGTTTATACATCTGAAGTAATCGGAGAAAAAAATGGTTACTTTTTCAAGTATCGGACAATTACTTTTCGTCTAGAGTAATCGAGTAATCTAATTTAATACTTTTTAAGCGAGAGTATATTTGCAATTGTAATCAATTTCTTTTTTTTCCGAATACCGCGTGCGAGACAGGCCCGTAGGTCTAATCATACAACGAACGAAGCACTCTGAACTGATGCCTCGCTCCCTTTTGGACGGAGAAATATTTCGCTAAATAAGGACACATGCGTTCCAACAATCTTTCGTGCTTCGTTTTTTTTCTTTTTTCCTTTCCTTGTACTTGACAATCCTCCTCTCCCTTTTTGGAGCGCGATCTCTCCAACGAGAAACCGCTGCTTGTCATGCAAAAAGAAAGAACACCACACGGGTACGTTTCAAGAGTTCAAAGCAAAGACGAATCCTCGAACACAGCCAGCCAAAAAAGTAATACGAAAAAAAAAAAAGAACTATTACGGTAGAAGAAAAAAAGAAAAAAAGATAAAATAAACAGCGAGCGGACGCCTCGGAAATTAGATTGTCGCCGCAGCCCATTCTAATTAGCAAAAATTAAAAGCCCCTCAACGTCTAACTTCCTCTCCATTCGCGCTCACCGCCGTCTTCATTTTTCGTTTATTTTTCGTGAATATCATTATCCTCTGTTTTAAGGTGCATTCATCTCTCTGACGAACGTCGAAAATTAAAAAAACAAAAGCACCGTTCACTCTTCTATTTTCTATTTTTCGCGTACTGCATGTGTACACTTACTCATGTCCTTTTGTGTGTGTGTGTGCGTGCGTGTGTGTGTGTGTTTTAGCGAGAGTTGAAAGCTATCTCGTGTTAAAGAGAGTCTTTTCGTATTAACGCCATTATTGTGTTTTGTTTTTAGTTTTAGTGTGTGCTTTCGGCCACCGCCACGAGCTCAAAACTTAAACCGGTGCATCGACAAAAGAATAAACCAAAAACGACAACAAGAAAACGGTGCAACGTGAGGTAACAACAAAGCAAAAATAAGGAAGAAAGAACTGCGATCCTTCTTAGAACTTACACAAAATGAACAAAACACAGACGTAACAACAGCAAGTGTTTAAATTGCCAAGAAATAAACTAAAGGGATCCTAATAAACAGCAAATTTGCGAAAGCTGGCAGTGTATACTAGTGTTTATACATTAAGCTGCGCGGTGAGCTGCTCTAAGCTTCAGCCCGTTTGCTGAAGCCTCCGCATAAATGCCGGTGGATCTGCAGAAACAGTGCCGCTCGCTAAATGATGACTTGAGGGGGGGGGGGGGGGGGGGGGGGGTCTTGTTACCGAAAGTATTACTCGTAAACGCGGGAAGCAAACTACGCGAGAGTTGAAAAAGAAAAAAAAGAGTAGTATAAAAAAACAATGTCCGACGAGGGGTAAGGAACGAAAACGCTGACTGGGACCCATCAAGTGAGCTGGCCAGGGAAGAAAAATGGGTCGTTCTTTCTACCTGTGTACCACGAAAATTAAAAATAAAAGAAAAATTAGTAAAGTAAAACGATAAACAAAAAACAAAAAAGAAGATAGAAAGAAAGAGGATAGCGCACGATGTCGACGTTTAATTTAATTCCGCGCAATGGCGGGAAAGAAAAAAAAAATAAACGAGTCTCTCGCGGGAGAAAGAATTTCCGCGGAATTAAGTACGGCAAAAGCGATTTGCGGTGGGCACACTTTTCTCGGTGTGCGAAATTCCGAGTTCAGGCTTCGCTCGCGCACCTTTATGCGCCACTGCAGGGTGAGCTATAGGGACAAGGGTAAGTTCGTGTTAAAATATGTTATCTTCTAATTTGTCGAAGAGAAATACGAGAGTCAGTGCATTTTTGTTTGCTTAATGGTGAAATAGAGAAACGTGGACTACACTCACTGTGAGCTTAATTAAGGCGGGGCGTATAAGTGGCTTAGCAGTAATATGTTCACGTTTCTTCATTTAATATCGTTTTTTTGGGCCTTTTCATGGGACAATGCCGCCATCTGAATGACTGCTAAGCGATACTGGGCCGGACTGTTAGTGACTGAAGAAGAAACGCTCATAAACTACACCACACACACGCACACAAAAGTAAAAACAAAAGTAGGAGCTAGGGCTGTTTTGGTAATATTCGTTTAGAGATCGAAGGAACAAAGAAGCAGCCTTTGACCATCATTGTCTTTTTGTGTCAAGATTACAGCAAAGTTTATTTGCTACCTTGCTCTCTGGGCCATCACATTTAAATGATATAGAGAGGGAGATTAGAATGCTAAGTGTGCAAGGAGTGTCGTCTTGATCTTTATGATGGGTCATGATTACAGTCGAGAAGATGACTACTGAGCGATGTGTGCAAATGTAAAAGAAATACGTGAAAAACGATTACGACTTTATATACAGAGTAAGAGAAGATGTCCAAAAGTTGGGATCATTTTTTTTTTCCAGTAAATTAAAAAAATGGAAACAAAACTTTTTTTAATAAATAAATAAATAAAAAAAAATGGCAACTGTGGTTTTCGAGTATGCTGGGCGAATTCAAACGTCAAACACAGCTAACCAAAAATAATATTTTTTTTTCTTCTTTTCTATTTGCGCATTGCTTGTTATTTTGAGAGCAACGAGGTTGGATGTGGGAGTAAATAACGAGAAAAAAAAAAAACACAGTATAAAAATAAAACTAAATAAACGTATAAGTAAAAAGTAGTGCGAATGCAGTTCCCGAAAACATCCTGCGCCCACACACACACTCAAAATCACGGAGCACTACTTAGCGATGTATCGCCACTTATACTAGGTGGAAGCAAGATGCGGGCAGACCTTGGCACTATATATTCGCTAAGCCGATACTGACACAGGCCCCTCCAATTCTAGAGCACAAAAATATTTCGTTCGAAACGTTGTATTTGTGTGCTTATCTAAAAAGCAACATTCCAAGTGAGAGCCCGTATCGGTACACCGAACTCCCATTCGAGGTCCCCCTCGAATATGCGTTCTCGATCGATACAAGAAAGGGCGACCTTCAAGACGTCTAGTGTGGCTAGAGTTCAGAGCATCTCGAACCGCTCGATTGAGGTCACGTGGCTTACGTGGGGCCGCCTTTGCAATATAAGCTGCGAGGAGGTGACAAAAACGTGGATCGTTCGCAAGCGTCTCCCCCCGCTTTCCTCCCCTCCACGCAACAACGCGACGCGTACGGGTTGGCGACCACTCTGCTCACCCAGGAGGCGCCTGCTATTAAATTGCAAATGTTCTCTCCATGGCTCGAGTTGATCCCTCTCTTAAGTCTCGGCTCTCCAAAGAGGCCTCGAGAAAGCAGTGCCAGGAGCGCGGAGACCGGAGCGCTCAATCCGTCAACCAAGGTCGCTTCGCGATTACAAACAAGGTAACATCCGAGTGCTCCGCATTCGTTTGTTATGAATTTGGCACCTCGACCAAACGTGATCGGCCTACGTCACGACGGCCGAGCAACGTTGGTGGAGCAACGCCGAGACCCGTTTCAAGGGCCCTCCATCGATATACGTGCATCGCTTCGCAAAGCGTTGCTCACAGATGGCGCAAGCTACCACCCGATACAACAAGCGGGGAATCACAACCGGCATTCATCCATTTGTTTGTACTTACAGAAGGCACGGTTAGCGCGGTTACTCTTCCTGCGCTCCGGCGTAGCGCCTTCGGCGTCTTGATTTTTGCGCCGTTGCTAAAAGATTTGCCCTACGCTGGAACATTAAAAATTTTCCAGAAAAACAATTCACGTAATGGCCGGAGGCTCACGAATCAGTAGTGATCGTGGTCAGTGTTTCAGGATATCTATTTTAACGTGAAACGTTCTTTAACTAGTTGCTCCGGATTCCGTGAAGTTGCATTTCGTGAATCCGCATATTGTGAAGCCGGGGCCTGTGACGTCCCATAATGCAACGCACGCAGTGTGGCATCATGGGAAGTCGCAGACCTACGCACCAATTCGCTTTTTCCGCTAAAGTTAGCGGGGAAGGTAAATTCTCGTATAGGTTTGTGGCGTCTCGTAATGCGACGCGCGCAGTGTTGCAACACTGGACATCACAGACCCCACACTAATTCAGTTACTCCGCTAAATTCAGCGGGTAAGTTACATTGGTGTATAGGCCACATGACGTCATTTTCCCTCTAAACTTAGCGGTAAAATAAACATTCCGTGACCAACACAACAATTCAGTTTTCCCCCTAAATTTAGCGGGAAGATTGACGTCACGTGACCTGGTGGCACTTGGTGCTAGAACGTGTCACGGATGCAACGCAATCGCCCAGCAATATACCGTACAATTTTTTTTTCGTTAATCGGTCAATGAACGCAGGTTGAATTGTATCACGAAAGATTGATTCGGTACAATGAAAGTTCCTTTTCTCAGCAGAAATAATCCGCCTACACATTACGCATTCTGAAATTCCTTTTAAACTGAAATTGCATTACATTTTTCTGTGCTCATCGTAGAAAATTTGGTTGAAAACCCGCTGCATATACCAAAAGGGAAAAATAATTGAATCCAGTTCTACCCTCAACACGTAGCAATATATATATATATATATATATATATATATATATATATATAGCTTAACCATGCTTTATGTTGAAATACGGCTGCTCTCGATATCTGGAATCCTAAAATACTTACACGTTCACAACTGCAAAGGATTTTAATCATTGTGTGCAAGGTAGTTTTATTTTTAATATATAGTCTTCAATACAAACTTATGATTGCCGCCAACATCTATTCGTTTCTAGGAAAAAAAAAACTATTCATCAACGTTTGTCACTGTAGACGTATACTGTCACAGAATAGGCTATTTTCGTGTCAGCGACAATTTAATCCGTCTCTGACAACTTAACAAGCGCAGGGCGTGTCTTAACTTCGCTCACGCTTCGTGCGTCTCTTTGACTGTGAATGACTACAGTTGATTTGATTGCCGCAGTCGCCTCTGTCGAACACGAGGCTGGGATATATACTTGCGAACCGCCTTAAGTACAACAACGGTGACGACACGCCGTCGGTCAATGGTACGATATTATGAAATCAGCTCTATGATTAAAAAAAAAACTATCCTACCTGTTTTTTTTTTTTTTTTTTTTTCTTGCGCCACGTTTGCGAATCTATATTCGAATCGCGGAGCCGTTCGTCGACTTGGAAGGAATCGCTTGCACACCCGACGCGCGTGTCGCGTTTCTATGGGCTCGATCAAAATAGAAGGAAGGATGGCAACGCCCTGCAGAGGCCGAGATAATACCAATATAATAACAATAGAATAACAATAGAATGAAAGGAGCTTTTGTTTTTTAATCAAATGTCAAGGACTCAGATGTTTTACTTGTCATTTCGAATTGCCAGCACGATAGGCGTCTGACTCTCTATATTTCTCAGGAGTAAGGTGACCATTGTGCTCTACACTGTAAAAAAAAAAGGAAAAAAATAGTTTTTTTTTTTTTTTGCAGAACACGAGGAGAGGGACCCCAGAGAGAACAGTAAAAGGCCGAGAGAATGACGAAGCTATGAATATGATTAATAGGTCACAACAATACGATGTGCGCAGTAACAATGACCAAGATGTTTCAGTTGATCCAGCGTACTTACATTGCTGTATTTTTGTTATATATATATGCAATTGTGTTGTGAATTTCATAATTCCCTGGCTTTCAAAAAAATGACGATTGAAAGGGTTGTGGTGGCATGCGCGGCGCTCATATTTCGTGGAAGTGAGATACTACGCATGCTCAGAACGCTTTCCACGGAACAGGAGACAAAGATGGCAACGCGCAGTAGGCGATTATTGGAAAAAAAAAGGGTTCCTGGCCGGCTTCATTCTCAGTGTTCGTGCGTATGGCGCGTGATTTGCTCGCTTTTCGAAGCGACGAACACGCGCGTGCTGCGCTGAGGAATTGTATATACTGGAAGTGTATTTGTAAGACCTTTTCACCGTCCGTCGCATGGGCGCTGCCACACGCATCTGCACACAAAAAGCGCGAACTTCCAGCGAATGTGCACCGAGCAATTCGGTCTCACCGTGCGAAATTTCCGAGGCGTTATCTTTCTCTAAAAATATAAGTAAAAGCAAATCAAGCTTGCCGAAGTCAACGTTTGGCCTGTTCGCAGACGACCGAATTAGCGACGCTATTGACTTTTGCCGCAATCTCCCAATAGGCACAGCGAGCAGACGATGCACTCTGTTGCCTGCTCGCGGCGCCTATCGGGAGATGGCGCCACAAGTGAATTCGGAGCACAAGTTCGTCTGCTTCTTGCACAAGGGTTGCCGTGCTGCCAGAACGACGAGCTCTTATTGGCTGATTGAGAAAAACAGTGGGTAGAGCTCAAGGCATTTAGCGTTGAGGTCTACCCACTGTTCTTTCAATCAAAGCCAATCAGAGCTCCGCGTCGTTCTGACGTCACCGCAATCCCAACGGAAGAAGCAGACGACTTGCTCTCTGCATAGCGTCGCTAGCTCCGTCGTCTGAGAACGCGGTCATTTTTTACTTTAACAAGTTTTTTTGCCCTCTTTCTTTTCGGGAAGAGTCTTTATATTTCACATAATAAGAATGACCTGCTCGGTGCACACTCGGTGAAAGTTTGAACTTTCTATGTGCAGGCGCCGATTTTTTCTGCTCGCTTTTCATTAGAAGGTCCGCTTGGGACAGCCTATATATTTTGCTGTGATTAGGTGTCTTTGTGTTGGGCAAAGAAGTGAACTCAGAAATGTTTTTAAAGTATATAACGTAAACAATACACGATTGAAAAAAAATATATATTACAAAAACTGACTGAAAAAAAAAATCTATTCGCGGAAACTTGGTTAGGGAGTCGAAGCCTCAAAGCACCGTGAAACCAAAAGATCCGTTCACGATTAATGTTAAAAGGTTCAACAACTGCACGTGCACGTGAATGTATATGCGTGCACGTGCACATTTTCCACCGCCTACAATAAATACGCTACACGAAAGAAGGCCGGGAAGTGACGTCGCGACGACTATGTTCGGAAGAGTAATCCCACGACGCACATGCGTACAGCGTTGACGTGGTTTTCGCCGCTGTCTTTAAGCTATTGGTCATGTGTTTTATACAAAAAGAAAAAAAAACAAAAAAACTTTGCTTTACAATTTTTGTGCTTTGTTATAAGAGGCACGAACACGAAAGGACGGCCCCATTTGAACGTATACGTGCTCGAGCCAGTACTTCCCAGAACACTACATGGAACTATTGAGATCGAGAATGATTATATTCTGTGTACTTAAAATGGTGCGTCCCCCCACTCTCTCTCTCTCTCTCTCTCTCTCTCTCTCTCTCTCTCTCTCCCCCCCCCCCCCCCCCCCCCGAAGAAGAAAGACAAAAAAAAAAAAAAGACTTATTAAAGAGGTTGTAAACAATAACTCTTCGACAGGTGGGCTGCTGCAGTGACTTTATCGAAACTCTATCCGCACCTCATTTCATAGCGATAATATTATATAATATAATGGTGTATGTTAGTATTAAAACAACAGACGATTAGATAGTCACAGAGAGGTTAAGAACAGCAGGGTGGTATTTCAGTTGTGCTGCCCTCAGCGCCAGCTTCCTACTTTTAATAGCGCCTCGGCGTCTCGCGGGCTTTGAGGGTGCACACGCAGCCTAAGCACGGAGGAAGGCAACGAGCGCTTACTGCAGGCCAGGCACCTGAGAAAGACGCCCTGCCGTTCTTATCGTGTCAGCGGCAGTAGTTAACAGCAAAAAAAAGTTCCAGGTTCCTTGTAACGCGTGTTACCCTCTCCATTGAAACAACACATCAAGGCGTCCGTAGGAAAGAAAGAAGAGAGAAAGAGAGAGAGAGAGAGAAAAGAAGGAGAGATGTGTGGAGCAGGAAGAAGTTCAGTTTTGTGAATGAGATGAGCTACCATTTAAAGATAGAAACGCTATCTAGGAGAAACCGTACGCACGGGTTGCGCGACGAAAAAAGAAGACCATACTGAGAGAGCTTAAACATGAAACAAAAGTAAGAATAAAAAATCATCCGACACGTAGGGAAATGGGAGGAGAAAAAAAAAATGCATGCATGTGTGTGCCGAGTAAAAAAAAAAGGGGGGGGGGGGGAGTTCGCATCCGTCTCCACATTTGGCGCTGTGGGCCCAACTCGTCGTTCTGCTTCGCCTTGAACTTCCGAGGTTATAACCCTCGCAAGCCCTTATACACAACTCACGCCCGTGTTTGAAACGCCGCGATGCGCCGTCCCGAAAACAATGAAATAAAACGGAGTAGCGCTCACCCCTATGCGAATTTGCGAACGCAACACTTGGCATACTCAGTCACTTTTTGATAAAGTCAAGAGACCATAGGGAATAAATACTGACATGCAACAATAACTATACAAGATTAAAATTTTTAACGTTGAACACTTTTTATTCCCAGCTATGTATTTACACGTATTGATTGCGACCCAGTAGCGTAGCCAGGCAGTTCTTTCAGGGAAAGGGGGGCGGGGGGGGGAGGGGGGGGGGGCGGAGGTGGCTTTTGTGTTGACCAGCGAACGAAAAATAGCATGCAATACCACTGCTGCTGTTGTTCCAACAAACCAAAGGTATTCAGAAGTCGGTGGGGACCTCTGGTTTAACCAACGTTAACTTATAAAAAGCTAGGGCGTGGAAGGAATGAAATAGTAAAAACGCGCAGCGAGTAAAGGTCACTTGGGGCCGCGTAATGCACCGGAATTTTAATGCATTTTAGTATTTGAAGAGCTTTGTGAGACGCCATCAGAGGCACGGTGCTCGGGCGCGTCGCTTTAGAAGGTGTTTTTCCGTGGCGCTCGTGGAAAAGCCAAATGACTGAAATCCTCAAATGCCTAGCTCCCAGTTCTTATAAACAAAATTATACTCTTAAAGGTTTCGAATTTTACGGCCCAGCATTGATTTATGCGTGATCGCAACTTTTATAAATAAAAGAGGAGACACGATTAGCTGAACACGCGACGAAAAACTGGCGATCGGGCTACCTTTCTCCGGGCGTTTCACGCCCCAGAGTTTTTACCTAATTTTTATTAGATAGGCTCTTAATAATTTACACCTTTCCAGCGGTTATTATCCTGGCAAATAATGCTGGGTCACTGAGATGTACATGCATGAGTAGCGTCTGATATTCCGCAAGAAAATAGCATCTTCAGAACGCCTTCCACGACAGAAATGAGAGCACCCCAGCGAGAGTGTTTATTGTAACTACAATATAATGCGAATTATTCATATTAGGATACTAAAAGGCCGCATGACAATCTGAACAAGCCTATCCGACTTGTCCCGGCCCCGGAATGAGGAGTACGGAGTCAGCCAAATGCCACAGGCTCCGTACAAACATAACTCATCTTCTCCGCTTCCAGATCTCGCACTGCCGCCAGTGACGTCCATGCAAAACCACGTATATAGCTCTCCTCCGTAATTCCCAGTACGGCGTCCGAAGCCGGCGGAGCCGTTTCCAACAGACGGAACGGAACACACCAACAACACGCCCGAGAGACAAGATCAACAACGCGGCGACAGGGTCCGCGCGCGATGCTCCTTTCGACCCTGAGCTGACAGTCTGGTCGGAGCCATGGGTGCTCGTTAGACAAGTCGTACGTCTATCTTTGGCCACGTGATCACGCTCCTTCCGCCCATACACGCACGAATAGAGGGCGGGGTCAGGTGAGGACAGGGAGGCGTTTGATTGGCCCGGTGAGTACGTATAGCTCCCATCGTACTGTTAGCTTTGGGGTTTGCGCGGAGTGTGCACTGGCTTCGTTTTCTCTCCTTCTTCACATCAGCCTTTGCTCTACATTGCATCCTCTCCCAAAACGCTCACACGTCTTCTTTTTTTTCTTCTTCTTCTTCTGGCTGGGACTCATTGACAGGCCCGGGTGGTTTCTGTTCTGGGCCCGCTGACGGTGTTGGGAAGGCTGAGTAGGACGAAACGGCCCCCGGGGTTCCTTGAAGCAATCGGGTGGATCCCGGTTCGTGGAACCACCAGCCGAGGCAGCAACCCCGTTCTCGCTCAAAGCGTAGACTCGCTTGTTTTTTTGTCGACCCTCTCCTTTCGCTTTTATTTCGCTTTGTGGGGTCTGTTGTCTTTTGTAGGCGTACGCAGTTTGTATTTTTGTTTTTTTCGAGTCTTCCCCGAGTCCGCTACTCGAAGAAACGCCATCCCGGAAGCCATCTTATAGTTCGCGCGTGGCGAAACGTCGGCTGCAGCTGAGAGCGTCAATCAGCGGGAAACGCTCTCCGTTTAGATGCGAACCTGGAAATATTTTTATACAATATATTTTTATTTTATACGTGGTTAATCAAAGATTACTCCTATAAAAATGTTGCCGTTTAAACCGAAGATAACAGATTCTCCGAGGAAAACATCACCACCACTACCACAACCACCAGCACAAGAACAACAAAAAAACCACCACCAATAACAACGAGAAACAGCCCGTCAAAAAGCGGCACACGTAAACGACGAAACCAGGCAGAACCGTTGTACGTCGCGTCGGAATGGAATTATGTGGGATCATGGACTTCGAGTTTTCTGGTGCGCCATTTAAGGCAACCTACGGCTTTTCCAGGCGTCGTACGAAATGTTGAACATTTTGTCGTGCCTGTGTCTAGGCCATTAAAGTGGCCGTGCAATTAAAGGGGCCGTGCAACGATATTAGGTAGGAATGTTTCTGATTTAACATCTGCTGTAGGACCCGAGAATACTCGAACGCAACGTCACTGCCCAAGAAGCGTCTTAATCTTGGTGGAGTTCCGAGGACAAAAGCGGACCTTTTCTTTCAATCTCTCCTTCGCAAAACTTGATAACGCAGCTGCGGGGACAACGCCAATAATGCGAATCCCGGGACTGCGTCATCGAGCTTCGCGATCCCCGCTATGACGATACTTAAATGCGGCTTGTGCAGTGAACACGAGTCGCTGCGTAGGCACTCAAATTTGGCTCGTGCCAATCAATGCCTCGGCACGACATGCATTCGGGATTGGGCTCGTGTCCAATCGCTGGGAAACCTTAATACTCGACGCGTGCCCTGTGCTCTGCCATCCCCAGCGCGGGGCTATATGTTGAAAAACATTGCTGGCATATAATCGTCTCCAAACCAAATCACGAGGCCGCTTGTTCTGGCTTTAGGTTGAAGGAATAAACGTTGTTCGTTTTTCTCAGATTTTTTTGTTTTTTTTTTTGTTTTCGGGTAACAATGCGTAGAGAGAAAAAAAAAAACAATATGTGTTTTATAGGGCATAAATGTCAAGGAATATTTCCAAGCTGTATTTATGAAAAGTACAAAAAATGTTACATCGCCCCTTTAATCGTGCCGTATAAGTAGCCCACTTGGTTCCAACATGAGATAATTTCCTTTAAGCCGGGGTCCCATTGATCATACACCGAACAAACGACAGTCTGGTAGAGACCAGTCACTGCGATATCCGTGGTTCGAATGCCGCGTGCCAAGTTTCTCCTTGAATCAGTTTCCATGATGCATTCGAAGCACGGATCTCGCGGGGACCCGCGTTCGAGTTTTTCGTCTTTTGTATGCTGTGGGAGCAGCCTGACCCCAGCTCCAGAAGGATATTCTGACTGGACGTGAACGCTCAAAGCTCGTGCGATGCCGAAAAGTGGATGCCCATGCTGAAGCTCATGCTCGGTCAGGAAAACTGAAAGATCGCATCGCTCTTTAAAAGGTCTAAGTGACTGTACAGCGGAAGTAATTCACGTGTATTATAATAAAGTAGACAATAGTGGTGTGCGTATGCTTAGACGGGGGGCGTTAGCCAGATTCCGTCTGCTGTCTCCGCAGCAGATAAGAAATTTCGTCAGTGCAATAAGACCGCTAGCATTGGGTCTTCAGCGTGTATCACGCAGTAGTCATGCACGACCGCACGCCGGTACGATGCTCAGTCAGATCGAAAGGGGGTGGGCGTTGAGCCCCAGGAAGTTGTGCGTTCTGCGGAGCGAGCTTTTGCTCAACGCTCTCTCAGCTGCGGTGTGTTAACACACTCGGCCACAGATCGCCCTGTAATTAAGCCATTTATAGTATGATTTTGGCAAGAGCGTAACGTTGCAGGCCTGTTCTTCTATCTACGAGTGTTTTGGTCCTCGAGTAAGTCTATGGTCCGCTTTTACTGCAATTCAAGAAGGAGTCTTTCTATTCAATCAAAGAAGTTTGGGCATCGCCGCCTGGCGGATTTCCGTTGAAACTACAAGCTGAGAATCCGTCGTATTTCAGCAGGCATGAGGTGCCTGCAGCGCCAAACCTAAACTATCAAATGCACCGCAAAAGACAAAAAAACACAACCGCTGTTTAGAGGGCACCAGGGTATATATATATGACGCTAACCAGCTAAATCGCCGGGAGCACAGGCCGGCTGCCAATCCTCGAACGTCTCGCGGCGATCTGTCAACGCCGTTGCGAAGCGTTCGAGTACGCTTCTTAACTAACCACTCCTAACAAGCGACCTTCAGCGACCAAAATGGCAAGTTTCGTGCCAAGGAAACGACATTCCGTTATCGCTCCGAGATATACGCCACGCATACCAGCGGATTTCCCTGATCGCTCCATTAATCCGACATTTACATTTTACGCTCTAGTTGGGAGTGTGAGCGTATACCTACCGCCGAGCGCCAAGAAGCGTCCTGAAAACGCTTCGGGCCGTCTTGTCGTCACGCGGTAAGACAGCGACGGCAACCGCTTCGTTGTACGAGATAAATATCGCCCTCCAGATTGCCTCTCCCTTGACAAAATATAAGTATATAAATGACTAAAATATTGCAAGTAGAAAGCAGGGGAATTCAAATAAATCACAAAAAAAAAAAGGAAAGGGGGTGGCAAGACCCTGGACACACATTTGCGGCAAATAAAAGATAAAATAAAAGTACAACAAAAGATCGCATCGGGATCAGTTCTGACAAGCGCTAACAAAGCTCTTATCAGGCACTATATATTCTTATCTCGTAGAGTTGTATATAAAGCTTAATTGAAATGCAAGCGTTATGTTTATGCACGAAACAGCGCACGCAAGGAATCACTGGCGACATCTTTACAGAGGCAGTGAGCGAAGCAACTTAACTGCCGGATTGGGAAGTTTTATGAAACGCCATACTTAAAAACCCTGCATAAATGTTTTTCTTTCTTTTTTTTTACATGTGTGGTTGCAATGACATGAAGAGATTTCTGCGATGCGTAAAACGAAGACATCTTTCATGGCCGTTCTCGAAACCATTTTGTCAATATCTTTTTAAGATCACCATTAACGCTGAGCCTTTTCATAGCTATTTCATCCTGCCAGCGTCAAACTGAAAAGAGAGACGCGAACAAGGATACAGTCTGTGTTTCGACGTTGACAGTCGTTCAGATTACGGAAAACGATACACATGAGCAGTATTCACGCGAGATGCCTTCGCTGCCTCTAGATAGGTATTTGATTGAACTCCTGCAGTATTCATATACAAGTTTTATCTCCATCGTTTGAATATCTTTAATCTATATTGCCCACCAAAAACGACGAGAAACGTAAGTCTTAAACTCGATCAACCAACATTAATTATCTCTAGGACTTTCTTTGTATATAATGCTGCTCGCAGCGCCCGCGAATCTTTTTGCTATTTTTTGTGCGTTGCAGCGAAACACAATACAGGGCTAATAAACCGGGCTTCGCAATAAATCAGTGGGAAAAAAAAAGTCTAGAAAAAATGACGACTAAACCTTAAGAGAGCGAAACAGAAAAATCGCACTTCTTAGTTTCTTATCTCTATTCAGCACGTCCTTTTTGCGAGGAACCTTGGCAAAAGCGGAAATGAGATAGTGGAAGGGCACAAAAAAGCCACCACAGAAACGATATATAATGAAATGAATCGGCCGCAGATCTTATTTGGCTCAACAAAGGAACTCTTGGAAACACGCTCCGATACAAAAACCAGTTTACTTTTTATTATTTGCTGTCTCTCTCAAAATAAATAAATAAATACATCAAAGCGGAAAGAAGGTGAACGAATGTCACGAATTACGCGCGTGTTTGTATTACAAACGAACCCAGTCTAATGGCCGTTGCTTCGTGGCTTCGACCGAACGCTACAGTCACGTGAGCCATTTCACGTTATTATCGTTTCGTTTTCTTCGCTTTTTCAATTCGACATTTGTCCTTATCGAGTTCGATTAATAGTCCGCTTCTTAAAGATGCCAAAGTACTTTTATCTAGCATTGAAAAAGATAAACTTATGGCGTGTTTTTCACTCAGAAGAGACAAAAGACTTTAAAACCCTTTTGCTTCAAGGCCAAAAATAGTGATACTTCGAAATTTTTTAAAGAGAAAGAGCTTAAAATGACGACCGGAATATTACATGATGTTAATGTTTTTTTGTTTTTTTTTGCCTTCCAGCTTGCCGGGTCAATCAATTGATTGGTGGCTATCACGCGAGTAGTTGGGAGGCACCTTCTCATAATGCTGTTTGGCAGCCGAAGAGTGAGCTTCGGTAACACTAATCATAAATTTAAATGCAACTGTAACAAGAAAATAGGGCGTTTTTTTTTTTTTAATTTTTTGTTAAACGCTGCCATATTTTTTATATATATATAAATCCTGCCCCCTTACATCTTGTGGAACTAGCCTTTAGCTCTGAACCTGAGCAATCAGGCCTATACGCTGTTATTAAACTGTTTTCTTCACATGTTATTTTGCTGGAATAGTCATAAATAGATGAGTGACTCGAACAAAGTGTTACTTCTGGAGTAACGATCTGTTCAAGTTATTTTTCTTTAGAATCGAGGGGGCGTCATCAAAACTACCATGAAAAGCGCTCGGTTGGGGCCCTAACCTCGGCGGTGACCATGAAAAGTGCTCGCTTGAGGCCCTAACCTCAGCAGTGAAGCCCGATAGCCAGCCAAACACTGTCGAACTACATTTTGATTAGTCTTTCTAGCGCGTTGATGTTCTGATTTCAAAACGTTTTAGGCGAAGAACGTTTGCTGCCAATACTTTCCGGGTTTTACCCCTGGGTCACTAAACTCGTCAAGCACAAAGTTGGGGCCAAAGTTGAGGGAGCGCACTGATTGGCTTATCACGACGATGACTTCGCGTTTTTTTCGCCGCGTCCAATCGGCGCACTCCGCAAACTTTCGGCTCCAACTTTGTGTTTGACAAGCTTAGGGCCCCCGGCAAAGTTGCCGGACAAAACCGATGCATCCCACAACGTAACGAAGCCAGGACGAATGCCATTAGAAAGAAAGGGAAATAACATCGGTGGAAACGTCAAAAATAAATATAATACAAAAAACGCCAGCAGATGAACGCAGTGTGCGCGTCGTCGGCGGCGAAAGTCTCGAGTCAGCGCGGCGACTCGTCTCCCGCAGAGAACGAGCAAGCGTCAGGCTTATCAGAAGGGAGGCCCTAGTTCCTCCCTGCCCCTATTGGACGGCTCGGGTTCAAGGCCATCGGGTCCGATAAGCCGGCTCGGTCGAAAAATATATAAATTTAGACCGACGTCAGTTGGAGCCACGCTGGCGCTCGCTGCAGTGCGAGCAGAGTCACTGGATATGTTATACAGTATATAGTGTAAAGCGCCGTTCACACCCTTGCGACCGAGTACGACCGAGAGAGACCAGACCGGATTTTAAGCCTTTTGCGACTTCTTAGGACCGGATGCGCGGCAGCGGAGCTGGTCCTAAGAGGTCGCAAGAGGCTTAAAAACCGGTCTCGTCTCTCTCGGTCGAAGTCGGTCGCAAGAGTGTGAACGGGCCTTAACCCATTCCCTTTTGTTGCTCCTCCCCGATTGGTTGACGCTGACGTCGCTGATCGATTTTATCGCGAAACGGTTGTCTAGAACTCTGCACTGTCTGAGGCGTGTATCTTCCTTGTTTGACGGTCGTTTCCCGTCGGTCACACGAAAAAAACTGTTCGCGGACATGTCCGAAATAGACTTGCTTGAGGCGCGTCCGAAAGATAATTCAATCGCGATGTCTGCTGCGAATATACCGTGCCCTTTTCTTTACGCATTTTAAGCGGGACTGCGGCTTAAAGCCGGGCTTACACCGTTCATATATCGTAAATAAAAAACCGTCTGCAAACACGATTCGCCGCAATATCCGTGGTTCGAATGCCGCGCGCCAAGTTTTCTTCTTGAACTCATTTCCATGCGGCATTTGAAGCACGGATCTCGCAGTGACTCGCACTCGAATCTGTTTTGCAGGCTATATTTTGCACGATGTATAAGCAGTGTGAATTCCTGGCTTAAAGGGAAGCTCGAAATAATGCGGAGCGCACGCAGGTCGTCCGCGTCTTGCTCAGCGATTGTGGTGACGTCACAACGACGCCAAATTCTGATTGGCTTTGATTGGGAGGATAGTGGGTAGACCTCGATGCTAGATGACTCGAGCTTTACCGACTATTTTCTTCGATCAGCCAATAAGAGTTCGACGATCTGACATTATCGCAACCCTTGTGCAAGGAGCAGAGGAACTCGCGCTCCGCACAATCACTGACAGTCGAATCAAATTATTCGGGTAATCACCATTTGATTCGAATTCAAATGAATAGTTGCACACCTGTATACTCAAAACGATGGAAATCTGGTTACTGATGAGCGCCACGCGAGACATTTTTTTAATTCGAAACAAATGGTAGGTGCCCACGAAGCCATACTTTCGATAATCGGCGCTCCCGATCGCCGGGAAACCCCACCGATCGGTCAGAGCACTTCGATCGAGACGGGACATCTCCGTTCCCCAAACAGCAAGCCGCGCCGTCTCCGCCGCCTAGGGGCGTATCAGGAAGGAACCGAGCCCCACGGCGCGTTCTCCAGCATCATCTCGGCCTTCGCCGTCGCGGTATCTCGCCAGCTATGCGGCCAAGCGTGCTAAGAGAGACGGAACGAGCTAGCTCTCGTCACCCGCCGCAACCGAGCAGCCAACGGCATCGTCCTCTCTTCCAGCGTGCCAACCTCGGGAGAGAAAAAAAAAAAAAAAGAAAAGACGAACACAACGGAACGGACGACAATAACGCGCGCAGTTGCAGCCAGACACTAACGTGGCGACGGCGTCGCCGCCGCCACCGCCGTGATATGAACCCGCGCTCGAGTCCGGAAGGTATACAATCGCGTCTCGACATATAGCGACACCTGGTTATAGTAACACTTCGGTTAGCATAACATCCGAGCCATGAACGTTCCTTGGAAAGGCCGGATTTCGTGAAGGTGAGTGCCGAGAAAACGGCGTCGAATTGAATTTGCGAAATGTGGTCGATAAAACAACGGCAAGTCAGTTGTAGGGAAATTTATGCATCGGCCAGCTCCAAAATTTTTACGAAAAAAAATAAAGAAAAAGTGTGTTCCTCGTTGTGGCCTGCTAATGAACTTGGGCAACAGCCGAGACGCTGCGCACACCGCACACTAACTATGATGTCGAGTGACGTCACAGTTACATCTGAGGTGATGGCGCGACGTAACGCCATAGCAAACCCCGGGATCCACCGTCAAACCTGACCAATAACGACTGTTCCCGGAAAATAAATTGGGAGAATAAATGCGCCGAACGTATACCCAAGACGTGAGGTAAGCGAGTCGACGACAAGCTGTATGCAGCGGTCGTATGGTAACCCCCGAGTCCCACTAGAGCGACAAGCAAGAACAACCGACACGGACGAGCCTCCAACACACGCGGCATGCTCGCGATGGTACCTTTGGCAGGCATTGAGTCGTTCGGTGCTCGTGAAGTATAGCACGAGTGATATTGCGAACCTGCCAAAGATACCCTCGCGTGCACGATGCTCGTGTTTGAGCGTAGCCTCCTTCGTTCTGCGAATCCTGTCAAATCGCGGGAAGAACCTGCTTTGAGACTTGTCGTTGTCGGTTGTTTCTGTTTGTCGCTCTAGTGGGACTCGGGTCATAATACAGCATACAAAAGACAGTTCGCAGATACGTATGAAGCGAAATGTCCCCAGATAAATATGTCATCGTGTATGCATCAAACACCGTGTCTTTTGTAGGATATATAAGCAGTGTGGCTTTAGTTAAGTATATCGCCATGGCGCAAATGGGGCAGCTCCCCTCCTCAAGGCGAACACCGCAAGGGTGATCCAATCGTTAATCCCACCAAAGTATAACGCCGGTTATAACGTCACCTTATCGCTTATTAGAATCGTATACAGCCCGTTGTTGAAGCGCGTATGGCGGTGACTATAAGCGGGCGAGCCACGGGTGTTACCGTCGGAGAGACGCGATGCGTCCTCCCTCGAAATACACCTGCCGGGGCGATGAGAAGCCAGCCAAGAGATGAGCTGCGCGATATGAGCGCTGAAACGCGGGCCTCGCGAAACAACGAGCGGACACGACGCCACGCGCCGAATGCCGCGTGTCATCCGCGCTGCAGAGAGAGAAACAGCGGCACAACATGAAGCTCGCGACATCTTATCGCCGCCGAGCATATAGGTGCAGCCCCCGGGGGCCCAAATAAATGAAACGAGCCTCCTCGTCCCGCGTCCTCGCGGAACAACAGCGTTCCCCGGTTGGAATACCAGGGTTCAGGGTTCAATTTCTTTGTCTTGGGGTGCCGCGTTCACTTTCATAGGCCCCTTCTCCCTCCCCGCCCCGTTTTAAAGTTCGTCGCTGTCGTCGACGGGGCGCGGATTCGCTACCGCTGTACACGATGTTTGGAATCTTTCTGGCACGTGAGAAGACAACCATGAGGTCTCAAAATAGAACGGGACGTCGAGAAGGGTACTCCAATCACCGGCTACGAGCAACACCGTGAATGTTCAAAGCCCGCCGGACAGCCTCTCCGCGTACCTTCGTGACACTCGGCTAGCGCAACTCCGCAGCTGGGCCCGAACCCGACCCCGAGCGTCCTTCGACGCGTTGATTGGGCACGAGACTCAGCCGAATGATGACGTAGCACTCGTGTCCAATCATTGCTTGCGCTCGACCTCACTGCGATGACGTCGAAATGCCGGTGCACGGGTTTCGATTATTCTAGGGGGTGTTGGTATCAGCCATCACCTATACGCTCTAAAAACAGAACTGTGAGTTGACTTTTCTGCACAGCACAAGACAGCTAATCAGGGGGAACACTAGAGGGATTCCAGTGAATTAGAAAGCTCAGAATATGATTGGAACAGAAAAAAATGGCGAAGTGTGCCGGCGCTGTAAGCGTGGCATTTCACTCATTCCTTGTTATGCTCGCATTGTTCAGCTTTAATCTTGTTAACAGCCTCGTCCTTCGCTGGGATACTTTTATTTTGTGACGTGATTGACTGTCTGCGTATTGAGCGGGAAATTAAACTCGAGACATTTTTTTTCTTTTTACATTGATGTATACAGTGTGTTTTTTCTAAAGCTCAACAGTTTTGCTAAAAAGAAAAAAGAAACTGTGAAAAAACTGTGAAAGTTTGTGCGGGGCGATGAGAGAAGCCAGCCAAGAGATGAGCTGCGCGATATGAGCGCTGAAACGCGGGCCTCGCGAAACAAGGAGCGGTCAAGATAAGTCGAATAATTAACTGCAAGCTTTTCATTAAGTTTTTTTACAGTTGCGAAAATAGACATGGTTTGAGTTAGAAACTCGCTGAGCGTAATCGAATCGGTAATTTTAGACAGACCTTGAGCGCGTGGGAAGCGGAGTAGTGCGCTAAAGTTACCACTCGTGTAACAGCCACAAGGATGGAAAACACGGATGATAAGAAACAGAAAAACCGCGCGGGCATGTTATCGCACCGGTAGCCTTCAAGCCCTTAATGCCGGTTCAGACACTTGCGTTTGAGTGCGTTGCGTCGAGAACCGAAAGCTATAGTCACCGGCACATCAGTGCTTGATATAAAGCCTGGAATCCAATCCAACTTCCAAGGAATCATCTTGACACGCGATATAAGCAGCAGGGATAGCCTGATTTCTCGCAGCCAAAACGCAGCCAAACGCAACTGTCTGAACCAGGCTTTACGCACAGTGGCGTTCGGGAGGGTTTGAGTGCGTTGGACTGCGTTTTGGCTGCGAGAATCCAGGACATCCGTCCTTCTAATGTCTGCGTGCCAAGCTATTTCCAACGCAACTGTACGTAAAGGCCCTGAGAGCGTTTGACTGCGTTGCGTCGTAAAACGAAAGTGAGTCACCGGAACAACTGTGCTTCATATGAAGCGTGGAATACAATTCAAGGAATAGCTTGGCACGCAGACATTAAAAGGAGGAATGTCCTAGATTCTCGCAGCCACAACGCAGTCCAACGCACTCAAACGCTCCCGTACGCAACTTTGCGTAAGAGCCTTTAGTCCTGCTGCACGAGTGATAACTTTAGCGCTACACCGTGCTTTCCACGTGCTCCAAATCTTTCTAACATTGACCGATTTAGTCGTTTCCGATGACGCTCCGCAAGTTTGTAATAAGAGCCATACGCTTATTTAAAATAATTAAAACGTTAATTAGCATTCTAATTAGCCGACTGATCGTTACCATTAGACCCTATACTATGTCCCCCTGGCAGTATAATTCACCTGCACAAACAGCATTAGTGTAGCTTTCACGGCGTTTTTTTGCAAATAATTTCAGCTTAAAAAGAAACACCCGTAACCCGGGCGTAGAAACTTCAGTACTGCGGATTTCTATCTAAGTGCTGCTGGGAGAATGACCTCAACGAATTGAGGAGATCGCCCGTTGACGAGGCAGATAGCAAAGCTCATACCAGTATTCGTTGAGGTAGAAAAATATTCGAATACCAGTTACGGAGATAGCAGACGAACGGTGCACGCAATATTACCACATTTGTTCGTCTGAAGCCCAACATATTTTAATTGGAACATAGTCGGGTTAACTGCTTTCCTGCAAAGCACGGCTTTAACGAGACGTGTTTGGGAAATGACGTAACACCGATGACGTTCACACTTAACTACGGCAGCTACGTCGAACCAATGCGCGTGCAATGCTCACGGAACCACTGAAAGACATTCAGCGAACACAAAACAAGAAGAGCATGTAAAATGAAGCACTATAACTATAAGTATAAAACATCGTATGTAATAAAAAAAAAAATGAGGGATGAAATTGCAAACACAAAAGTTACAACTACCAGTCTGAGGACAGAAAGAAGAAATCACCAGCAAGATCCGACCCCATAAAAACACAACACGCAGGAAATAATTACATCGATGGAAATGGGCATCACGGACACATAAAAAAGAAAAATATGCGCACAAAACGCCGTCAAGAAGAACCAAGAAAAAAACGAAGAAAAAGGAATACGTAAATATGAGGTGCATCGCAGTCTCCTCATTTCCTTTCCTCCTCCTCCTCTTCGTGCAGTGTGTTCCCGTATTCCCTTTATCCCTCATTCCCCTTTTCTCTTCTTTCCTTTTCCCCTTATTATGCGCCTTCCCGTTTTTGCCCGCTCATCACAAGAAAACGGGAAGGCGCCTTTTCTCAGCCATATATTATTCACCCGAATAAAGGCGCCGCACGAACCGAACACAGAGACGAGTATCAAGACCACCAAAAAACGGGAAAAAAAAAGTATTCTCTCTTCCCTTTTTTTTTTCTCCTTATCCCCTCTTCCCATTCTCTCGGCGCAATTCCCCATCCTCCAATCGAACGCGTATTCTTATTACGATCGTCTTCGCTCGTATTATTCCTCGCAGCCACAGCAGCAGAGCCAGCGAGCGACCTGCCGCGCGAACCTTACGAGGTTAACGAACGAAATTATCGACACACACACACACACACAGACAAACACCAAACTACACAAAAGCACACAAAACAAAGAAGCCAAAACAAAGAGGGCGAAGACGGAAGGGAAGCAGTGCATTTATCGGCTGCGCTTTTCGGATTCGTGTTCGTCGGTAATTAGGAACGAACGGCCGTCTTCTGCTTTCAAGTCATCGCCATATTTGTACCTCCTCCTTTCCACATCTTCCCATTTCATCGAGAAGGGCGAGGGTTGTTTCTCCTCGCCTATTCTTCCATTCTTCGGCCGCAAAATTCATCGCTTTTCTCAGCCTGTTTTCTTTTTCCGTTTATTATTTTTTTTTTACGTGTACATATTCAGACAAGAACATCTCCCTTCAATAATGGGGGGGTCGCGACATTTTGGCTCCGCGAGTTATTCTTGTTAAGATTAGTATATTTTTTCTTTTTTTTTTTGGGCTTTCTTTCTTTCTTGTTCGTTACCTGTGGGGTGCTTCCTGGACGCTCGACATCATCATTATTGCATCGTCCTCATTTCTAATGTTTGGTTTGCGGCTTTAATGGGCCGCTTAGTTCGCGACTGCGAAAGTCTGACTACAAAGAACGTCGGGAGAAAAGAAAAAAAAAATCATGGCAGCACACACAGTGGCCCGCGCGCGCGCGAACGGTTAATCTTTAATATTGCGGGAATGGGAGCTTTATAGCACACGGAAGGTTCGACCTGTTCCGTGAGTTTCTGTTCGTTCCGGGCATTGCTAGAGACCCAGGTACGTGCCCAATTAGAACTTCAATTAATGGACAGAATACGTGGCATTCTGGTTCTTACGATGGACCTGAGCGGGACGCTATCGGCCATTAGAGCCAATCCAAGGACCTGCGAGAGTCACGTGATTTCCGGGAAGGGCACATCGGCGCGCGGGGGCTATATCTAGTTACGTGCTCTAGCGTATACATTAAAATTCGTTCTCACGCTGCGTGAATACGACTGTGCGTGGAAGAATGTTGGTAGATTCGTTTTAGAAATCTCGATACACCAGAATCAAGGTCGCGTTCGATTTTCTGCTTTGTAACCTTACTCACTTGCTGCTTCCTAATTTGGATGATGGGGCGCTTGTAAGCAGATGAATAAAAGTACATCTTGAAAGTGGTTTTGTACGGATTTTTACTTCAAAACTTTTCTACCTGGGGTAGTCAAATTGCCCATGCGCAAATGCCTCAATCTTTTTTTTTTGTCAAAAGGGGGGAGGGGGGGGGGGGGCGGGGGGGGGGGGGGGAGTGTGTCAGTCTTACACGCGTTACTAAAAAAGTAACCGATTAACATTACAATTACTTTATTGAAAAATATACCTGATTACACTAATCATTTACTGCATCACAAAAGTAATTAAACCAAATTACCAGAAAATACTTTATTACTTTTCACGTTCCTTTCTTTTTCTTTTTATTACGAACATATTACGTATGTTCAAAGTGGTTACATTTTGCTTCTTTTTGCCATCCACACCTTGTTAAGCTCCAACGGCAGTTGTAGTCCGAAGTTCTCGTCAGTCATCTTTCCACGTTTCCTTGTGAAGATATCCACCTCGACGCTGAAGAGCCTTTCGGCGGATGCGCTCGAGGGAACAGTGGTGTTCTAGCGCACGAACACTTCGCTTACCAGGTCGTGTATGCGCGGTGCTTCGACGGACGTTTGAAGCGCTTCGCTGTTGCGACCACCAGTTGAAAGCGTTTTAGGTGGGGGCGGGTTGACATTCGAATCCTTCGGGTATCTTGGTATTTATTTTAGTTGTAGGGTCAAAAAAGTGTCCAAAGTCGGTGCAACAGAGACGAGTAACACTCGGGCAGATAGCGATTTTTTTTTTTTACACAAAAAAAAAAACAACCAAATCCATAATTTTAGCTCTTTCGGTAACACATAATTGGTTTCTTGTAATTGATTACCGAAAAATAATAACTGAATTCCATAGAACGTTACCGCAAAAAAAAGAAAGGTAATTGAGACGTTAAGAAGTTTCCATAAAATATAATTGCTAAGTCTGGTGTGTATCTGTGTTTGGAAAAAAAAGGAGGAGAAAGGGGGGGGGGGGGGTCTTAGTGAAGCTGTTTAACTGCTTTTTTTTTTTCTCGCAATTTCCACTAACATTGCGTTTTTTGTTTGAGCAAAGAAGGGTGTTATAATAATTAGTAAGTACTATTTCCGAAATTTATTTTAATTCGGTTTTTGCGGCGAAAGGCCTTCAAACAATTTAGTTGGCGAATAGAAAATAGAGGATTCCGATCACCCCTATTATGTCCTCAAGCTGCGTGCAGACCCCCAGAAACTCAAGGGCGATTTTGCTATTTGCGACTCCAGCAACCTATAGGGGTCGCCACTGTCGGGCCAATATGGCAGAAGGCAAGAACTGAACTCAACGTGACTTGCCCCGATAATTATTCACCACGTGTGCGATAAGTTGGCGTAAGCGCGAGCTTCGAGGGGCTTCACCTTCTTCGGGGAAGCGATAGACAGACTGCGGCGCTGATAATATGTTTACAAACGCAAATGTCTGCTTCACGCGGTTCCGCAGGTTTCCTCCAGAGCGACCTGGACCACACGCTGATTCGGCATTCACGACAGAGTCACCGAGGCGGCAACTGTTCCATCGCGCCCACCGCCGACACCACGGGATCACGAAAGCCACAAGGAACGAGCAGAAATCGCTAAAGGACCTGTTCCGTTCAGCTCAGTGTTTTCCCGCCAGGTGCCGTCCGTTTCGCTGGGGTCGCGAGTGGTCACTGACAGAATGAGAGCGGCAGGGAGGTCTTTCACTTATCCCGCCTCCAGCGCAAGCTTTATTTAAAGACCGACCGACTACCAGTCCGCGCTCTCCAATTTTACCCCGCTTCCTCCTCTCCCCCTTCTACCCTGTCCACCGTGTCCTGTTTCCTCCACCCCACGGTCAGGAGGATCTTCTGCCTTGCAGAATCCCAAATCTGGTCGCCAGCCTTTATGCGGGGACAGCCTGAGAAACAAAGGCCGCGGTTTCTTCCTTCATAATTCGTTCTCCGGAGTTTTTACTGGTCAACGCCATAATCTGATTGGCTGCATGCAGAGGGATACTAAAATGCTCGGGGACTCGCTACGCCCCGCGCTTCTTAAGTTGTCGCTGAACTTCAATAACACTCTCGTGAGCTTCGGTCGTACACGCCCGGCCAAAGCACGGCGGAAGCCACGAGCGCGTGTTGGAGTGTCACTGACTGTGGGGAGAGCAAGTCGTTTGCTTTTTGCACAGGAGTTGCGGTGACGTCAGAACGATGCCGAGCTCTGGTTGGCTTTGATTTGAAGGGTAGTAATTAGACCCCAATGCCAGATGCCTCGAGGTACGCCCACTATTTTTTCTTCAGTCGCCCAATAAGAGCTCGGCGTTCTGACGTCATCGCAGTCCCTGTGCGGGAAGCAGACGAACTTCCGCTCCACATTGGAGACTCCAGCGACATCGACGGCCCCTAGTGGCTAAAACAGAAAGCTGTGACGGAAGGTTCGCTTGTCGGCCTTCTCGACCGAAACAGATATTTACGGCGCCTGGCGGTCGAAAGACGAAGCTGCGAAAGAAGTTTCAAAAACACGCAATGAACGTTGCAAATAGACGCTTTGCGCACGCGCCAGAATACAGCCGCCATTGCTGACCTCTCTCGTCTTACCCAGATGCCGATTCACTAAAGCGGGCGTTGACGAGCCTTTACAAGGGACAATGCCAAGGAGGACACAGTAGGATCTAAAATGGCAATAACCTCTCCTGCTGTGGTAATGATTAAATGAAGTAAACGGAATAAAAGGAAATAAAATTTAAAAAAAAACGAAGGTCGGTTATGGCAGCGCCCTTGCACAGCAGCTGCAAGGCGTCTTTAGAATCGGGATCTTTGTAAACACTGTGAAAGAAAGCTTGCCAAGCCTGGGGCTCCCGAACGCTCGAGACACTATTCACGTACCACGTCACTCGCGCACTAGCTTCGGCCGTGCTTTGTCTCGCGCAGTCTTGGCCAAGACCGCCGAGGCTCTGTTTCCAGCAAGCCGCCGGCCCGGAGAGCGGCAAGAGAGCGAGCGAGCGTCTCGCAGCATCCGAAGCGGAGGAGGAGCTCCTCCCGTCATGGCTCGCTCGCCGGCGGCGAGGCGGAACCGCGGCGGGCCCGGGGTCCCGCCTCCCTCTTCCGGACCCTGGGTCGAGAAGGAGCCGAGGGAGGGCAGCACGAAAGACAAAAGCCTCGGTCCGCGCCCCGGGCGCCCCCCTGGCAAGACTGCAACAATGGGTCCGATCCCGGAATAGGTGTACCTACTCTGCCGCTCCCGCCGCCGCCCCGGCCGACACCGGCGCGCTACTGTGCGGGGTAACTGGACCCTTTCCAACTGCCGCGGGCCTGTGTGCCCGTCGCCGAGAGAACCGCTCGCTGCTGCCGTTGCTCCAAGTGCCGCGGTACGGGATATGGCGGATTAAGTCCTCGGGATGGGGAAAGTCGTGCTTACAGTTAACTCCGTAGCGACGCTCTGTGAATATGTTTATCTTAGGAGAGGACGGATTCTACCCGGTGAAGCCTGTATATTATTTTCACCGTAAAGGCTGCTTCAGACATTTCCGTTTGACCGTGACCCACTCCGCTACGACCGCTTACGACTGCTTACAACAAAAGGACGTCATATGTCGGGGTAATTGTGATCCACCTCCGTTTCGCGTGTACATTTCCTACCTTTTTACCCCTTATTGGTTTTACCCCTTAATTCCGACAACGTTCAAAGCGACCATTTCTGATAAGTGGCCCGTACATTTGACCTCGCAAATACTGCGTTACATTTCGTCTAATACGTCCCGTATTAGGAAGGCTTCAAATGCTATTTGCGCATTGACGCCACCTATGTTTTCAACTCCACGCAACGCGTTCCACTGGAACGCGGGGAATCATAGCGCAGTAGGTAAGAGTGAAACGCGAGTGCGTGATCCAGCAGTCGGAGCGCAGTCAAAGGCTAAGGGATGGTCGGCACCGTCTTGAGTTTTGACCGGCAGCGTTACACAAGCTTATGACTGCAAACGAACACATACTACAACGCCTTCTATGACAACCAAGGGCCTCACGTTCTGTCGTAGTAAAACTCGAGGATTTCACAAACCTGAGCAATGGGATAGCGCTCGCACTATTGGTGCAGGAAGGTGCAGAGGAAGAAGCAGGGAAAGCATGCCGCGTAGTTGAATTCAAGTGAAACATTTGTGCCTTCTTAAACATAAAACTAAACAAGAAATACATCCGGTGCGAAGCGACATCTCTAAAAAAAAAAACACCATGACTAAAAAAAAATCGTATCCTTAGATGTACACAGACAACAAAAAAAGAAAGCTACAATCACACCTCCGGCAATTACAATTAGAAAGGTACGTATCAAAAAAAGAAAAAAAAAGTACAAGATGAAGAGACCGAGAAAATATATATTCTCCCGATCGGTCACATCAGCACGCCTTCTCCTTCAAACAGTCCCAACTCCTCAGCGCGCCCGAGAGACCAGGCAGCAAAATCCAAACAAGCGCACGCAGGCGCAAATATCATAAAGGCCGCACGCGCCGATAATGAGACCATCCGTGTTTATTTTCCGAGGCGGCGACAGTCGCGAGCCCGGCGTCGCACGACTCAAACGCGGCGTCCGCTCCGAGATCAAAGCCACGCGCCGCTGGCTCATCCCCGTACCCCGAAAGCGACAAATCGAAGAACCCCAATGAAACAATGAAAGCGGCAAAGACGATACTAGATTGCCGAACGCATACAGCCAGCCACCCCCGCACCGTTCCCAAACGCACAGTTGAAACGAATCCGCGCGCCAGCTTTCTCATCTTCCTTTTGAGAACGGACTCAAAAGCTGCCGACGCCGAGCGTCCGTGCTCAACCGCGGCGTTGATATAATAGACTTCAATAGACGCGAGCAAACAGGCGCGTGCGCTCTTTAGATCCGGTTAATAAGAATAATAAGGGAGATAATCATACGTACAGGCGGCCAAACATAAAACCCGCAGATTCCAGAGTGAGACGACGGCCGGGCGCGGGATGTGTGCTCCTTTTTGAGGAGAGCCGATTCGACGCTCACTGCTCGGCTGTCCCCAATCTTGAAGGGCGCTTCCTTTGACGCCTCTTTCAGCGCGCAAATAATTTAAGCGTTTCTCGTTTAAAGAAAAAAAAAAAAAAAAGTTGCCGAAATTTCTTTTCAGGCTCCTAATTCTTTGTGCGCCATGAATGTTTTTTTTTTTAATTTTTATTTTTAAAGCTCGTTTATTGAGTGATGATTCAATTTGCGAACGAATCGTCCACCGTTAGCAAAAGCGTAACTTCCAACACACGCTTGTGCCGAGGACGAACGCTTTGAAACATTTTTGTATGTCTAACACGCGCGAGAGACCGAACCTCAAAGATACAACATAATAGCTAGCCCGAGCGTTATTGACTAAATTTTGCTTGTGGTGTTTCACTGTGTGTGTGTGTGTGTGCGCGCGCGAGTGTGCGCGTGTGTGTGTGTTTAGTGAGAGGTTTATACGTTCAGCTGATTATGTGGTCGATCGGCGCGCAAGAAAGCTACGCGTACACTCGAGCCATTCCGCGGGGGAAGGGATCGCGTCCGAGAGAAGCGAGCCGGACAAAGTGTTTGCCCGACGCAGATTATGCAAATGAGATGGAAGAAACTGAAAGCGCGGGAGGCGGACAAACATAGAAAGAGAACGCGCGTCTATACACAAGCGAACGAAAACAAACAAACAGAAAGTAGAGTGCCACGTGGCGATTTGAGGACTGCGCGGGAGACCGCTGAGAGGAGCGCCATTAGCATATGACCGCCATAAGAATGGCTGAGTGCGAGAAGTTAGGGTGGGAAAACGGAGAGCTGAAATGAGTGCCTCTTTCCATATTTTTTTTTCTTTTTTCTCGCGGTTTCTATCCGCATTTTCTTTGCCACGCGGAGTACTTGAATCGTTGCGGATCGCTCAATTTGTTCGAGTCCGGTGAACGCACGAGTGCACCCCATCACGTGACGCTGACGTCACACAGCTGCGGTGGCGCTGTTGTCTGCGTGGCGCATGCGCACGACGCTTCATTTCATGCGAATGTAGTTTCTGCACCCGCGCAGTGGGCAAACGCGGACTTGCTTGTAAGCAGCATGATTGGGCTATATGAGTGTATATGGACCGTAAACCGGCTCCACAAGATGAATATCCCTGGTATTCATCCAGGCATAGATAAGCTTCAATGTTCTGCCAATGTTTAACTCCATACGCCTTCAAGAATGTCGTTAGTAGCAGACAACAATCCAAAGCCCGTTCGGAGCATGCGCAGGGTTTGGGTTGGGGGGGGGGGGGGGGGGGGGGGCGTTTGGGTGATGCTGATAAGTGATAAGTGATCTCGGGGTAACAAGTATACTGCGTGTTAGCGTAAAAACGTTAATGGAGATGCAGTGTAATCTCCGTGAATTAAGTAACGACGTCCATAAAACTAGTTTTACGATGACATGTATTAGTCTTCTTCGTTTTCTTTAAGTGCTAAAAGATTAACGGTAAACAAAAAAAAAGCAACACCGAATAAGCGATAAAAATAATTTTATGGTGCCCTTTAAAAAACACAAAGTAGTTGGTTTTATCTTGACAGTCTAAATTGGGTGCTTGTATGAAACGGTGCACCATTCAATTATTACTCTTTTAGTGATTTAGCTGACAATAGTAATAAATAATGAGAACTCTGTATAAAATCTGCGATCTACACTGGAACGCAGACATTTAACAGGTGCGGAGAAGGCAAGAAGCTAAGACGAACTGAACCTCACTTACAACTACTGCAGTTGTATCAAGTATAGGAACCCGGGTTGCCATCAGAGCGACACAGACATCGAATTTTGCCTGCCAACAAACCGAAGTCGAGGTATTCACAAACATACGTTCATCTCTGCTCACAACTCACACGGTCTGCGAAACGTGTTAATTGGCTACCAGCTAACGAATTCCAAGTGTAAAACGAAGCACTGACACCAAAAAGTGTCCTCGACGTGTTACTAACACTGTTTGTCGTTTGTTCGTGGTCTGTACGCGACCCTATAAAATATGGCTGGACACACACACATAAAAAAAAAAAATCTCTGAGAATCGCGCAGCCGACGCGTCGATCACGACTTCTGTTCCCCATGCGGTCATCACAAAAACAGCACCAGAAACCCGAGACACACCGACGCCCCCGGACAAGGGTATAACACAACCCGAACGGCGTCATCAAAAACGTCCTCCCACGCCAAGCGCGGCCATTTTTCTCGGCCATTCAGACACCACATTCGCGCACAACGAACCGAACAACAGCGCCGCCGACATCGCCGCCAACACATCAACAAAAACTAAAAACATCTTCCCGAGCCACCCACACATCTCACAGAGAGATGCCGCGGCCGCACAAAAGGAAGCGTGAGCAACAGTTAGGTCCTAAGTAACGCAAGCCAGCCAATACATCACCGCTCCGTGGGATGAAAGACAAAAACGGGTGCCTTCTATGTGTGTGCATCCCTGCTCGCCTCTCTGTCTCCCGGCCTGTCCAGAAAAAAAGGGAAGGGGAGATTTGAGCTCGGGTCCCCGCGCGGTCCTAATGCCTTCCTGTGGCCACAAAAGAGCTCCGGGCACGGGGTTCATGCTCATATCCGATGATGCTCCCGCTGTGTGTTTGAACGAGAGCGCCCGCTATTGTGCTGTTGCCCCCGCGGGCCGACGCCGCCGCGCTGATGACCGAAACGATCTTGAACACACACACACACACACATCGAGGCAGTGGATGACACCAGAGTACGGCCCTGCTTGGATGACTACAGGAAATGTCCAGATTCGTCATGGCGGTATATACGCGACGGCGGCGAGTTGCACAAAGGCTGAAGGGACGGCGGAGCCCCTCTTTTTGGGGTTTGTATTATGAGGACGAGCCAAGTTCTCAACGGCGCATCGCGATCGGGTGACGATAGGGTGCGTATCGCTTCTCTCGTTCACGCACACGGGTGCCTTCTTGGGGTGGTGGCGATGGTGATGCTGTGGCAGTTTTACAAGCTGCGGAATTGAATTCAGTCTTGCTGCGACTGACAGCTAATAAACATTAGCTGTCAGCGACGATACCTGGACCGGTATACTTTCCAAGATGCGACGGTTTCTACGGGCGGTGTTCTGTGATCGAACGCCAGAAACCAAACCTTCTTACCAACATGTCGAACTGACAGGACCGGACGCCTGTGTGCTAACTATCTCGAGCATGCGGAGAGCTCGGTATGCTACGTCGAGTTCTGAGCAGAACGAGCTACAACGACGGGCGTCTGTTTTCTGTCTCGGACCGACATTCAAATGAAGGTTGAACAGCGCGTATACCGATTCGCTGTCCCACCCCCGAGAAACTCACGCCACCCAGTCTCCCGACAATTCCCGATTAGGAACAACCCGTTTCCGTCGGACGCGAGGCCATCCACGACGGGGCACGCCGGCACAGCGAACGTAACGACAAAACTCGTTCGTCTTCGTCATCGCTCCTCCGGTCCCGTCGGCGTTTTCAACCCAGTCCAAACCCCTTCGCAGATGACGGGCAATATTGCTACCGCTCAGCCGACACCGGGAACCATGGGTGGCTTCAGCATCCACCCCATGTATATATATATTGTTCTCTCCCTCTCTCTCTATATATATATGTATATAAAAAAGAAGAAAAAAAAAAGAAAACAATAAAGAAGTGAAACTCGTAGGCCCGTACGTCTCTTCAATATTTATTTACACGCGGCTCAAAAAAAGAAAAAAAACGTGCGGCTCTTTTTTTTTTTATTTGCCCCCTTTTACATCGCCACCTCTCTGTTGATTTTTTTTTTATTCTTTTTTTTTTACGATTTATATTTAACGGTTTTTCAGTGTCGCGACTTTGGAGTTTGTTTCGGCCGCGGATGTCTCGAAACTTCAATGCTTTCGGAAGGGTGCACGGGCGCATAAGGGAAGAAGAGAGCGCAGAACGGAAGGGTGGGCATAAATAAGAAGAAAAAGAAAAAGTAAATAAATAATAAAAATTTGAAAAAAAAGAGAGAGAGAGAAAAACAAAAAGAAAAAATAAGGCCCGAGAGGTGAGAGTCCTCCCCACGGTGAACGAAGGAAGCACCCGCGCAAAGTTTCTAAGTATAGACGCGGTATAGAATATGCTCGGGCGACGTCGACGTAGAGCTTCGCGGCCGCGCGAGAACCACACCAGCGACCTGGCGTGAAAAACGGGGAGAAAAGTTTCGGTGGCTCTCGGCGTTTAACGCGGCTGACCGCCAAGCCTCGATCCCCTAATCGAGCTGATCCCGTCACTCTATGAGTTCGGAAACAAGGAATGGGGATCCCTCGGACAAACGGGGATCAACGGGGATACTTTGGCTCCCTGGAAACGAGTGGCAATCAAGCAGCGTAAAAAAGTGCAAGTCACTGGGAATTTTATGTTTATGATTGGTTCACCGATGTTAGAGCACGTACAGATACATGACGAACAACATGATGCTGCCAAAGCTACACTCCCTGTACTATGCAGTTCAAATAAAGGTTTCTATTGTTGTTGTTTTTAGTTTTTTTTTAAAGGACATTTTACAGTAGTGGCTGTCAATCGCAGAGAAGCGCTTTACGTAGCAATGTTAATTTACTGCGCCTTATAAAAGACCAAGGTAGGTATTGAGGCAAGATTAACAATATTTTAGTCAGGAACGAATTCGTTATTATTCTCATGTTTGGAACGAAGAAAAAAATATCTTTATTGTGATACAAATATACCTTCTGCTAAATTACCCAGGCATCGAGGAGAACGCAGGAATTGGTGTTCCACGTGCCGCAGGCGCACGCCTTCCCCGTATAAAAGATTCCAAGTAAATAACCAAAATAAAGCGTTGACGAACGCGCGTGCAAGATACAATTTGTTTTAGGCATTTGCTTTAGAAGAGTCCACTGCTGAGGCCAGCGCGTGCGGCGCGTGCAACACCAATGCCTGCATTCTCCTTGATGCTTGGGTAATTTAGCAATAGGTCTATGGCGCGAATAAGAGTGGTTAAGCATAAAATTTTTGATCGGCGACATGTCTCAATGCTTTAACGTATATCCGTAGGCATATGCGAACGTATACGAAGGATGCCGTTCATATAAACAATGAATCGTCTTTTTCTTATTTTTTTTTCGTAACAAAACGCTGCTAGAAAATTTAGTAGTGTGCTCATTTTGTGAACCAACTATACTTCGTCTCACCCTACGATGGACTAAAGGCAAAAGCTACAGACCGCCAGATCCAATCACGAGCCACTTAGAAATTGCGTATTGCGCTTTGATGCACGTATCAGTGCCCGCGTCTCGGACCACTGATGGAGGTGGGCGGACAGTGGTTCGAATCGAAATAGCACTGACTCAACAATTTTACATTCCAAAAGAGAGGCTGTTTGCAGTGTCGAAGCTATAGAAATGATGCAGTGTTTTTGGGTTCGGAGCATTTTTCGTCCACCCCTAATCAATGCTGTCATAGTGTAGCGTGGAACGTGATTGGACCTGGCGGCCCGTGGCTTTGGCCTTTAGTCCATCGTAGGATGAGACAAAGTATAGACATTTTGTCTTCGTAAGGCTGCCTAGAAAAAAGAAGAAAAGATAAAAAAGAACAACATCGATGTCATGCTTTTACTACTGCGCCGAGAAAGTGAGGAAGTGGAGGAGACGAGAGGGCACGTCAGAATGCCTAGCTCTGATTGGACCGCTTAGTGGGCAGACCTAAATCTAGCTGCCTTTGTCTCGACTGCACTCGTCGAACCCGCTCGATTACGAGAACCGGACGCCCGGCGTCCCGCGTCCTAACGCGCTCGACGAGCGCCGTAGAGGCAGATGCAGCTAGCTTCAGGTCTACCCACTAATCGGTCCAATCAGAGCTCGGCTTTCTGATGTCCCCGCGCCCTCCTCTCCTCTCCCTCAGTTTTTCGGCGCATGCCTCGGCGCACTGCGTTTTAATTGCACGCTCAAGGTCAACCAATAAATAGGGGCATTCCCGCTCCCCCCCCCCCCCCCCCCCCCCCCCCCTTCCAACTAAAAGAAGAGAAGAAAATAGACGTTAACGACGGTCGATTGCTTGGGTCAAGTCTGCAACGACCGACAAAGTGGATAGTTGCGAGTTGTTCGATGGGCGCTTCATCCCTGGTAACACTATGTAACAGCCAGAGTCATCTACCGATGTCCCGCAGGCGTGTACTTAACGTGTGGACCGCCGTTGGGCAGGACGACAACCACTAAGGAACTTGGAGGGAGGGAGCTCCGTTCCAGGACGAGTTTATATGGGCGCGCGCTGTTTCGGTACTAAGTGCGGAGACGACTGGGAAATGCGACTTCCTTAGCTTTAGATGCCATTGGATGATAGAGAGATGGATGGATGCTAACAGCTGTACCCTTTATAACATGTGGTAAGTTGCGCCACCTAGCCTAGGTGACAAGAAGCTCGGGCGATATCGTTTTGCTTTGTCGCACACTATTTTAACCGTTTCTTATTGATTCCTTTTTTTTTTTGGGGGGGGGGGGGGGGGGCAGAGCGGCGTTGCCTGTTATCTCAGATAAAGGTTTAAACAACTGGCAACAGATATTATAAGCAGCACGACCGCTGAGGTGTTCGTTGCTAAGAGCAACTGAAGCAGTTGCTCTATAGGCAAAACGGGCCGGCCAAAACCGACTAAAATACGATGAAAATCAGCAAGATCGTAAACGCTGCTGCGAGGGAATGAGCACCACGAAAGCATAGGTACTATCAAAACACCGCAAGGAAACTGTCTGTACACCCACAAAGCCAATTGAAGATTAGCCGGTAGAAATAAAGTGACGCAAAACAGCAGCCGCATTTACCCGTTTTCTAAAGAAGCTGTGAGAACAGAAAACAAACAACAAAATCAAAGTTAAAAGAGCGTATAAATGTATCGGCGTGACCTTTTAGAGACTAGAGCGTGGCGGGTGAGCCCACTTATCGGCGTCCCATCGCGTCGACGGAAAACCAGGTCGAAAAGCAATTAGCGCTGATTAACGGCCAACAGAGCGGTAAAAAGGGAGGAGGAAAGCTCAGGCGCATGCGCAGAAAAGGAAACGGTGCCGCTCTCGCCCTCACTTCCTGCCCCTTCCCCCTCGTGCAGCCGGCACGAGGGAGTCACGTGGGCTGGTCACCGCGCATCCCGGCGCGCCGTAGTGCAATTCCCTGTTCGTGTCGTACACGGTGGGTATCGGAGTTTGAGATCGGAACGCGTAACGGACCAGTGAACAGTAAATATAATAATAATGGCAACACTAATACCGACAAAAGTGCATGCGTTCGCGTTCCAACAAACGATACTTTGTTGCTTTTTTTTTGGCTATGGTTGGGCGGTTTCGGCTTAATTAGGCGTGGAGTAAGCTCTCCCGCGAGGAGCGGCGGTGTTGGGTGATTAGAGTTTGGCATGCGTACTCGACCGGAGATAAACTCTTGCCGAGTACGCTCAGCGCCAGAAACCACTTTCGCTCACCCGGCGCTATTTTTTTTTTTTCAGTAGAGCTTTAATGGAGTGCTTACAAAGCTAATTTTCTAGAAGCATCCCAAGGTAAATAGATATATATATATATATATTTCTTTTAACAATAGAATGACTGTAGCTGTATTTTGTTTAACCACCGGGTAGAGTGCAACCGGAGTTTCGAATGCAGACAAACGCAAAAGCACAAACTTAAAGCGCAATGTGATGGCGCATTCATTGAGTTTGTTTTCTTCGGCTGAGGATAACTAACGCCACCTAGAATAAAAAAAAAAGCCTACGGAATGAAATATTGGCATCACCACAGTGAGGTCGAGAGCCCACACAAATTAGACATCCTAGCGTGATAACGTCGCGTGGAGATGAAACAAGGTGTTAAAACATATTGATTATTCTTGGGTGGTGTTAGGATGACACCATTTGGTAAAAACCACGAACGCGGGGAAGTAGCACGTTTCGGGCTCCTAGAGTGCCCTCATCGTCTCGTAGAATAAACTGCGCTTTTAATTTTTGGTGAAACGTACGTAGTACTGTTTGGTCATTGTTCTGTTGTGAGATTTGAAAACTTTTTCTTTCTTGAGTTCGTTAGACAGTTAAATTTGACGGCCACCAATATTGTCTGGCACACATTACGGACAAAGAGGAAACAAAAAAAAGAAAAAAAAATGCAAAGCACAGTTATCGTGTAAGAAGGCACCTCGTGTAATCAGAGTGCATCACGCGGGAACCGGCGTCGCTCTGACCCCGACTCTCCTAAATTACGACGTCGTTAAAAACCGCGCTCCAAAACGTCCATAACCCGAACACGGACGCACACAGAGCCTCGCCCGTTCATATTCCTGCCCGAAAACGATTAAAAAGACAGACACACTCAGGGCGCACAGCGGGGACGCCGCCAAAGCCCTCTCTCTTCTATACCACATCCCTCGAGCCAATACTACTCATAATCGGGGCACAGAAATCATAACCCGACCAACGCTCACCACAAGAAATAGAAGGAAAAAAAAAAAGAAGAAAGAAAGAGTGATAGAAAGGATGAGGAGGAGATGGGGAAGGGAAGAGAAGGGAGAAGGTAAGCGAAAAGCCCCGACTCCATCGGAAATCACGGACGGAACAAACGGGCCGTACAGTACGACTCTAGCTGTACTCTGTTGCTCACCTTCCGATGCAACGCAGCGGACGCCACGAGGCATCCCAGCCAATCCCGAGCCTTAAAAAAATCACGTGACTACGCGTTCCGCACGTCGTTGCGCCCCCTACCGAAGCTCACGTGACACTCGCACTGCATTGGAATGGCTCCGATGGCTCGTAGTGTGCTCGGCGATCCGCCGTTAGAGGGAATAGAGAGTGCGTTGTAGGAAAGCGCCACCGCAACTCCCCGGTGCGAAGCGAATCGCGGTTCCAGCGAGGGAAGAAAGCAGCGCAATGTGGACCCCGTGGAGGGGGGGTGTTCCTGGCTTCGCGCTCAATTATGCAAGCTTCTCCCGTGAGCCACCGACCTACTTCAACCGCTGCGAGGGCCGCCACCGCCGTCGCCGGATGACTTAATTTTGCCTCACTACAATGGACACGAGCTCGAAGGGAAGGCAAAAAGCAAACATTTGCAAAGAAAAAGTAACAAAATAAACCACACCCACAAAAAAGTAAAAAATGCTAAAATACGCCGTACGTTGCGTCGCGTTCTCTGCCCCGTGATCCCCTCCCCAGCAACCTTCCCCTATCCTTTCCCTTCCACTTTCCTTCTTCGAGTACCATGAGACCTTTCTCAGAACATAGCTCCCTCTCCCCTGTGTAGAGTATATACCTCTTGTCCGTACCGCGCACCTTACGTGTAATTATGCCGCCAAAACATGGACCCCTGATCCGCACCGCGCAGAGAGGGGCAACCGCACTCGACTCTCCCCCTTCTCTACCTTCCCCCTTCCCCCCCTTCCCGCCACCCCTGCTTCTAAACTCTACCCCAAACCTCGCAAACCTACGTAAACTCCAACAACAAAAGAAAAAAGAGAGAAAAAAAAAAAAAAAAGAGATACACTCGAACGAAGCTGGGTGCATCTCAAACAAGAAGCCCCCTTTTTCCCTCGTGCTTATTGAGCAGGAGGATAAGGGAGAGGGCATTATTACGCGCAACGATTACAATGTTAGGTGGAGAGGAGGTGCCCCGAATGGGGCAGGCAACAAGTAGCGGCGGTCGGCATGAATCTGTGCCCAGCGGAGCGGAGAGGCGAACACAATGCCGCCGTGGCGACGGCTGTCGCTTTCTTTTGACCCCCCCTCTTGGCCGTCTCCCACTTGATGGCGGTCCCCACCACGGCCCCGCAAAGCCGTTCCTTATCGTCGGCTATTGTTCCGCCACGCGCCGTGACGTCATAGCGGACGCGTGGCGAGCTGGCGCGTGCGAGCGCGCGCCAGCGGGGCAGCCTGGCGTAGCGTTGCGCGCTCCGGGAAGTTCCGCTGTGTGTACATGCGTACGTGAGAGATTTGAATCTCCTCTTCGAGATGCGAGAAACGATGCGCCTAAACGCGGCCGTAGGCGCACAGAGCAACGTCTTCGAACATATGGCATCATTTTGCAAGCAGCCTTTCGCGGTACTACTTAAAGGGGTTACGACACCCTAAAATATAAAATATGAGAAAAGTATACTGCTAGGACTCATTGTAGGTTCCTCTAATCCTGCTAAATTTGTTTTGAAAAAGGCGCGACAGTTTCGTGGATAAATCGATTTATATGTGGTACCCTCGGATACGCCCCAGTCGAAAAGGCCGCCGCGGCTGGGAGGCTGGTGACGTAGCCAGCCTCCCGCGCGGCGTCCCCTTGCACGCACTCGCAGATTTGGTGGCTCTCTTGGCGTCTCGAGCTTCAACTTCTTTGTTTACTTTCCGCGTTTCGAGCATGCGGTCCGTGACGATTACGTCTACAGCATCGCTCGCCTCGTCAAAGTGTTTGACATTGATCGCAGCATCGATGAGAGTGATTGCCATCAAGAGATGTTGGAAGCTGTTCATTTTGACTGCGACCCGCTGGCGACCAGCTCCGGCGATGGCGAGTTACGGACGAACTCGCCGCGGTCACCGTCGTCGGGGAATATCTCGGAGGCGCATGCACGGTTGAAGGGCGACGGGTCGGGGACGAGAGCGAGAATAGCGTTCGGTTTGCCGAATTGCGTGAGCGGTTGCGATCGTACCGCGGCGAGGAGAGCTTGGGCGATCATGGGAGCGCCTAGGATGAGGAAGCGTTCATGATCACGTGATTTATGGACACCATGGTGTGACTAACTTGGGCAGTTTGCCTGGTCGCCAGATGAAAATTATAAAAATTGGTAAATTGATTATTGCAATTACGAGAGCTCTAAAAATCGCGTAACTTGGTGTATATTCTAGTAGGCTACGAGCATTCCATTTCAAGAATAATCTATCCGTTTAATTTTTGTGTCATAACCCCTTTAATCATTACTACTTTATTTTTGCGACTAACTGGTAAAGCCACGAGAAAAAAATAAAATTACCCTAACAAAGCTTATTTAATTTGTTTTCGATTAGGTTTTGTTCATTATAAACAAGGAGAGGTCATTGCAGTATACACCGCACATTTTCGTGCGGTCACTCAAATTTAATACCATATTTATCCCAACGCAAGTCCTGAATTATATACCAATAAATACCAATAAAAAAAAATTGCTTCGTTGGATGTGAGAGCTGTACAGCAGTACAGATCGCATAAGGCGCGAAACTGCGCGATAAATCGAAGCAAAACTCCGATAGTCTCGTCCGAATGTCCGGAGAGGGGGGTCGTGTCACCTGAAACGCCGTCACCGAACCGGGACTTGAACACCGAGGGGAGCCGGCATGACAGCACGGGAGGTGAGGCAGGAGCGACACTTACCTGCCAAGAAAGAGGAGAAACAAAACATTTGAGCACAAATTCAGGAAAACAAAAGAACGATTTACAAGCAATGGGCACAACAGGTTTAACCAGAAAAGCGCGATATCGAAATGAACATTGCAAATAGACACAGAGTGGTCTATTAAAATAGTTACTCGTTCGTTAAAACAAGAAGAAAAAAAGAAAACAGAGAAAAAGAGACGGTGTAGTGATTGCTTGTACAGAAAGGAGAAAAGAAAAGAAACTGAGGCTGGGAAAGGCAGAACATATTAAAGAACCGCGTTAATTATCTCTTGCCTAACCGGTCGCGGGTTTCTCAAATCAGCCTGCTCGTCTTGCAAATACTGTTTCAAATCATAAAAAAAAGAAAAAAAACTAATAGCATTTTTTATTCTGTTAATTTTTACTTTATAAACATGGCAAAAGAGTTTGACAAAAGAGTGTCGAACATGGGCGTACCAAAGCCCCCCCCCCCCCCCCCACCCACATTTCTCAGAGTGTGTGTGGGGGGGGGGGGGGGGGAAGGCATGTGTTTTGCCCCCCCCCCCTCCCCTCTCTTGAAATAGCCGCCACTGGGGAGGGCAAACACTGGTCGGCGGCGCCCAAGGGGAACCAAGGGCACCGCCCCCCGACCCCGGAGGGTCTCGTTTACCCCCTCCCCCCTCAAAAACAAGTTGGTACGTCACTAGTGTCAAATTCCTCATCAACGAACGCACTTTCGGACTCAAAAAGATTATAAAGAAGAAGAAAAAAAAAAGTGTCCGCCAAACGAGGTTTTACAAAGGGAGCGCTAGAGTAGATTTGGAAGAAAAGAGGAATAGCGTCTTTCTTGTTTGTGATTACCACGCAGAGGCGGCAAGGGTAACTTCTATTTCATTTTTATTTCTGCCTGGGGCTCTTATACCAACCTCAACGAGAAGTGTGTTAGTGTGTTCTTATCTCTTTTGCGGACGACTGTACCTCCCCAACAATCCGGAATTCGTGCTTTGGTAGTATTTATATACGACTCCGATGTCCAACTGCGATCATGTAAAGAAGTTATCGGTTCAATTTACTCCATGACGTTCTGCTTTTTGACTTTAAGTTGTTTTTCGGATATCTATACGGTGTACCTTTTGTCATCTTGACGGGGGGGCGAGAAGGTTGTCACGTTGGTATGCATTGCTTAGTCTTAAGTACACTTCATGCCCCTTGTGTATTGGCTATCATTGATATGTTTATTATTTATTTAAGGTATCGCCATATCGGGCATCCACAAGGGCCTACAATGCAGGTGTTGAGGTGTTACTCTAGATAAAAAACCACGTAATCCCGAAAAAAAAAATTGTTACCACCTTTAGAAGTGTGAGCCGATACGTGGTTCAGAATGGGTAACTTTGGTCATCTGGAGGGAGGAGGAGGCATGACTTGGCTGGTGCCGTTCCCAAAACAAAGTCAGGGCCACCATTTACGGTAATGCTTGCCATCACGTAGGCAAATCCCACCACCGCCACTAGGTGTTCACGTGGCGCCCCAGGACGGCCATACAACTGCAGCAATCTAACAGTCATCCCACAGCAAAAACAACAACAATTCAGCCAGAGATACAAGCTTCACTTCCTGTCAGGCAAGTCGAAAAGTATCTAAAGTATAGAACACGTAGCAAAAAACATCGAAGGACAACCTTTCGCATACGTAATGTGTCGCAGGTTGGCGACAAATGACCACAGGAACTCGGCGCTCGAGGAGCAGGCACGCGCACGCGCGTCGACGATGCCGCAAAACAAATCAGCGCACAAGCGAAGCGTGTCCGTATCGCGTCGACGCCTTTCTGCCGACATTGAACCCTCGGAGGGGAAAAAACAACGCCACTGCCACCAGCCCCGCTTACAACCATCTCTACGCGAGAAAAAAAAAAAATAATACCGAAATCCGGCAAATGAGCATCGCGCGTTCGTCCGCCATTACCATACATCGCGCGTCTATCCACGGCTCTCCGCGCGACGCATGGCTGACTGCCCTCGGCGTTTCGCGACGCGCACAATATGAATGATGCATGCCAGCCCGCGAAAAGGAGAAGAAGGTGCGGCTAAGAAGAAGAGGTCCTCGCGACAAAAAAAAATCTAGCGGCGACGACGACGAATCGTCTCGACGACCTCGGCTCTTTTTTTCTTCCAAGCCCGCGCCCTTCTTGACGCAAGCACGCATGCGAGAGCATCTTCGCGCCGCAGCGTCGCCCAACGGGCATAAATCAGCGTGAACTGAGAAGACCCGAGAAAAGAAGAAAAAGACGCGGGACCACGGCAACAGCGGAGACAGAAGCAAGAAAGAACCGCGACCCGGGGCGTCAAGGGAGCCTCAAGCCAAGTGTGTCGGATTCCCCGAATTGACGCTTGCTTAGACTCCGGTGGAATGCGACTCCGCCACGGCTATGGTCCTCACTTTGATGCCCCGGGACGCGGTGTATCGAGGAACCGTTTCGCTAGGGCGACGGACCGAGGAAGCACTTCGGGGCGGATTATACTTGGCCCGTCCTGCCACGAGGTGTCTTGATGTTCTTGGTAACGTGGGTCTCGGGGGACGACAGAAAAAGAAGAAAGAAGAAAAAGAAGCTGGGTTTAGATATATTGCCTGAATGCAACGAAGGGGCCATAACACTAATACGCAGTTCCTACCTTACTACGCAGACCCCGTTCCTACGAAGCGGAGGGGATAGGGAGACAGGAAAGTCTTGGCACACTGTTAACCCCCCTAACTTCGCCCGGTGCGACATTGTTCTCACGCGCTATGACGTCAAAGCAACAAAAAGCGCGCCGTTGTGGACAGTAGGCTCGTTCGACTTACCTCCTGCACCGGTGGAGAAAAGCGTAGGGCGGTGCACTTCCGGTCGTATCTCAATACATACACCGGAAGTAAACTGCCCTACACTTTTCTGCGAAGGTGAAATCGAACGAGCCTAGTGTATCTTTCATGGTTTTTCGGTGCGACCAACACCAACACGAGCAATCAAGACCTATGCAGGGTTCTCACATAAAGCGATTGATTTAGACGCGATAGCCTGAGTGCGGGAAGTCGGTGAGCTCTTCTCCACCGTAGATGAGAAATTTAGTCAGTGCCCACCCTCGTTGCCTTTTTTGCGAGACACTTCATTTCTTGCCTAGTCAGTGCAGCACTACCGCCAGTCCGCAGGGACTTCAGCTTGCGTCACGCAGCATAGTGACACACGACCGCACACCGGTACGGTGCTCATCTAGATCTCTTTAATAAACACTTTATTATTATTATATGAACGCCATCCCTCATATCTTCGATTTAAAAGGACCATAAAATGATTTTTCAACTTCTTCCGGCTTAGTTTTCCTCCTCAACTCAAAAGCGAAATTAGATATCACGTGGTCGTGGCGTAGTAATTCACCGGAACCAAAAGTTCTCATGGCCATCTGAGAGTCGGCGGGGTTTGCCCCTTGTGTTCCTTGCATCTGATGCAATCGTCAACAAATGTTGAGCTACAGCGACAACCCCCCAGCCTTCTTTGCCGACGTGGCCGGCCTTCAACGACATTTACGGCTGGCCAGTCTGGTTTATTTTGCTTTAATGGACGCATATAACAGTAATCTCAGATTGCCAACCTTGACGGTGCTGGTCCTGAAATGCGATGGCTCCAAGCTTCAACCGTGCTTTCTGAGCACATCGTGGAACTTGCCATTCGCAAGTGATGATAAGTGCCGTCACGTCACTTGATGGCCACAAACGCGAATCCAGATATTCGTCGATGGATTGATTGTTGACGAGCTCACACGTCCAAGTGACGCAGTGCACGTGTCCAATACGTCAGTGGGGTTCGGCCGATATGCTTGGGCGTGCGGATGTATCAAAGTGAAAAAGCAGAGTGCTCTCGAATAAAAGTAGGCAAGAAATAGACCGCTATATTTTCAAACTTTTGTACTGAAAAGCGCACACTTGGCTGTCTACGCTCACGTACTAGTTTTCTTTTAAACCGCTAAACGGTATGCGATTAATAAATCCAAATATAAAACCATTTATTCCGGCACAGAATTAATTTCATGGTCCATTTAAACGGTGTCAGCACGTGGTCCTTCTAGCTATTATGTTTAAGATGATTTTTACTTAGATGTGCTCCAAGTCACATACCCAATACCTAGAGCTCCTAAAACGTATAGCTCCAGTGCAGTGAACAAGAGGCACTACGGTCGACTGCTATTCAGAGCAACTGGTGGCCAAAGCTGGCAACATTGAGCAGCACCTACCACCGAACTGCTGGACACGAGCGCTGAGTCACGGTCCTAAAGAACATTGGACGCTCGAATGGGGTACCGGGTCTAATGGATGCGACTAGGATATGCCTAAGATATGTGCGAATTTCTAACTAGGTAGCGTTGCATGTCCGCCCAGCCCCTATAGATAGAAATCTTTGCTAACCTTTTCTGGCGATGAGATACAGTGCCGTCGTGCATTTGGGGCGACAGTCAAAGCTGTGCACATGCGGTCCTTACTTCTTCTCAAATTGCAGATAAAGTTGTTTTTGAGTATAAACACCACTGATGAGCTCCACATACATTTCCGAAAAATCTCGGAAGGCCTCACGGCAATCCCACATTGCAACGTGAAACGCAGGGAACTGTGGGGCTTTGCCGATGTACGCTCAGGCTGACTCTGGCACTTCGTTTCACCTGGAAGCGGAACAACCTATTCCCTGTTATCATTACGTGAGTTCAGAACACGAAGAAAATAGAGCGAACGCAAGACAAATTCGATACGTTCATTGTTTTCTTAAGGTCCTGCCTTCTTTGCGTTCTCACTCCATCAAATGTCAAGCCAACATCAACTTCGTCTTCTAGTCCTGGGTAATATTTCACGTGCCGTAGATAGGATATGGCCAAAACGCACCGAGGACACGGTGAGGGAATCGCACATTTCTGGAATTGCCTATTTTGAGACTCACGAATACTAAAGCAGTTTTAAACACAGCGGGTCATCGCAAAATGTAACCTAGTTTAGGTGAACTCACAGTGTATCTGACCGTAAAGTTCCATAGGTGCGACAAAAAAAAAAAAAAAAAAAAAATTCATGGCGCGACCAGACTAACAAGGGGCACGTACAAACGTCATGTATTAAGGGTCGGTTCGACCAAGGCGACAACTAATACTTAACAGCACACCATTCCGTCATATAACTCGAAACGTTACCTACAATAACTTACCTCCCCGTCGCTGCAAGATAAACGACAAAACGCGAGTGGTACAGAAAAAAAAAAATCGAAACAGAAGATCCAGATCGGGGTGGCTTGCATCGACGTGAACGGCCACTAGCTAGACCAACCGGTTAAGAGCGACCGCGTAACCAAGCCGCCAAACAAAACAGTATTCCGAAATAGTGCTCGGCAGAATGCATACCACACTCGAAGATAATGGATACGTTCGTCCTCGTGGTGTCGTTATGTATAGTCAGCTTCGAATAAAACGTCCAAGAACCAATCCCCAAACTACGTCCATAAAAAAAGTAATAATAAATAAAGGCGCCTGCGTGTGTGCGCGTTTGTTTATAACCCACGCGCGTGAGTTTGTGCGTTGCGCGTGCACCTGGTGCGTTGTGGGCGGGTTTAGGGAGGAAGGGGGGCGTAAAACGTGTCAGGGAAGTTACAAATCGAGTCGCAACTCACGACAGGCATGCAACATAAGAAACGGCAGCAACAACATCGTTCAGAACTGGTCGGTGGCGATGCCACCAGGCCTGGCTACGCGGTTGCTTGTCAGCGACCTGCGACCAGTTCGGAGCTCGCCGTGAAAAGCGGCGGCGTTCGAAGGTCAGCGTGGTTGCCCGAGCTCGGTGCGAATGGAACGCGGAGCAAGAAGAACACGAACTCTTTTGATCTCGGGTTAGGTTATGATTCATGGTGCGAGTTAAGTTGCCTACTCTTGTTGCCGCGTATGTCTGGATCAACATAAATGTTATTTCTTCAATACAATACATAACGACTACAGACAAGCTGTGAAGGGTGAAAATGAATACATCGAGGAATAATCGAGGATAGAAACGCGAGAGTATGGGTGTGGGTACAGTATAACATTTTGAGAAAGATGCGCGCGGTCATATTTGAGGCAAGAAACTGTTGTTGTCATATTAAATATTGGGGAGATGTAATTACCTTTATAAATGCTCATGAGATGAAACGTAACGGTGCTAGGCGCAATGATGACTGGGCAAGTGTTGCTAGTCATGTCACTTCATATGGCCACTGAACAGCTGCGAGACATCTTTAATTGGGATAAAAGAGCCGCCTAAAATACTTGCACAAACATCAATATAATTACAATCTCATTTACAGCGGCAAACAAACAAAAAAAAGTGAGCTCCCACGTTTTTACTTTTCAAATCCGCGTAGTGCATCGAGGAATCGTCGCTGGTTCGCACACTTCCCCGCATCACCAACAACGTATTTCTTTTTTTCCTATTTTGATTTCTTCTGCGTGGCCGACTTCCTTTGAGGCATCTTTTACGAGCTCCGCCGCCGCCGCCAGCCGCATAGAAAAACCGAAGCCGGCGGGTCGGACTCCAGACCGCGGCCGCCCACAAAGAAGCTCCATTGACGGCGCTAGGCCGCGAGCTGAAGAAGGCGACGGAGGCCCCCGATGGTATAACACGCAGCACGCCATCTCCGTGGCCCCGCGCTGGTAAATACAACCGCATACGGAACGCCGCTTGCGGGGCTGCTTAGCGCCAGCGACGGTCCTAGCGTCACTGACAGGAAATGTACGGCGTGGCTTTCGTTTCCGATACTGTCGGTTACTACAATGACCGTCGTAACGGTCCCTGCCACAGTGATGCCGTGTGTTCGCGTGGTCGCCATATTGACAAGCGAGACCTTTGAATGGAAGAGTGCGGAAGAGCGCTGCTCCGTGAAACTGTAATCTAGAAAGAACTAACGACCCCAACGTAAGTTTTGCAACACATCACTGTCTATGAGAAGGTTTCTCTTTCTCAAACTTGTTCCCGCCTCCATGCGCTTTATAGCGAACTAGGAAACCAAACGATTGCTACTTCAGCTCACGAATCCGTGTACAATGTATAGTCACGATGACAGGATATATGCATGTATTCTTCTTCTCATGGAGTTTGCAGCGCCGTCTGCTTCACACCAATTGTTGCGTATATAGAAAACAAACCAAAAGTTACGTAAAATTCACAATAAGCACCACTGCAGATGTGTGGACAATGCAGACATGCTGGCCCGTCTTTATGCACCCAAAATGAAAACATACGTACGCAGCCATTGCTTGCGTTCTTATTTCTCTATAGTTACACAAACACCGCTGGTCTATTGATTATATTGATTTAAAACCCTGTCAGAGACCATAAGGCCGGTCAGCCACTTTAATTACCTCATGTTACATTTTCTTGAAAACATGAAGGCTCTATAGTCCGTTGAAATTCAAGAAGGTACGACGAGGGAAAGGAAGGCCTAGCAGGAGGAAGCAGACGGAACGTTGGAGAGGAGAGGGGGAAACCTCCTTCTCTCTCCAGAGTTCCGCCCGCTTCCTCCTCCCCGGCCTTCCTTTCCTTCGCCGTACCTTCTTGAGTTGCAACGGACTGTAGTAGCGGATTTAAAATCTTCTATGTAAAACAAAAGCAGTGTCCTGACTCTGTGTGTGTCTGTCCTTGAGCACAAGGATGGCCGAAAGCAGCGGCAGGGTAGCGACAGTCTTCCAACAAAGGAACGCAGCGCGTCAAAGAGTTGAAAGGCCTATCGGAGCCGTGATTGATGCGGTCGGAGCCGGGACGAAACGGTGCCGCAACACATTCTTCCCAAAGTCGTCGGGAACCGGCATTCCGGACATTGTGGACAGCCTCGCCCGCACCTCGGACTATTTTCGGACAAAGGACCACATCTCCACGCGCCCGCTCCCCGCCCCCGGGCGCTCCGATGTTTACGAAATAAGCACGTGGGTGACGCCATGGAGTCACCATTTCTTACCGGAGTGTGGCATTCTGTTGAGCAACAGTGCGCTCCGAGATCTTCTCCGAGATTGGGCATACGCGGCAATGGCGTCGGCCCAATTGCTTTTCTCGATCGCATCGTTATGGTATCTTTAGAATCTTATAATCAGTTGTTTTATTAGTTAGGACCTCGCCTACTCAAAGTGACACGTTTTTAGCTGAAGAAATGAAACGAAAGAAGGAATAAATGTTTAATACCGAAAGTTACTACGAACCCTGTACCCTACAGTCATCTGGGTCGGGGGACAGAGGGATAAGATATATAGGGCACTGAGGATGGACAAGGGGGGGGGGGGGGGGGGGGGGGGGAGGAGGGGGGGAAGAGGGGGGGAACGATATCTCCGACTTGATGAAGTCCAGCAGGGAGTAGAGGATTTCATTGGGCTGCTCCGCTTCTTCAGTTGGGGTGATCCATTCTGATCATCTTGCTGGTCTTTGCGCGCCAAAAATTTCGTTCAAATGTAAAAAAAAAAAAGCGCAATATAAAAGGTTATCGCCAACAGCTACCGTTTGACCATTCATAATTAAGCGTGAAGGTGATTTATGAACGGTCAAAGAGACAGACAGCAAACGCTGTTTGAAGACTCGTCAAGTGCAGCTTGTTAGGTGCCAGCTACACTAGAAGGACTACCACCGATATCTCATCCTCCGACCATGTGGTCCCGTTTAGTCAAACTATAGGACGATAAATACTAATAACGCTGCCCGCTAACTATGGAGAGAAAAAAAAAAGAAGATTTTTGTGATTTTGATATTGTTTAGTAAGGTAGATATGTTCTGTTGTGACCTGCATGGTAGTTCTCAAGTGTACACTTGGTTGTATTTGACATTTGTTTTTGTAGAGCATTTGATTGCTGTTTCCCCCCCTCTCCTCTCCCGCCTCCCCCCCCCCCCCCCCTCCCCCAAAAGAGTGATGACGGCAATGTCAGTGAGCCCGCAACTCTGAGGATTACCCAAGGTCGCAAAAAACCTCATTTTGTTTCGACGCCAGACAACCGTCTGTCGCACAAACCGGACTCGACCATGAAGTGTGCGTACCGTTGTTCTACACCGTAAGGACTCTTCCAGGCAAGTATACGCAATGAATAAGGCGCAAGAAGAATCTAATCAGGCCGACGTTTTGAGGAGTTTCTTCGTGGTGGCCAGCTTCGGGCACAAGGAGACGTCGAGGCCCATTGCCCGCTCTCGCAGAAAGCGGCAATTCATGCCGCTCCGGCCCCCTCCATCTCCATTGAAGTAATCACTAATCGCGCAGTGTCGAAGCGAGCAAACTGGGACGATCTCTGGCCGCGGTCGCCTTTACGGGAATACATGGACCGTACACGCCAATGCTCTTGCTTTTGTTGCTGTGTGGCCCCCTTCCGGGCAAGAATAACCCTTGCGACGTCGTAATTGCAGCGCCAAAACGCATAATGTGGGCCCGATGATATCGCTAATGCCCGGAGCCACGTAGGCGTAATTACCGAGATGGATCAGCCTCGATGGGCCCGTGGAAGGACGCTGCAGGGTCAAAGCTGTCGCGTCCACGAAAGAAGCGCGGAAGACCCGGCCATCAACGGCCCCCAAGATTCATCCCGAATGGAATAAGGTTCGCTGTGAGGGATCGACGACGATACTCGAGCGAAATATTCATAACGGTCATACAGACGGACTTGCCGACCACATTGTATACTCCACTGGGGGTTCTCGTTAACCTACACTTCGTCTCATCTTGTGCACACTCTTGCGTTTTCTTGGGTAGGAGTTCTTGTGATTTCTTACGACGAGAGAACATACTCGCGTGCTAGCGCCATCTATGAGTTGACTCTGGAACTGCATTTGACAGGAGCGAAGGTTTTGCGGTATTCCCGAGATCAAATGTACGCAGTATCAAGAAACGGTCGTTTATAACATCGTCAAAACATTGTCAAGCTAAAAAAAAAAAAAAACGATTAGCGAAAAAGAAAGAGAAAAAAAAAAAGAGAAGGAATTGTGCGGAAATGTCAAGTGTTCCACGGCTACCCGAAAGGTGGTGCCAGTATTTTCTCTCGTCCTTAGAAATTTCAGGAGGTTTTCTGGCACACGGCCGTCAGCAGTTGCAAGCGCGCGAATCGGCCTTTACGGTGGACAGCTGCGAACGCGGTGAGTGAACCCAAGCAATCCCGCCCTGTGAACGTATGTCACGTGACTGTCCGTCTGCAGGTCGCTACGCACCTGCCGGAGGTCACGTGACACTGGACTGGTAGCGGTGGTCGGTCGTCGTCTGCGGTTCATTCTAATTCGACCCCAATTAGAATATGCAGCATCGATCTGGGATCCCGGTCATGCCCTCCTCATTGATGCATTGGAAGCCATTCAAAACAGGTCTGCCCGTTTCATACTCACTAATAACCCCTACGCAACTAGTGTCACTAATATGAAGTCAACCTTATCGTTCCCACCCTCATTTCTACGTCGGAAAATTTCACATCTCTCCTCATTTCACAAAACTTATTTTCGTAATTATATACTACGAGACATATTAATTGTACGCCCATTTTACGTGTAGCTCTCGCCTTGATCATCAACACAAGGTTGACATCCAAAGCACAAACACTACATTTTCTTCATCATGTCTTCCTCGTATATGACAAGAGTGGAACCACCTTCCCGGTTCCATCACTTCCACCACGGGCTTGTAGCCTTTTAAATCTGCGTTAACTAACCACGTTCTTGACGAGTGTTTCTAAACTGTATTATTTTCTATCCTAACGTGCTCCTGTATTTTAATTGTATAACTATATTGTTGCTCTCCCCCTCTGTAATGCCTTCTGGTCCCGAGGAAACAAAAAATAAATAAATAAGTAATGTGGAACGAAGATGCTAATCACTGAGTGCCATATTTGAGAGCGATATTCGCGGCGCATGCTTAGAATGAGCTTCCATTTATGTTTTGAGAAGAGTTACAGTCTTGGTGGTGCGAAATGTACATTCTGAAAAGGATGCGGAAGCTGATCGTAACCTCACGCTCAGAAGCAACTGACTCAGCTATGGCCGCAAGTGAATACCACCTACTATAGGAGGTATTCACTGGACGCCATATTTGAGGGCGATGTTTAGGGCGCATGCTCAGAACGAACTCACATTAATAGCCTGCTAAGACCGACAACCTTGATGGTGCTAAATGCACGCTCCAAAAGGACTGCGGAAGCTCGCCGTCAGCACGCGCTCAGCAGCAGCGCACACGGGTATGGCCGCCAGTGAATACTCCCTATTCTTATCATCAGGTGCGAAATGAAAGTAATATTCGAGGCACTTTTCAAGTTCTCATGCCCTTCTCCCTGTGTCTTTCTTGTTTTTTTTTTTTTTTTTTTTTCTTCGTTAATCACTCATCTTAGCACCCTCCTTTCAAAGAGAAATGTGGGCCGTTCAATATGTCCTCTCGAACAAATAGTCGTTCCAATCCCGGCAACATTCTATCCTCTTTTCCAGTAACGACCTCAAAGATGCCGGAATCGGTGGAAGCAGCGAACAATACTGTCCCCATCAAAGTGGTCATCTGCCTCATCAATAATACTAGACAAACTTCAGGAAACGGACCTTTACCAAACCTCCAGGAAACGGACCTTTACCAAATCTGTACACTTGGGAATCCCCATATAGAACAGCTCTTTTACCCTCACACTATCAACTGTCCGTGAAGTGCCCATTACAAAACCCCAGGGCATGACGTTCCATCTAAAAGCTTCCGTTTCCACACAATTTTTGCAACAATTTTGGTGCTTTCAGTGAATATCGCTTAAAGTTATCATTTAACTTTAATAATCTATGAAAAAGTCGTTAGTACTTTTTTCTTTTTTCAACGCAAAATTGGTGTATGTATGTTTATACAGCCTGAACTTAGACTGTTTCAACGGACGACTTGTCACTCAGGCGTAGATGAGCAATTTGCAAGTGCGGTAGAACCACTAGCCCGGGGTCTTTAACGTGCACCACTCAGTAATAGGGAGTTTTTGTATAAAGCGTTTCACCCTCCGCTACGCCCTTCGCAACGAAGCAGACTTGGACGTAGTTCAACTACTCTACTCAAACTACTGTAGTTTAACTACTTTTTCGAGTAACTTGGTAACTTTCAATTCCAACTTGATTTGGGTAATTAGCAGTTTAATTTAACTACTTTTTTCAGGTAACTTCTACTCAAATTACTAACTACTTTCGAAATTATATAGTGCTAATTTTGCCCATCACGAAAGTTTGAGCGCAGAAATGAATAAGACGCCGGCAGATGAAGTGGCATTCCTGAACAAGGGGCCCCCTTGTTCGGGAAGGCGTCCTTGGGCCAAGGTGGCGACGAGCAGCCAAAACATAACACCGGCACGCACGAACGCAGGAAGAGATGCTGAACAAGCCTTGGTCGGGTATTGACCTAATCCGGTAATGGACGCAGGCGCCGCGTTTCCAGCTGCAACCGTGAAAGACGGGGGCACTCTGAGAGTTGTTGTTTTCGTGCTGTCTGTCTTTAGTGAGTTCTGACTCAAGCGGTAGGTTCCACGGGAGGCGCCACTGGAATGACCTCGCTGCTGGGCTCCTTGTCGTCAGCGCATACGCCTTTGCAAAGCCGGACTCCCCCGAGCACAAACCCTGATACGGATAATCCGTTCATGGGAGCACATTTTCGCTTCTAGCTGCAACTGTATACGAGCGACGATGCTTGTTCACGTAATTCTTCGCGTCCTTCCGACCATCCATGCCTGGGAGACCTCCTCTTTGTTAAAAACGATTCAGGCGCGTCAGAATATTGTAGTCGCCGGAGAAGATTGTGAGCTACCCTTGGGAGATCCTTTTGTTGCACCCGGCGTCAGCGGCGAAGTATACTTCGGTTCATCTTCTGTTAAACCGAAAGAATTTTTTTTCAGTAGCGTAGCACTAGCACTACAACGGGACGCGCAGTCGTCCGGATGATCTCATCGTCGTGGCGCGAGACTTGAACCCTTGACGGCCTGGTGCACTCGCTCAGCGTACTCTCAGAACGACGTCGGAATAAAGAGGGGCCAGTCATAACAATCTCAACTTGACGAAGAAAAAAAAAGGAGGAAAGTTTGTTATTAAAGACCCTCTACCCGAGGCAAACCTCACAAGTTTCGTCATGGACACCTAAGATGCCGACACTCGCTTACCCGACCCTGCACAGCCTGTTTCTCAAATTCAACGCTGCCGTTCCATCCAGCCCGTCGGTCGAACGTCTATTTAGCTGGGCTGGGGACGTTCTTAGAAGGAAAAGGGGAAAACTCTCCTATCAAGGACTTTGAAAGTCAATTGCTTCTGCGAGCGAGTAAACTATTTTGGCGAAAACGCAAGCCATAAATAGACTGCATTTATTTTAGGCTCGCAGGGTTTTTCATTGATCAAAACTGCTGTTTATTTTGCTACCACAAAAATATAAAAAAGTAACTTCGAAAGTAACTTTAAAGTAACTCGCTACTTTTTACAGTAGTTAGTAGTTTACTCAATTACCATTACGAACGCGTAATTTCTACTCTACTCCAATTACTTTTGGCGCCGATACTCAGTAACTTAACTTAACTACCTTTTTTGAGTAATTTGTACATGTCTGCAACGAAGTCACAACTGCGCCTGCGCGCCGATGGCCTTGACTGCAGATTTTCGGGTATCGTAGCGGGTTGCGGAGTGCGTTGCGGGACACCGGAAATGATCTACGTAAACTCCCAGTGATGCACGACCGCACGCCGGTACGATGCTCATCCAGACCGAAAGGGCAGGAGTGGGGATTGAACCCAGGATCCCTGGGTTCTGCGCAAAGGAAAACGAACTGCGTTCACCCCTTGAACTCGCAAGCAGGACAAGTGGCCGCGTGATCTGGGGCCGATTATACGCCGCCATTGGGCGCGTTTGCATGGATGCGACCTTGCGTATTGAATCGAGATTTGGTCACTTTGATTGGTAGCAGATGGGTAGAAAAAGAAGAAGAGGAAGAAGAGAGGCTTTGTGGCGATTGGTCCCTGCTCGATTTGATCGATTGCATTCAAGTGAACGTAGTCAATGTTTATCATAGCCACGCGCTGGGGTTGGCAAAGCAGAGGGCACGCGCTGAGTTCCATACATTGTCGAGGTTCGGCTATCCCCGTCATCGCAGCTACTATGTCGGCACCGCAGGTATCGCAAGCTTCATGACGAAATCCCGGGAATCGCATTGTACACGACACGACCCCACAACCGCGTCATCGGGTATTGCGAAGGAGAGAGTAAAATAAAACGTCCGCATTCACCCTTCAAATTACGCGGCGACAAAGAAGCGTCTTTATCAGAGGCGTCGCATGCGAGCAAGGTTGGGTCACTGATCTCTATGTCTATTTGCTGGATCGTGTCTGACCAGCTCCGCCTATGGACGGGAATGCGGCCACGGTCGGCCATCTTTTTGGTAGAGTTATATCATCTCTAGCCATCATAGTAATATGGCGGACAGCGCAATGGCGGCAGGCTGCATAAAATAGCCGTGGATCTAGTTCACTGTACCGTGGGTGCCATTTCGTGCTTGATTGAAGTTGTTCGACGAAGCAGATTCTTGAAACCCGGCGTAAATGGTACCCTGATCTTTGAGGACCCGGCGAAAGTTCTACGAAAGCGCAGCACCGGGGGAAAGCAGCGCAGCTCGCATCGAAAGCAGACTCCGTACCGGCGTCTGCTTTCGATGCTTCTTTCGATGCGACTTTCGATGCGTGCTGTGCTGCTTTTCCCCGGTGCTGCGATTTCGTGAAACTTTCACCGGCTCTACATTACCTTAAATGTAATGTAGAGTTTAATTAACAACTTTTTATTAATGTAATCCCCGCCATACAAAAAAAAAGCTAGATTTTTTTTTTTTTGTTTACGTAGAAAGTTTCCTGCGATTTTTCTCGCACATTCTGGCTCGATTGCTATAGGACATCCATTTTATAGTTTTCATTTTTTTTTGCGTTCTGATTTTGTTGCAGTAGGACGTTACCTAGCTGACGAACAAATTGTAAGGTAGAAATGGAGCTCAAGGCTCCGATTCGCTCGGAACTTCTTTTTGCTCGCGTCCGGCCTTACCTGAACTTCTTCTTGCTCGGCGATTCTTTGATTTAAATACGAAAGAACAACAGCAAACAATAATTTTTTTTCGGGATTACGTTTACGGGTATGCTTCGAATGAAATCAAGATATATATCACGATTTAAATCATATTGTTTTTTATTCTCCACCCTGCTGCAAACTGCCTTTCGTTTCGTATGATGCAGTAGCAGTTGGGCCGCGTTTTTAACATTTCGGGGAGCCAACCGACCCGTTCTTATCGTGCCGCCAACTCTGCCGTTGAACACGTCCGACGCCCGGCGTCGTTCCTTTATGAACTAGAGTGTGATCACACCCCTTTTAGCGACTCCCATCTTGATTGTTCGACGGCGTCTTTGGACGACGCTTTCCGACGTCGTGGCGTCGCCGGAGGCAACGCGTATAGTCGCTGATAACGCGAAAAAAAAAGGCTGGTGCGCTCCAATTTCGTCTGTTAGCGCTTATTGCAAGGAGGCGCGGTCGGGTTTCGCCCCGTCTTTGTGACGGCTTATCGCCGGCGCTGCACGACCGAGCCCGGCGGATGGGCCCGAGGCAGGGAACACTGAGAGCTGCAGCGCAACACCCGGACAGGGAGACGTCTCGTTCCCACCGTGTGACCAAAGCGAAGTCGTGTTTTTTTTTTTTTTCTTTTGCCAGGACACTGTTAAGGACTGTAATCTGCGATGAAAGAAACTCTCTTCTCCTCTGCAGATAAAAAAAAAAAAATACGAGAAGGTACCTAACCGAACACTGTGCGGAGCGCTAGTTCGTCTGCTTCTTAAAGGGGTACTCCGCCGATTTTTGAGCTACCTCAACTAACTATATTTTCTGACTCCCAGGCCTTTACCCTTTCTGGAATGCTATTTAATATCGAGAAATTCATAATAGTTATTGTGAAATCGGCAAATGAAAATGATGCAAAAACAGACATTCAAATATACCCGCCCTTTTCAGGGCCGTGACGTCAGTGGAAGTTCAGCTTGCCAGTCGGGCGAGCAGTCTAAAAAATAGAATATGCCAATTATTTGTTCCGTGCTGGAGCGCGGGGACTGGAGCGAGCTTCCAAGGCATTCATTTGACACCATGAAACTGCTTCAAATCAGTTGGGAACAAATTCTACAGTCCAAAGAGTGAACCCCTGCACTTCCAATGACGTCACTTTTTCATTGTTGCCAGTAGAGACTTTCAGTTTGAAAAACACGGTGAGGACCAAAATTGTAAATTCAATAACTTCGTGAAAAAAAATTATTTTGACCTAATGTTTGGGATACTATTTTGGCGATGTTGTTTGGCGAGTTGAGCAAAATTTCAAGCAAATCGGGGACCATGAAGAAATCGGCGGAGTACCCCTTTAAGGAGGGGTTGCGGTGACGGTTGAACGCCGAGCTCCAATTGGTTCCGATTCGAAAGATAGTGGGTAGACGTGACAGGTCAAGAACGAAGTGGAAGGAAGAACATTTAAATTTATAAGCCATCCTGAACAAAAGTTTGATAACGCGAATTAACCAATTGCCATTAAGTCGTTGGGTCAAGCTCGGCAATTTAACAACAAGTTACGAGAATTTCCACTTTTCCGTTGCGGTCGCGATGTCGCAAACTCCTTTGCCACACATTTTATATAGAACAGAAGAAGGCCACCTAAAACAAAATCCATCACCTGTACTTGGTCCGCGCGATATCGAACGAATACTCGCATGCAGTACTGTCGAATCAGGACGGAAGCGTTGGTCGCAGCAAGAAGTTTTATTCAAAAAGTGTGCTGAGCCACGCCACACAAAAGGTGTGCGTGGCCAGCCAGTTAAGATAACAGAACGTCCTACCCTCTGGTGATGGCAGAACAAAGTTTAATGGCAGTCTGTACGAATTCAACAAAAAAAGAATCCGAGACGCCCTAACACACGCCGCGGAAGCTGTCATGTGAAGCACCAGGCTCGTTTCTGAATATTTAAAAGTGGCTCGCCGATGCTGTAATGCGGCGGGGACAAAACTTCTGAAGATATCATACACGCTTTTTAAGATAAATGAAGAGTTATCAGCATAGAAGCCAACTCCGTGGGATCACTTGGCGCGTCGTCTGCTCGAATCACACTCACCCCGTCACAGGAGAGCGCCCGCGAGGTGGCACCATCAAAACACCTCTTCGTCAATAGCGACAGAACGCAACTGTGCGCTTTCTCTTTCATATAAACCTTCGCTTTCGGAAGCCTGATGGTATCAGAGATACGCGGGCTTGTTACACCCAAGATGGATTTGCAGAAGGAGGAAGGGGGTGTTGCAAGAGAACTATAGACAGGTAAGGGGCAGAACCAGACCGAACTATCTGTCAACGAGCACCGCAATTTATTCTAATGTACTGTCAGCCCCTTCTGCTACGCAACGGACAGAGAAATTACATTGCAACCGGATGACCGCAAAAACAGACTACAAGTCAACCACAAACGGAATTCTCGCTCGCAGCAAGCCTAAACTCAGTGAAAACAAAAACAAATAAATAATAATAATAAAAGCAAACCAATGACACGGAACAATTCGAGCGAGCATATCAGCGCCCACGATTGTAGCCAGTCCATTAGCACATTCGTTTAGCGGCCCGACGGAACTTCACCACTCCACATGCAAACACACACACACATACCGGACGAAATATCGCGGGCAGCGCTATCTGGCCAATCTGGAGCGCCGAGTGGTTTTTGCGCGCGCCTACCGTACGTATATTACGCGCGGACTCCGCGTGGCGGAACGGGACACCGCATCACTCAAGGTCCGCGCGCTAGGAGAGACAAAGGCGAGGCCGTGCGCCTTGTGTTCCGCTGGCACCCACGTGCCTGCTGGCGCGCGCGCGAACGCTTGCCAAAGACAACGGGTCGCCCGCAGTAACCGGCAGCAGCGCTTGTCTCGTCGAACACGCGGCATTGTAAGGGGCTCGTTTCGCGGTCACTCGGTCCTAGATCGATTCCATCGACGGCGCGGACTCGTTGCGGCAACGCCAGAGTGATAGGAAGCGCGCGTTCCCCTCCTCTATTTTCCCTTTTCCAAGGTTGAGGTATCTACGTTCGGGAAATCCTTCCGCTATCTTACGCCTTATAGTTCTGCTCGTTTCTCTAAGCTTTCTTTGTTGGCGCTTTATTATTATGTTTCGAGTGTATACAATGCGCCCGTGGCGGTTTTGGAAGCAATTTCCAGCGATACGCACGACAGCCTGCGACGCGATGTGTATGTGCGTGTGTGTTTGTTCTTCCGTCGGTTCGTCAGTGCTCTACTTTGGAGAGCGCGAAAATGCGTTGGCGCTGTAGTAGTAGCAAGGCTAAAGGTATTAACGATAGCAAATATTTTATTCGTTGTCTTTCTGAGTGTATTGCCATAAACGTGGCGAGCGCCTCGGGCTTAGTGGGCATTTGCATCGTAATTGATACGTTATCCAACGGCTTTACAGACGTGCGACGTCGTGTGAAAGAAGCATAATGAGATGGGACTACATCGAGCATGTTTTGCAATTTAATTTCTAGACATTTTTTGCTAACATTTTTTTTTCTCGACTGAAATACGACTTTTCATTGTATAGTTGGAGACATTGATTTGTATGGTGAAGATTAAATGCTATTATTTAAAGTTCAAATAAAACGCCACTGCAATGACATCCTTTTCTTATCCAAACTGCAAATGCAATGGTATAATTGGTGATTAAAAAAAAAAGAGCGTTGACCACATATTTTTACGCGCCTGTTACAAACACCGGACAGAAACGACAAATTGAGAAATTGTATCTTTTATAAGCCCAATATTGAAATACCCACACCCCTCAAGGAATAATCCACGGTCGTCCCTGACGTATGTAGTTGTTTGCGAGCTTCACGCTGGGAACCAAAAGTTCAGCACTGCACAACTTATGGGTCGACAACGTCCGTGCAGCATATCGGGCACATGTACAGTCCTAAGTGTGTCCGCACAAAGAAGGTCACGAACAACGCGTTGTTGGTTTTTCGTTTGCCTAGTGTGAATACAAACCTAAATCATAAAATACAAACTTTTGTTGTTGTTGTTTTTTTGTTTTTATTGCCTCACTAAGGCGGCGGCGTTGACTGAGACAAAAAATACACAGATGCTTCCTTTTTTTTTTTACGTCTTTCAATTGTTTGTGGCCAGAGAGTGAGTTGATGCCCAAGCAACGGCATGAGCTCTGTTTAATAATGCCACCAAATTGTATCCCGAAAACGTGACTCCACCCAATTAAAGAGCGAGAAGCGAGAGAAACACACACTTGAATGGCAACCGGAACCTAGCTCTGCACCCACGACTACGCACACAGATGGACGAAGATATCGCTCCAGCGCTTCGGCAATCATCGAACCACGCGAGCCACATCCCCTGGAACTGCGCTCCTTGGACTCCATTCCCCCCTGAGCTGACAGAGCGGTGGAAGCTCGTAGGCGCTCGCTGGACCGACCAACCGCTTCCCTTTCATTAGCAGACCCAACTTTCTGGGCGCGGTTATGAGGTGGGAGCGTGATCACGTGGCAGATGATAGACGCCTGATTGGATTAACGAGAACGTAGCCTCCATCGCGCTGTCAGCTTAGAGCGTGAACGGGGAATAGAGGTCCCGTTGCTCCACTTCCCAACTGCAGCTCGCGGCTTGCAGTAAGCAACACACGAGTAGAACTTGCGTTGCAATTATCCTCATCAGACATCATCATCTTTCCTCAAAGGCCTCTCCAATGATGTCATTATCTACGTGTGTTTCTCAATGCGCCACCATTTGTCACTGTGTTTGGCCATTTGTTCTCGAGACGGCCGTGCGAGCAGCGTCTTGCGTCATAGGAATTGAGCCCCAAGTACGATGTTTCAGGTGAGACCCATGGAGGAACTAGATCGTAAAATAAAAATGATATTGAAGAAGGAACGTGGATGTTTTTTTTTGTTTTTTTTTCTCTTCTTCTTTTGGCCATTAGGAACTACTGGTGTGTATATTAGAGTTTTATACCCTAGTTACACAGGCGCTCTCAACTCCCATTGAGCCAACGACAGTTGACTCAATCGCAATCGGTCGGAGTTACACGGCGGCACCAACTGTCATCGAGCCGCTAATGACAGTTGAGTTCAACTGAGCTCCCCTACCTCAGTTCAACTGAACGGACTTCCCCAACGGAGGTAAAATGGCGCCTGTCCCCGGGACCGCTGCCGCCAAGGAGGTTAGAAGTACTATAGGAGGGGGCATGCTGCAATATTGGTGAAGCCTAGTCATAAAAAGTTTAAACGATTTTGTGCCCAGCGTGACCGCAGATCTCTCTGGCGATTGGTGCGCGTGACATGTCACGTGTGAGATGGATGGTTGATTGTAGAAGGACTCCTTGCAGGCTTGCGCGCGCTCCGTCCGGTAGGTTTTATCAGATCGAAGGCTAGACTGTGGTGTATTCTAGTAGCCGATAGCAAGACGAAGGCTAGCTTCGGTCTCGTGATGTGGTCACGTTGGCATGGTAAGTGAGGAGAGTAAGGAGGAAAATGAGAAAGAGGCGAGGCGTCAAGGGAGCATGGCTTGTGGAGGCTACGCGGCCGACGTCATGCCCTCTCCTACCCTTCTATTCTCCATGGCTGCCGCCGACCTTCGTTTGCGAGGCACTTATTGTTTCGGATTGCAGGGGGAGGCGTCTAGAAAGAATCGTAGCAGCAAAATACGCAGGAAGGAATAGGTTTAGGCGTCCGAGCTGCCGCCAAAACGATCCCGGCTAGCAGGCAAGCCACCCAACGAGCGAAGATGGCGAAGGGACCAGCTGTATGAATGGACAAATAGTAATGGGCGCACCCATTGTAGCCGGCGGTAGCTTGCAACACCTAGCCTAAAATATGCGCAACCTAGCCCTGAATCTGCTTTGGTACTCGTGTAAACCCCGTTAAAAAGCAACAAGGTATTCAACATATTGTACGATATACTAACAAATAAAAGGTGTGTCTCCGAGTAAATTACTTTAACAATTAGACTGATCACGTGGCACGAGAACTAGTTTCGTTTTAGCTTCAACTGGGATCTAGAGAGCCGTGTACCACCATCTCAGTTCAGTTCAGCTCAATCACAGTTGGCGCCGATAACTGTGATTGTACTCAACGACAGTTCAAAGCGCCCGTGTAGCTAGGGTATCAGTCAACGTTACTAGAACAACTCAGTTGAGAAATTGCCGTAGAGCCTGCTTTGAAAAGGTGGCTCCGATCCGTACTCGAGATCCTAACTAAAGGTGATCGCAACGCCGCCATTTCTCCCGCAGCGGCCACTTCGTGAACCGCACAGCTGCACGTATTCGTGCTGGTCGAGCCACGCGAAAGCCGGTGGGGCCCTCTCGCAGTCCAATCTCGCAGTGCCATTTCGCAGTAGCTATACTCCGTCTCACGATAACTTGGCCAACTGTATAGGCTAGGGCCCCGCGACACTTCAAGACCACTGATCTCCATTGCACAGTAGGCTGGATCGCCGGCCACGGCCTCGGCAGCTGGGGCCCAGTGTCGCCACCGGCGGCCATTGATTGACACCAGCCAATGCATGGAACTCTATGGGAAGAACGAGAAAAAATGCCGTTTCCCGCGTTTCTAAGCTTGCGTTGGCACTGAAACTTTTTGGCTGCTTTTCGACAAGCCCGTCAAATAGCTTGCGTACAAACATTAAAGCTGACAGCCCCTCGCAGTTCTTATAAATAAATATTTTGTGGTCGAGAGCGACTCCGCTGGGCGAAAAATGTAGTGCAGCTCAATGAGGCGAGAGTTACCTAGAGTTACCGCGGAGTCGGTGGCGGTTTCGTTGAGTTGGGTTTAGCAGACGACAAGCTCGAAGGCCTTGCTACGCGGAATTCGCTCACTTCCGGAAAGCCGCTGTCGAGATGGAATCTTTTTGTCATTCATCAACTTCTGGGCTTCTCTAAGGACGGTCTCATTGACGACAAGGTACTTTGTTTACTCCACTACGAGAGCAAGCTTGCCAGCTCAGCCGTAGATGCTCCGGCTGCTCCGGTGCGTTTGATTTCTTTTAATCGGCGTTCGAACGTTTGACAAATATCGATTTGATCTCCAAACACCCAACATAAGGATCGCAGCCCACCATAAAATAGTCGCCCCCGAGCACAGGGTACATGCTTCAATATTCTTACTTTTGTTTGTTCTCCTATAGACTTGCGTGTATTGCCGGGTGTCAAGTAGTGGCCGCTGGTGGCGACACTGACGGGCTACCGATCTGCGATCCAGCCAACTACAATAGAGATCAGTGTTTAAGACCGTCGGAGCGGGGCACATGACATGACGTCACGGGAGAATTTGTGTCACTTAGGCCCGCTTCAGGCAGGGCAACTTTTCCAGCAATGTTGAGGTTGCTGGCGGGTTGTTCCCTAGCTTTCCCTAAACTGACACAAATTGCTTAGATCGGGTTCGGCTCGAAACGGACGAGCAACTCGAACAACTCGAGCCGTTTGAAGCGGCAGCAGCCAATCAGAGACGCGATATGTTCACGTGACGCCCCGTGGTGGTGATGATGACAGCTAAAGACTTGGTTCTGGTTTGAAATCGATCGTTTTTGGAAATAAACCTTTTCAGAAAGATGAGTTAGTATTCTTAACGCCTTTCAAAGATATAAAAACACGTTTTTAGCGCGTAGCTGTGCGTCTAAATAATGCAAGATAATTCAAATTGAATGATGATGATGGCAAGTGGTAGCAATTCGGTTGCTGCGTGTGAAAGCGGGCGGCCCGTGTTGCTGGTGTTACAACGTCAAGTTGCTGGGCGAAATTGCCCCGTCTGAAGCGGGCCTTAGTCAAATGCGAGGCGCAACGCCCGGAGGAACCGGCTGTCGTCTGCTAGCCAAGAAAGAGTCTTCTCCCTTGAAACCAACCAACTTCGGATGAACGTCCACCGCAACAACATATCCGTCCGCTAAAATAACGAGTACTTCGGGAACAGTTTATGAGACGCACAATTTAGCCGTGAATCTTTGACGGGTGCTAATGCCAGGGCGCAGTGCGATGTTTTGAGCGGAAAGGCCCGATTACACGGCTGCGATCGCCGGCGATCGCCAACATCCACGGCGCTACAAGGCGAAACAAAATCGAGCGGACACGGATATGGCGTCACTTTTTTGGTTTAAATATAAATGGCACTCGTTAATTCGTTATTATTTATTCTTCGCACTTCATATCTTCTCGTTCTAGATGGAATCCCGCGAGTACAAAAGCCGTTAAAAGAAAAAGGAGCCTAGGACTACTTTTTGTCGCGGAGGGTTCTGTTGCTGTGGCGGTAACGAAGCCCCGGTGGCCTCGACCATGGAGTGTTATGACGTGCCTTGCTCCGGCGTCCTTATCGGGTCGTGGAGGCCGCAGCCTCTATAGTTCGCAAAGTTAGCGTGAAACGGAGTATATATAAATGAACATTCATGTTATGACTCGTCGTTAAAAGGTGGCGCTCTTATTGTGTTTAGTTTGGTTTCGGGGCACGCGAGCGGTTCGGGTTTCAGGTGCGAGTTTCTCCAACGGGGTGTTTTAGTAACGTTGGTTTTAGTAGATCGTTCCGATGAGTCCGATAGCAATATCCGATATCCCGCCGCCGCGTAACGATCTACTAAAACGCTGTATTGTCAAATGAGTGTTAGGCCACGCCACACAGCGTGAAATGCGTGAAGTGCAGAAAAAGGAAACTCGCGCGTCTTCAGGCGTGCTAGAAACCTAGAGCAACCTGGTGGTTAAAGTGTGAAACACAGAAATGGGGATCAAAGGTACTCTATTTAACGTTGCGACGTGGACTGCAGGGATCCGAAACTTCACTTGCAAAACCCTTGACACAGAATTGTAGAGATAGTGGCAACCATAGCGTTAACCATCCTCGAAAACTATACTGCAGTAGCCGTAAAAAAAAAAAAAAAATAAAAAGAAAAAAAAATGAATGTATTAATTGAGGCTTCAGAGTCTGAACAAGCTATCCTATGATCTTTAACGAGTGTAATGAACGCAAAAGAAACCCGGTCTAGAAGTCATACAGCTCGCGCGCGGCTAAATTTCTTATCCACGGCGTGAGCCAATGTTGCCATGCTATATGGTACACCAACCTCACACTCTAGAAACATTTAATTCCGGTCCTTTTCTGTTTTGCTGAAGTCAAGCTACTTTAGGAGCTTCGAAGAATGCTATGGTGACTGAAACGTGTTTCGACTGGTGTATTTACCGCGTCCACATTTCTGGTTCCTCGATTTCCTCTTGATGACACGACACTTGTGTTATGGTGGCACAACACCTGTTCTGCTGTATACGTTGACGTTTGGCTCGACAGTTCGTGGAAACTATACAAGAGCCAGGAGTCGGGACGCTGCGATGAAAACAACATTTGCGTTCGCTCACGTTCTTTTTTTTTAATTTTTGCAATTATTTATTAGCAGCCCGACACTCGACAAGATGACACGACGGCTGCCGTAACGTAATATGTCGTCAGATCGGGGACCACTTTCGATGCATGGCCGGTATAAGGACCGGGCAATAAATATTGCTTCGACAGGTAGCGCCACCTTTAAGCGGAATATTGGCAACGCTGAGACGGCCCGCGGCGGCAATTATCGAACCCAATCTCGAGCTCGAACGTCCAAGTGCCCTGCCGAAATGTAACGCAGCGCTCGTGCTCAATCGTTCGGTAACGCGGTCCGGCCAAAAATGATTTTCTTTCTTTATTTTTTGGCCACCAGCCATGCTGATTAGCAGCCGACCGAGGCGACCCCTGTCGACTTATGCGCACTGCTGTCTCCGTCCAGTTGGCCGTGGGTCGCGCTCTCAGCGTGCTTCGTGTAGCTCTCTTCTGCGGAATATCAGACGCCGGGCAAGCGTCCACTGCCCAAGGACTGTGCATCTTTTCGCCCGGGGTGTAGAGCGCCGCTAATGTGCATAGGACGCTCGAACAGACTAGTCGAGGACGGGTTCCAGGTGTTGTAGATCCAGAGACGAGGTTCACGCTAGAGCCTGGGCGAACTCGGGAGAAGCGCTAAACGGTCTTTCTCAAGCCGTCCTGGCGCCCTCGGGTTTCCAAATCCCTTTGACGACTCCCTGGTTTACGAGCGGAACTCACTCGAGTCCCGCAGCTGTCCTGCCGCGTCTCGTCGTCGCACCCACGAGAACACAAAAACGCAGAGAACCAGCGTCGCGACTCAGCCCTCCCTCCCCCGCCGCGTCCCTTTTCTAAAACGTCGTTTAACTGCCGAACTGTTCTTTCCCCCGACTCCTCCCGCCTACGAGCAACTATTGTCGGCGTCCCTTTTAGCATAGGCTGCCGGGGCGCTCGTTAATGCGAGCAGCTAGCTTCCCCGTCGCCGCGTCGCTGAGAAACCATCGTCATGCCAGAGCTGTCGGCAGCCTGCGACCCTCTCGAGAACGAAACGAGAAAGTTACATCGAGCAAGAAATAAAGAAAGGCAGAACGATACAGAACCAAAAATGAACCCCCCTAAAGTGAGAGCGTCTGGTCTTCTCTGGTTTGGGAACTCCCTCTCCATCGGTGTTGGGAACGGACCCAACAGCGGACTGCGCGTCGAAACAGCAAACAAGGCAAACCACAAATGGCGAGACAAAGAACAAAAATTTAAGCTGGGTAGGCTTTTTCTCTCGCTCTCCACGCTCAGTTTCAGCTCGTAGAAAATGCCCTCGCTCAAAGTCGAGCCCAACGTCAAAGTCGCAAGGAAAACAACAAAAACCCGAAACGGAACGACATTGTCCAGACGACAGACGGCTTCTTTCTTCCTTTTTTCCTCCTTTCTCTCTTCGTCGTCTTCTTTCCCTCCTCCCCCCGCGACTGCCCGGTTCAGCTTTCGGGCTGCTTAATTTTCGCCACCATTCTCTCTTTCGCTCGAGCCCGTCTTGAATTGCGTGCGGCTCTCTTGTTTCAAACGCCACCCCCACCACCCTCTCTTTCCCCCAGATTTCTGTCTCGTATTTGTTTTCGCGTGTACCCCTCAAGAGCCCCGGTTCCGTGGAAGTGAAAAAAGGAAAAGTCTCTCACCCTCTCTCTTTCTTTATCTCTTGGGCCAGACTCCCCCCTTCGCCGAGGCGATTGTAGCAGACAGACGGCAAAGACAACACACGCGACGAAAACTCCACCGTCGAAGGCGCTCACATTAAAATCCGGAATTTAAATGAAAAACCTTACCATAAAACACACAGACAAAACAAAAGACACCAGCAAAGAAGAGACAAGACTTAGTAGAAGAAAGAAAAACAGACTCCACGAAAGCGGCTGCGCAGAAAAACGTTATTAACGGAACCGACAGGATGCGTTCCTTCTCGGATTACAAACGATCGGAACAGAACGCACACAGAAAAGAAAGTTTAGGGCGACCACAAATAACAACACAAGGAGGACATAACCGACGGGCGTTCCAATTAAACGAACAATTCCATAGAGGTCCCGAAAAAAATTCCTGTCCACGGAATACAAAGTTCTCTCCTCGCATCCTCCTCTTCGTCCTTGTCGGATATACCAAACGAACCGACGACGACGACGACAGGGGAAACAAGGAACGTGCGAGAGGGGAGGGAGGACATTTTGGAACTTTTAAAACCGGAAACACAGGGAGAGACAGAACCTGAAACGGGTAGGGGGAGCGCTCGGCAGGGCCCGCGATAGCAACCATACTTCGTTTCACCTTACGATGAAGCAGAGCGGCCGCTCTACGAGCCATCCCAGCCAATCCATCACTTTGAACGCGACACGTGACTGCGCGCACCACGCGCCGCTGTACCCTTTTCCCGATCACGTGACATTCGTGCGGTGTTTGGATTGGACTAGGTGGCTCGTAGCGCCATCCGCGGTACGTCGTAAGTTGAGACGTAGTAGGAGGGTAGAAGAATAGCCAAGTTATGCCGAAGACGCGACTCGGTTCGGCTTGCGAAGAAACGTCTCAGATGTCGGTCGCTCGAAGTTGTCGTTGCTCGATTTGCGGCATCTTTATCATCGTAGCGGCGCCCTCCCCGCCCGGGTACCGCCGCACCATCGCAGCGCGCAAAGAAGGCGGCTTGGGTGTAAAAAAGAAAACAAAAAAGGAAAAAGAACCGTCTTGGATTGTCGAGGATGAACGCCTCCCCCTCCGGTTCTGTCGCGAAACTTTGCGACGCGCGGTTTCGTGGAATGGAAACTCAAGATGTCGGAAAAAAGGAGACCCAGAATGAGGGAGGAGAAACATGGGGGTGGGGGACCGATGGGAAAGGAGGCGACGCTGGTATCAGGGGAAAGGGAGAGGGAAGATTCGGACTCGCCGTGGGGACTACATCCAGACATCCAAACTCCACCTTACTATGCCCTGTTTCGCAGTAGGGAGTTTTCGTAGATCGTCCCGATATCTGCGATAACGATACGCGATACATCACCGCCGCCTCTGGGCACGCATCCTATCGCTGTCAAAATGATTGTCGAAGTTTTCAAAACGATCTACAGGGTGTTAAAAAAATATCGGGTTGTTTTTATTTATTGTGAAAATAAATTATGCATCGCCAAACTCCCATTTACCGCTTAAATGTAGCGCTAGCGGTGCAAACAAGATGCCAAAAGTTTCACAACTGACCGTTATCGTATTAAAAAGCTACGAGTGATTTTTTTTTTAATTTTTCAACGGGAAATCGGCGGCCACGACGGAGCCTTAGAATATATGGTACTGAATAGGGCCAGTTATTAAGAACGAGCCCCACTTTCCCATTGAAAATTTCAGAAAATTTTCTAAAACTTTTAATTGAGATAATTATCTGATACTTTAGCACCTGGTTCGGACCACTACAAAAAGCTGCATTCAGTCATAAAACAAGCGTTCGCCGATGCGTAGTATTTCTTTTTTCGGTAAGAACACAGACAAGAAAACAGCGTGCATCTTTTTAGACACGCTGTCCGTAGGTGTTGCGATGCAGGGAAGCCCTCGCGCGGCGCGAGTCGTTGCTGCCGCCGCCAACAGGCGCGGGCGCACCAACGGAAGGGGCACGGCGATCCTTAGAAGAGAACAAAGGGGGAGGACGTCACCCCTGCGCTCCCGGCTATAAATAAAACCCGCTATTGAAACGTAAAAATAATTGCGCATTCTTCGGGCGCAGGTGCGCAACCGCGCTGCTCGCAGGGGACTCGAACAAAGGCTAACGCGTTGCGCATGCGCAGAAGGTACCCTCGCTCTTTTCTAGGCAAAGCGCCTCCGAGTAGAGTTTCTTCGTTCTGTCAAAAATAGAAGTCATAAAAAGAAAAAGAGATGAATAAAACTCAGAGGCCTCTTTGTTTTGTTTTTTGTTTTGTTTTTTTCTCCAGGAAAATCGGTACGTTGTTTTGATTTTCATAGAACTGTACGTTTATGATATTCTGTTTTAGTATTGTGCTTCGATATTGTAATTGTACATTTTTGATATGGCGTTTCGGTAAGCACATTTTAATAGCCCAAGACGGGAGTAACAATAAATGAAGTAAAAAAGTAAATGACTACGAGAGGTAACACGGTTGCCTCCCGTAGACGCGTGTCCCATTCATGTGACGTCACGTTAACGACGGTTAGAGAAAGAGAGAACACAGACGAATTTTCGAACACTTGCAGTTTCTACTCCCGTGTTCACGAGACTTTTTTAAGGATCCCGTTTTTGTAACCATCGGCAGAAACCAACCGCCGAAATAATGTCGACGTGAAACCGCTTCAAAACATCGCTCACGTGGGAACCGAAAGCAAAAGAAAGGGTCGAAATAAACATCCACCCGCCGATAACGTCCTGTCCACCATCAAACACATAAACCAGAAACCAAAAAAAAAAAAAAAAAGCGGTTTTAGCTGACGCAAAGAGATACGGTCATCGAATAATATATACCACACGCCACCACGCGGGCGGTGCACAAAAATGGCGCCTCCATTAATCCCCTTCCACGCACGCACCTCGGCCGCCGTCTTGTCTCTCCGCATCAGTCTACTTCGTTTGTACGCCTCCTTCAATCCGCTCCGTCTATTATTATTGTTATTATCGCGGCGGCATGCTTGCGGAGGGAGCCGACTCCGTCGGGCACCGCGAGCACGATCGACGAGGACGACCTTCGGGGAGGGCGGTCGCATTTCACGTCTCGTTCGGGAGGTCTCATTAGAAGGACACCCGGGCGATGCGTGTTCGATGGGTCCCAGATTGCGACGCGTCTCCTTAAAATGGAAGGCGAAGCGCGTGGGGAGTGCTGCAGGGCCCTCGGAGGTGCGTCCTAGGTGGGGGATGCACCACCTACCACGAACCTTTGGCGATGCAGAGGATGCGCCGGGAAGGTGTATCCGATGGAGTCGTCAATTGAGTAGCGCCAAACGTGTGTTGTGTCACGGCACTCCTTGCTTTTCTGGGTATGCTGTCGCCGAATAATCCGATCACGCAAGAAGAACAACAACAAAACAACACGCAGTATCGCGGTGCGTTCGCCGTGCGTAAGTGTTTTAACGTGGAAGTTTGGGCTAGCAGCGCCTTGTTCGTCTACCTTCTTGTTCTTGTCCGTGTCCTTGCGCTGTTTTAATTTTTAATCATGAGTGCTTTAGTTGTTGACAGCAAGCGCACAAAAGCGGCGAGCGCCGTGACGATGCAGTTTTTTCGCTGCTTGACTGGCTTCAAAATAGATGGTAGAGTCGGTTGTGGTCGGACTTAAAGTGTACGGCAACCTCTAAATAGAGAGTTTCAGCAGACCGTTCTGATGACTCCGATCACGATATCCGATACAGCGTGGACGTCTTCGCGGATGCATCATATCGTTATCGTTATCGGAGCTATCGGAAGGAACTACTAAAACCCTATATTAAGCTAAGCTTAGCAGGGTGTCTAGCAAATTTTTATTTTGAAATTCCCTGACTTTTTAACGTTTTTCCCGATAATTTCGGGTGAAATTCCCTGACCACTGTAGAGGCGGTTAAATTTATGAGACCATTACAGCACAAAGCATTGAGCATTGAGCCCTGCGAGGATCATTTTGCAAGGGCTTAATCCAGCTTGCATGTTCCGAAATATTCGGGTTCGTCGAGTCCGAATTAAACGAGCACTTTCTTGCCGCCGCATCGTCAGTGAAGAGGCCACTTTTGGAAACACGATGAAAGTACGACTCTCAACCACACACGTCAATAACCGAATGGCAACATGGCCACAAGGCCGCCAGATGCACACTTTCGGATACTTTCGGCTTAAGGCTTCGATTGGGGTCTGCGGCTTTTTCATTTGTTACTAAATCCAGTGGCTCTAACTGTATCTAGCCTGTAGTGTCACGCTCTCAATCCAATCCAATCCAAGGCTTGGACTGGATCTGTCGGCTGTTTTCTTTGCATCGGGTAGCACACTCTACATCGGGTGAGCAGAGCCCGCGCTCCGCTCTAAGCAGAATTAATTGCCTATTTTTCCGCCCCCAAGTCCTCAAGTCTTTGCTCAAGGAACTCGATGGCGTTTCCGGCTCATTTTCCCTGACTGAGCTCGCTTTTTGACAATATAACCCGGACAATTCCCTGACTTTTCCCGGTAATTAAAATTTCCCTGACAATTCCCGGTTTTTCCCGGCCGCCAAACACCCTGCTTAGAGTATCGACACTCCATTTGAAGATTTTTTTACAGACGCCGCCATTTTGGTGCCTAGGGCAGGGCGGTCGCAATGAACGACCATTAAGCCGGGTTCACATTGCTCATACCATCATACGAAAGACAGTCTGCCAACACGAGTCACCTCAATATCCGTGGTTGGAATGCACGCGTGTCAAGTTTCTCCCAGAACTCATTGGAACGCGGCATTCGAAGCACGGATGATTCGCGTTCGAATCTGTATGCTGACTGCCTTTCTTTCGTACGATGTATAAGCAGCGTGACCGCATCTTTACGATTGGAAAATTTGACTTCCTCAGCTTCAGACACGGCACCAGCAAGCTCAGACAATATTGACTTTCTCTGTCGCGAAACCGTTTTAACGTTTCTGGAAGACGGAAGGCCGTTTCTCACGATTTCAGAAAACGCTTAAAGGCCGACGAGCAGACTCGAGATTCTGCAAGGCAGAAGATCCTCCTCACCTTGGGGGAGGAGGAAAGAAGCAAACGGTGGACAGGGTAGAAGGGGGAGAGGAGGAAGCGAGGGACAAGGGGGAAGCGCGAACTGGTCGTCGGTCTTTAAAGGTCTTTAAAGTCGATTCTGAGATCGTCCTTTTCTGGTGACAACTCAATCTAGACGCTCTAAGCATTTCAACAAACCTGAAACCACAACCGTGCATGGTTTATTTCCTCGTTTAATGCGCGTTCAAAGATCGTGACACGCTCTTTTTGGGAATAATTTTCTTCCGAGTGAAGTGGTCGACGAAGGGCGCTTGTCGGCGAGTTACAAGCGATGACTTCGCCCGCGCTGGAAAAGAGGAGTATTAACTGAATGTGTACCTATCAGGCCCTCTTCGAAACGAGTTATAATAAAATCATTCGGAATCTGCGCGTATTGTAGGGCTTTCATTGGTCCACACAGTGTAGTCCGCGAGAGAAAAGAGTCCACATGTTTTTTTATTGCCCTGAGATGAATAGGGCGGTTTCATAATATAGGATTTGGTATATGTGGGAACTAGCACATTTTAAGTAATATAAGACCAAAAGCGACCTTTTTCAGAGATAACTTTAACAAAGATATTAAAATATTTAAAAATGGCCCAAGTGTCGTTTCTCTGAAGCGTCGCTTAACTGTCATCGTTCCCAGGTTAAGAGTACAGTGGAAGCTCCTCCCACATCATTCCTCTTTAGCAGAGCCGACGTTGGAGAGGAGGCAACCTCCTCTCCGGCGTCCGCTCTGCTCGAGCGGAAAGAAATGGGAGGACCTAGTGGCCTTAGGGACAAGTGTCCTCATGCGGGGACATTCGAGGCTGGGTGAGACGAGAAGGGGAAACCTCCGGAGATACAGACACATTGATAGAACACGTAGAAAAGTACACATATCTGGGAGTATGGTTAAGTGAAGAAAGACGGTATCTAAAAGACCATGAAGATATTGTAATAAAGAAGGGGAAACGACATTCAGGTATTATGAAGCACAGGGCACTATGGAACTATAATAGATATGAAGTCGTGACGGGTGTATGGAAGGGAGTCATGGTGCCAGGTTTGTCATTTGGGAATGTGGTATTGTGTATGAGGTCAGATATCCAGGCAGGTTTAGAGATACAGCAAAGGAGTGTGGGTAGGTTGGCATTGGGGGCACATGGGAATACACCAAATGAGGGAGTACAGGGGAATATCGGTTGGACATCTCTCGATAGTAGAGAATCGATCAGTAAAGTAAAATTTGAACAAAAACTAGCTAAAATTGAGGATACACGGTGGGCAGCGAAAGGGTGTACAGGTATCTGTATATGAAAAGTCTAAACACTAAGTGGACAAACCGAACCCGTAAGCTGATATCTAAATGCATTCAACTAGATGGAGCCGATGAGAGCATATCAGTAGAAAAGGGAGTAGAGGAAATTGTGGGAAGAGAGAATGCAGGGGAAATCAGCTTTAACAATATACAGGGCACAAAAACAAGAAATAAAGAAGGAACAGTTGTAGGATAATTCACTGGGGAGCTCATTGCTGTTTGAAACTAGAACGGGGGTGATAGGAACGAAAACATATAGGATTAATTACCAAGAGATAGACACTATATGCGACATACGTAACCGCGTAAGGGAATTTTAAGGTGTACGAGACTTCGTCCCACCCTCATGGGGAGAATGACTACGGATTTGGAGGGGGCACTGGGATTTGCAGACATGGATGGACGAAGGGATAGGGGAAGAGTTGCGGTAACTATAAGAGGAGATTGGAAGATTGGTAGAAAAGATATAGAGAGGGGTAAAAATAGAGATAAAAATAATTAATAGAAACGCTTTAAAAAGGGGGGGAGGGAGGGTTGGGTGTCAGAATAATTTTTATGCAAATTTTAATATAAAAGGGATGACGAAATGTTAGGCTATAGGTGGCGCAAGCTGCCGCCCGTTACAAAGGGTATAGCCATTACCATCCATCCATCCATCCAGCCTCGATGAGGACGGGTCTGCGTTTGAGTACGATCGACAGCGTTTAAGTTGCTGCGGCCACTTGAACCCGCTAACAAGGAGAGAGCACACTGGCGCCATCTATCGGGTAGAAATGAAACACGTCCGATCTGTCTGTGTGTGTGTATTTTTTTTCTTCATAATGTTACGTTTTTTCTTTTTCTTTTTTTCACCACCTCGAAATAATTCTGATGATGTTGCAAAAGCGACTATTTCTCACAGAGGACTGGCAGCAAAGATAGTGTAATAACATCATCGATATATCGCATATTATGATGCCTCTTTCAGACTGGTGCCTAAAATGCCGCATAAGTCAAATGATATTCAATGTAAATGTCACTTAGTCAGCCCCAAACGGCAAGTTTAATGACATTTGGGCTAAATACATTTAATTTAGCCCAAGTGCTCTCCGAGCTGCCGCGTGACGATGACTAAATGGCCTTCACAATAAATTTTATTTGGCGTAAATGGAAGTTTCGGCGCCCGTCACACCAACTAATAAGAAATTCCCAAGATGTCGACGAATTACAGCTCAAAGTTCACTTAGTTGAGACGAGTCCCTCTACAGACACCGCCGGAATGGCAGGCAACACAGTATCGTTGGTTTCATCTTCATTGCATCTAACTCCAAGAGCAAAGTCGCGCAGTGCAAAAGTACACAAGCGCTCGTTGTTCGGGACGCCTCAGCCTCGTGCGAGCGAGCGTGCACTTCGCATTTCGTCCTCCTCGCATAGATTCATTCAACTCTCTCTCTCTCTCGCCAAGAACGGCTCGGCGTCAGCTTGGCACGAGACAACCGCTCCCCATTGACGTTCGGGACGCGCCAGATCTCGCTTGTGCGTTTTATAGCGAAGGCTTCCGCTCACGTGACAACTCCCAACAAAATTTCCATTAACGTTTTCGCAGCAGTCTTGAAGCTCTCTGCGCGACGCAGCAGACAACTTGGAGCATGGGGGGCTCGTGTGCGCTAACTTGAGAACGCGGTCGGGGAGGGGGGGGGGGGGGGGGTAGTCGAATTTATTTAACTGTGTCGATAACCACTGACAGTATAAGAAAGACGGGGCGGTGCCTAATATAAACAACGCTTTGGTGATTCGTTCTTCCGCGTTCTTATCACATGATGTTTCAGCTTCGGCGTGTTTGCCGGTTCAGGCAAATCGGGGACCCACTAGTGATGACGCCACGCAGAGGCCTTTGTCTTCTAGCTGACTTAAGACCAACACGGTGCACATTGATATTAGACGCGAGTGCTGTGTCAGAATCTTTTTTTATATTGTCAGTGAGTACAGAAGGTGTTTCTCCGAACCCTGCGCCCACCTTTAAGGCTTGTCTGCTTCCCTTGCCGAATGTCTCGCCCGAGCGAAAATGCGGAGACCATTTCCAGACACGCTTCTTCCGCTAATCCACGTCGTGTTTTCCCTCCTCTCTCTCTCTCTCTCTATTTCAACTCCCTTTCTTTTTCGGTAGCCTCTTCCTGCAACTTCCCCCGTGTTCTCCTCTCCTTTTAGAACCCGCGCACACAATGAATAATCACGCCGGAGAGGTATCTTGAGGGTGCGCCCCACGGGAGCGCTTAAGCCCTTGCGTAAGGAGAAAGGGCGACACCCTTTCTCCCGCCCGGATTTTATATATAATACACGTGCACTCTCCTGTTGTTTTTTTTTCCCCTCCTTTCTTCGGTCTCAACGAACAAGCGTGTGTATCGGGAAGGGGGTAGTATGGATATGCACAACATGGCAAATCTCTGTCGTTAAAGCCGCAAAAAAAAAGTGTGTTTTTGCGTTTGCATGATCATTTTATGGGGAGAGCAACAACGGTAGCTAACCTTCAAAAATAGGGTTCAGTAAAATTTGCGCGGTAAGATTGTGGAGCCATGTGGCGTAGGGGAGCCGGATAAAAAAAAAAAAAAGAAATGAAAGACGTTTACAAATCTCTGTAATGCGAAATTGGAGCGCAGCTCTTGAGGAGGAGGAGGGGAGAGCACGGAGGGGAAGGTATGCCCCTCAGCCTCCTCCCCTACTCCTCCTGCTCCAGCTAAATTTAACTGCGAAATAGACGCCCCGTGACCTCAAACACCCATTTAATTTTCCCGCTAAATTTAGCGGGGAAAATGACGCCACATGACTTTGTGTTACGTCACCAATACATGGGTTGCACCTGACGTCATTCAAAGAGCGCTCCGATGACCACCAGGGAAGAAGGAGCTCCTCTCTAATCAGGATCCTCTTTTGTGCCTCCCGGATTTGCACAAACGTCGCTATTCTCCTCCCAGAAGATTATAGAAGATTAACCCGCCACTCAAAAGTCTCACAAAAGCAGCTTTCCCTCTCCTCCTCTTACATGGCGGTCAAAAGTATGCGATGCGACGTCAGACCAACCCATGTATGAACAAATTCATTTTATCCGCTAGATCTGGCGGGAATATTGACGTCACGTGACCTCATCAGCTATTCACTTCCCCGCCAAATTTAGCGGGGAATTGAATTGGTGTTGAGAACACATGACGTCAATTTAATTCCCCGCTGAATTTAGCGGGGAAATCGAATTGCTGTTGATGTCACATGACGTCAATTCCCCGCTAAATTTAGCGGGAATTGAATTGGTGTTGTGTTCACGTGACGTCAATTTTCCCGCTACATATAGCGCGGTTACGCCGACGGCGACGCCGCGAAACACGGAAACGGGCGCCTAAAGCGCGATCCAAACCAACGCGTTTTTGTGCGCGGGAAAGTCGTTCATTTCCCGGAAATTGCGTATTTCTCGACGTCGCTCTGATTCCGCAAAAACGCGTTAGTTTGGACCGCGCTTAAGAGCTGTGCTCTAGAAGGTGAAATAAAATAAACATGTGCCCATTGTAAACAAAAGGGTGAGTGAGGCGAGCTGTCAAAATTGGTCTTTGGTTCCATTTCGTTGCGGCATATTAAAGTATCGGCTACCCAACGCCCAATCTCAAAGTGAGTGTGAACAACCATAATGAGACAGTCGAGGGACGGCGAACTTCAAAAACTGTAAAAAGTAATCGAACGGTTGATGTCTCTGTCGCACGAAACACCAACGTCAGATTTGCACTCAATGTACCACGATATATAGGGTTCATTACACACCATTAAGTCGTTACTGATGCGAGCTGAATAACTACCCTCAATGTTGTTAACGGGCCTTTGAAAAGCGATTTGCACGTGTACATTTCAGGTCGCAAGCGGAGAGGTTTAAACATGGCGTAATTCATAACGGTGAAAAAGGCGGATAGAAAATTACATTAAACAACGTGACCTCAGAATTAGGTTCTAGATTGTACATAAACCATTAAAAGACAAAAAAAAAAAAAAAACTTGGATGATTTCCGAGCTTGCTATTGCTTGGCACCTTTTAACATGTTAAATGAAAGTTGCAATTTATTTCTGCTTTAGGCCTTCTTTTTTATTTTTATTGGTACTTCGTCCTAAGTGGTTTTAGTAGATAAATTTGATAACTCCGATAAAGAGATAAGGATACCCACTAAGCATATACGATGCATGCGCAATGTCGCCGATGGAGTATCGAGTATCGTTATCAGAACAGTGTACTAAAACTTTTTACATCCTAGTTGTTTTTTTTTTACCATCAACAAATTCATCGACAACGTGTTTAGCCCCTTCTCCAGTACCAAAACAAACCCATTCCTCAAATGGCGCCTCTTATATCCCAAAGTCGTTATGCTGCCCTCCTCAACTTGAAAACCTGCCATGTAGCAAACTCGAAGACGACATAACATTCACACGGCCGCCCCGTGTACCCACTTTCCCCCACGACGCGGTTTACCGAAGCCTTAGCCCGAACACCCCACGGAATGGCCAATGTCTCGGTCACGTAGTTACCATTCTGCAACCCTCGCTTCGACTGGCTAAGTGATGGGTCGTTCCCGACTGTAATACTCTCCCCGACCCTGCTTGAACGCCTTTATTGAATAGTACACACCGGCGAAGAACTAAATAACCGTGATTGTGCAAACCGCGTTCCTGCCCCCTTTGAAGAGAAGCAATCGTTTCACCTTTGCAAGGGACGTGTAATCAGGTAGAAATGCTATTCGATCAGCGGCGTATCGCTGCGAATACATGCCAAAGGTGCCTGCGTATGAAACGATAAAATAAATAAAGGCAAATCTTACGTCGTAGTAATTGTTGCAAACGAAGCACCGTGATGGAAAACGAAGAAAAAGAACGAGTCGTTGCTTGCGTTGTTGTACAAAGTTGACTCCTTTGTAAGGAAAAATGAAAAAAAAAAAAAAAAAAAAAAGATCCATTGGTGGATTTTTAGGGAATGCGTTAGCATGACCCTTGGGAAACACCACACACGTCTCGCTTTGGGAAATGCTAGACGGACGAGATCAAACGTCCAAGGTGTCCTACAGTGTCGTACGATGAAGCGATCGTACTGTCGCGAAGTTATGCCCTTGCGGCTTTGCAGTTTTAGTTTTACTTTGTTTTCGGGCTCCTACGTTGGTCCCCCAGTGTAGTCGGCCGCTGGCCGCCGCCGCGAGACGGACGAAGTCTCTCCCTCGAAGTAATTCGCGGAGATCCCCACTTCGGGTGTCAAGTAACACGGTTCCTGTATTTCTTAGACATGTTAACGGCCCCCTGGTCCACGGACCGTTCTTCTTGAAGCTCTGGTCGCCGGCAACGGTTAACCGAAAAGAGCCAGGTTCAGGGAATTTCGGAATGGGTACCACGTGTTGAGTGGGGTTTGTTTTTGGTGCCACATAAATTCGTTTTGTTTTATATGCACCTGCGTACTTGCTTTGGTTGCTGACTTTTCGTGTACGCGCCTGGTCTCGTTATCGCGCCTTCGTACGTGCTTCGTTTTGTTTTAACTAATCCTTTGAACTTGTTCCAAATGTGTTTTGTCTTGTGTATGCGTTTGTCGTCATGCTCATGTTTGCTTTGGGCTCCGAGCCTTTTCATTGGTGCTAAGAAAACCCTCTTGATTGGTCCTTCCAAATCTTTCCGATTGGTGGACTGGAGGATTCCAGATTGCTTCTAAACTCGATACAAGCAACCGCCAAAGGCCCGCAGAGGACTTGGCTCCTGGACACCATGTCCTGAACACCACCCTGGCTCTGGTGGTTAACCTGCGTAACCGACCCCCCTTCGGCTGTGGAGTAGTCCGACCGCTTACTCGCAAACTTGGGACCCCTTACGGCAATGGAGGACTTCGGCTCGCCCCCCTTTGTGTGGATCCTTGTTTGTCGAGGTTGGCTGTGGTGGGGGCCCCCGCTGAGGGTGTGTGTAGTCGAGGAGGACGGCAAGGGAAGTCGTCAGAGATAGGAGTGTTTCTAAGTATTTCTCCCCAGTATTGATTGACGAATTGGCCATATCTGTTGTAAAAGAGGTTACCTCCTATTCCTTAAATAAACCGTTATTTGTTAACATCAGAATCGCCATCAATGCCGTGAAAGGCTCCCGTCTACTTTGTGACAGTACAATGCTGCACAACACGACCGAACCAAAATGGAAAGGACCGTTTAATATTCTACGGCGTTGTTGTACATTTACAAACTCACTCGACAGCTACCTCACGTGCGTCTCTTTGCGGGAGCTAATCTTACGTTTAGTAAGAAACATCTTGCAAGGTTAGTGTCAGACAGCACCGGAGTATCTCTCGATATGAAAGCCATTCCGTTCACACAACTACTCACTTTTCATTCAATGCTAATTATTACAATGTAACTTAACCACACACACGAAACACACATACTGTATGCACACACAAAAACACACACACATTGACTATGCCTGGTTCATCGAATTACCACCAGGTCATCAATTCATTTCGCAACGTAAACCAATATTTATATTCTTTGAAACGTAAATTTACGTACAAATTATGATAATACTACGGTCGCAGACGACTTAAGAAATGTAGGGCGGGGATATTATGTTCACGCTTTTTGCATCGTGATTCGTTCTCGTACATTCTTAATTGGCAAATGTTGCAATTTGATTGGCTGTAGAGACATAATGCCCGAGACTCCCCACGCCAAGTTTTTTTTTTTTTTAAGTTGTCAGTGAGACTAATGTCCGGTTTGTACAGCGATGACATCCGAAGCGTTCAAAAATTCGTCCCCCTCCCCCCCGGGCCGCGTGCAATTCGCTGTGTATAGCAGCGTTCATCGGCTGCTGAATAAGTTGCGAAAGACGAAACTTCTTCTTGACTTTTATTTTATTTTCAACGAGGAGAATCGAAAAGCAATCCGCAAATACCAGTCGCCCTATTAGAAAGCGCTTTGTTGGTCTCTTTCCTCGGTACAAAGAGGCAGCTCGTTAGCGTTTCGTGAATCCTTCGGCGAGGCCAACGACAGTAAGCGTGGGTTACGTAACCACCCTCCAAGGAACAAATCCGGGCACTTCGCCCAAGTTTTCTCTCTCTCTCTCACACTCTCTCTATATAAATTGATTCGTAACGTAGGAGAATAAAACTCTTCCGTGAGACGCTGACATTTTTTTTCTCCCCAGGATAGGTGTACCGTTCAGCGATGAAACTGAATTTCTCACGATTGTCCTCGTCGCGTCAAGTTCACGATATACTTTGTTGCGTAGAAGGAAGACCAAACCGCAAGCGCCAGGAGTGTCCGATAGCGCACTGGATCACGTGACTGTTAAGCTGCACATGTGCGCTAGCTGATTCGATTAAATTTGAATACGCGATGTTAACAGGGTGACCATTATTACGTTAAATTCCCCGAGATTCTAGACTCTGTCGAGATTATTTCATAAAAATTTGTTGACATACTGTAGTCTCTTATGTAGCACAATCAATTACCGCAAGTTACGACCCCCTACGAGCTCAAAAATAACTTTGATGTTCATTGTTGTGAGCGCGTCAAACTTCAAAATACATAGAAATAAAATTAAAAGTGATTATGCCCTTTTGAAAGGACCCAATGCACCAACAGCTTTTCCCAACTCCTGAATCAACGGAAGCATGAAAGAAGGTTATATTTATTCGCAAATGTTTCTGGTTCTCGCATTTACTCTAATATCTCTCTTGCTATTTTTTATACCGAGTACATTACGTTACCAGCATGCCTCCCTTTTACCTTTCTGATAAAATATTAGAAATAAATTTATTGAGACTACAAATAAAATGAGACTAGAGCAATGCACTTGCAATGAGCGCCTGTTTATTTATTTTCGTAGCAGTAAAATAAAGCCAGATTTCAATGTTGTTAAATCGCAAAAATTAACACCATGAGGCTAGGGGGAAAAAAAGAACAAAAAAAGAGCCTCTTCGAAAACTTGTTTTTTTTGTACTTTCCTTACTTTTAATTCCTTTAAAGACCTCTTCACATTAATTCAGCGTGAATGCTAACTCTCGTATGCTTGAGAGGAAGAAAAAACTAAGAAACCGCAAGGAGAATCTTTCATCGCATTTTCTGAACGTAGAGCATCGCCAATCTATTCGGAATATAGAATATTTGAAATGGGCGTGTCACGAGTGCCTCAACAAACTTGCGTCATCTGCGAAAACATTTCGCTAATTATGCATATTTTCGAAAAAGAAAAATCAAGTTTGTAATGATGTTGTCGGTTCAGCACGATAACTCTCTGCGCGAGTGCAAAAAGTAGTTGAAATTATTCTACAAAAAAGCGAAAAATGCAAAAAAAAAAGTAGAGAGAGAGAGAGAGAGAGAGAGAAAGGGAGGGAGAAGGAAAGAGGGGGCAAAGTACTACGCAATGAATACACGAATGGCATCTTGGCGAAGGCGACACTAATCGAAACAGGATTTCTATAGTTTCGCTTCTGATTTACCGTCCCTTATGTTTCCTTTTCCAATACAGGCTCTGGGCGCGAAGGGCTACAATATTTCGTATAGAACAGCAGCAAATATTTCTCGCACGTGACTGCGTTCCTTGAGTCGGGTAGTCATTACAGACATAAGCCTCTCAGCGATCGTTGAAAAAAAAAAAAAGAAACGAATGAAGAGAAAGAGCGAGTCGTCCATTTTACCTTTAAAGCCGGCACGCGAGGGCAGCAGCAACGCTTCGAATAAAAACGTCATTTCCAACTCCGATGGGAGAACAATGGAGCGCCTCGGGTAGATATCTCTTCGGCCTTTTTGGCTAACCCCCAAAAAACCGGACTCGGAGCAACGCGAGAGAGCGCGCTCCGAAGGGTGGCTAAGAAAGAAACGAACAAAATACAGAAGTAATGGTACTAAAATGAAAGGACGTAGCGAGCGCCTTCGCCGGCTGGCGAGCTACCTATCTGACCGGGGATTAGAGAGAAATAAAGCGCTTCGGGTGAGATAAGAGATTGGGATTGCGTGTTTGTGTGTGTGTGTGAGTGTGTGTGTGTTTTTCCAGCTCGCGACACGTCTGCGGTGTTCATCTGACACGTAGAAAATGGGGGTTCGTGTAAATAGGGAGAGGCGCATGCATGATGAACGAGGACGGCCAGACACCGAAGCCAAATGCGAGCCAAAAATGCCAAGTGTCCAGAATATCTGGAGACGTAAGCACAGTGTGACCTACGCAGGGAGGCAGCATGAGTGCGAACCCCCGGTTGCCGGTTTTCGAAACGTCATTTTCCAACGGCCCAAAGGCCTCCATTCAATACACTACTGCAATATATAATGTGCCCCTACACATCACTCTGAGACACTGTTAGTGCGAATGAGCCATCGCCAGTTTTCGAGGTACGTCATTCATGGGCGAAGAAGTTTGCCTCAGTTGAAAACGAGTGTGTTGGTTAATAGATACAAATCTTGAAAGAATAGAACAGAGAGGACGAGCACGGGAACAGGACATCTTCCTGTCAGTAACTGCCACAATGCTATGCTGCATAGGCTTGATATTGCTTTCTCGCCTTTAATTTGTCGAATGATGCGAATGTACGCCAATCTCAGCGTGAGATATAAAACAACATCGTTTAAATATAGCACGTGGGTATGTGAATCATGAGTAACAAGGAGTCTTATTAAATCGTTCTGATAACGTTGATAACAGTTCCCCATAATCCCGCTGACGCCATTGCGCATGCATTGTATTGTTATCGGTTGTCATTAATGGAGGTATCGGAACGGTATATTAAAACACCCTAATGATGTGGTTGATCACTTAAATGCAGAATAGTACAGTTTTTTTTTTTTTTTTGTAGGAAGCAGAGTACTACCTCTGTGAGCGTAGCTCATTTCTCTGAACTATGATCAGAGTGGCCGATCACTTACAGCTCTGATTGGTCAAAACGTTTCAGCTATATACAAATCCATAAAGGCGCGGGATTTTATGAATTGTATTTAAACGGCTTTTGAAGCCTAACCTCCGAAGTTATTTAAAATATCGAGATGTTTCACTAGACATAAAAAAGGTATATATGTATATTGTAAGAATGGCACCTAAATATAGGCATAAAGAAAAGGCGTAAACAAGCTGACAAGGTACGTTTACTTTGAGGAGCTTCGTGCATCGAGACATCAAGAAAATTCCTCGAAGCTGCGCTGTTAACGAGGTAAAAACAGGCGAGTTTAATACCACTTTTTCGGCGTTATCGGAGAAAAACAAATTCGTTCGAAGTTCGCCAAGGTCGCGCGGTGAAGAGGTGCGGTATGTTGTCGACGCCCAACCATCAACATCTACAAAAAAAAAAATCATTTTAAGGGATGATGTTTTAAACTTCTATTGAAAAACAAAAGAAAGAATATACGTCTCGCTAGGAAAGTACACACAAGCTATTTTGATATAGCTGCATAATAGCAATGAAAAAGAAAAAAATAGGCACATTTTTTTACAAGCATCTCTCATTTGTATTCAGAGAAGAAATGATTGCGTACGTGAATCACATATGAGTATCAGACACCACAACTTAAAACAAATAGCAGAAGAAAAACTCGTATCAATAAAACGGATAACTGGAGGAACCTTCACGCATCTTCCTCCGTGATTGGTCCTCCGTCGTCCTTATCGTCTAGAGCCGCCATGCGATTGGCTGCGGTGCGTTAATAAGACGTTCGGAACTCGCCATGTCGTACGTTTCTTAAATTGTCGGTGACGATACGAGCCCCTATTTCCCCCAAGCACAAAGGAAAGTTAGAACACAAGAAGCCCCGCGGACACCTTGGGTTTTCTTCTTGTTTGTCTTCGACAGATTTCTCGCCATTAATTTCTCTAGACCCGGCGTACGATGAACGGGCTAATATTAAAACGGATACAACCGAGGAGGGGAAAAAAATCCCTCGGAGATGTATTTTTTGGCGTATATTTGTTTCGCTTCCCTTCGCCACCGGATAATTGGCAGGCGTGCCGCCTCGGCGGAAAGCGTCGGACAGCACATCCACGCCCACGGCCTTTACCCCTCTCGAAACCGACCGGTGGAAACAAAGACAACGATTTTCCATCGTGTAAACTACGTCTATACTTTTCCCACTGGCACAGACGGGGCTGTAGCTGACTCGTATAAAGAAGAAAACGAAGGCCGCGAGGGTATACATACACGTCTGTCTGCAAGCGCGGGTCAAGCAGACGATCCACAGGCGTGCCTCGGAAGACAAAGAAAAGGTCGAACCTATACGCGTCAAGCTCAACGACGACTCGCGAGTTTCGTGGCAATGTCGCAATCTAACTGGTTATACATACGGCGTGCAAGAAGCTATGAAACAGCAGAGGATAAGTTACGAAGAATTGACAGACTGAGCAAACGGGATGGCACGGGGAAAGAGGCACATCTCTTCTCTCTTTGACTCTATGATTATTGATTCTTGCCTCGGCTACGACGGACTACACACGGCGTCATATGGTGATGGGAAGAAAAGTTCACTGGAGGCAGCTGGCTCGAGATAAGTTTGCAATGTAACAAATATGGGCGACTATTCAATTAGTTTTCATATGTCTATCATATTTTTATGGCTGCGAAGCTCACGCAGACGCCAACGTCATCAAAGGTATCGTTCCTTACCGGATAACACCTAGAAAATACAATAAACCAGCAATGCAGTTAACTGTACTAAAGTGTACGAAATTGACCGAAACTTTCGGCTTTTTCTATTTTCTTCTTCACGGCAAATGAGTTCAGTCTTTGGAGTCGATTCTCTTCGAAGCATCATACTGGTGGGAAGTAGAGCGAAAATTTCATTGGCGCCTTGTGACGTAATAGGCGGCCACACAACCCACAGGTCATTCCTACGACCACCATCGAGAGTGGGATAAAATTCTAAACGGTAACAACGCGATACGTAAAGCTGGGTTCGGTATCCTCGGTCGAGTATTCCCCGCAAAGCACGCGACTCCAATGTCTCTCTCTTCCCCAAAAAGAGCCTGTTTCAATATAAATCCTGGGATCAACGGAGGAGAGGCCGTGTAGACCGCAGTAAGACGTCAGGATCGAAGCAAGAGAGAGAGGGGGAGAGATAATGAAAGGGGGAGGGCTCTCCTTCATCCGACGTCCAACAAAACAATGGCACATTGTGGGGCGCATCACAAAGCCGGCTTCCGCAATAGACACCCCCACGTCTTCCCCCGCGATTGTTATATAGTGTGTGATAGCCACCGGCGCTGCCAGGTGCAATCCGAGGGGTTGGGGGAGTGAATATATATAGCCCGGTGCCAATCACGCCGCTTCGCCGCGGCTCCCGGGAACAATGAAGACGCCAAAGGGTCCTAGAAGGCTGTACTCAGCGTAAAGACGGAAGTTTGCAATGCTGCCGCCGACGCTAGACGGCCTAAGTAGGCTGCAGGCTGACGCAGCGCTAAGACAGATCCGTGCACCACGAGAAGATTCAATAATAGTAGTTATCCCTCAGTACGTGGCATCGCACGTTGTTGTCAACGCTTCAAAACCTAGATAAAGCAATCATACGTATTCCAGAGGCCATATGGGTCAAACATCATGCGCTATAAAAAAGGTTTTGCACTTTTGATAACAGAAAGTTTTCTCGCGTGTATACAGCCTTTGGAGGCTGCCAATGCATTTGTGTATTTACGAAATGCAAGAAACTCATGCAAGTCTCCTATAGATATGTCAGTTTGAGGGGTAATTACTACTGAGAGACGAAACCTTTAAAAAGCGAAGCTTTCTGGACCGATTAAATGACTGTCGCACAAACTAACTACACACCGAAGTAGCTGACGCGACGGCCCAAAGCCGGCAACCAATCTCAACGTTGCGTTATAGGCCACGTGTGAGTGCCAATCACGGTCGCCTTTAAATAATAATAATAAAAAAAAGAACCCTAACAAGAACCTTAAAAGCATCGCTCCTTCACGGGACAACCGACTCACAACAGGACTTCGTCTCTCGATAGAATACCCCCGACAAGAAGTGCGTGGTCGTTTCTTAGCCCTCGAAAACAAACAAACAAACAAAGCAACAGAGGCTAGACGTCCCCCGCTTCGGATACAATCCCGGCGCGAGACAATCGCGTCGAGTCAGAGTCTGTGCTCGGGAGACGTCTGTGAAAGGAGATCCAACTCTGCGCGGCCCAGCAGCGCGGCGGCCGCGCTTGCACGCTGACAAAAGTGACAGCGATCGCGGGAAACGTGCTTCATTGTCGAACGGGAGACAAGCGACGCGATACGCCGCCGAACGCGAACGACGCTGCGCCGTGAGCGAGCGTGACGCCATCAAAAGACTGCGTCCGTTGGAGTATATCCTCGCTCTCTCTATAGCAGACGACAACGGCGTATAGATCTACGCATGCGTGATAGCGCGTACAAGGCATTACGATGTCCTGCCGGTCCCAACGCTCGCAGCCAGTCCCTCCTGCTGCCCACATGTGAGAACTGAAACCATCCCAGCACGAGTTTTCACGAGAATATTTTTCGAGTATACACGGAACAGAGCCTATAGAGCCAACTCGAAAGAGCGCTGGACCACGGCTAGCGCTCTTGTCTTTGCGTGATCGGTTTTGCCGGTGATAGTAAACCCGCGAAGACAACAAGAGCCGTGACTAATCACTTTTGGCTTTGCTTGATTGGCTCCATTCGATGGAAGCGTGGGCTCCGGTCGGACATAGAGTGAAACGGAGTATATAGCACGAGTTTCTGCGATCATTTTTTCAAGCTGATGAAATCCACGCGACATGCCTTCGTCTGACCCCCAGTATGCAGCATGTCGCCTTTCTTTTAAGGTTCATTCACACAATCATAGATTCACATGGTGACGTAGTCGAACTTACATCATCCAATTATATCTGACTACGTTGGATGGGCTTACCTCGGGATAGGTCTACAAGAGTACCCTGCAAGAGAAGACTGCGTGGCATCGTCATTTATCGATAGTGCTTTTAGCCATGTCCTCCGAGACAATGGTGTGGTCTGGAATAAATTGTCTCGTATGCGTACGTATATAACGGCAACGTAGTTCGACTATGGTGCCTGGACCGCGCGTCCGATTGTTGTGTTTACCGCGTCCAAAGAAGTGCTCCCTCGATTTGCGCCTGATGACGTCATAGCACTGTCACGCTGCTGCTGGTCGCGATCCTGGCGGTGTCCCAGCAGCCGTGGTGAAGGTGGCAGACGCCTGTTCCGCTGCAGGTCGCTCTCCAGTGTAACAGTCCACGGAAGCTTCGGAAGCCAGAAGTTTGGACGCCGTGACGACAGCGACACTGGCGTTTGCTCGAGCTTTTCGCCGAAATGTCCACTACCAACCGCCAGGATCGCGACATCCAACAGCGTGACACTCCAGCTTTTATGACGTCATTTTTTGCCACTTCGGAACTACTTTTGATGTATGGGCGAGATAGGACGCTAAACACACCAGTCGGAGCCGCACTCCAGGCATCATAGTTCAACGTAGCGAATCGCTATTAGGTGGATGAGCCTTTGGGCGCCAGTGCCACTTGGTTTCGCGAAGGAACGTGGGAAGTCAAAATATATGAGGGAATTAAAGTTTCGGGTTTAATAGCAGTACTCCATTCGCTGGTAAGCTGACAGCCTGTGAAAGGGCGATGGAAGAGATGCTTGCTGGACCGACCAATCGCCAACCTTTCATCGTCTGACGTCGCTTTATGGGCGTTAGTACGCATAAAGAGAGTGATCTCGTGAAATTTTAAGCTCTATCCTTCGCAGCTCAGCGGTGAACGTGTATATACAATATACGAGTAAATATTCGAAAATATGCAGATGAATGAACCGTACTGATCGAATAGAACAAACTTGACAAAGCAGCCGAAAGACAAAATATTTGGCAGCGCCGGGCTTCGTAGCTTTTGCTCTATTCGATCACTACGGTTCATTCATCAACATATTTTCGAATATATTTTTTTTTCTTTTGAGACCACTTAAGACGTTGAAGTAACCTGGTATAAAAGCAGCTTCAAAAACGAATTTAAAAATAAAAACAATTTTTTTCTTATTTTGTTTTAATGTGCAGTAGGACCTAGGCGCTCGCAGAACTAATGAACCACTACCCTTCCTTTACATGAACACCGCTCTGTGCGTGAATATGGGCGAGAGCTTGATCGCGTGGAAAAAAAATAGACGTAACACTGGTGCAACAAGCACGTAGTTTCCACCGAGCTGTCAGCTCAGCGGCAAATGAATTATAACGCATTCCAAGTACGTGTCCGCTCACCTAAGCATTGAACATATAACCTTATCACCTTTCAAAACCCGAGGCCGAGGCAACCAGCCAGTTGATAAACCACAGCACGCTACGTATCAAGCCAAGGCACGCCAACACGTGAGGGAACCCTCGGAAATACACTTATGAGCCTTTTTGGTTATACACCCGTCCTCGCAAACATTACCAGACGCGACACCTTTAATCATTAACAAATCGGTAATGGAAAAACGCACACCCCGCAGCAAAGGACGGCCGCTCGACGGGGATAACGCACGCTCAAGCGCAGCGCGTAAAGGTAATACGTGGCTCAGAAGAAAAAAAAAGAAAAAAGTCGACAAACGCAACCGATGAGGACGGCGCGCAGGAATGCAGCACATGCATAACCACGCCGCGGATCGAGAAAGAGTCCCGTATGCATCTATTGTCTCCGCTCGAGGAAAAGTAGCCGCCAAGTCGGACCTGTCCGTCGATGACGACCGTCGTCTACAAAGCGAGGGATGCCCGTCAGAGCCGCGAATACAACGTGCCGTCGAAGCGGGGAAAGAAGGAGGGAAAGCGACGCGGCAAAAGCGACGTCGACCACCGCGTCTCGATCAGCCGGAAGACCTCGGCAATGAACGCTGGCCGCGGCGAGGCAGGAGGGAGGCAGGCGAGCCGCCCACGGTGCAAGGTCCCCAAAGGCCAAGGACAGCCGAGGCCGGCTAGCCAGCCCCAACAACGGAACGACCTTCCGAACAACATCGCGCCGCGAGCCCCTCCGAGATCCCGAGAAGGAGTTTTCTTCACCACCGCTGATTGACCGGACGGCTGAAGCGGCTAAACTCCCAAACTGTCTTGTCATCCTATTAATTGTGTGACATCTCCAGTCAGGCCGCTAATCTATCGTACGAAAGGCAACTTGCAGACACTGTTTGAGGCATGTTTCCTTCTTGAATACACAAACTCAAGTTTACAAACAAACCGGAGCGCCCCTAGCGGACGCCACCGGCGCCGCGCATGCGCGAGGGACTGTGGACGAGAAGCTCGCCGTCGCCCATAAACAATCCATTGAAATGCGATGTTGTCGGCGTCGGTGTGGGTCCCCCTGCCCTTTTTCGCGTTCGAATTGTTAATTCTACGTCTTCCTGGTAATGCAAGACTACTTGAGCGGTCTCAGCAAAATTATCGAGGCTCGTTACACCGCAAAACTTCGCGTGAATAATTTGACATGCGGCGATTCATTCCGCGTGGACGCCGCAGAATTTACGCTAAAGCCTGATTCCCATAATGAGATTTCTCTCGCACTTTTCAGTCGCGACGTCGCTCGGGCTGCAAAAGCCCGAGCGAACCGTATACCTGGGATGATCGACGTCGATACTGAAAATCGCAATCGGACCAAGTGCATTAGGAATAACAAGTCGGTGATGGTCACTGGTGACAATGATCAACATCTCCCTGTGTCCACTATTTACATCGAGCCTGCTTACCAATCTTCAAACTTAAGTCTTTTGAGACCTGCACTTACTTCTTATCGCAGGTACCAGGCAAACATTTTAGTCTACGGGCCGGTGTTGTCTAAACGAGCAGACGACAAGCAGAAACGTTTCAAAGAGCAGACGACAGTTCGAACGACCAGGCGGCCGTTTAAACTTGAAGACGCACTGAACGTAGTCCGCAGGTGGTCCGCACAACTTGACGGTTTTCTGGCGTTCATATTGGAACAAACAAATAAATCTGATTACCACAAGTATCCGTGAATTCAACCCAAAGCGCTTCCCGCCCAAGCTATCGTGGTCTGACGGCGTCTGGTTTTTCCTTTTCACGGCACATATCCACGTTCTCGGACGAACCGAGCACGTGAAAACGGACCTTCAAACCTTTCTTGACTCTTTTGGTACAGCTCCAGTCGCGGCGTTTTGACGAGAAGGCAGGTTTTTGTACGTTTTCCTTTCAAAACAACGCAGGAATACACGTCTCGCATGGGGACTTCTGCCCACAGCCCCAGACCGGAAGTGCGCCCGACGCGCCACCACCGCGCCGTGACGTAACAGAGTTGAGCTCGTCTATAGCCTGTGACATTGATCACGCTAGAACTTCGATGCATGCTCCGCAGATATTTGTGACGTTGTCCGCTGCGAACACCGTGTCTTTTGTCTGGTGGCTTAAGGGTTTCACTTTCCAACCTGTGAGCTTGTTTAGGGTTCAGTTGTCACTAGACTCCACATAGACAGCCTACAGTATTTTGAATTGACCTCTGGCCAAATTACGGAAGCACCAAGGAGACTGCTGGGAACGTAGGCACACGCGCAGCACGCACTGCATGCGCTAAAGTCTCCCGGCAGCAGTCGCTCTAATATAGAAATATAAAACAAAGGGCCCCTTGGACGTGCGTTCGTCAATGCCTTGTTTTGATTAGCGGCGAGATGTTTAGGTGGCGCCCTCCTATGGTTCCCCCTTGTGACGTCATTACCTTGCGAACAACAAGTTCGATGGTGTTTGTAAATAGCATGGTGGAAGCCTGAAATCATTGCGCTCTCAAAGCAATACTGTCAACACCGTCGAAATTAAAGTTCTTTCATTCCTCTTATTTCCGTCGATGGTATACCCTTTCCGACGTCATAGTCAGCTTTTGGGCCAATCGTGGAAGGCCGACCACAGCGACGCTTTCGGTCGCGCACGTCGCCAATAGCTTACTTCGAGTCTCTTATAGTGATAAGGCGAGCGCGTGCGGGGCGTGCGCCTAGGTTCTCGGCATTCGGCTCTCTATTACCGGTGCGACTGCGGATGGTTGGAGGCACGTGCTTCTGCTGCGCCAGCATTCCTTCGATCGGGGCATTCTTTCAATGGCTCGCGCTCGCTCGTGCCGCGCTAGCTAGTCGACTCATTCCGCGCATCTCGAATCGGCGATTTCTGGAAATGTGGAAATGCAAGCGTGGTATTCAAAAGACCCCTTCCTTTGCAAACGCTATCACAAGGTGCTCCAGTCTTGGACGTCCCAGCGGATATAAAAAGAACTAACAAAGCCCGCCCTAACACCGCTGTATGAAACGTCGATGAAACATTTAACCATCGATTCTCCAGGCGAACGCCAAAAGGACGAAGAAGCGCGAGATCTGTTCAAATGTGTCGAATATTCTTGTCAACAAACGTGTCTCCTCCAAGACGTTAGATCGTAAGCCGAAGATCCTCGTTGAGTCTCCAACTTTGTTGTCCGTGTAGCATTTATGCTTTCTTGCACTGGTCACATAAGCAAGCTCGACAGGTTTGCTTACGATTGATCGAATGCTGACTATGACGTCAGCAAAGGATTTTTAAGGCCGGTTCACACATGCAGCGAAGCGCTAATGTAGCGCTTCTCACGTGTCGTCCGCTACTTATCGTCTGCCATGGGCAACAGTTTTGACAGTGGGATACAAAGCTGGTGAACGCTGCCATCCGCACGTGCTTAGCGCGAGGTCAGCGCTAGGCGTGTAGCGCTTCGCTGCATGTGTGAACAGGCCTTTAATCGACGGAAATGACAGTAATGTCAGAACGTCAGTTTTGACGCTGTTGGCAGTGTTGCTTTCAGAGCACAATGATTTCAATCTTCCACCATGCTAATTACAAGCACCATCGAACTAGTCATTCACAAGGTAATGACGTCAGGAGAGGGAACGCTAGGAGGGTGCTACCAAAACATCTTGCCGCCAATAGGGAGTATTCACTTGTGGCCATATATCTGTGTGCGCGACTGCTGAGCACGTGCTGACGGAGAGCTTCCACAGTTACTTCGCCTTCCGCACCATCGAGATAGCCGGTCTTACCGCTCATTCACACTGGAAGCGGATCCGCGTTCGCAAAGCGGTTGCGAACGCTGTTGTATAAAGATCCAGTGCAATTGCACGCGCAGTCGATGACATCACGAGCGCGTGCGATTGTACTGGATATTTTTACAACCGCGTTCGCAACCGCTTTGCGAACGCGGATCCGCTTCCAGTGTGAATGAGCGGTTAGAAGCTGTTAATGTGAGCTCATTCTGAGGATATGCTCTAAATATTGCCCTCAAATATGCCGTCCAGTGAAAAGGGGAAAAAGTACGGGAAGGCGCCTTTGACAAGACTGTAATGGCATGTGTTTATCCGCACGAGTAGAAGAGTGCAGATGGCCAGTACGGTCAAGGATAAGGCTACGTTAGAAAGGAGTGCTTGCAAAGGAGTACGCAATGGTGCACTACAACCACGGTGTAATAAATGGCTTAAAACGCATCTCAAATGACGTGGCGCGTCTTAAACTGTTTTGAATGACTTTACGGCACATTATACACCTTTCCAAAAAACGCTCGACCCCAGGGACCACAATCCATTTTCGAGCCCAGTCACTGAGTTTGAGGCTAGACTCTCACCGGCGTCCCTCCTAGCCCTAACCGAGTGGACTGTGATTTCAATAGGCGCAGCCTGCGTAGGCGCAGTTTCAAACGCTGCTGGCGGCTAAATTCTCGTTTTTTCCCGCTATATTTTGTGTTTCATTGTACATGTATTTTCCCGAGGGCATTGAGAAAGCATTGTGTCACACTAAAAAAAAAAACAAAAAAAACTGTAAACTGTTTTTGTTGGGTACGCGCGCGACAGAACGAGTGCGACTGGAATGTATAGTTCTAGTTATTTGTTTTTTTTCTTGCGATCAGTTTGACGACGCCGCGGGATTCGCCGCATGTGAAGCGACAAAGCGCTTTGCTGTCAAAAATAAATTGCAACAGAAGACGGCCGAAAGGCATGCATTTTTCACGCTCACAAATAATGTGTTTACCAATGGACAGGAGACGGACATACAATTGAGGAAGTAATAACATTAGAACAATATATCGTACATACCACACGATGCAGCGTTATCCAAAAAGAATTTATTTGAGAAAGATCTCAAATAACACAGTCACAGCGACGACAGTCACATCTTGACGATCGGACGGAATCCGAGATGACTTCGTTTGTAGCACGTTTCGGGGAGAGCTTCCTTTTTTTCACAACCGCACCAAGGCAAAGAAACAAACGCGACTGACCCGTTTGTCACCCCAACCCGGGCAACTATTTTTGGAGATGACTGAGGATTCTACGCGGATTATCTCTGGGAGGGGGAAGAACAATGTTCGCAAAATCGCGTCGAGGGTCGTTCGACGTCCTTCACCTGCTTCGTTTCCCGTGAATGTCGAGCAGAAAAGCTTGAATGACAGGCACTTACCAGCCTTATTTCTCACAATGGAAGATAACACAAGAAGGGTAGGCAGCACGCATCAAAAAATGAAGTGGAAACTTTCAAGAGAGCGAGAAAACGTCGAATGCAAAACGGCTAAAATGCATGTAGAGAACCGCGCTGAGCGGGTCTTCACAGTCCCAGAGAGTGGCAGAAAACTTCTAGCTGATAGAGGGCGCGAGAGTCGCACCAGCCGCATCAGCATCAGCAACATGGCGGCGGCCTAGCAGCGTTTTTTGGAAAGGTGTATACGCGCACCCTAAACCAACCAAGCGTCGTTTACGCTTTCCAGGCACGTTTCTGCGTGTGAAGACCCCTCCACAAAGCAATCGGTCAAACGTCGCTGAGTCAGAACTCACGATAGACAGACAACACAAAGAACCACAAAAGAAATCAGAGACGCTGGACGAGTGGCAAACAACGAAAACTGGATTGTCATTGTGTGGATGCTGGTGCATGCATGGGGTCGCCTGGCAGAATGGGGTGTACGCATACAAAGGATTGGGAAGAAATGAGAAGGGACATGGAGGGACTTGAAAGAGGGCAGAGGATTAAAAATGGCAATGTAAACAAGTTTTTTTACAAGTTTGGAGGAGGGAGTGCGGGGGAAAAGGGGGGGGGGGGGGGGGGGGTTAGCATGCTACACGACCCTGCAGGCTATCATGGGTCTTGTATTGCTGCCTCGGGGGTTCACATTTTTGCCTTCCTCAATAGCAGACTTGGATGAGCCCCTTTCTTGTTCTTTCTTGACCGCTTACTGAAAAAGGTTCTGCGTTCGTTAGCGCTGCAAAACCTTGTATGGGGAAAGATACCCTAAGCTGGATTTCGTGAAAACAGGCTAAGTAGGGAATTTAAGAGAAGTCGAAACCCCGCGGCATGATAGGTTCGCGGGTGAAGGTGCAGAGTAAATGATAAAGTTTCTACTGAAAATTCTTCTGCACAATAGAGGCCATCCGAGGTCAAAGCTGCGATCGTTAATGTAGCCCAAGTTAAAGACACACATGCTTTCATATCCACAGGATACTTTATTGGCAGGATATATTATTACATAAAAAAGGAACCCAAGGCCCTTCCGAGGTCCTCCCGAAGGAGCCAGAGGTCCTCCCGAAGGACCTCGGGTTCCTTCGGGAGGACCTTGGGAGGACCTCGGGTTGAAAATTTACCCATAATGCACCGCGCGGTTACGCCGACGGCGACGCCGCTCAAGCCGGAAACGGGCGCCTAAGAGCTGCGCTCTAATAACAACGTGTCCCTATATTTATAGATAGTATATTTGTGTCATTTACTTCGAGCAATTGAAATTTTAGGCCCTTTGTTTCGCTTGACATAACTCACTCTATGTGAGAACCATCTGTCAAATAAAAACAAAGTTTCGAATGTGGTTTAGTACAGCAGCCTAATCCTGATGTTTTCTACTGGCCTATACTGGTGTCTTTTCAGCAAAGTTCATTGAAGGAATCGTCTCGTACTAGAACGTGTTTCACTCGGTACCACTACTCAATCGTTGTTCGTGGTAACGCAATAAATGCTCGTCGTGTGCAAGTCTTACTGTCAAGAGTGCACCACGGAGTGCAAGGTTACCGAATGTTGGGAGTCAAATTTAAGGTTAACTCGAAACACTCGCTCAGTTACCTGGAACTTGAACCGTGTTCCTTTGAATAGCGCCAATAAGCATGGTACGAGAGCACCTTGTGAGGCATCTATATTAATGATTATAAATGATCACATAAATACGAACTCGCATTCACGAAACAATCACCGGGGAACGTTTCTGCATAGACGTGCACGCAGCTTTCACGTCCCGCCGCAGCGGTGGCGCTGCTGTCGGCACGGCTCATATCTCAGACGCGTTACCTCTCATGAATCTGGTTTCCGCGCACGCGCAGTGAACACACCTGGCTCGGGCAAACGCGGGCATGCATCTAAACAGCGTTTTGGTGTGCAGCAGAGAAATGCATGCATTATTCTCTGTCCCCCTTCCCACACGCAGACACGAGAGCCACTAGTTATGTACTATCGAATATTTACTACGGCTATAAGTTTTGTTCGCGTAAACTTTTATAATGTGCACCGGAATACATTTGACTTTCCGTGTCAATACAAGGATGGTTTCGAAACGATCCTAAGTGGCCATGCTAGGACGTAAGATGGCGCCTTTCCCGCTATCCCACGGCGTGCACACTTTCCCAACAAATATTGTGTATGTCGCGCGCATGTCTCGTCTATACATCGGCGGCGCAATCGGCAGCTTGCCGCTGCACGGTATATTGGCGATGTGCGGCGGCTCAGAGAGATGCAATCTGTCGGTATCGAACGAGTAAATCACACGAAGCATTCACTGACACGCACCCATTGCCGCGCCGGACCCAATAGCACCTAGAGGACAAGGCTCGCTCATGACGTCATCGTTAGTGGATCCACGAGGGCAAACGAACACGCACGACGAGAAAAGACGCCGCAAAGTGGCAGACGCGCGTCCGGTTTTGCGCCGCCGCCTGCTAGCGCCGCGCTCGTTGCGAGACGCTGCGAGCTGCGCTGTCGGCGCATGCGTGGGTCCACTTGTGATGACGTGTGCAAGGCGAGGAGGGGGGAACGCGCAGGCCTTCCTTTGTTGACTGCCGGATCCCGGGGAAACGGAGTGGGCCAAGCTAATGCACGTACGTATACAGCGGGCCGACTCAACAATTGATTACCCGTTTTGCCGCTTCATCCGACAATTGGGAGGAGGATTATTGGCGATTGTTTCCGCCGCGCTATTTCACTTCGCGCGCGTATTGTCTCACGGCCTACTCCACATTTTAGAGTCGTAAATTCAACGTAGGAAATTCAAAGCTGCCGTTTGAATCTGCATTCGGGATTTGCATGCGTGTCTGCGGTGCAAAACCGAAACCAAATGAGGCGTAGGCCTTTAACGTTAAGTGTGCAATGTATTTAGTGGAGCCTGGACATCTTCCGCGCATCGTGGAATAGCGACAAGCTCGCTGAAGATCGCCAAAGTATGGGTGTTAAGCAGGGATGGGCAGTATTTCAAAGACAAGTATTTGAAATACGTATTCAAAATACTTTGTGTATTTTGCATTTGTATTTAATTACAATTTAGGTAATGTATTTGACGTGGGTATTTAAATACTAAAACGTGGGTATTTCAAATACAATTGTAATTAAATACAATTTTGTGGGTGAAAATACATCCCTCAAATTTATTGCCACGATAATTCTTGTATTTATGTATGTGGTTATAAGATATAGTCTCGATCCTTTATTCGGCCATGGGGCTTTTTTTTTTTTTCTTTTTCTCCTCCGGCTTCATTTTAAAGGCACTGTCCGGAGCAGGAAGAAAACTACTTTCTGCACCGAATGTAGTGTCTCTCAATCGAGCACAAGCATTAAGTGACTTTGTGATTACGGTGCTAGTCCACGACAAGAATAGTGACGAAATCGACGTTCACAGGCAGACTGGCTAAATAAGTGCCTTTGAGAACTTGTGATGCTTTCCAGCCTGATATCCATCCATATTTTTGCCTGGAACATTCTAAATGCGCGGGTCGTCCAGATATTCGTAATTGATGCCAGTTGCAACAATAAAAAATTCTGTAGCTAGTGCTGCACGTCTTGGTCGTCTCGGTTCTTTGTTGATCTATACCAAAATGTAATCGACAAAAAAAGCTGATTGAAGGTCTGTACTTTTTTCACTTATTACGTCCAAGCTGATTACATTTTTTTTTTGTGATTATATTTCTGGTACGTTACTAGAGCCTCGCGGACTAACTCCCGAGTGTGCGATGCAAAATTCAAATGAGATACCCAGAAACCCGTTGCAGGTGCCTGAAGTCGCTGACGCAAATTTCGAGGAATGTATTTGGAAAAGAATTTCGAGGAGACCAAATACATTTGGTTGTATTTGTATCTTGTACTTAAATGCTTTTTCGGAAATGTAATTAGATTTGTAATTAAATACATTTCGACGAAGTATTTTGTATTTGTAATTCGATACACATTTGCATGTATTTTGCCCATCCCTGGTGTTAAGGAATCTGGCTACCATACATTACATTATGTAGTTGGAGAGGACGCGTTTTGTGGGTGTGTGTGTGTTTTGGGTTAGCGGACCAAAGGTCGGAACATCTTACAGCACCGTTGAGGCAATAATAGTTTATCTTTCTGGAGATGGAGACATGCTTGATGTAAAGTGCCTGAAGTGAACTGTCCTGCGGTAAAGCGACTCGGGACTGAAGACAGTGTCGTCCGCATGGTAAACAAAAGAAAGATCGCGCTGCAAGCTCTGATAACTTTTGACCGCTCGTATTTTACGCGGCATGCAATGGCGATTGGAAAATACAGCCTGCTACTCTTGAGCTTTGAAAAAGGCAGATACTCGAAGAAGAATATACGTGTCAGTTTGAGGATTTCAAGTCAGTAGCAATACGGTACTGACCGAAGATTTTCATATTCAGCCCAAAAGTCTGTTTAAATATTTCAGGCTAAACACGTTCATACCAAACCGACAAGAAAACATAAAATTTTCATGTTAAACCTGTGATGAACGTTTCAATAGTCGTTTAGAAATAGGCCCCGGAAAAAAGGCACCAGCGAAATTTTTAAAGGAGTGTCCCGCGAGGCAGGCTGGCGCATCCGACTTTAGATATATATTCCGCAGTCTCACAGTCAATAAATGGTCTAACACCATACATTACCCATTTCCGACGGCAGCATAATGCTGCCGTCGGAAATGGGTCCGTCTCCACTATGGACGTCTCGGTATCATCCGTCCATAGTGGAGACGGATGATACCGAAATCGTTGTTTATGTCATTTCGAAAAGGCTAATGAAAATACTTTCTTGATAAATTTGACGAGCGTCGTGGGCGAACCAACCCGGGGGGTGCAAGGCATGTGTTTTGACCACCCCTCCCCCTGAAACAGCCGCCACTGTGCAGGGCAAACACTGGCCGGCGGCGCCCAAGGGATACCAAGGGCACCACCCCCGGCCCTGGGATGGCGGGGGGGGGGGGGGGGGGGGGGGGGCGTCTGGTTCGCCCCCCACTTAAAAACAAGTTGGTACGCCACTGACGAGCGTGAACAGGGGACAGAGACACGTGAATGCCTCTGTGCCCTGCTTGTGTTCTGCTTTCTTCGTATTGAGACTTTCTTACTTTTATTAAATGCTGCTTAGAATGAATTTTTAGCGTTTACAACAGACAAAACGCGCATTAGTTTTTCCCTAAAAAATCAGCCGCAGCAACAACAAGCGACCGCGTGATCCGGTGCCGATTATTTGCCGCCAATGTTCATATCCACGCGCTGGAGTTAGCAATGAACCGCGTTTGCGCAGAGCCATGCTATAGTAAGAGTTCGGCTATTCCCGTAATCACAGCGTTTGTACATGACTCTCAACCGAAATGTCTGCCAGGGCACTATGGGAGTGATGGCGCCCATGGCTAGTCGTCTTTTCGAGCCCCTGTATGGGTGAATGGATGGAGGAGGGCTAATAGCTGTATCCGTTATAACGGGCGGTAGCTTGCGCCACCTAGCTTAGATTAAGATGCGGATGGCGATGATGATTTTGTGTAAAATCTCGCGTGTCCACGAAAGCAGACTGGCTGTGTTCCAGCAAACCCATTTTAATGCATTGCGCTAAACTCATATGAAAGGAAGTAATCCAAACAAGATCAGCTCCTGTCAAATCACCTCCTAATCCTCGCCTGACGCCCGCGTTTTGCGACAAAGAAAGGTAGACATTTAAAAATTGTACTAGTACTCTATAAAACAAAAAAAGCGGGCGAGTTTGCTTGATAAATCGTGAAGTAACTTAGATTAATTTACACAGTTACTGTAAAAAATTTCTGTTTAGGTTTCAGACACTTTATTTACCACGTTCAATTATTTACGAAACAAATATAACGCAGGAATTAATGCATCGTGGCACTGCATAGAAACTACAACATAACTTTTCTTGCCTTCGCTGAAGCGAATTGGTCCACAACGTCATTTCAAGTCAGTTTGTTCGGTTTCTTCTCTTTTTACACTCAAACGAGCGAGTTCACAAAGCCTGTCCTGACCCATGGAAGCCTCTCCAGTCTTAGAGACGCTGAGTCCGCATTTTAAGCTATGCAGCTGCCTTAGCAAACAAGGTGCTCATCTGACGCTGTTCTACCATTTTTTTCCTATAGGGAGTATTCACTAGACGCCATATTTGTGGGTGCTGTTTAGAGCACATGCTCAGAACGAGCTCATATCAATAGGCTGCTAAGACCGGCACTCTTGATGGTGCGGAATGCACGTTGCAAAAGAACTGTGGAAGCTCGCCATCAGCACGCGCTCAGCATTCACGCACACAGCTATGGCCGCCAGTGAATACTCCTTATACCTGCACGAGCTGTGAATTCATCGTATTGTCGCGAAGTTTTGCTCACGCGAGTGTTTAGTCTAGCTTCACTTTATGTTTTCGCCTTCTCTGGGAGTTCTTTCCGTCTACACGGGACGGCTGTTGGATTCCACCGGAGTCGGGGGGCCCCAACTGGGGGCGAACGTGAACGCTGTAACGCTACACTTAGTTCAAAGAACCCCGCGTTAACGTTTTGTCTTGTGCATGTCTGCTTTTGGGATCTCTACTTCGGAGGTGGTTTTGCTCTGTGTATGTATAACTTCTCTGTCTACGAGCCAGAAGGCAGATATTCAATAAACGTATTAACCAACCAACTGTAAAGGACTTGGCGCCCGGATACCAAGCCTTGGACATCTCCCTGCCTCTGGAAGCCAACCTGCACGTCCGACCCCCCTTCGGCTGTGGAGTGGTCCGCCCGCTAGCTCGCAAACTTGGTCCCCCTTACGGCTGTGGAGGAGTTCGGCTCGCCCGCCTTTGTGTGGAACCTTGTTTGTCGAGTTTGGCTGTGTTCGGGGTCCCCGCTGAGGGTGTGTGTGGTCAGGGAGGACGGCAGGGAAAGTTTCCTTAGATTAGGATTATTCCTCCCAACATTAGCTGACGAATCGGACATATCCGTTGTAAAAAAATTCATATCGGATCACTTGAATAAGCAGTTGTATTTGTTAACATCAGTAACCGTTTCATCAACGGAGAAGAGGAGTCCTGATTTTCTATGTTACAGTATAATGATAACAACTGGTTCGACGTCGTCAGAAATAACTCCAGGGAAGGTCCACGTCTGCATAAGCTTCATTCTCAAGTCAAGGCTGGGGTTACCGTGGTCACACTGACGCCTGTGATAAATACTTCCTCGTGGACTGACTTCAAAAATCAAGGCCCCGGTCAACAGCTTGTCCCGGACTCACGGTGGCAATCTTGAATGCTAAAAAACTTTTTATTTTTATTAAAATGGGATTGACGAAAGGGATAATAAAGTTGCAGAGCTAGCTGACCCGAGGAGCAGCATGTTGCTGTCCTGCCCAGTTCATCTTTTACTGAATGATTCAAAGCCCACCACACAAACAATAATTATGCTCTGTGTCTTACAAATTTAATAGTGTAGAAATTGAAACGCGCTACGAGCCAGCCTGGGATCCCAGCATGCTCATCAGTGCTCTAATCATATACCAAACGTTATATTTCTGAGCTTATATCAGACTGCTGAATCCTGTACCTCATCATAAGAAGTAAACATATCTTGTAGGTTATTCAGAATAATCACACTAGAAATTCTACCACATTATAGAACTGGCAAAAAAAAATCTTATAATTTTTTCCCCGCTAAGGTACAAATATTTAGACGTCTGTTTTGTGGTGAAAACGTCATGCCAAGCCGTCGAGTTATTCTTTTAATGGCATGATGATTGGATTTTCGGCAAGTCTTTGGAACTAGTGCTCTTTCATTACCTCGTTCTGAGAGGTTCATGGTATTCCAGCAAACACTTTAGCCCTCCTGAAGAATTAGCCTTTACTGCTCAGCGCTCCAGCAATGCTGAAAGGACTAGTCGGTTTGACGCATTTTGTACGGAAGACGCAGTTTTTCCCTTATCATACTCGGGAACAACTTCCTGTGAGGCCTCAACGACGACAGGAAGAGCGCACGAGCACAGCTTTATGCGCGCTCAAGGGGCACGAAAGCACGCACTACTACGCCCCCGACCGCACTACAACAAAAAGTTCAGTTTTCTTTCGTGCCTTCCACAGTTACTGTAAAAGTAAGGGCGGCAAGGCGTCGCTTTTGGGTCATTACCTTCCGTCGTGCTTTGAGTGGGCGTGCACGCACGAAGCTTACAAGACGCCGAAGCGTTATTAAAAGCGGGAAGCTCGCGCTGCACTCTAAAAAAAAAAAAAAGAAAAATGTATCACCTTACACCCTTTTGTCCCATATAATGCACTTCCAAACTTAAGTTCGACGTGCAGCGTACTATAATCGAACAGACGGTTCCAATTTTACGAGAAGCTTGATAACGGTGGGATATAACCTATTAAATAGCTAAAGTACGTATCAAAGACAAAAGGAAGAAAGCACTGAGGTTTGGCAGTAAGGCCAAGAAAACCCCGATTATTTTTTTTTAGTTATTACACGTACAATTAGCTATTTTAATAAGTTGTACCACACGGCTATCAGGCCTCTCGTGAAAGTAAGTACCGTCAGATCGATGTCAGTGCACTGTACGTCCAACTGAAGTTTTGGGGTGTATTTATATGTGACTAAGGGTGTAAGAATACACCTTTTTTTCTGAGAGTGTGGAAGCGGGACAGCCTAAAAGACCTCGCTGCCAACCATTTTCATACAGTCAGTATCTATGACAAAGCATGTCCCACACAAAACACAACGCATACTTTTTCGGGGAGCATTTCAGGAGCGGCAGACGTCTTCCATCCATTGGAACGTCGCTTTTTGCCTGCGTTGGAAGTCCTCGCTTCCACGGACCTCCGAGACGAGAGTGGCTAAACGAGGGCCAGCCCCTCACGACGCCGGACAAAGCCTCTTCGAAGATAAAGACGCGTCCTTCTCCCCACCGCAAACAATCAGCACAGACGGTGTAACGAAGTACGCACACACACAGACCGCGCAAAACGTCGCGCCTTCGCCACCACCGCACGCAGGCGCCCCGCGACTCCGCCGTGTCAACAAGCCGGGCCCACCACCCTCCCCCTTTAAAGCAAACAAGGGTGGCGCGCAGGCTACATCCGAGCAAACACAGGACACCGGCCGCACCTCCCCCCCGGCATCTCGATACGGTGGTGGGCGCCCGACACTCCTCGTCACTGCCTGTGTCTTTCTCGAGAGCGGCAGCCAGTTTCAAATCGCTCGAGTACTTCCAGATTGAGCTTCTTCGTCAGAGAAGCACCGAAGCCGTCCGTTTCTTCCCTCTCTCCCAACGTCCTCTCCCTCGAACGTAGCTTGCTCGTGCCACCACAGTGTGTGACGTTGGGACGGCTAACGTCCGCACGATAGCCGGCCAATCAGAATCGGATACAGCGGGAGCAGAACGCCAAACTGTGCATGACGTCACCCAACTGCCCACCCCCCTCTCAGGTTCACCCCTCCACCGGCATCGGTGTCGGTGGCACCTGCACCTGTATGTCATAGGTATCTGCATACGGCACCGGCTACCGGTGCAAACATTTTGAACAGGTGCATCTCCCGGCGTCCTGGGGGGACCGTTACACCGGTTCTTCGCAGTCTCCCAATTGTGCGTTGGAGTTGCTAACGTTGTGCGGCGGTTCAAAAAGAGGTTCAAAGCTCGAGCGACTCACAGAATGACCATTGAAGCGCGCCAGGATCACAGCGACGAGGCAGCTGGCAGGCGGTCTCGTAGAGCAGGACGGTGCGACGACAACGGAGTCCTCGAGCGCGCGTCCACGGAGGTTCTCGCCGCGAGAGGAGAACAGAGCCCGGCGCTCGGACACCGCAGCGGAGCAGAACACACAAAACACACAGCACACTGCGTCACCCGGCGGCGGCGGAGGAGGCAGCGGAGGCAGAGAATGGATGCGCCGTCCTCTTCTAGCGGCGGCGTGAGGCGACGGGCGAGACGGCTGCAGCAGCGGAGGGCATCGGCGCTCCCGAGAATGGGCCGCCTGCGACACTTTGTCTCGCGCTCACAATGCGCGCGGACGAAACAAGCACCCCGACGGGGGGCGCAGAACGGCGGAAAGCTCGCGCAACGGGGGCGGAGCCGCGCACTACCATTGGTCGGAGTCGCTTCGTGACGTCAGGGACGACCGGCGCGGGAAAGGCGGGCGCTGAGGCGGCTTCGCCACGTGACGTCGGTTCCGCGTCGGCGCGTGCGCCCCGCGGACTCTTTGTGCCGCTCGGGGCGCGCGCATTTTGCAGATGAGGCGCGCGCGCGTGCTCTCGGCAGACGCTGGGGTGAGGAGCGCGCATCGAGGTGCGCTTGCACGTACTTGCACCGGAGCGCGCGCGCCCGCGCTGCGTCGGTGGGGGTTTCGGGTGTCGGACCGGCGCTGAAGGTACCTCGCCTCGCGGAGGCTGGGACGGTCGGCTTCGCCGTAAGTTCGCTCTTTGAACCTGTTGCATCGCTTGCGGTGCATTGCATTTAAAAGGAAACTAATACACTTCTTAAAAAAAAAAAAAGAGAGCTTGATTTTAGTGTAGTTTTATCCCGTGAATTAGGCACCACGTTAGTTTTTTTTTCCCGGAAGATGTAATTAAACGCGATAAAACACGGAAAATCCTCTGATCAGTCGTTACGTCATAAGAGGATCTTTCGGCCGCCAAGCGCGTGTCGTTCGAAGGCCGCGCGTGCAACCACAAGTATGTCAGGTATATTCCCCTGCACTGGCACTAGTCGGGACGTCTTTTCCTGCCTTTTTTAAAAATAGCAAGAGTGCGCGTGCACAGCTTTGATAGGCACTGAAGATGTGCGAGAGTGGAGATTCTGCGAAGACCCCGTTTTAACGTCACGCTCCGGGAAGGAGGGCCTTCAGTGGTACTTTCATGATAATTTTCTGCAACCTCCATGCGCCAAATTAGAATACAAAAATTGATATTCGAGATTCTGGACGTTAAATGTAGACGATCTAAGTGGGTTTCCTCAAATACAAAACGGCTTCAGCTTCCCTTTAATAAATGCCCGAGTTCTGAGAGCTCGTTTGTGCTGTTAAGCTGGTGGTCGGCGCATATCTTTGTGCACGGCTCGGGTGGGCAGCCGAAATTCACGAGTCATTCATTGCAACAAACTCAGAATTTAACCAAAAAAACAGCTGAAAATAAATATTGCACATGGAGTGCGCAGCGGCAGGACCAGTACCACGTCCTCTAAAGAACTACGGGCTGCAGATACTTCGCAGACACTGCGCGAACTGTTGAATTTCTTAATCGAGGGAGGCGTTCATACGAAACCTGCAAACAAAAAAGGTGGTGTTTTTTTTTTTTTTTTTTTTTTTTTTTCTGAGTGTATTTGTCTTGATTATAACTTAATATTTTCTGTTAAAATATTTGTATTACTTTCCTTCTCGTCAAGTCGCCATATGTGAGGGCCAGGGGCAAGCTATATTAGTGCTGCGTTTTCCCGTGAAATAAATTGAATTGAAATAAAAACTTAAAGTAACGAGTATCGTAGAAATTAATTTATTTTGCGTGGGAGGCACAATGGGATGACCATTGTGACTTGGGACTTCCGGAACGACACAATATATGTTTGCAACGTTCTTCTATCCTCTACTCAGAGGGGGGGAGATGTGGCACTTTCGCAACTGAGCGCTCAAATGAACACTTCGAATCAGAATTGCATTACTGGTCTACAACATATAATACCTTGATAAATAAAAACAGAACTAAAGCTAGGATATTTTGTCTAAAAAAAAAAGGCCCTTACCAGTGTTGCCAATTTAGCGGTTTTCCCGCTAAACTTAGCGGTTTTTGGCTCTGTTTAGCGGGATAAATTATTGTTTTGCGGGCGGCGGGATTTTTAGCTGGTTGTATGTAATCTTTGCGTTTTTTTTAGAGATATAGAAGTTTTATATCGATATACTGTCAACTATGCATCTGTCATATCCCTATTCAGCCACAGTCATCTTTGCTTACTGTCAATAATGTTCTGGTCAGTGAGTAACGCCTGTGACGTTATCAAAGCATTAAGACGTCAAATATCGGAACATGCCTCCCTGTTTCGTGCGCGCATGTTTGAACAGCATGAATGTTCCAATGTTCCCTTGACGTTTCTGTCACTGCTTCGTAAAATGGGCCGGGTGAAGTCCGCTCAAAAGCTTATAAAGACTGGCTACAAGACCCCAGACTTAAGTACTGGCTACTGGAGGTTCCTGGTGATAGCAGACGAGCCAGGTGCCGCTATTGCAGAACGGAACTATCTGCTAAGCACGTGGATTTCGTCACGCCGCTGCACCTTTGTCCTCTGGCAGGCAGATGACTCTACGAGCTGAACGGAAGTCTGACCAGTCACGCGCTGCTGATGGGTCCCTTGCCATGTTTGCATGCGCTCACTCGGCAATTTTGGCTTCGAGTCACCTGGGTAAACTGTGGCGTGGCGTGACAGATTTCTAGTCATAACAAAAGGAAAGCTTCCTTTCAGATGACATTGATATGATCTATACCAGGGGCCACAAACAAACGAGCCGCAAACAAACGCACAAAACTTCCAAGAGCCGCGGGGGGGGGGGGGGGGGGGGGTGCAAACTTTTGTCCAGAGCAATAAACGCAACTCGAACTACTTTCAATCTATCCGAGTCAAAAGCAGTCCAACTGTACGTAAAGTAGAGTAGCACATGACTACCAAACCGCTAACTGTCTTTCGATTTAAAACGCGTTCCATTTCTCTTTTTGGGGAAGTGCCCGTGTGACTGGGAGGGAGGCCGAAGTGGGGGGGGGGGGGGGGGGGGGGGGTAAGGGACGGAGTTGCGAGCCGCATTTTAACACGCGAAGAGTCGCAGCTTGGCCACCCCTGGTCTATACTGTTATTATACCTTCGGGCAAGAATTAAAGCAAAACAAAAATTGTTAAAAAGTCATTTTTTTATGTGTTTTGAATTTGGCGGTTTTTAGCGGTTTTTGGGCAGTGTTGCCAACTAAAAAAATTAAAAAACTCAGTCGGAATGACTGCGGGTTTTAATTTTTTGAGTTGGCAACACTGGCCCTTACTCTTTTCAGCGATATTATTTTATGCTCGTCCCTTATAGAATATGTAAAAACGTTCAAACCTTCCGTTTTTTTTTTTGTTTTTTTTTTTCATATCACATGTCTTGGACAGAGCACATAGATAAATTCAGTGCTTAAAGTCAGGGAGGGATCTCGGGGGTCTTGAACCCCACGCCGATTTTGAAGGGCGGTCCAAGACCACCCTTCTAAATAGCTCTGGTGTTGGTGTTGGTGGTGTTGGTGGGGCCATAGCTCTGGTGTTAGTGAAAACACATCTTGTAATCACAAATGTTAGGATTTTCAATACAAAGATTTTGGTGGGTAGCCATCTCCAAAGAGATAAAAACAATGTTGTGAATACCCATGTCAATATCGTGTGTAACAAAATGGTAAATGTTTCAGGGACACTAATTATTCTTGACAAGAAAATTAATCAAAACACACGCTATTGGTTAGTTTTGTTTTCCGAAAAACATGCCGGGTTACGTATACATTTTAATCAAGTCAGTTTTACGTGCATCTAATACAACTGTCCCGCTTTTTTTAACTTTTACTGTTGGTTTGCCAGGCCGTTAAGAGAGAGCGAAGAAGAGGTCATCCCTTCCCCTCAATGCCGGGTCAGGTGCCTCCCACCATATCAAAAAGACCCATTCGCCGAGGCAGTTTATGCGGTAGTGCCCCAAGTATACACTTTGGCCAGGGGCATTTTATTTTGAGGGATATTATTGAACAAATTATCATTTCTTTCCTCACCCCACCAGAAATGTTCCCCTGGCGCCCGGGCCAAACGAATCCCGCACAGCCGCCCGAAGCTGCATCGTCGGACGGGTCTTTCATAATGGTGGAGACTGTACAAGTGCCACCACGGAACGGGCGAATCGGTGGCCCAGTGTGTTAACGCTCTGAGCACGTAGAGCGAAAGCTCGCGCCGCTGCAGAACGCAGGGACCCTGGGTTCATTCATCTCCCTTACCCCTTCGGATCTGGATGAGCATCGCATACCGATGTGCAGTCGTGTAACACGCGATGCACGTTAAAGGCTAGCGGCGGTACCGAACTGTCCAAATTTCTTGCCAACAGCGGAGACACCATATCGCCCATTGGGACACACTAACTTCACGCTGACTAAACAGACACGCAAAACAATTGCTCTCACGCACCGAACGCTGAAAATACGGTTATTTGAAAGAACTATAGGACCAGCCCTGCACGCCACACTCCATCGGATCACCCACGGAGCACGCCGAAAGGCGAAACCGCTCGGTAGCAACGCTCGGGCCGAGAAGAGGCCGGGCGGGAGTACAACAGGGTCTTCACGACTCGGGAATCAGACCGATTCGGAGTCGTGCAGCTCGTTAACACGCTCGCCAAAACGATTTCGGGCGAGGGGAAAAGGAATCAAGAGCGGCCGCCGTCTTCGCGGAAAGCAAACTCGAAAATAAGGCAACGCAGGCAGGAGATGTAGCGACGGGCCCTCTCCTTCGTCAAGAGCGGTTTTCTGACCCTTCACGTGCGCTCTCATGAATGATCGGACTGGAATCCTCGCCCTCCCACCCACGACAGACCACATGCAATCTTGAGCCCTTCTAAAATTAGTCGATGGATGCGTACAGAGCCACTGAATAATATATCCTATTCACTCGGTGATTTTATGGCTTGTAATTTTTCTAAACGCATACCCATTAACCCTTTCCCTACCATGGACGACCTGGGTAAGTCCACACTGTTTTTACCGCTCCTCCCGAAAACGAGCTGGGCTCGTCCACATTGATTCGGGCTCCAATACGCTACCATGGACGAACTGGGATAATCCGCGTGTTTATAGTGAGCCTTGCCGTTGATACATGGCGCTTCACGGAAAATAAAAACCTGGTAAATTTCTGGATTTGGCAGAAAATTGTTCCAGCGCAGACAACAGGGGATTTAAAAATGGCGGCGTCAACTTCTGGTCGCTGCGTTCGTAGTGACGATCTTGCCTCAAAATTAGGGACAAAACGAAGGTATTGTGACGTCTCCTCAGATTCAGAAGACGAGGAAATGAATCTTTCATCGAACAGCGAGAGTGATGCAACTGAGTTATTGAATTTTAGCTCCGACTCCGATTTCGATGAGGACATCGTGTCGGCGTGTCGGCATTGGACTAAAATTAATGTAGAAAATTTCCCTCCAGTCCCTCCCCGTTTCGCGTTCACTTTGCGTGCAAGGTGATGTGAACTGTTACGCCAGGCCTGAACGTCCATGTGCAAGGTGACATTAACTGTCTGCGGTAATGCAGTGAAGCGGAACTTTAGTCTTTTTCTTTGCAGTCTGTTCAAAGATTTCTCATATAATAAATATTTTGGCATTTCTTTTTGACCTTTGTATTGCATATTAAATTTATAGGGCACATAAAAAAATTCAGTATTTTCAAATCGTTTTTTTTTTTTTTTTTTTTAAATTTGCGGTAGGCAAAGGGTTAATGGGGAAAATGTACACGGAGATAGGAAGTTAGAAGCCTGCTTTTCAGGAAGAAAATTTGCAAATATTATGCGGTCTTACCTTCTTTCCTTCGAAAGCTCTTCACCTTTTTACTGTGATGCATCCGCGGTGCCTAACAACGTCAGCCGAACCCAACGCACGCATTGGACGCGGGCACTGCGTCACTCAGAGGTAGGCGCTCGTCAACAATCAACCCGTGGACGAAAATTTGAATTTGCGTTCATGGCCGCCAATGGGTGGCGTGACGGAACTTACCCTCACTCGCGAATAACAAGTTCCATGCATGGTGTGGAAGCTCAGAGTCATCGCATCCGGTGAAATAATCCGTCATGGTCACGTGATTTCTTATTTCGCTTTTGAGTTGAGGAGGAAAGCTAACGAGAAAAAAAGTTGAAGACCATTTCATGGTCCTTTTAACAGGTCACTTTGAAATCGCCGAATAATGCCGCGCTTTTCGTGAGCACACATCATGCCGCGACGATCGCGAACCGATGCGCCGTCAACGTTCAAGGTCCCTTAGCGAAAGGTGCCTTGATGATCGTGTGAGTGAGGTATAACTTGTAAAGTTCCAAGTTTTCGGATAAATGAAAAAAAAAAAAAAAACACTGGGCGATAAAGATTTGCAAATTCAGATCTATCCGAAAAACTCGGAATTTCAAGATAACGGTAATAAGATAAAAAAAAAAAAAAGCACGAAAGACGAGAGTTTACGAAGAAATTGCGTGAGAGCAAAGGGTCGGTGCTTCTGAGGAGAGGAAACTTCAACGTCCTTTGATATATCGGACTATCGACAAAAGGGAGTTCACAGTTTATCTCGTCAAGGTTTGTTCAGAACAACGGGTCATTGTACTTCTGAATCACGACAAAAACCACTGTTCCTGTTTCCAGTTTGGAGCATACTATCTGGGTTTTTTAGAGGGAGAGGGTTGTGCTTTTATAGCAGTGAGAGCTATGAAGCTGTAGGTTTCATAGGAGAGGACAGAGCACCTTGAGCTTCCTTGCTTCCCAGCGACATACGTCCTTAGCTACTAATAAGTATTGACGTTAGTGGAAGCAACATTTCTTCGCAAGATTTGTCGTGGGAGAGTATTATTGCCAATGTCAAAAGCAAATACTTTACTAGGGGGAATACATTCCACTCTTCGAAAATACAATAGCCTCGGCGCGGACAGGTTTTCTGGGCTTGGCGAGAGCCATCTATCGTCGGGGAGGTCTCGGCTACCGGGTGGTGAATGATGATGATGATGGTGGTGGTTCTGGATACTGAGGCTGGCTTTTTCCTTCAAAGGCAGTGCCCGGTGTGCGTGCCGCTGGCTGTTCGATTGTTTGTCTTTTTATCTATCTTATATTATTTATACATATATACGCCTATAAATGAAGAACACAACGACGACGACGTTCAGAGGACGGCACACCGGGCGACGGCGGTGCGTTCCTCGGAAGCGGCAGCTTCTACTTTGACTGGGCTACCTCCTTGAAACCTGATGCTTCGACCGAAGTGGACCCCAGTGAGCAACAGTGCCATCATGCTTTTGGAGCTCCTTCATGCACCGATCGAACGGCGTGCCAGATCCCCCAGCTCGCTGCTGAACCGCCCAACCCGCCTCCACGAAATCTGGACATCTGCGAATCGGACAGCCATCCTCCCCAATACCAACAATTCATGTCGTCGTCATTATGCATGTATATACTGATCACATTATCATGTACACTAGACGCGGCACCGCGGGCCTCCATGGTACGAGCTGCTGTCTTTCCACGGTGCTGCGGCTCTTTAGAGCCAAATAAACCGACTAAAGCAAAATGCTTTGCTGACCCACAGCCGGTAGCGCCTTAAAAAGAGAAATTTAGTGTTTCCTCGGGTATAGAATACAAATTCCAAAACTACACCACACTAGTGACGCACATCAGTGAAATAACATATGCACGCTGCACGTGCCTAAGGGGCTTTAGGTGGAATCGGAGACGACACCGCCGCGGCCGCCGCGAACATCCTAGTGCACATGCGCGTGGACTGGCGGGGACCTCTCCTCCGTCAGGGCTGGATTTGGCGCTGTAGGCGTTCTGTCTAAAGGCCCGTTCGCACTCTTGCAACCGAGTACGACCGACAGAGACGAGACCGGTTTTTAAGCCTTTTGCGACTTCTTAGGACCGAATGCGATGCAGCGGAGCTGGTCCTAAGAGATCGCAAGAGGCTTCAAAACCGGTCTGGTCTCTCTCGGTCGAAGTCAGTCGCAAGAGTGTGAACGGGCCTTAATGCTAATGAGCGAAGTGCAATGTATTCCCCCTAGTAAAGTATTTGGCAAAAGCGTCGAAGTCAAATTCAGCTGCAGATTGATACAGGTGAGTTCTTCTGAATTTATCTACGGTTGTGTCCGGATAATATTTATTTTTTGTTTTGAATATTGAAAGTATGTAAACAATACAAATAACCTACGAATTTCAAAAACATTGTGCATCTAAAAGAAAAAGAAAGAGAAGTTCGATAAACCCCGAATTTTTAGGGAAAACTAGAGTCCGAAAACCACCCTCCAAATTTAACAAGAGATAAACTCCGAGTACACAGAATCCTAGGTATAAGCATATGCTTCTTAGTAACAACACTGCAACCAAATTGACGCTTGAGATCATTGTTACCAGTTATCTGAAACTTTATCGGAAACCACAGAAAATTCTTCTCCGTCTTCGAGAAGAGTTTAAGCAGTACAAGACATAGCAAAATGATATCGCCTTAGCTTCTTTACAGCGTATACCTAAAGCCCAGCAAATTGCATTGTCCAAGTATATATTCATCGCCAATAACCCTTTTCAAAGGTTCGCGCCATCACCTATCCGCCATTGCTTGGTCACGCGCTCTGATCCTGTATTGGACACGAGGGCCGTGTCAGCGTTCGAAGAGGACGATGGCGACCTCCAATGTTGCTTGATGGAATTTTGGACGCCCTCTCTGCGCACCAAAATGGCGTCACCCACAGAACAATCGGGGAATGGAATGTCGGACTTAAGGGCAGCTTATCCAGTGACCGCATGCAAAACAGGAAGCTATATTTTAAATTAAAGCGGCATCGCATGTGGTTACAGTGTGCATAGAAGTGATTTTCTCTTCACAGGGCGTCAACAACGCTTGGTCATCATCGTTTGCTGAGGTAGCAGATGGTTACCGATCGTAACTTGGTTATAGGCTCATTCTAAGTGCAGGCTATTTTACAGACACATTTATTACTCCTGGTGCAGTTGTAAACCGATACCTATAGCAGGTATTCACTGGACGCCATATTTGAGGCCGATGTTTAGAGCGCATGCTCAGAACGAACTCACATTAATAGCCTGCTAAGACCGGCAACCTTGATGGTGCTAAATGCACGTTCCAAAAAGACTGCGGAAGCTCGCCGTCAGCACGCGCTCAGCAGCAGCGCACATGGATATGGCCGCCAGTGAATACTTCCTATAAAAGCTGGTTTGCATTCCAAAAGTAACAAGTTTTTTTTTTTTGCCGGTCGTATTTTTATTACAATCATACGCCGATTTAGGGGATATTCGGTAGGTGCATCTGCTTACCAACAATTCCAAACAGATTTTTCGGTTACAGGTAGACATAAGTTGCCAGCGTGCATACTACGGCTATGTACGGCTATGCAGTTAGTATACACCCACATACTTAGTCCGGAGCGAGGCTTTCATTTGGATGCTTTGTGTCCTATATGGCATTCTGACAAGTGCGCACGGCACTCAGACACGTGGACGGGCGAACAATAGACTCGAGGTTGGTCGATAACGACAGTGGGCGTAGCCCACCACAATTTCCCTTGCTATTCATTCCGTGTTATCAAGCTCACCAGCCATCTCTACAGCTGTAAGAACGGTTCCCTGTTTTCATTTGGTTCCCAAATGTACATCGACGTCAAACCTCATGCGGTGTTACATTTTGCATTATTTTATCCAACAGGTGACAGCCGTTCGGTCCGAGAGGACATGGTCAAATATTGACTTCGATTAAAGGACACCATTATAATTCACAAGCGACTTTGGAGACCTCCAAGTATCGTCAGTCTCTGATTGTACACTGCGTCGCCTGAATAACTGCAAGAAGCTGCAACCGAAAACAAAATCGCCTCAATAGACGACATTATAAGCAGCCTCATTTCATAGAAGCGTGGAGACAATGTTTTATACATTTAAGGTTTCCAGTAATCGGTGACAGGTTAAACGTTAAGTAGAGGCTACGTCTTATGCAATCTTGTGCGCAGCAAAGACGAGGACAAAAGGGAGAACAGGAAACAACAAGTCGCAACTCTCAACTGATTTTTATCGAATACGTGTTCCGGTTTTTATAGTCTGAACCATCGTCACAATGACAACAAACAAAGCGACAAAAGCAAAGAAACAACCATTACAGGGCATGATTGGGAAAAACACTATCTCCTCAGGAAAACCAGTTCCCTCTCCCATAACGCAATCGACGGCATAGCAACATACGTGTCTCCTAAATGAGCAATGTCTTCGGCTTCTAAAATTTCGCGTGTTAACTCTGACTTGTATTTCCCACTTTTTGCGCATCCATCCAACAGGGGGGTACAACCGCAAGTCCTGCAATGCAAGTCAAGATAGCCGCATGTGCTCCCTTTTGGCCTCGTCCTTGCTCCGCACAAAATTGCATAAGATGTCAAACTCACTCGCTCAAACAACCCCTCTTTTAGAAGCTATACGCCTCCAGCACGCGCTCGTTGCTTTCATCCAAGCCTTAACTGTGCTTGCGACGATTTCTTTTTTTTTTTTTGAGGGGGGGGGGATCAAATGTAGGAGTTTCGAGCTGGAGGCAGAGAATGAACTGCCCTGTTTAGCCTCCGACTGTACTGCTTTGCATTTCCGCAATATACCGATAAATATGCTTCAGTGTATAAAGACACTGAAAATTCGAACGACAGTCTATGCTTACTGTGCTCAGTATTCACCTGTGCAATTTGGATGTACGGGCGACGCACAGAGTCAACAGCAGATGTCGGAATTTTTGGTTGAACTTACTAACTCTCAGCAAGCTCAAAACAGAAAGTTAAAAACTCACTCCCTCACGCTCGAACTTACCTTTAAGTCCTTACGCACGAACTCATGAACTCACCAAACTCACGAACTCATGCCTCTTACCGAACTCATAAACTCACCGAACTCACGTACCTGACCGAAATAACGAACTCATGCCCCTCACCGAACTCATGAACTCATCAAACTCACGCCCCTCACTGAACTCATGAACTCACCGAATTTATGGACTGACCAAACTTACTGAACTCACCGAACTCATGAGCTCACTGAACTCATGAACTCACCGAACTCACGAACTCACGCTTCTTATCAAACTCATGAACTCACCGAACTCGCGTACCTAAGCGAAATAACGAGCTCACGCCCCTCAACGAAGTCACAAACTCACACCCCTCACCAGGCACGTAGCCGGGGGGGCCCATGGGGCCCGGCCCCCCCCCCCCCCCCAAACCTTCCATTTTGCTGGGACCTCCTCTACCCCCCTCATACAGCATTTTGTCATGGGCGCCCCCCCCTTTGCAAAACGAAATCCTGGCTACGTGCCTGCCCCTCACCAAACTCATGAACTCACGCCCCACAGTAAACTCATGAGCGCACCGAACTTATGAACTCACTGAACACATGAACTCACCGAACTCACGAACTCACGCCTCTTACCGAACTCATAAACTCACCGAACTCACATACCTTACCGAAATGACAAACTCACGCCCCTCACCGAACTCATGAACTCACGAACTCACGAACTCACGCCCCTCGCTGAACTCATGCACTCACCGAACTTATGAACTCACCGAACTTACTGAACTCACCGAACTCATGAGCTCACTGAATTAATGAACTCACCGAACTCACATCCCTCACTCAACCTCATGAATTTTCGAGGCTTATGAACTCACTCACTCTCACCTGACGCCCGATCGGTGAGGATGAGTGAGGTGAGCGTGTTTTGCCGAGGAATTGTAAACGGTAACATATGATTTCTAGGATATGCCAAATCAAAGAGGCTGAAACAACCACAGAAATATTCACAGTTACCTTCCTTGTATATTTCTTGGGGCAGTTTTTGTAAGGAATTGTTATCTAAGATTCGAGTTTTCGCGCTTTTTTATTTTTTTGCGAGCTCGGGGGGATCTGTGGTCGGGCAATTAATTGATTGATTTCTAAAAAATTTTGTGTAGAGAAGACTAGGAACAGATACCAAACCTCCGCTGGCTTGAAATATTACAGAAGTGCGTCTGTTGGCTACGAGATGTTTCGGTGGCGCCTTCTTTCGGTTCCTCTTCCCGACGTCACGACCGAGATTGTGACTAACGAGCGGCAAGTTCGATGTTGCGTAAAAAGCACGGCGGAAGCCTAGTACTTACGTTCCTAAATCAACACCGTCAGAGTTGAGAGTCTGACCTTGCTCTTATTTCCGCCGATGAGAGCAGAAATAATCGTCATAAGAAGCGTTTGGCCAATCGTGGTAAGTCGATCACTGCGACGCTTTTGGTCGCGCCCGTCGGCAATACTCCGTTCACCGCTAAGCGTTGGAAGCTACCTGCTAACGCGACCGTGGTCAATCACCCATCTTTAACGCCCAACACCGTTCTCCGTGCGTATGCCAAAAGAGCGTGAACGCGCGGTGCCAGACAGACAGCCGACTGACCCACCGAGCACGTAGCTTTTCCATCGCATGCTCGGTCCGTTCAGCTGGGGTCACATGGCTCATAAATTATACAAAAGACAGTCTGCAAACATGAGTCACAGCAATATCCGTGGTTCGAATGCCGCGTCCCAAGTTCCTCCTTGTACTCACTGCCATGCGGCATTCGAAGTACGGATCTCGCGTGGACTGGCGTTCGAATCTGTCTGCAGACTGTCTTCTGTATGATGTATAAGCAGTGTGACTTCCCCTCCCCTCAGTTTTCGGGTGTGCCCAACGTTCAAGGTCCCCTTGGGCGAAAAAATCCCAGCATGTTGTTTGCTGAGTTATGTCAGAACAAAACTCGGCAAACACAATTTAATAATATATTATTGCGATAGTGTTAAGGAGCTGGTGGCGTTCCGGCCTTGGTGGCGTGCCAGAAAAGCCGGCGTGACGCGAAATGACCCGATAGCGTTCAGGAGCTCGTGTCATGCCGGCCTCCTAGCCGTGCCAGAAAAGTCCGCGTGACGCGAAAATCCTGATTGGTCGATAGGGTCATGACGTCAGAGCCACATGATTTAGGCTTGTCTGTCTGGACTCTGGAGGAGCATACAGTTTCCACCCGTGGCGGAGGTGCGGAAAGTTTGCGTCCGTCGCCGAGACCGCCCAGTGGCGCTGCGATCCTGCCGTCATCGTTCGTCCGCGGAGAATGCGTACCCCGCAGCGGGGCCGCCTCTAGGCAGCCGGGAGAGAACACGTGGGAGATGGATGCGGTGCCGCAGACCAGTGCGGGGCGCTCTTCCATTTTGCTGGGACCTCTTCTCCCCTCTCCCCCACATACAGCATTTTGTCATTGGGGGCAACCCCTCCTCCCGAACCAAAATCCTGGCTATGTGCCTGCCACGCGGCGTTCGAAGCGCGGATCTTGCGCTGACTCGCGTTCGAATGTGTATGCAGAGTGCCTTTTGTATTATGCATATAAGCGGCGTGACTCTGGCTTTACTGGAGGAACAAGGGAAGCAGAACGCAACGCAAATAAGAACAAACGCCAACAGAAAGATAAGTATACTTCGGCAAATATAGTCGAGTTTTTACATAATCGTTGACAGCTTAAACAACGCTGGTCGTGGCGATTCTAAATACCATCTCACTAGCACTCCTCGGCCAATCAAATTGCGTCGTCGATTGACAAGGACGCAGGTGAACCAATCGCGAAGTAGAAACCGTAAACAAATTCGGGATATATATTAGTTTTTTTAAGTTCACGAATGTGTTTTTTGGAAAAGCATCGAAAACTACACTAATCTGATCAGTGCAGGTGAGTCATTCATATTAAAAATAGCGCAAAAGAGACGGGACAAAAAGACGAAGAAGCACACAGGACAAACGCTTTGTCCTGTGTGCTTCCTGTGTGTTAGCGTTTGTCCTGTGTGCTTCTTCGTCTTTTTGTCCCGTCTCTTTTGCGCTATTTTTAATATGAATGTCCACTACCAACTTGCCCAGCAGACCAAGCTTTTACAGGTGAGTCGCGTACGGCAAGGTAGACATAATATGGGGAATGAACGTCGCGATAACTCGGCTAATCATTTAACGTATGTTAATTAACATCTTAATTTGTGAAAAGAGATACGCGGTTCTAATTAGAAACTTGCTGGGCGCCATCGAAAACAGCACAATTATTCACTTTTTAGGAAGACTCGGAGCATGTGGGAAGCACGTTGGAGCGCTAAAGTTCCCACTTGTGCGGCAGGAACGAAGCTACCGGCGGCGCGATATCTGGGCCGCATGATTTTTCCGTCTCTTGTTTTCTCACCGCCAGTCTTGTGCCCGTTGCACGAGCGGTAACTTTTAGCGCACTATACTGCACCTCCCACGCGCTCAAAAGTCTTTCCTAAGAATTACAGATTTTCTGGTTTTTAACGACGCTCAGCACGTTTCTAATTGAAACCACGTGTTTATTTCAATTAATTAAGAGAGTTAATCGACAAATTTTAGTTAATTATTCAGTTTATTGTGACGACGAGCCCCCTAAATTCTTTCTGTTCCCCTGGCCGTATATCTCAAGTGCACAGACCGCAATAATGTAACTTTCACGGCTCGTTTCAAACAAAAATATAAAGCAAAAAAAAAAAAAAAAGAGGGAAAGAGCCGGTATAATAGGACACGCCCTAGCTAGGCTTCTTAAGATTTCAGTGACTGACAATTTAAGAAACCAAGGGCGTGTCTTTTTGTGTTCACACTTCGTGCATAGTGATTTGTTCTTCGTCCTTCTTACCGGGTAATGCGGGATTCGCATTGATCGGCGAAAAAAAAAAAAAAAGAAAACTGCCAGTATTTTAATTAAAAAAATACTTAATCGGTAAGCAAATCGATTAATTTCCCTCCCGCCCTAATAAACTTACGGGTTCTCGTTCCATTACTTTCGAATACTTACGTTTTCCAAACTTTTCTTGGTGCTATAAACTCTTTCCTATCCACTCACGCAACGAAAACCTGAGACGTTAGCTCTGCTACGAAGAAGTCAATTACGCCATCAATACCTCATTTCTAGTTGCTTGTCCACACTACAAGATCAAGATAGGCGCCTCGCAAACCCGCCCTCAGCCTCCAGCGGGCACAAGCCGATCGAACAAGGCGCCCAAATTAGCGTCACGCCGATTTCGCGCCGCTCGATACAATACCTTAATAATAACCGCGGACGTTATCCGACGCTTTCGCACATTCGCTCTAACTTCGCAAATGCAGCAGAAGGACGATCTAAACCCGCGACAACCTTCGCACTGGAGCGACGCTTGAGGCAATGTCGGCGAGCAAGGTTTCTGTACGATATTTTGCGTGCGCCGCACAGAACGCCCTATCGAGAACACCATCGGAAATAATGCCTATCCTTTGCGTCGACCGAATTCGTTACAACAAATTGAGACTGCGCGGCGCGAATTCGATCGGGCTCGCGCTGTTGTCGCGCGGACAAAGGCACGAGCAGGTTACGTTGCTATATCGGCGAGGAGATAGAAATATAGGGGGCGCTTTATCCCGCTTATCTGCCAAAGAGCATGGTGTTTACCCAACACGAGGCCTGTGGACTGGATTAGGGTGCCTTAGACTGGATACTTTACTCACCTGCCTCGATCTAGCACTGAGCGCAGATTGAATTAGAGTGCACCGTCAGGTGTTCGAATGGGGCTCGAGTGCAATCGGTGCCGCACTGATTGAACGCGAGCCCCAGCAGAGCGCTGACGGTGCTCTCGGCTAAGTCAGCCGGCCGCTCCGTCAGAAACTCAAACGAATAATTCATGCTGTTGTCCCAATTGGTTTAGTTCTCAGCCTAGACGCCAGGGGGCACGACAGTTGGATTTCCTCCCCAATACACGTGCATGATCGAGAGTGCACGTGATCGAAGGTTTTCGAGCTAGCATATTAATCCTTTTTTTTTTTTTTGGGGGGGGGGGTGGGTCCCAACATGTAATCAAGGCCAATAATACTGTTAACATTTCACTTCCTGTTTAATTCTGGAAACATTGTAGCCCATGCTTCGACTGGCTAAGCTAAGACAGCGATAATGTGTAGCTGGCTGAGTAGGTTAAAAATATTAGTTTTGATTCACTTTCTGCGTGATAGGTGTAAATTACAGGACTCCTTTCACCAGGAAAAGAAAGATACGTAAGTTACGCCTTCCCGTTAACTTTTAAATATCGAACTTAATCTTGCAGGAAAAACATACCTTTTTTTGTTATTGACAGAGCTCATATAACTAAAATCTAGAACCTTATATCATTTAAATATACGAAATACCTATAGTCGGTGACAGGTCGAGAAGGAAGTGGAAGCCCCACCCACCTCTTTTCATTTTAGAAGAGCGAACGCTGGAGAGGAGACGGCCTCCTCTCCAGCGTTCGCTCTGCTAAAGCGGAAAGAGGTGGGCGGGGCTTCCACTTCTTTTTCGACCTGTCACCGAATATATACATCTCGTTTCAAAATATGGGAGACGCAAAATTTGAGTTCCTATTTAAACCAGTACACTCAGCAAAAGTCACCAACCCCAGTAAGCGCCCAAATACTTCGTGTAGTTACGAGACGTACAAACAAACCCCTATCAAATCTTTCACATCTGGTTCCAAAGCCCATGAGGGGCAGAGAAATGAAATTCAACATAGACAAGGGATTCTACAATCCACTCAAAGACACTATAACGTAGCCTTCTACGGAACAAGTACGAAAGCACAAAGAACAAAACCCCGAACACGTGCAGGTGCCATGACCCTATTGAGCAGCGAAGTTCGAACGATAGAAAAACTCGTACAAAAATGAGAGAAAAGATAAAATCGAAACACGTATAGATATAGATCTGCGAGACGGATTGGAAGTCATCGCTTTTGCGGCGCACCCCAGTGACAGCCGGAGATGGATGCGCAAATAAATAACCGGGCCCCTCGAAGAGACGGACCACCGAAGAGTAAATAGCCCAAATTAAAAGTACACACGCAGACTCGAACACGCGCACACGCACAGACATGTGTAGGCACATACACATCCACGCACTCATACGTACGCACACGCAAACACAAGAACACACACACGCACGCACACATATGCACGCGCTCACAGACGCGAGCATTCGCTCAGGCATCGCTGGCCGGACTATCGCGAGCGCTGCAACAGCCGTCGAACAAGAGGAGACCACCGCACTGACAAGGGCGGAGTCGCTCTTCGCGCGGACCCGAACAGAGGGCCTACACAGCTTCGTTCATCAGTAAGCTGACAGTGAGGCGGAAGGTATACCTGCTCGTTGGACCAATCGTGCCTTCATCTTTCTCCACGTGAGTGCGCCCTTGCCCATACCTACGCGCAGAAAGCGGGGTCAGGTGATGAGAGGGGGGAGTTTGACCGGTTCGGCGGGCGCGTTGCCCCCGCCGCGTTTTCAGCCTAGGGGCGGAACGGAGTTGGCAACAGGTCGGAAGCTCGGGCCGTTGTAGCTTTGTGGTCGTCTCCGTCCAGCGGCTAATTCAATCATGGCACGGGGATCCATCACGGGGCGTCGTACGCGCGGCGTACACGCAAAAATGCGCTAAAAAAGTGAGAAAGAAACAAACAAGAAGGGGGATAGGGATAATAAAATGAATAAAAAGGGCGTCAACCACCGCTTTCGCACCCCCGATCAGTGAAAGGGGATGAAACGCCTGGCGATCGTGTGGCGGCACCCTCCGGGGAGTAATGCTTGTCTCCAGGCCGATTTGTGAATCGCCGCTGTTGTTGTGTGGGCGCGGACTTCCACGTATAGTGTCGCGACGATGGACCTTCGTGTTTGTGGGTTGCTTTTGTTTTGAAAGGGTTTGAGTAGCGCTATCGGAATTGGCGAGAAAGAGGTAACAGTGGAGGAAGGTGGGAAGATGGAAAACCAAAGTGAGGAAGCGAACAATGTCGTGCACCTAACAGAAAGAGGTGCGTGGGTTCCCTTTCCTGAAAAACGTAAAAAAAGGCAGTCATGGCGAACAATGGAAGGCTCCCATCGAATGATGAAGATCATAGTACAATTAGATTTAAAAAAAGAATAACTATATACGGCACGGGAATAATATCAATGACGTCCCACCTTCTCATTGTCCAGGCGCGCATTAGATTGTTTCAAGACTAATCGTGTTCTCAGCTTCGCCATGCCTGACTTTCTTTGGGTTCGGCAGGAATGATTTAAGAACAAACTTTTTCTTTTAAAGCGTATGAGGATGGGACTTTAAGGGGGGGGGGGGGGGGTGTCATGACCAAATTTCGCCAAAGGGATCTTTCGAGTTTTCCGAGCTTCTCGTAAAGTAAATTTATAGTAAACGCGACTATTAATCCTCGCGTCAAAGTCCCACTTCAAACGTAGTACAATGGGCCTCCCAAACGTTCTCGGCCTGACCCAAAAGAACGCAACAAAGGTGAATCCATTCATATTACTTTTCATGCTGATTTATATTGAACATGACATAAACTCCGAGACTGCAGGTAAAAACGGCACAAACACTAAAAGGTCTTGAACACAGCTGACATTTCTTATTTCCGAAAAGTGCTTAAAGGCCGACGTACACTTCGCACTTTTCTTCTCTCCCCCTTTTCCTTATCCTCTCCACCTTTCAACTTGCCCTAACACGTCCGTCCTTGCAGCTTAAAAGAGGAGGGCGCTAAGAGGGTTACCTTCCCTGCAGGAAACCGAAATTCTACCTCGGCCTTTAAAGAGGGACCTTAACAAAAGTTTGGTCCTCCCGAAAGCGGGTCACAGCTACAATGACGTTATCTTCACCAAAAAAAAACAAAAAAAACATTACAAAGTTTTTTTTTTTTTTTCATCTGGGGGAATAGATGGAAGTTTTATTATGTGAGATCTGGCGAGTACGGCAAATGGTTGACAACAGAAAAGTCGCAGGAGTGGATGGCAGACATCGAGACAGCAGTGCGGTGTGAAGGGCGCATCGTCCTGTTGGAACACGCCCCTTCCGGAGCATACCGCGTCGCTTGGCCTTAATGACATCCCGCAGGCGATGAGTAAGGGTTGTAAAGTAGTTTCCGGTGATGACGTTTCCTTTCTGAGGGTGATCGCTAAGCTGCACGCCTTCCGAACCCCAAAACACCGTGGCCATCGCCTTGCCTGCTGGTGGAACAGACCGAGCCTTCTTCGGCGGTGTAGAGGAGGCGTGCTTCCATTGTTTAGACTGAACTTTGCTGTCGGGATGGAAGTGGTGGATCCAGGTTTAGTCCACGGTCGCAAATCGGGCACGGAAGCCTGCGGAATCTAACCTGAGCAGCTGGAGACTGTCCCTGGATGTGGTGTATACCGGATGCGTTTTTGGTCACACGACAGCAAAATTGGAACCCACCTGACAGAGACCTTGTACACGTCAAGATGTTGGGTCAAGACGCACTAAACTGTGCTTCTGGAGATGCCTGTGACCTGTGCAATGGTCTGGATTTTTACTTCGGCGATATGCCATTACCTCATCGTGCACACGGTCGATGCTTTCTTGCTCGATCACTTCCGCAGAGCTGCCAAGGCTCTTAGTCGTCTTTGAGACTTTCCCCGTCGCAGCCCCCTCCCCCCCCCCCCCCCCCTTTTTTTTTTTTGATCAAACTCTAGGATGAGGCATCCTGTGCCTATGTTGCCACCGTGTCTTTGTGGATGCCTGCTGGAGTTAGGCTTTTCCGAGACAAATATTAAATCACCGAACTTGTCTTCACTTTCCTCGTTTTAACTTAGCTGCGCGGATTGCCACCTGTCGGCAATTCGGTAACTGGTGCACATGCGCAATTGTGCGCATGCGCCATTCTTGGTATCGGGAATCTTAAAAAGTGCCCGTGTGCTATAATAATGTTTTGTGTCTGTGCTCGCAATGCTTTCGTGTCAGGTCTAGAACTTTGGGGAACGTCATCGTAGAAGAGGACGAAGTGTCGATAAAGCAAACAACATTTGTCTCCCTTCTTCTGAGCTGGAGTTTGTTGTCCGGTTCTTCTCAGTGACATGCCCGTTAGAGAAAGTATCGAAATGGCGTTACTCGTTAGCTCGTTATCATCTAGCGCGCTACCGAGATTCGTTACCGCCCTGCAAATGTATTAAAATACCTGTTTCCGCTGCTTCCTAAATCTAACCAACGAAAGATTGGCGTTAATTTAAATTTCCGTAGTTCTATTTGGCAACGATAAGAAACGCATACAAACCTTGAGAGCGACTGAACAGTTACAGTGATTTCAGATTCTTATCATTTGTTTATTCTATTTTTTGAATATCAAACTTGAGAGTACAGCCAGATTCTGATGACGCCTTTGACCTACAATGGGACCAAAAACGTGGCAAAGTTTAATCAAAGGTAATGACTAACGTAATTTGGCAAAAATACAGCGTAAAATAGGAACGAAATTCCGTAACATTGTCGTAATTTCAGATTACACAGCGAGTACGTTAGTACGTTACTCCAAATTTTAAAGCGTTTACCAGTAACGTCGTTTACTAGGAAAACGTTGCACACGAACTGTCGGTTCTTTACGTTACCAAACCGGACCCGAATTGTGAAGGGATTGATAACCTCAACCTACAAAGTGAGATTGCTAGTCCTTCGAAAAAAGTTTCTCATTACCAAATTATTTTAGAGCACCCCACCCTCAATAAAGATGATCACGTCGACTTCAACGTAACGTCGTAACCTTACCTTCACTGCCGAAAACAACGACTGGTCGCGAGCCGTAGTTATTTGCGAGCTTTCCTGACTGAGAATCTTTGAATCCCCGATCACGTTAATTAAAAGGGGATAGAGTTCAAAAACATTAACGTTAACAATACAAGGACCAGTCGAAATCCATCACGTCATAAGCGGTGTTTTAATAAAATATCTTGCCGTAAACAATACAAAACAAAAAATACCGGCAAACCCAGTTGACAGTTTAACGAAGACTATCGGTTAACACTTGTGAACACGGAGTTAAAATTAATTATATATAAATGATTAAAAAAAGCAGACACTCGCGGTGTATTTGTAAGCTATACCTTCCTTCTAATGGCCCTGGAGAGATGCCTGACAGTATTCTCAAAAAAAAAAAAGAAAAGAATAAAGAAACCTGGACATCATCAACTAGCCTAAAAAAAAAAAAAAAAAACTAAGCGCGGATAACGGAGGCTCCTAACGTATTGGGGAAACAGCCAGAGTGCATGTAATTAAACCGAGCTCAAAATAATATAAACAGTACAGGAAGGCATCTCATCGATCGACGGCCACGTTTCCAAATGGGAAGAACCAAACCCGTGAAACGCGGTCCGGTTGTGTATTCATGTGGTATGTCGAAGGCCTTGTTAACTCGCGCAGATGGTAAAACTGGGAGGAGAGAAAAAATGAGAAGGGGGGGGGGGGGGGGCGCTTGCTGGCATTCCTGTTATTGATGAGCTTTGAGGCAGCCACCGGCGGGGACCGGTAATTGGCCTGCTTCAAACGTCTCTCGAAGTGTTTGCGCCGACATCGGCGTGAACGCGAGTGATGCCCACCCGCGGGCACGGTAAGGCGAAAAAGGATGACTCTGCGTTGTTTTATGTGCGATTGAAAGCCAGTTAAATCTCGGAGAACATACACTCTAAGGTAAAAAAAAAATATATATATATATATTAGGAAACCAGCGTCGCGCAATGAGCAAAAGTTTACATTTCTCCCTTCTGCTGCATCGTGTTAATTAATATCTTCTTCGTATCCTTGCTCTCTCCCTAAGCTGGAAATCTTACAAGCGCGATTTCCTTGTGTTTGATTGTGACTCGACTGCACGCAAGCTCGTGCAGTGGGAGCATCAGTGAGGCTGTGACCAGTCACAGCTACCCGCTCATGTTTGTCTGTGTGACTATATTTGGGATCAACTTTTCTTGGCGATGCAAAAAAGGTCGGGCACGCGTGTCCTCTCCCCTTTTGAGTGCTGATTCACTCGCGCGCTTCTCATTTCATCGGAAATGCAGAGTTTTAGACCGTACTTTGTGGGATACGGGACGATACTCAGTTTACCCTTAAGCTGAGACTGCAGCCAGAGCTACAAGCGCAAGCTAGGCCGCGCTCGTGGCTCTGAGAGATGCATTTCTAAAGCGAGCGCTCAATCTGTGGAAGAACGCCTCAAACAGCGACCTCCAGCTCTCATGCTTGTAGCATTGGCTGTAGTATAGAGGGAACGTGCTGGCACGAGCTTCCGCTAGCAAGGCAAAGCTCTATGGCGTACGGTCCACGAAAAGTCTCTAATAACAAAAAATGACCTATTCACAGGTGCTTGTTTGCCAACAAGCTCACTAGCGCCCACTATCGGCGGACCGTTGCGCGCTACCAATCTTTCTTCTTTTTTTATTTTTGTTTTCCACCTTTTCGCTTTTCTGCGCTCTCAAATGTATTGCAATTATTGGTTTCCTGCAGAATATTCTGGTCGGATCGTTGTGTGTTGCGTCAGATCAAATAAGCACAATATACCGGAAGCCTACTGAGGCGACAAAATCCTGTGGCGCCCTCGTTCAATAAGTCACTCTGAACGCGGTGAATACGCGTCCTGCCTATAGTCGGCGACAGGGTACGAAGGCTGTAAAGTTCCGCCGACAGCACGCGCTCTTCGCATTTAGACGAGCTTTGGCACGTACCGGAGTGCCATGATAAAGGCAGAAAGATCGCGATGAAGGCGGTGCATCTTCGGCATCCTTAACCTTTCACCGACAATAGACCCTTTGAAAATTTGAATGCCATCTAGTGACTGAAATATCAGTCAAACCTTAGTGCTAATGGCGGTTCGTAAGTCAACGGCAGACGTACAGAGCGCGACACTGTTAGCGCGAGCAAGCGATCGCCGGGTTTTGCAGTTTTTCTCTTTGAAACTAAGGGATGTCATCCAAGTTATTATTGCTACGGAAAGAGCTCATTTAGTTCTATAATGTAAGCGATAAAACTTCGTGCTCTCTAATACTATTTAGAAGTAAAATGCGAAAATGCGCCGATGTCGTGTTCGCACTAGCAGTGTCGCGATGTGTGCAAACATGACGGTGTTCTTCGCTGTAGAACTCTTTCTCTATTCGTTTCTGTTTCGATTGTGGTAAGAAACGACCACTTTGTACGAGGCACTTTAACCCCTTCGAGGTGCTTGTGGGCCGAATACTTGCCAACTAATGTGTCACTAAATAAAAAAAAAAAATAAAAAAAAGGTTGACGCGGTGTGTTTAGTGAAAACACTTCGTCCACTTGTTTGCTCTTTTAAGTTGTCTGGCTCGCGCCTAAGGTCATTTCAAGGATTCACATAACACCCTAAAATACGTATCGTACAGAAACGTATCGGTTTCGTCACGCTGACATCGAGCAGCAAATTAGTGGACTAGCCTCTTAAATCTCGACTGCCCATGCTTTGTGTTATCCGCAATGGTAGCACTTGGGCCAGTTTTTAGTTTCTTCTTTCATCAGCCACCAAAGAGCCGCCATTAGCATGGACAGAAACCATGCACTTTGATGATGAGTTATACAAGTTGTCAGACTGATGTTCGGAAAGGAACTATTGGTGATTTTTGCCAGGTGTTTTCGAACTTACATTCCCAGTTTCGTCTTTTGACCACCAGGCGCTGTAAATATCTGATTCGCTCGAGAAGGCTTCAGAGCGAACCTGCCGCCACAGCTTTCTGTCCTAGCCGCTAGAGGTGCCGTTCATTTTTCTGGAGTCGTCAATACGGGAGTATTCACAGGCGCCCATAGCTGGATTGCATTTATGTGCTGACAGCGAGCGTCCGCCAGATTCCTTTTGCACCGTCAAAACCGTTGCTCATGGCAGCCGACGACAAATAAGGATATGCAGTCGAATCTATGACAGTTGAAAGCATGGCGCCCCGGCTGGTGCCCCCCGTGTGCAAGCACGTGCAGGCCAGCAGAGACATGGCGGCTGTCAGTCGCCTTGTTTGCAATCGTATGCATGGGCACAGGGACGCTCGAGCGCCTTGAGAGCCGATCAAAACTGTGCACGCGCATTTTTCGTATCTTCTGAAATGCCACAGAAAGTTGTTCCGGAGTGATAGGGTGTATTAAAATGGAAATACTTGTAATACCTCATATAAGAAGTATACAGTCTAGGGACTGTATGAAGTGGACCAGAGTCTGTGCGTAAACATCCCAAGAAACAAAATTGCCTTAGAGAGTTCAAAGATGGCAACACTTCGGCCAGGTTCTTGCGCGGTTTCTAGCCTTGTTGTTGCACTTGTTGCAAAAGAGTGTAAGACCATGAGAGAGTTTATATGATGAATCGGTGCTTGGAGTCAGAACACTCAATTTGTCCCCATCATAATCGGTTTCTTAGCCGGTCCCAAATCAAGAGTTCAGTCTTCCTTACTTGCAGAAAAATGCAATAATATTCTTCAGACTGTGCAGGGCAGGCCAAGCGTACCTCCTAAACTCCCTAAGAAACATGATTGCCATAGGGACATAAGAAAGGACACTTCAGGACAGGCTGTGGCGTGGTCGTTAGTCTTGTTGCTGTTGTAAGTGTGGGACAATGAACAGCCCTGCTATCAGGAGAGATAGAGTGTCCACCTGAACAATGTCTGCATACAGTCAGTAAAAGATTGGTTCAAAATGTCCCGGTTGCAATCGGCCGTTTAACCGGTCCACAATGAAGAGCGCAGGTCTTCCTTACACGCCGAAAGTATGCTGTACTTTTGAGACTGTGCAGTAGAGGCCAGATGAACCTTTGAATCTCCCCAAAAAACAAAATCGTTCTTGCGAAATAAATGGCGACACTTCAGACCCGGTTGTGGCGTGGTCGGTGATCTTCTTGTTGTTGCTGTTGGCGCTCTTGTTGTTGCCAGTGTGGGACGACGGCCAGCCCGGCTACCAGGCGAGTGTCCACTCGATGGACTGGCGGCAGCGCCAGGCGCCCTTCCGGGGTCGGCAATTAGTGCCCGGGGGCCCCCATCTCGCAGCCGGTCCCTGGCGCAAAAAAGGGGCCGATACAAAAGTCGCTCTCCGATTGGGGTCGAGGCGACGCTTTGTCTCAAACAACCGACCCCAACGCACGCACACACAGAAAAAGAAGCAAAAAAGGACTCAGCGTGAAGAAAGACTCCTGGAAGACCAGTCCACGCAACAACCGCCCTCTCAGTCAGCGGTCGCTTGCTGCAGGCAGGCAGCGAGCAACGACCAGTAGTGGCTTCTGCTTGCAAATTTTAACCTCTCTATCGTCCGCGGGCTGGTTCCTTCCTCCTCCGATTCTTGTTTTTATTGCGATGTCTTTTCCTCCCTCGGTGGCTGTTATACACTGGTGCTAAATTGCCCGACGAAGAAGAGGTATGGACGACCCGTGTCGAGCAATAATGACCGACTGGGAGTTCACGATCAGAAGTGATACACGCGCGCGGCATGGGTGATGAACACCTTTCTAAAAACGGGTTCCTCGAGGCGTTAAAAGCGTGGCGTCCCGTCAGTGGACAAGGTGCGCGTCCACACGCGAGCTGTATACGCAGAATACCTTGTTTGACCACGTGTTCCTCGATGAAAATGCTGATTTGCCTTTTTTAAGAAAATTGCAACGGAGTTTTTTTTTTTTTTTTATACATGGGTTAACAACAAGTCAAACAAACCAGATAATTAACAAAACCGATGAAGACGGGGAGTGTGTCAACAGTCGCGAAGGAAAACTGACGTGCACGCGTAGTGCAGAACATATGTTCACTGCGTCTTCCAAGTGTGGCATTAAACATCTAAAGTACAGCCATTGCTTCCATCTTTTTTCGACGCACCGTTTTCAAACTTCATATACCCTAACACTATACATATCGCTTTCGTGGGGTTATGAATCAATAATGATTCACGTCGAAGACCCCAGGCTTGGAGTGGTACTGCAGAGGGTAAAATTCTCACCAATAGCGTGTTACGAAATTCCAACCAACACCGTGCTACAGACTAACCACACGCTGTCTAAATATCGACTGATTTGTTTTTATACATTGTCGCAGAGCTGTGTGAGAGATGTTTGATCAAATAATACTTACTTATTTGCCACAAAAAAAAAATCTAACCTTGCACAGCTTATTCTTAGATTTGCGCGACTCCAAAGCAGCCCGCTTTTCCTGAGATTTTATAGAGTTCAAGCAGCCTATTTGCACCCAATAAAGCGAGCGAAATGAATTCAAGCCCCCGTAGAAAGAAATACCCTGACGGAACGCCTTGGCAAACAACCGTGAACTCCTGTTTGCAGTTCCCACACCGTCCGAGGTTCGTAAACGTTTTGAATTAAACGAGACAATGTTTCTAACATACAGTTCCTTACTTTTTGGCGGTGTAGGCAAGCCTTCGCGATATCAAGACCACCAGGATTTCACCCAGTCCGAGTTTGTTTACACGGCCCGGGGCAACGGCGATGACCCCGTGCGCTCGTGCAGTGTAACAGGACGGCGAAGTGAGAGAACGCAAAGCTGTCGTCTCGCAATAAGCTCGAACAACAACTGCGGCGCTCAAAGAGAGCGAGATCAGCTGTTTGTAATGGCCGGGCCTCACAGACTGAGCGCACAAGCTCCGCACGAGGTGGATAGTTGGGTCCGGATTGAAACTGGTCACCACTACGTTCCTTACATAACACTCTACCTTGAAAACCGACCGCTTTTACAGTTGCTTGTACGACGCGACGCCGAAGTGACAATTGAGTGACTCCGAGTCGACGGAGAACCGACGGGACGCCGGCGGTCCATCCATTTTCGAACGTATAAAGACGAACGAAATCTTCCGTATCGGAGACAGTGGCTTTCCTTAATCTCTAGGGTCTTCCTCGGCCATTTGGACAAAAAGATGCACGCGAAGCGATGACCGAGAAAGACACGCGCACAATGGCGAAGGACGGAACAACGCAACGACAGAACACAGGTAAACACACGGACCGGGAGACACGCCAGGCACTAGCACGGACGGCGGAGTCCCCCAAAAGTGTTTCAAGCGATCCCTGCGAGAGCGCGCCACGATCGCGGACATACTCTGAAAAAAGCGAATAGACCCTATGCAAAAAGAAGCGCCATATTGTGTACTCATGATGAATTATCAAATTTGCTCCATATTGGAGGGTTCCCGTACCAATAGCTTCGCCCGAGAGACAATGGCCCCGGTAAAGTGGGAGTCGTAGAACTAAGATATGATCATCAGCTGGAAGTTCAGTACGAACCCTTCACAGAACGTCTACGATAAAGACCGTTCACTGACCTCAAGCAGTGAACTGACCGTTCACTGCTTGAGGGACGAGTCTTGCGACCTCCGTTGCTGACAATTCCTCTCCCAGAATTTTGCGGCCGTCTTTCTTTTCTTCTTTGAACCGAAACTAAACAAGAACTCGTTGAGTGCACAAATAAATTGTCCTAATATCATAAAAACCGAGTTAAATGCAGATGCGCCTCCTCCACAAATGGAAGATATGAAAAATCACAAACAAAAATCCCAATCTGGCGGGTCCTAATGGCATGTTGATGATAGCTGGCAAGCTGGCATATGGCCTATTGCAATAAAGTCTGCCATCAGCTTCTTCGTGGCTTTAGAGATCCCAACAAATGGACAAACCCCTCCGTTTTGGCACCATGTCTATCACTCATCAAGCGGAGACTCGCAAACTCCTCATTGTAAAAGTCTTATTGTAATAGTTTCGACCGGGGGTTCTAAGTTGGACCCTCGGCAAGAAAGTCGGTGATCTCGCTGACTCTCTCGTTGAGTGTCCAACATAGGCTCCTACTGCTTAACTCTGCTAAACTCTTAAAAATCATCTTGCGTCGATTTTCTCCCACGGCACCCGACGAGCCAGTCCGTGCTGTCTACTAGCAAACTCGGCGAACGACGAGGCAGAAAAACGCTTCAGATCTAAAGTAGAAGTGTTCGACGTGACACTGAACGCGACGTTTCTCGTGCTCAAGCAGTGTCGACATCGCAAAACTTCATTTGTTGGTCTTCAGATGTTTTAAGCATCCTCATTAACGAAGGTGGTAGCGGTGATTCGTTCTCCGATTGGTTCGCGGCAGAGTCGACGCAGGGGCATTTTAAGGGTGAACAGACGGAAGCGCCATCTATCGGAAACGTTGTTAAGCACAGTAGTGAACAAACATCGAAGCGAAAGAGGCCAAGGACAACCATACGTTAAAGGGGTATTGAATCGAAACTTAAAATATACCTCTCACGTTCAGAAGTAAGTTAAAAATGATCAACTCATTTGCTAATGGAAATCGCAGGGTTGTATTTCAAACGGATGGCTGTATTTTTCGTTCCAAATGTTCGATACTAGTGAGCGCTTCAAAATTAGTCACCGAAGAGCGCGGTGCGTCTCGGTATATCCGTCACCCCCGCGACTTGCCCGCGACGTCATCGGCCTCCCTAGAGTCAAGCGTACCGTAGTTACGAGCATTGACACTTGGTGGCGTCAACGTGTTACGACCTCGCTTAGTCAGAGTGCCCATGGGCTGTAACATATCACCGGGAAATTGCGGAGCCGGCGGAGTCGTGCGCGCTATGAGACCTTGAGAACACGTAGTGCGTCGTCTGCTCCGCGGTTTGGCCGATGTGGCGACATCAGCAACGTCGGTTTCGGGCGCGAGCTCGCTACTCCTTGCACGGGACGATATAGTCGCGAGGCGGCTAAGGTACCCTTGTTATCTCGCACGAGTCGAGATGCTGATAGACTTCCTACCTTATGTTGTCTAGGGGGACGGCAGGATCATGTGCGACAATGGCAGGAGAATGCAATTGTTACCTGATTTACAACCGACTCATCAAAACGACCTGAGTCAGCGAGGGCGCCAGCTTCGCGAATAAATAAATATCGCTTTGAAGGCGCCATACCAGTTGGCATCCTTGGTTTATTAAAGCGAGCAGTTAAGCAGGCCGAGTCCGGTGAGGCCGCAAGGAGGTGGCATCACTCGAGTATTTCACGCAGCGTATTGCATCGATAGTGGTGTAAAACGCAGCATTGTCACGCCACCGCGAAGAAACGCGTACACTACGACGATTCTGCGACATTCTTTGTCACAAGGGTGAACACTAAAGGAACGAAGCGAAAGCATCGGCATAAAGGAAGCTTGCGCTGGTCTCGACGGGACGCGATTTTGCAAGCGAAGGCACATAGCACAGAGAACACGACTGTACAATTTTCACATCGCCGCACAAACACTGCCGCGAAAAAACGCTTTCATCGCCACGATTTTGCAACGCTACTTGTCTTAATGGCGAGCACTAAACGAATAAAGAGAAGTGTTTTCTTCGGTCTCATCTAAAGAGGCTTACGCGATCGTCCAGGCGGGGACACTTAGCACGTCTATGGCGACTAAGTTGGACGGCGACATGATCGCTTAATTCACGGAAACTACTGCATGCGCACCAAAAGCGGATACCGACGCAGCACTTCCGAAGTAAACCCGGATCACTTCGAGAGGTCGGCGCCTTTTGGTGAGAGCGACGTAAGAAGCAGCGGGCGCCATGTTGAAAAATATATACCTGTAGCTCTAAAGTTGTCAACAGTGCCCCTGGCGAGAAACATAGGATATCTTTAGGTCGCGTTTCCACTGTGCGTATAGCGTTGCGTCCTTTCAAACGCTCTGTTAGTGCAGGTTAACCATGAGCAGACGCCAAAGGGAAACTAACAGACGCTAAGTTTATGCCCGTGGACGGTATGCATGATGTTGCGCTGGACGCCGCTTGACGTTCAGCATTAGATAGTCGCGTCTTGCGGACGCTAGCAATAGCGCCTCTTTTATGGTCGCGTCTCGTGAACGCTACAGTGCCTTCTGGCCGAGAGAAACAGGCCCATAGTTCAACAGCGCCTGACGTCAGTGACGTCAAAGAATGAGTGTAAGCGATTGGCTGGCGGAGTGAATCCAACGTGGCCAACTATGCTTTGGCTTTCTTCACCAAACCTTCGGTATTACGTTCTAGCCTAGGTAATCTGTACTAGTGAGCGTACTACCCACATAGTGGCCCTGCCGTCGGAGGCGATTCCGTCACGACATTTAATTGAAGCTTCATAAACAACAACCAAATGTGTTTTTTTCTGTTATTGTTTAATTCATTTTAAAATATGTTCTCTTGCGTTTTCAAGCGAAATATTGATGTTTCCGAAGTTCTTTTGCTTCCTATGTCATGTTGAAGCAAGGAAATGAACTCCAGAATTCGGTTTCCGTACCCCTTTAACACACGTCATGGTCCGATTACTGTATATTTCGAAATAGCAAAAAAAAAAAATGAAGAAACGTTGTGTTAAAAATTTGAAAACGTGTTTACAGAAAAGGTGAGTTCACACTTTACTTGGACAAAAATACTAAGACTTGGCAAATGTTCGATTACCCATCCGATTTGTTTATTTATGTTTTTATCACGATTAATGTTTTCAACCGGTTAATTGGTTCGATTTTGAGTAGTGAAGTTTGAGAATATAGTAAAAATGCCGGCTTACTACCTGGTGCGCCTTTATTCATCTTAGGAGGCAGCACTGTTTTCTTCTACGGTAAAGCACTTCGGCGTTATCTGTGATCGTTATCCAGAGTGATTATGAGATTCAAATCAAAATATATAAATATTTCATGTTTAAAATCGGTCGCTCTGGTTCTTTTTGTCGGTTGTACAAAGTCAGGTTTCAAATAAGGCGGTTTGTTGCGGCATTGATGACATAGCGAGGAATACTAAAACAAATAGTGTAGTTTTACTCTTTTTTAGATGCTAAAAATGAAAGGGTAGCGATAAATCGGGTTCAAGATTATGATTGATGCTGAAGGATATCAAGCAGTACTAAATACCCTGAAACATCAGGTTCCTCTTTATTGGTAGCATACCTGTTCCCTAGACGATACCATCTGCGCTTTCGTAGAGCAAGCCAGGATAATCGAATCCTTCCCAGATGCAGCAGCAAGAACAAGGAAACAAGACACCGCAACCTGGATTGCACAAGGTGTCACAGATGAATGGATGCTAATGGCTGTACCCTTTTAAACGGGTGGTAGCTAGCTTGCGCCACCTTTCTATAGTAACCAAAAGTATGATTCATCCCCTCGCACTTCTAAGCCAATTTGTTCCCCGTCTGCATTTTTCTGACTATCGAAGACAAATTTCAGTGTTGCCGAAGTCCGTGAAGTAGAGCACCTTGCTTTTCGACTGTTTTCTCTGGTTCTTTGGCGTGGGGTGCACGGACCGTTCGAAATGCGTCTCGAAATAGACATGCGTTTTAGCCCGTCAATTCTGTCTCTTCTCCTTCAAATCAGCTCCGACGTCAAGTGAGTTCAACGCCCAACCTCGAAGTTCGGCGCTCAAGATAACATGCAAGACATTACTAACTACAAAAATGAAATCAAATTTAAACGAGGAGGAGAGGGAGAGGGAGAGAGAGAGAGAAAGAAAGAGAGAAAAAGATAAAGAGAGAGATGGAAGAAACAAAAAACACATTAAAGGGCCAATCAAGAAAAATATTGCACCCTATTTATTTTCTGCAATGAAGCAAGTTGTTAGAAACAGAATCTAATCTTTAAAAGGAATACTGATATATATATATATATATATATATATATATATATATATATATATATATATATATATATATATATATATATATATATATGTATATATCAAAAGACAAAAGATAATATTTGTTTTTATATTTCTGGATGGGACAGATACGACACAACATAATTAAAAGACAAGTTTTGACGCAATGTTTGCGCCCTGAGGCTCGTTTCAAGAATTCCAAAGCATTTTCGTTTTCGGGGTTAACATCACGTTAACCCCAAAACTATTGGATTCGCTCCTAAATAAAATTATTTCTCGCGATGTAGATATATGGCCCTATATTTTATCTTTATTGTGCGGAATGTTTGTTTTGTGACATAAGCGTGCTAATCAGGCACAAATTCGTTTTTAAGTTAATTATTTCTAAGATGGATTGCGAAACATGCGCTTCTATTTTGGGGTCAACGTCCGAATTCAAAGCATGCTTTGGTTTCGCTCCTGTCTCGCGATGAATATATTACTCTACTTTAATTTTTCTGCTGAAAGATTATTTCGTGACGCGGCATGCATTATTCTTTTTTTCTTCTTGAGTTCAGCGTTTTTATAAAAAGGAACCGCGCGTGAATGAGGAGTTCGTAAAAAAACGCTTGGACCTATCGTTTAAATCTGAGATGTAACACTTAGCACGGTGTGTCAGTGTGATTCGGCAAGCTCCCTGTTAAATCGCGGACTTTCGTTTTCGGCTATTCCGCCTTTATAATTGGTCCATAGATCGCTTCTGATTTGGCTTCCCGAATGCTTTTCGGAAAAGTGAAAGTACGGAGAATTTAGGGCGCGACCCTTGTAAAACAGGAATAACGATATACATACAGAATGATAATCAGAAAATAATAATCAGTGATCGATAACCTTCACAAAAAACAAAAACAACAACACACATACAGAAAACGATCATTTGACATTTGGAACACAATCGGGGGCAAATACACGCACTTGTGTGCACGTATTAGTTCCATCAATTTTCCGTTTCTTTAAAGATAAGACCGAAAGGCTCGCTATTAAGCACACAATCGGAAAAGAAATTGGTAGATGCTATCGTAATCTGTAACGGATTATACACGCTCAAAGATTATCGAGAGTGAATAACGCTATCCTACCTTGGGTCAAAGTAAAAAAGCAAAAAAAAAAAAAATATTAATAACTTTTTTTTGTGAGGCTATCAGCTCTGTAATCTAAAATTTAAAAATCAAGTCAGGGCAAAACGAAAAGAAGATAATGAGACACAAGACGTTTTAAAGCCTACGAACACATGCATGCACGGGCTTCAGATGCACGGCGATCCGTAGCGTCGACCTGAGTAACCCTTCTTTGACATCATCATTTTTTTTTTCTTGCAGGTTTAATCGAGACCCAGCGTGATATCTACTCCAGAAAAAAAAAAAAAGAAACTCCACTCAAATCAAAATGGAGTCAAGTGAGGGGAAGGCGGCGTGCACACGCAACCACGCATGCCGCCACATGTATATATAGAGCGAACCGGAAGTGACGGGTAAGGAGCATTTCCGCTCTTTCGCCGGGCGGCACTTGTTTCCCACGGAATGTCTTCACCGAGCGCAACATTCGCTCTTTTGACGGGGCTATCAGAAACGCCGACGGGGCCCCTGGAAACCCCGACGGGCACATACCGTCGTGTACGAAAGCAACGCCCTGCCGCCCACGCGCTTTTCCTCGCAACTCTAACTATTTTTTTTTTATCTTGATAGTTTATGGGTAAAGTTGATTGCATATATTGAGGTTGTTTAGTTTCGATTCGCAGGAAAAAAGGGAAAAAATTCCAGTTCTGTCAAAGTAAAATGAGATTTTTTTTATTTTTTTTTTCACATACTGTCAGTCCCGAGTCGGGACTCTTACAGGAGTGGAAAAGAAGAACAATTCAACAATGGTACACATGGTTCAAAAGCACACCCGTTCACTCACATACAGATCATGCCAATATGCCTAAATATCTAGAAACACGCTTAATGAAGAAAATGACTTTTCTGCATCTTGACATGCCACCATACTTTCCGGCAGGGAATTCCACTCGCGTATTGTGCGTGGAAAAAAAGAATTTTTAAAACATTCCTTGTTATATCTGTATTCTTGTATATGTCGACTATGTTTGTTTCTTGAAATTCTAGATTGTCCGTTTCATCGTATTACCACATTTTCACCGCGCCTCTCGGCATATATGGGATCAAACCGTCGAGCGGTGTTTTCCTCTCACGGACCCCCACATAATCAGTGGTTTTTAAATCTTAAAACCAAGCTTTCGTCACTGATACTTTGAGAAACGCAAAGCGTAGCTTATTATGTTGCCACTTCTCGCTCCGCAAAAATAGGACTCCCAAGAAAAAATATGTCGCTGCTGGAATTATAAAATTCCTATTGTAAAAAAAATAAATGTGTGTATTAAGTGCAGAGTTCGAGCCCCGGTGCCGCCAAAGAGTTTGTCTTTCGGCAGCTTCGTAGCGTTTATTGCACTTCAACAGTGAGGTTCATGCATCTGTATATCTTTGAAACTCTTTAGAAACACCACGTAAGATGACGAGAATAAGCCTCGTGAAATTATGTAACTTATACAGGGTGTTTCAGAAAACGCAGGCCAAATCGCTCTGGCGTAAACTACTCATCCCAACGAAAAAGGCTTGTGTCGTTTTGGTCCTTGTCCAGGGGCCCATTCAGGAAAATTATTAAAGTCCGGCATAATTAAGTTTTAATTTTTTTGCGAATGAACTTTTTAATATTGTGTTTAAGGGAATAGTTTTAATTAAAAAATTGCTCAGCATCAGCGAAAAACACTAAATCAACAAATTGCAGACCGATAGAAGGCACGAGCACCACTTTACGGCTGTGGGAAAAATCGCACAAATTCGACGGGTTTTTCAGTTTCGGTTTGCAATCGGAGCGCATCTCGGCCCCGACGCCACTGCGCCCCGTGGAGAAATATTGCAACCCGCCTCTGCTGCGCTGTCCTCGCGCAACGCAGCAGAGGCTGGTTGCAATATTTCTCCACGGGGCGCAGTGGCGTCGGGGCCGAGATGCGCTCCGATTGCAAACCGAAACTAAAAAACCCGTCGAATTTGTGCGATTTTTCCCACAGCCGTAAAATGGTGCTCGTGCCTTCTATCGGTCTGCAATTTGTTGATTTAGTGTTTTTCAATGATGCTGAGCAATTTTGTAATTGAAACTATGCCCTTAAATACAGTATTAAAAAGTTATTTACGCAAAAATAATTAATAACTCGATTATCCCGGACTTTAATAATTTTTCTAATTGGCCCAGGACCAAAACGACACAAGCCTTTTTTTCGCTGGGATGAGTAGTTTTCGCAGGAGCGATTTGGCCAGCGTTTCCTGAAACACCCTGTATATGCCTTATGTAATTTACGTAGCTCCAATATGTTTACAGGACAAAAACATACGCGAACTTCCTCTAGGTTCAGTAGGGATCCACGCTTTATGTTCCACTGTTTTCGTTAGTAAAGATGTACCTCATGTGGCTTAATTACTAGTCGTGGCACCTAAAATATTCAGAATTTTATGACGTCACAGCACATGACCGAAGGAAAGAGAAGTGTCAGCCATGAGCACCCGGCTCTTAACCGGCAAGTTGCATATACGCATAAAGAAAAAGGTAATCGCGAAGTGTTTTTTTGCAAAAACATTGACTTTTGTAGGCCTCAATCCAGTAGAAAAGTAGGCAGGCGTGAGTACACTGTTTCGGGTCTTTTTTTTTAAGTAACGTGAACTGTAATTGCTCCTGTTTCTTCCTAAAGCCGGCTTACATATTCAACTTACGGGGCAGTAGAAGTTACGTGCTCAGCTGACCAATCAATAGCCTCTCTTTCATCGCCTGACCCCCGTCTGCGCAAGAGCATGCGAAGAGAGCACGATCACGCGCTACCAGTACGACAGTTTACTGGTCAAACGAGCACGAAGCTTTCACCGCACCATCGGCTTAGCGGACGGGGAACGGGAGTATAAACGATACGATAAATGACCCCACGGTCTTTATACATCACCTCGACAGACGCGCCCAAATCCTCCAAAGCGTTGCGTCATTCTCCATCACGATGGGAAATATCAAAACTCGTCCAGACCTCGTACTCGGATGAGAGCACGCACTAATGCGGGTCCTTACGTGAGATCAACGGGCTTCCTGCAAATCCTCGAGGAAAAAAGGCGAGGGCACTCCGTTTTACCTCGCGGCGCATCGCAGCGGACACTACGAGCCAACAGAGCCTGTCTAATGCCATCCGACTATCACGTGACCACCGGGAGAGGGCGCAACGACGCACAGGGTGCGTACCCACGTGACGCGTTCAGAGCGCTGGATTCACTGGGATGGCTCGTAGACGCCCGCTGCGTCCCGTGCTGAGATGAAGCGTCGTCTAGTGTATACGTTTCATTTCTCCTGCCTTTTGGAAAGCTCATCGGCCCCGCCTGTCCGTTGTCCCGGCGGCTGCCGTGGGTGTGAAGAGCGCAGCGAAGCACTTTTCCCGCGACTCGGTCTTTGGTCTTTCGCGGTTGCCGCGGCTTCGCGGAGACGCACCCCGAGCCCTAAAAAATGGGCTGCCTGACTGGCCAATCAGGGTTCTCAGCGGGAATAAAAGAGGGCGCGGTTCACACACACACACAAGCGCGCGCGCTGCCGCCGTCAACCACATGGTCAAATAAATGCGCGGACACATGGATACCTGTGTACGAAAATATAGATTGGGGCGCGCGAGCGATCGCCGCCGGAAACGGGGTGCTTGGTGGGCAGTCGGCGCTTGGCGCACAAAGGAAACGAGCGCCTCCTTTTTGTTATTGCTAGTGTCGAAACGAAATGCGGTTTGAAATTGTGCGCGGCCTATAGACGTCGCTACGCGGAGGTGGATCGGTTTGTAGGCATTTCGCGAAGCGAAAGAAAGGTGGGCGCCCGGAAAGCGTTTTACACTTTCCCACGTCCGTGATGCGTTAAGAGAGTGTATGCGTCTAAGCATGAACGAATGTGCTTCTAAAAGGAGTTGGCAGACTCAGGTATTGGTGCATTAGGCTTAGAATTTAGCATCAGCTTGCATTCAAAACTTGTTGCGGTTGATCAAACAGGAATATAAAGGAGCACCGAGTTATATTGACAGTACGTAACAAATGATAATGATGCGAACATGTAACGTACCATCTAAGTCAGATGAATGACATTTATGCCTAAAGGCAACACCCTACGTAATAAAAAAAAACAAAAAAACATTTGACCCACCTATATGCATGCACCAATCTAATTCGGAAGTCGTTTTAACGAACTTTATATAGCAAATCTTAAAGTGGTTATCAGAAACTATGCATAGTGAATGTTAAAGTCGTTATAACGAACTATACGTTTAACGCATATCGAATCTTAAAACATTTAAAACAAACTATATAAATGATGTTTTCAAGGACTACAGATAGCAAGAAAACGACAGGATGTGGTTACTTGTGAGTCATGACGCTGTTTGTCTCCTAGCGGTAAATCCGTGTACGGAACGATCAGCGACGCATAAGACGCTCCCTGCACATGATGAGATCGGTGTGGGCTGCAGCTTTTCCCAAGTTTGACGGTTGCTGGAGCCGTTAAAAATGACGTTTGAGGATGGTGCTGTGTGCGCACAAACGCATGCCCGAATAGAAAACACGTCTGAGGGCGTGCTCAGAGAGTAGGAAGAGGCGATTGTTGTTTGTGCGGAGTGTGACGTGCCGACGGCGTGCGCGGATAAATCACGGCGTTCCACAGAGGCGTATACAACCCAGCCCGATTCGCACGCCCCAGAAAAAAGACGAGACTTGGTCAGAGAGGCTCAAGGTATACATCGTATAACGTAAGCCTTGTCTCGGTGGACGGACAACACTGCTTTCTTTTCCTCGCCTACTGAGGAAGCGTAAGGCGGAACACTTTTTTTATTTTGACTCCCTCGTTTTCCCGTTCGCGATGAGAATCGTGGTTTCTTCTTATGTTTGATTCTACTTTTGTATAAGGTCAGCTGGCATGGTACGAGTAGGTGTCATGCGGCATTGCCTTAGTACGTCATTGGGGAATGCACCTCTCTTAAAAAAAAACGCGTGAGAATTCTTTTAAGAAAAGAAAGTATGCTGGCGAGCTGGTTGAGAAACATAATCTAAACCCAGAGACACGGAAAAAAATACAGATAAAAAAAACGAACATCACGACACAATAGTTTTATTGCAGAGGATAATTTTACTAAAAGGGACCATGGAGTTATTTTTCTTCCCGTCTTAGCTTTAATCCTCGACAAAGAAGCGAAATGAGAAGTCACGTGATTGTGACGTGGTTGGGTACGAGATGCGATGACTCCGAGCTTCCACCGTGCTTTCTAAGCTCACCATAGAACTTGTCATTCGGAACCGATGATGAGTGGCGTCACGGCACTCGTTACATTGACCACAAATGCGAATTCAAATATTCGCCGACGCATTGATTGTTGGCGCGCGCATTCATTCGGGTGATGCAGTGCCCGTGTTCAATGCGTGAGCTGGGTTCGGTTGACATGATTTGGCACCGCGGATGCATCGCAGTAAAAAAGCGGAGAACTTTCGAAGGAAAGGAGGTAAGAAATAGTCTTCTATATTTTGAAACTTTTCTCGCGAAAAGCAGACTTTTAGCTTTTTACCCTCGTATACTAGTTTTCTTTTGGAGCACTAAACGATACAAGATTAGTAGCATTCCAATTTATTCTAGCCCGAAATTCATTTCCTGGTCTCTCCAAGAGGAATGAATGCCGCGATTTATCTACGAAAATAGTACGATCTAGCTATAATTAATAAAACAGAGTTAACTCGTAAGGAGAAATCTCACACAATGCATGACATTCCTTAATCTTTCATTCAGGTTCCTCTGAAATTCAGACAATCTCTTTATACATAACAAAGCTAATTTACCACCTCCCGAACGTCCAGTTTGCTCAAGAGCAAACGACACGCATTACCACCCGAACAAGCCCCTCATACAGCAGTCTTCGAAACAGTGTATAAAGCTCAGAATACGCTCGGCCGTCCGCCTAGTTCCTACAAAACAAACCGCTCCTCTCATAAAAGCGAGGAACAGGTTCTGTTCATAACCACCCGGGCGGGAGCAAGTCTCTTTCTAGCCGCGTTCACATAAACGGGCAGCGAACTTGGTTCCTCGAGAGACCCAGCATTTATTTACGCGTGCGAACACGCTCGCCGCTGTTATGGATGATAGCGTCATTTATTGCCCGAGGACAACACTTCGTACTTGGGGCGCTCGCCGGGTCCTCTCGCAACATTCAATACCCTCATGCGGACGCGACGAGCCAAACGATAATAAAGAGCGGTAGCATCGTGCAGCGAGCATCATTACCATACATGCGCTGGATTTCAGGCGTTCGTTATTCACCCCCCACCCCTCCTCCTCCTCATATTGAACTGATTAAGGCTAATTATGGCTTTTTTATTCACGTACCGAAGGTCATCTGTATGCAACTTGGCTACTACCAGACCTTCGCTTACACATGCTATAGAAGGCTCAACGACGTTCACTAATTTATTCCGCATGTTCCCATCAAATGTTTTTCTTTTTTTGTATTTTTATTTGCGCGGGGTGTTAATTTAGTAAGGTTACGACGTCGCGCATTGTTTGTCTGCGAGAGGCTGACTTCGTTATTATCTCATTACAAAACTTTTTCGATGAATCAGTCACATGCAGTCGATTAAGAAAAACTATGTAGCTCGAATCGTATGTTATGCTTGCCTCAAACTTCAAACATATCGGCACTGGTCTCGAATCCTTTCACGACGAGAAACAGCAACCGAGCTTTCTGAAATAAAACTGACTAATTATCATAATAAAAAAAAGCGAAAAAGATTGGCAGACGGGTATGTGACACTAAGGTTATTTCATATAATACCAATAGCACCTGGATGTAGCACACCACGATGCACTCACTCAAAGCACTAATCGTTGGCCCTTCTGTTACCAAGAATGAATCGACTTAAGTTGCATCTGAGATGGAGCGGAACTCGAGCCTTTTAAGCGACTGGCAGGGTGGAGAATAAATATCAAGATTATGTAAATCGTGATTGAAATAAGAAAATTCTTACTATGATGATTTAAATCAAACCTTCCCCGCAAAAATAATCCCATTCTATTTTTTTTTTATTTACCGTTTGTCTATCATTTGATGCTCTTTATGTGCGTTTTTTTTTGTATTTAAATCGAAGAATCAACAACTAAAAATGATGCAGTGAATTGTGTGCGCGTCTGCCGTGTATGGCGAACGTTTCCGTGCGTTACGTGCGTGTTCGCCGTGTATTGCGACCACGATCTATTGATCCCAAACAACAGCGGACGCAACCCGAAACACCGGGAGGGGAAGGCCGAGCGGCGAGCCACGGAGAAGCACGGAACGCCTGAAAGCCACAGACTGGGCGCGTTCGCAGACCAGACAAGACGCTTCTCGTAACACCAACTGATTGTATACTAAACAGTTAAATAAATATGTCCTTGCATTATCCCAAATTAACCGGTACATTTTAATTCCGGCGAAGATGGGATCAACGCAATGAAGACAGATATCAAAAACTGAGCGATATCGGAACAATGGAGACAGCGGAAATGTGAAGGACGCCCAATCTCAAACCCAATAAATGCCTCACATCAGGGAAATTGAAGAGTTTGAACAGAAATCAGAATCATCGTCCTCATACATCAAAACGATCGAAGTGTTCTTTACTACGAACGACATTCCGGAATTAAAGCGAGCCGACGTTCTTCTCTCTATCGTCGGACGAGAATGTACAGACTAATACGGAACTTGCGGCACCTGCCAAACCAAGCACCAAGACGTGCGGACAGATCGTTCAACTAGTGCAGAACCAGATCGACCCGACACCCAATGAAACGGGTGAACGCTACAAATTTCAACACCGGAGGCAGCTGGAATCTGAAACTCTCACAAACTACGTAGCTGCACTCAAACAACTCTCACTGCAATGCAACTTCGGTGTTTCCCTCAACGACCGACAGTGAAACAAGCACATTGACGGCATTAAGGACGGATACATTCTCGAAAAGCTGCTAGTTGATCTGACGCCGACATTCAAGGCAGTGGTGGATTTTGCCACTTCGACGGATGTAGGATGGATGCGAAGGAAATAAGTAGCGAGACCAAGACCCGACAAGATATCAATCGCTTGGCGCTAGGACGTAAAAGAAGGCGTTACTTCTGAAAAAGGCAAGCGGAGGAAAAGGAAAATCTTACACAAAGAGGAGGTCATGTCACCGTTGCGGCAAATACAATCACGATCCTGAAAACTGCTTTGCAACAAAACAAGACTTGTAAAATGTGTGGAAGAACAGGACACTTCCAAATGGTCTGTCGCGATAGAAGACGTGATCAACAAGATTAAAAAAGAAAGGACAAACCACAGTTCACTTACCATGTCACCACACAGAACTCGGCAGAAGAAACTCCGTTTTATTTCATCAACTCAAGGTACCTGAAACCCATCACAGAAACTGTGTATATTTGTAACGAGCCTCTTCAGATTTAGATCGACACAAGCTCACCCGTGACTGCGGTAAACCTGGAGACCTTTGAAGAAATTCTTCCAGACATCCAGGTGATACCTAGGGGAATAACGCTGAAGCCGCACACCGAAAACCCCATCGTTCCAAAGGGTATACAGTTCAAGTGGAGATGCAGTATAACGGGCAATTCAAGCGTCATGAAATCCAAGGGGTGAAGAAGGGGGGACCTGCCATACCGGGAAGGGCATGTCTTCAGGACTTTCAAATGAACTGGAAGAAAGTACACAACGTGCGTGCTGAAACTTTAACTCTCGCAAGTAGGGTGACCACCTTCCTGCTAGCAAAATGCGAAACACGCGGGGCAAGGGGGGGGGGGGGGGGAGGGTTATAGAGGAAATTTATGAACACGCACACCACGAACCGAGGCCCTGTTAACACATTTAATATCCTGTGCTGTTTATACACCTGCAAATTGTATTGCAGCAATTAAGCTAAAATAGTTTTCACTCCCAGTGGTATATCTTTTTTTGCCAAATATGTTACTAAATGTGTCGAATTTGAAAGCATAAAAATCAGCACCAGCAGCACTCAATGCATCAAATGAAATTAGGGAACAGTAAATCTTTTTCGGGTTATTGTTTCTTGTCAACGCTTACTTTTATGAAAATGGCCCTACCCAAATTTTTAACAATATGTTCTTTTTCTTTTTGCCATGTGTGGCTGTCTTCACTAAAAAAAAAAAGAAATCTACAGCAATCGTTTTGCGTTAAAACAGCGATATGAAAATAATGGCAAGAAACGAGCAGCAATTTTCTCTTACAATATTTTGCCACTAAGGGGAGAGGTACAACGGCTCATGCTCGTCGGGCCTCCTGCAGAACGACGATCGCTTCCCGCAATTCTTGGATAGAAAATGGCGTACCATTGCGATTCACACGATTACCAGTGACCTCCGCGCTTCCCCGTTGTTCGGCAGCACCACGAGTTGCAGAGTGAATTTTACTACGGTGTGAAATGCGGGACATTTTGAAGATTTGGGAATTTCTCGCGGGACGCGGGACACGAGCCTTCAATGCGGGACAGTCCCGCGAGTCGCGGGACGGGTGGTCACCCTACTCGCAAGTGTGCTACAGATGCCATTCCATCTTTGAATTTCAAGGAAAACTGAAGGATTACGCCGTGAAACTCTGCGTAGATGAAGGTTCCCAGCCAAAGTTTCTCAGACCAAGGTCAGTTCAATACACTCCCTGACAAAATATCGAGGAGGAGCTGGATCATCTTGAGAAAGAGCATATAATCACTCCTGTGATGTGGAGTGAGTGGACAACACCAATCGTTCCAGTGATGAAGGCAAACGGACAAGTGCGCATATGCAGAGATTACAGGGTTACACTCAATCCAGCCTTGACGCCAGATAGGCACACATTGCCATAAACTGATCATCTCTTTATGAAGATTACCCATAGGGAAAAGATCACCAGGCTGGATTGCAAACAACCCTACTTCCAGATCCCCATAGCGGAAGAATCAAGAAATCTCACTGTGATCGACACACACAAAAGGCTCTACTAGGTGAACAGAGTGCCATTTGGAATAACTCCAGCATCAACTCTTCTTTTTAACGCGTCATCGTAGAACTCGTTGGAAATTTGCGGTACACGGAGTATTTCAGAATATCGCGGTAACTGGCAAGAACGAGCAACATCACCTACGGAACCTGGACGTCGTACTGCAAAAACTCGAGGAAAGTGGCCTTCGTTTGACAAGGCAGAAATCCTGCTTCATGCAAGAGTCCATCGAGTACCTAGGGCATGTCATAGACCAGGGATGGGCAAAATACATGCAAATATGTATTGAAATACAAATACAAAATACTTCGTCAAAAATGTATTTCATTAGAAATCTAATTACATTTCCAAAAAAAGAATTTAAGTACAAGATACGAATACAACCAAATGTATTTGGTCTCCTCCAAATACTTTTCCAAATACATTCCTCAAAATTTGCGTCAGCGACTTCAGGGCACCTGTAACGGGTTTCTCGGTATCTCATTTTAATTTTGCATCGCACACTCGGGAGTTAGTGTGCGAGACTCTAGTAACGTAACAGAAATATAATCACAAAAAATGTAATCATCTTGGACGTAATAGGTGAAAATGTACAGAGCTTCAAGCAGATTTTTTCGTGGATTACATTTTGGTATAGACCAACAAAGAACCGAGGCGACCAATACGCGCAACACTAGCTAGAGAATTTTTATTGTTGCAACTCGCACCAGTTACAAAAATCTGGACGACCCGCGCATTTAGAATGTTCCAGGCGTTCCAGGCAAAAATATGGATGGAAATCAGGCTGGAAAGCATCACAAGTTGTCACAGGCACTTATTTAGCCAGTCTGCCTGTGAACGTCGATTTCGTCACTATTCTTGCCCTGGACTAGCACCGTAGTCACAAAGTCACTAAACGCTTGTGCTTCATTGAGAGACACTGCATTCGGTGCAGAACGTAGTTTTCTTCCTGCTGTGAACACGTCTTAGGATGAGCAAAATGAGACGTGACAATAAATTGGAGGGATGTATTTTCGACCACAAAATTGTATTTAATCACAATTGTATTTGAAACACACACGTTTTAGTGTTTAAATACACACGTCAAATACATTACCTAATTTGTAATTAAATAGAAATGCAAAATACACAAAGTATTTGAAATACGTATTTAAAATACGTGTATTTGAAATACTGCCCATCCCTGTCATAGACAAACAAGCTAGGGATCCACCCAAATCCTAAAAAGGTGGATGCGATCCTACACATGAAGAAGCCAAAAGACCTAAAAGAACTCGAGGCATTTCTCGGCCTGTTGATCTACTACAGAAAGTTCATCAGCAACACAGCCAACATTCTATAACCGCTACATAAACTGGTGCGAAAAGATACAATGTGAGAATGGCCGAGATCATGGCAGAGAGCCTTCGACGAAGCGAAAAAGCAACTCACCAAGCAGAGTCTGCTAGTTCACTATGACCATGAACTTCCTCCGGAACTGGTCTGTGACGCATCAAGCAATGGCATTGGTGCAGTAGTTCAACACGTACTACCCAACAGGCAACGGAAACCAATAGACCACGTCAAGAATGCTCTCCAAAGGCCAGGAAAACTTCTCTCAAATCGACAAAAAAGCGCTCAGTCTAGTTGAAGGCGTAAACAAATTTCACCAGTATTTGTTTGGACGCCACATCACGCTGCGCACGCACCGCGAATCATTGGTATTGATCTTCAATCCCAGTAAGGGAATCCCAGACACGGTTGCAGCAAGAATGGAGCGATGGGCAATCATGTTGTCAGGATATGATTTTGATGTAAAGTATATGTCAACCGATAAGAACGTAGTCGCAGAGATGCTGCCAAGACTCCCACTGCCTGAAAAGGGCGCTATGGAATGAGAAACTGGAAGAGTGGACGAAATTAAATGCCTTTATCTAGAAAAGTTCAAAACAACTTCCATTGACACATAAGCAGATCAGCAGAAAGACACGAAAGGACACTGTTTTGTTTAAGGCCTTGACCTCACCATGGAAGGATGGCCGGAACAAGTAAATTCTGAAGACCTCAAGTCTTACTTCTGTCGCAGAACGGAACTCATCGGAGAGCTAGACTTTAATCTGAGAAACACGCGTCATCGTATCCTCGTGGTACCGAAAGCACTTTTTGAACGACTTACGTCAAGGTCATGCGGGGATGGCAAAGATGAAGGGACTGGCACGACACTATGTGTGGTGGCCGGTTCTGGATCATGACATGGAAAGGATGGTCCGTAGTTGGCGACCGTGCCAGGAAGTGAACAACTAGAAACCCAAAGTTTCCATACACCCGTGAGATTACCCAAAAAAGAAATGGCAACGCCTGCATGCAGACTCTGCAGGACCCTTTCAAGGAAAGCATTTCTTGCTGATCATTGATGCGTAGTTGAAATGGACCGCGGTAGCGCCCGTGACCTCAACGACTTTAGCAGCCACCACAAGAGTGTTTCTAAGTCTCTTTGCAAGACATGGACTGCCGGAAAGAATTTTGGTAGTCAATTGCCCGCAATTTCGGTCAAGAGAATTCCGGGATTTCAAGACAAGAAACGGAGTGCAGCATTATTTCTGCACCCCCCCCCCCTCCTCTTTCCCCCGGCCCCGAAACAAACGGTGCAGCTGAAATCGTCGTGGGAACATTCAAAAAGTCGGTCAACGCAAGCTTGAAGTACGGGCTGACAAACGAAGAGGCATGCCCTAACTTCTTGGGGCACACCGGACAACCCCGCACATGACAACTGCCAAAATGATGACTGGAGAAAAATTTTGCACATGGGTTAACCTTTTTTTTTTCTTTTCCCTTCGCTCTGGAAAAACGTAGTTGTCCTTCCTATCTTAAAAAGTAGTGATGCTTCTATAATTGCGAACTTCCGTCCAGTTTCCCTGCTTTGTGGTTTTTACAATTTTTTGAGGTTGTTCTGGGTAGCAGGATGACTTTTTATTTACGTCAAAAATTAACGCCCTCAACACGCTTGCTTGAAAGGCAAGTGTGTTGAAACAAATTTGCGTACCTTTTTAGATACTGTGTGCCGTTTGTTTTAAATAGAGAACAAGCAAATGCAATGTATTTTGATTTGTCAAAAGCCTTCGACAAAGTGAGTCACCAGTTGCTTCCGTGCAAATTACATCTTCTTGGTGTCTGTCTGGAATGCTATAACTGGTTTAAGATTTACCTGGCTTTTCGATAGAAAAGTGTTCGGGTCGCTGACAGTTATTGTAAAGAGGGTTTCTCAACATCAGGCGTACCACTTGATCAATTCTGCATCCTCTATAGTTTTCAATTTTTATAAATGATATAGCGTCATGTATAGAAGACGTTGAACTGCTTTTATTTGCTGAGGACATCAAGTTGTTCAAAAGTGTTCACTGCCCTTTAGATTGTGATTTGATACATAATTTGCTTAATATGGCACGGTGGTGTCAACAAAATCAGTTAGTTTTTAATTTTTTTTTAAAAAACAAATGTGATATCTTTGTACAGATGCCGTGCGATCATTAATAACACTTATCATCTTGAGAGAAAACCGATTGAACGAGTGTCACTCGTAAGGGATCTTGGTGTGCTCATTGACTGCGGATTAACTTTTAAAAATCATGTCTCTATTGTTGTCAGCTCTGCAATGAAAGTTCTGTGAGTTATATCGCGTTTGACTATATGCATTTTAAAAAAGCCCCATTGTTTGATACATTTTTTTAGTTTCTTAGTGGGTTCAAGGATTGAATTTGCTTCTGTGATTTGGAATTCAGTATCTGTAACTCAGGCTTTCATCATAGAACGTGTGCAAAAAAAAAAAAAAAAATTAGAATTGTTTATGACAGATGTATCGGACGACGCGTGTATTATGACTATGAATGCTTACTAACAAGATTTTCGCGGAAGCTTTTATCCAACACGGACAGAAGAACTGTCCGTGACTTGGTATTCCTGCGTGATATCATTAATGGTGTCATTGATTCTTCGTGGCTTATTAGTAAAATCCATTTTCATGTTCCGCGCTACGAGACAGTTCGTCTGTTTTCATATTGGTTCATCATGCATTGCGTCACCTCTTTCTCGTTTACAGACATTATAAAACAGCATTGTGCCACCTTAAGTTGACGTCACCACACCCCTTCTACATATCCCTTTCAGTTGGACGAACTTTTTGTCACCTCATAGCGCGTCAGTGTATATGCAAAAGTATTTTTTAATATGAGTAGGACTATTGTTTAAGAGTTTCCAATAGTACGAATTGGTCCACCTAAGAGACGGCCGTCTTACGTTTTAAGGCACCCGAAAAATAAAAATTATTATTATTATTAGACCACTAATAACCGATGCAGAGCGGTCAGGACAGGCGAAGCAACACGCCTCGCGCAACTGTAAAGAACGACATCTAAATCAGAACGAAAAAGTCTGGGCAAGAGACTACAGAAACTGTGAGAAATGGTCTAAAAGCGTCGTCGTCAAATTTCTGGGGAACCAAACATACGAGATTCGCACGAACGACGGAAATACCCGGAAATGGCACATTGAACAGCTGAGACATGTACCCAAAATGGAAGAGGGAATATCTGCGAATCACGACGACAGCCTCAGGGGCGCAAAAACATCAAGAAAGTTTATCCCTTCCCGCAGCATCAGTAAACGAGACGGTTCACTGTCTCCAATTTCAAGTGACGACACTCTATAGCGACGATTCAAGACAGTCAGAACGATCCTGCAACCCCAGAGGCAGCCACTCGAACTCGTCTGCTACACCGCTTAATGGCACACGTGACCAAGACAGGAGGAAGGTGGGGGGAGGGGGGGAGGGCAGATATTTTATTCTCAGGTTATCAACACGGACGCGCCAGCCATCTACGCGGCGAGGCCTGCCAACACGGGAAATTTGTTTAAGGGGGACATATTCGGAAACTTTAATTCTCTTGTGCATGCTTACACAGCCGGAAGTTAATCAGCCTCAATGGGCTTCTGGTGCTTTAGCTGTAGATGATAACTTTAACCAGTGGAGTACAATCGCTAGCTTAGGATATTTAACGTGCGCCACGCAGTAGTGATGCACGCCCGCACGCCAGTACGATGCACATTCAAATCAAAACAGGCAGGAGTGGGGATTGAGCCCAGGATTCCTGGGATCTGCAGCACCAGCTTTCGCTCCATGTCCTCCGAGCTGGTTTGCGCTACAACACTCCGCCACCGCTCCCCCACTTCGTTTGTGAGTTACGTCACATCCTATTGGGGCAAGTAGATCAGAAAGCGAAATAAAAAATGAAAGCGGTTTACAACTCCCTGTAACGCCGAATTAGAGCGCAGCTCTTGAGGAGGAGGAGGGGAAGGTACGGAGAGGAGGCTATGCCCCCCCCCTCCTTTCCTGATCGCCTCCCATTTAGGTCAAAGTTTTACGCTAAACTTAGCGGGAAATTTTTTCGCTAAATTTAGCGGGGAAATTTATCCGCTAGATCTATCGGAGAAACTTTTCCGCTAGATTTAGCTGGGAAATTTTTCTGCTAGATTTAGCGGAGTTCACCAGCCTGGCCCCAGCCGACTCGGGCCATGCTGGTGAACTTTTGTCCGTAGAATAGTGTCTTTTGTTATATCGAGTTTCAGGAGCACGGCAGGCTGTTCCGCCGACGATGAATTCGGACAGCACACGAGCGGTGACGTATTTAGGTCCAAGTGAGCTGGGAAAAACTTAACATCTAAAGCCGACGTTTTTTTCTTCTTCTTCAAATTGTTGACTTTAAGGTAACCCAAGACGACTACAAATATCCGCTCTAAAGCCGCATCCATACCGCTCATGCATCATACAAAACAAAAGTTCGCTTCCGATATGATGAGAGAATGACCTGCGGACAGGCTCCAAGCATCGTTTGTTTCATCCAATCGTGTGCTTTTAACGCATGTGCAGAGTGTTTTTCGTATGAGGTATTAGCAAGGCGACAGCAACTTAAGAATTTCCCGTGTGCCTACTTTTCGTATTGGGACACACAGAGGGTCAATTGCTGCGATGAAGGGAAGGAACTCCCACGAATGATGAGGCTGGGAAAAAAGTTCTCACCGAAAGGGAGCCTGACATTTCTTCGCACGCTCACACCACGATCAATGTCATATCGCAGGTTTCATTTTTAAATGAAAAAAGGGATTTAGGCGCCGACATTCGTGAATAAAAAAAATTCCGTCTTGACTCTCCGAGTACTGTGCCGGAAAGTAGAGACACGTGCCCTTATTTTTCGAGTGTACAGGGTGTTTTCGCGGTCAAGAAGAGCTGCCATGACCCGACCTTGATACGCCTCCAAGTCAACCCCCGCGAACCTCCCAAAAAGCAGCTTGATCTTCGCATCCTGTCCCAGTCGAAAGAATGAAGCGTCCCCGAATGAGAGAACCCAGGAACGCAGAACCGCCCGATCAAGCGCACGCTTTGGAGCGAAACACGGAATGTTGTTTGCCACTCCGTCCGCCATCCTTACTGCATTCATTAAAGTCTCGACAGCGTCTGTGTTTCGAAGCATTTCCTCTTCTACTTCACCCGCAACGAGTCAAAAACCTAATAACAAACCAAGTAAAAAAAAGAAGAAAAGTGTCTATACAGGCACCGACCGGAAGGCGGTAAGTGCTTCAGAGCTGCGCATGCGCGGATCAGGACTCGCCACGTGAACGACGTCTCGACCAATCAGGAGGCTGTTCTCGAGACGAGTACCACGACCTGACGGTGCGTCTCCTCAAAGGTGACGCGTGGAGTTCGGTTGCCGACACCGAACATACTTCTTTTCCGACATCGTTTTCTTTTTTTGAGCGAACAGGAAACAGAGCCGAGATAACGAATCTGATTATAAATAAACATAAACGTATTAAAGAAAATCCCAAGATATGCACACGTTACGCGTGACGACACTTCAGCGTATGTTTGGTTGCGCGGTTACTCAGAATAAAATAAAAAAAAGAAAAGGCAGGAGAAAATTTATTTGGCGGGACCTTAAAAAAATCACCAAACACAAGAATCGCAACCACAGAAGTAAAAAGTACGGCGTTACTTTAAAGCCGGGGAGAGGGGGGGGGGGGGGGGGGTCCCATTGATCATACATCATACAAGGGAGCCTGCAAAACACGAGTCCCCGCAATATCCCTGGTTCGAATGCCGCGTGCCAAGTTTCCGCATTAAACTCATTGCCATGCGGCATTCGAAGGACGGATCTCGAAGTGACTCGAGTTCGAATCAGCAAGCAGACTGTCTTTTGTATGATGTCTAAGCAGTGTGAACCCGGCTTTAGGTAACTAACTGTAGAAAAACTCCTTAGGTAACGTCTTTCTACACAAGTTCAGAATAAAGTTATGGTTCCAGAACCCCTCTCTTTCTCTTACAAAATTAAGCATAACCAGGTGACACTCAGACGGAATTTGATACCGAAGTGCGCTACAGAAACACCGTGGCCCTATTGCATCACGATGTCGGAGCGAACCTTCCAACTTCGTAAATCAAACGCGGTGACCCTTTGCTTTATCGACACGTAGTCACGTTATGTAGTAGTGCGTAACAGCCTCTATATAGACCGGTGTCTGCTCTGTTCCATGCATAAAGTTATTATAATGTACGCTAGACGTTCAACTGGCGCTAGTGTGCTGTTGCGAATTGAGGCAGGCCGCAAACAGTCCGAAATTGACTTCCGGTAATGCATCTCTACGGAAAAAAGCGAGTGCATTTCTTCTCTGCACTCGATTATAAGAGCAAATATCACGAATAAATCGTACTTACTAGGCACATTGAAACATTTCCCAGACACACAGATGAAATAATTGGTCAGTTACGGCGTTTTTACTTTAAAATCGTGGCATGAAAAACGGTGCTGAAACCGCTTCGTGCGTGTATTTATGTGCACTGCCAGACACGGTTAGCGCGAACACGGCGTCGGTGCTTTCCAGCATGGGGGATGTACGTGCCAAACGAACGAAGGACAAGTGGGAAACGAAGAGAAACGGCAAGAACTACGCAGTAACTCTGGATAAGTAACTCTGCTTGCAGACGATTACAATAAATTGAAAGTCACGTAATATAGTCCGATTTGCAATAAATAAGTTCTGCTTTATTCTTTCTGCTCATGAATATGTGCGAAGATGCTTGTTCTGTGTTCAAATCATCACCCGCACGCTCCAAATCTTTGCAATTAGGGGGAAGGCAGAGAACAGGTGCGCGATAAAAACTGCCCAACATAGGAAATAATAAGAAAACACACCTTTCGTAGCCCACGTAGTTTATTCTTTACGTTTCGAACGTTTTTTTTAACCGCTCGTAGAGATGCGCGACGGGGTCATTTTCATATAGTGAGAGTACAGGCATATTAGCAATATATAAGCACCAACGGAATGCTGGCGAACTTTGAACACACTATACATTCCTTTCGATCGTTATTTTGCTTAGAATCTTCGCTCGTTTCTACATACCTGCCATGGAACAGAGGTTTGGGCCTGAAATATAGCGAAGTTTAACATTGTTCAGTGGTAAAGAAAAAATGCTGAAACTAAAGCATTTACACTTTCACAATATTATTAAAAGTACATACTATCCGGTACAACCGAAATAACAAAAGTTATTCATGTTATTTTCCGGCGACGAGACAAAATTCACGCGCGTTTTCCCATAGGAATACACGGGAAGGCTGGAAAAGTAGACTGCATGCTGTCTGCTTCAATTTGCAACCGGAAGTCCTGTAGACACTAGCGCCAGCTGAGCCTCTAGCGTTTATTATAATAACTCTATGGTTCCATGAATACCGCCATGTTTGTTTATGCTGACGCCATGACACAGTAGGAGAAGCTGCGCTTTTTGCGAGAGTCCGTTTTTTTTCTTACGACACGGCCGCAGTCGGCTTATTGACGTTGAATGTCGTACTTTTCGAGCACGCTCCTTGGTAGCGTTTTGGGAAGTGACGTCACGTGCAGGAGTCCTATTAATGGAGAAAACGGAACAAAACCAAATCGAAACTAGAAGATCAGCACGTTGTGGCGTGATAGTTTACGAGAGTTGCGAAGAGCCACTCCACGCCATTACGAGCTAAAGTTTTATTCGAACCAACGTGCCTTTTCTGGTGTTTACAGGTTCACCGAAGATCGCGTTTCGTCAATTCTGCTACTTTTATTGATCGATGTGGGCTTTATATGGTCTGCAACTTCGAATATATTTTGTACGCATTACTACACCGCCAACGTATGGGACCATTGCATTTTTCGCTGGGCAAGGAATTTAGAGTTGCAGTTCATATATCATACATCCCATTCATTACTTGAGTTTCAAATACCCGGTCCTTGAATATGGGAAAAACTTCTTGACTTAATCAAATAAACATTGATAGAGAGCGAGAACATATCTGATTCTGAACATCCGATTTTTCCCCGTAAACAATATGCTTTAAAAAAAACAGTCTTTCTTGAGGCGTAACACTATTTATGTTATTAATTTGGGCTGACGCAGGTCGCGCTGCAAGTTTATGGGATGCCTATTAAAAAAAAGAAAATGGAAGTGAGACAAAGCGACCTATAACAAACGAAAGCGGAACGGGACATGGTCGGACGAGAGTGGTGTCGTCTTTCGAGTTCAGTGTAAGCTTGTGTTGAAACATCGTATTCTGTAGCCAGGCTTTTCGACAAAAAAAATGGAGGCACGCAAAAGCCACTTTCCCTCGATACTAATTTTAATATAGGCTGGTCGCCTTTTCCTATTTCGTCACAATTAAGCCGAACAAATTCTGAGTGAACGCCGGTCGACAAGCGCCACAAAGAACAGATTCAAAATACAAACGCTACGGCTTGTCGTCAATCTCGACGTCAGGGTGTGTGAAAGCAAAGGACTCAAAAAATATTCCTTAAGAAGAAAAAAAAAAGGAAAACCCACGAATTTTTTTCTGTCCTCTTATCACAACACGCCAAAACGGCGCACCCAAACACACGAACTTAAATTATCACCAACATAAACGCAGTGCCTCCCTTCCACACACATACATACAAACAGACACACTCTGCACTTTTGAAAACGCGCAAACATAAACACACACGCGCCCTTATGAAAATTTAAGACTCGCTCGTCGGTTCAAAGCACATCTTCCTCCCGAGTCCTCGCGGTCGTATGTATAGCGACTCCAACGCACCCGCGGTCTGTCAGGCCGTCCAGCCAGGCGTGCGAAGAGGATCAACGGGCCCATGACGACGACGACGACGACGACGACGAACTACGGTATATGGAGGATGTTCGGGGAACGTATGCCGCGTGGTCGTCGTCGTTCCGTTCCCCCCGGTCGTCGCCTCGGTCTTCGGGAAGCGCGCCCCGTCGAAAACGCTTCGGTGCGGGACGGACCCGATGACAGGGCGACGCCTCGACTACGGCCCGCTGCAGCGCGCATTCCGAGCGGACGACGCCGTCGACAGATAGCAGCAGGGAAGATCGGGAGAGGGGAAACCTTTCTCTCCTTTCTCTCACGTGTCTCTGCGTTGTGGATCGTTCACGTCGACGCCGATTTTGACTCCGGTGGTGCGAGGTCCCGGAGAGGTGGCGGGTTTGTCCAGCAGAAGAAGGCGCGAAGAGGTGGACGACTCGAATCTAGAGGGCAGACATCCGCAGTTGAATCGACCGTTGCCGGTTTGCCTCAAAACAAACGTTTACGTATGGCTTTTTTTTTTTTTTTTGCATTAAAAAATGACAGAGCATTGGCCACAGCCGTGATCTCGTCGAGAGGCACTATAGAGCTTATGCGCTTAAAAAGAAGACGGAGTAACCGGTCGCGCGCTGAATAACTCTGACAAAATGAAAGGCGCTTGCCTATGACTTCCTCAAGGCTGTTCTTCATAAGAAGCATTCGCACCGCTCGCAAAAGCGCAAAAGCGAATCACGCGAAAGACACGGTGTTTGCTGCAACGATGATGTAGCAGCATTATCCATGGACATGCACGCACCAAACATGTTTGTTTCGCAAACGCTTGGATCATGCATCTAAAGATAGTTTTGTTGTATGACCAATGTCACCGTCATTCGAGGAATGCCGAAGACTGAGTTCCTACAGACTGTCTCTTGTATGATGCATAAGCAGTGTGACTGCAACTTGAGGGCCATGTCACTCCATGTAGCGCCCGATCCTCACAGGATATGATCACAGAAGTGTAAGTACTTCGCGTGATCCGAAATCCGAGATGAACACGGCACACGGACCAAGCCAGTCGAGAATTCTTTCAGGTTCCACAGATCAAGGGGAAAGAGGCGATGGGAAGCAAAATGACCCGATCTGTTTGGTTCCATCAGACTAAGACAGACCTCATGATATATGAACTAGGACCGTGCCTTATGACAATACAAGGAAGGATCGAGCGGATTGGTGTCAGAGAGAAAACTCGGCATTCGAGCGGCCGGCGTCCCCTCCATCTTCCTTCCAACCCCACGGGGCTCTAAACTCGTCAAACCCAAAAGTTGGAGCTGAAAGCTCGCAGAACGCGCCGATTGGAATGGGCGCAAAAGCGCTGCATCATCGTCGCGATAATCCGATGTTTGCTTGCCCTCGTAAACTTCGGCCCCGACTTTGTGTTTCACGAGTCTGGGACCCCAGCAGAAGCAATAAGTGGTACCTAACCATCCCCAAGTAGCACAAAAAGAGCCCTGAAAGGGGCCTACGTAAGCCCCACTTGAGCAGCCCACCCGGGAACCTGATTACGTTAGGAGTTATTTAACAATTCCCCTACGATGTGGAGTATTACAGTGCGTCCCGAATTGAGCATGTTTCACTTTTCCCGTGTGCCTAGTGAAAATAATAACCATTTTGATTCATTTGGATAGATCACTAAAACGTCTCGAGCAATATCATCGAAAATTTGGAATTTCAATTGAACGAAATGGAACAAAAACTGCGTTCAAATTCATATAAAATCTTGTTGGAGATTTAATTGGGAGACATGGTTAGCCTGGGTCGGCTACAGACACTGAGTACGAGAACGACCTTCCGACGAGCGTGTTTGAAATTCACCACACAACCCTTCGTAAACAATAACACCCCACATAAAACGGCCTTCTCTAGACACACGCGGTAAGTTGGTAATAAAGTTTTGCAAACTTAAAGCTTCTTTCTCACGCTTTAAATTACAATATTCAGTGATGTGGTATCAAATTAAGTCGATCTCTTAAGTGAAATTTCAAGAACGTGCAATGCATAGCAGCGAAAAGTACCATTTGGGATTTGCACAGGCAGTCTAAGTTGGACATGCCCACGTTTCGCTCCCTTAGAGCCCACATCTATGCTAACTTTGCCCAGTATAGCCGAGGTGGTACCCACGGAAACATTGCATGGGCAGCCCAAGTTCGGCAAGCCCATGCGGAGACCCCACGGAGCCCACTTTTGCGCTATGCCTGCCCACGTATAGCCGAGGTGAGACCTATTGGGGCATCGCATTGCACGGGCAGCCCAAGTTGGGCATGCCCACGTATAGCCGAGGTGGGACCCACGGGGGTACTGACAAGTGGAAGTGCACTCGCTTTGCCCACAACTAGGCTAACTTTGCCCTCGCATAACCGAGGTGGGACCCAAGGGTGTATAGCATGGCATACTTGGGTAGTAATTCAATTACAGTAATTGAATTACTGTAATTTAATTACTTTTCCTGGTAATTTGTAATTGTAATAATTACTTTTGGCTAAAAGGAATTGTAATTGTAATTTAATTACTTTCTAGCGTCAGTAATTGCTAAATTTCAGGCGCAATTACAATTACTTTTACAAGATTTTGCAACGGCGGCGCTTTTCCTCCCTGGCCACGAAGACGACAGTACAGCCAAAGCGACAGGAAGAGAGTGTATCCCAACCTGCTCAAAAGGAGGGAAAGGAGGAATGGGAAAGAGAGGCTGGGATAGAACGGAATGAAGGATTTTGCAGACTGTAAAACGATTTAATGAAGAATTTGAGAAATAGTTTGATAAATTAGGGCTACATTTGCGTCCGTTTTCGTTCCTGTCGTACTTGAATCTGACTCTTCATGTCGTTCGCTTCCTGTTGCTCCTCTTTCTAGGGGTCTTTCTTATTTCTCACTCCCACACGGGGGAATCGGGGGTCGAAGTCGAGCTGGTTGGCTCCAAACACATCATCCGGTCGAGGCGGGGAGGTTCGAGGTTCTCCATACGCGTCTTCGCCGCTAGCATATTCGCTTACATATTTCTGTCAAGTTTGGGGACTTTTTTTTTCATGAAATTATTCTCTTCTTTTAATGAGTTTTTCACGTCCTTCTCCTCTATCTCGTATGTTGTTACCACTAGCAGTATGTCGTGCTACTCTAACATCGAGGCGAAGAAGCAAAGAAGCAGCAGGTCTCACTAACACGACTCACCCTGCCTTACTTCCAACTGTTATTGCTACACTGCTCTTCCGTCTCCCAATCCTCGTGTACCTTTTTGTATAAATCTTCATTATTTAGTGTTCGCTCTACCTAACCCTTTCAGCCGTTTGTCAGCCTGATTGCACGAGATTCCAAAACTTACAAACCGCGGCTTTAGACTGTAGGGAGCTTGTTTTTACATTTGTTGTTCGTTGAAGGCTTTTTTTTTTATAGAGGGCTTGGCTTGCACTTTGGTTTTACACCTCTAACGTGACCCTCCACGCGTTGTCCTCTCGTCCTTGCCTGTGGCTGGCAGTGCTGCTTTGCATTGAGAACCAGCAACAGTCTTATATACAATGGAAAAAGAAAGGCTGCCGGGGCCTTGTTACGAAAAATTCTTTAAACAGATTAGCAGCAATGAAAAAAATATAATCGTGAGGTGCAAACTCTCCGCACCGTCTCTGAAAACAAATTCAACAGACCGAAAGGCGACCTCCAATTTGCGGAAACATTTGCAGGTAGGCCACTTTTTTGTCACTTTCAATAATACTTACAGTTATAAAAAATAATATTAATGGCTCGTCTATATCTTCCAGCTGAAACTCGCTCAAGTAACGGATGAAATCGAGGCGTCCAAGAGGCCGCAGTTTTGGAATAACTCGCGGATTCTAATTTTCGTAGAGCGGTGGGGTCGCAATCTAGATTCCAATGTGTTCTTACCGGAATGGTTCGCGGGACTTTTTTTTTTCTCGCGAATTGTAGGCGATTCGCGAAATTCGCGAAAATAAAGTCGTTTACAGTGTATCATTAATTTTTCAAAGTTGTTCTTGCCATGCTAAATTCAAATCGGTCTTCTTTATGAGACATAACATCGATAGAATCATTGCTATCCTAATGATTACCTACAGGATGATCCTAAATTTATTATCTATTTCAGTAGGTTTTTGGGTGTTACCGTGCACTGAATTAACCCAAATCCCTTGCAATAGAGTTGCTGCTATTGTGACACTAGTTTTGTGGAAGCAACCACAGTTCGCGTGCTACGGTTACCCACATCCGGCATGTTACAAGTCCACAGACAGGGAGAGGCAGCGAATCATCGTGGCTGAAATGTTTTCGTAAGTTGTCGTATTCTTTAAATCTTTGACGTCGTTTATAAGTTTCTCTTATTAGACATTTTTACGTGAGTGTTATGATACCAGTACTGTAGCATATTTGTTTCCTTGTATTATTTTGTAAGTTTATTTTTGTTGGTTTGACTTGGATACCATTTGCATAAGCTCTAAGGAGATTCACCTCGCACCTGTGAATTTTGTCGCCATTTATTTTTATTTTTTGAGAATATAAGAACGCAGGAGTTCATACTCCAAAATATTAAGTTCTATAATCCATTTAACAAATTTCATAAAAGGAAAGTACAATGCGTGGCATTTATACAGCGGCCATAAACTCGTTTACAGTTATATGGCCCAAGGTGGAGGGTAACTCTCAGAAATAAGTAATTGTAAAGTAATTGCATTACTTTTAAAAAGTAATTTGTAATTGTAATGAACTACTTTCGCGTAATAGTAATTGTAATTGTAGTTAAACTACTTTGGGAGCTAAGTAATTGTAATTGTAATTAAATTACATTTTGAAAGTAATTTACCCATGTATGTAGCATGGGCATCTCAAATTGGGCATGCATACGCGCCACACGGACGTGGGAACCAAGGGGGTGTTGGAGAGGCTGCCCCGGTGCATTTTGCGCACGTGGGCGCTATACCTGGGCCACGTAGCACGCGTGAATAGGTGACAGTCCACTTCGGGTGGGTTTTTTGAGCGGGGTGGGGGGGGGGGGGGGGGGGTCACATATTTCAAAAAGGGACTTAGGAGGGCGGAGGAGCTGGGTACCATAAAAAGTGGTTGTCTCGTGTGTATGTATATAGAGCGGGAAGTTAAGTAACCTCAGTGAGCGTCAGGTGTCTCGGCTGTGGATGGGAAATTTAGCCAGTGCGGTACAACCGCAATCCTGGGTCTTAAACGTGCACCATGCCGTAGTGATACACGACTCCATGCCGGTACAATGCTCATTCAGATCGAGACGAGTAGTGATGGAGATTGAGCCCAGGATTACTGGGTTCTGCAGCGAAAGCTTTTGCTCCACCTGCTCCAAGCTGCAGTGCGCTAACATACTCGGCCACCGATCCCCGGTGTTTACCATGTGGTTTGTGAGAAAAATCGGGGGATTAGGGGGGGGGGGGGGGGGGAGTGTATTCGACTCATAGACTGGGGATGTTCCAGGGAAATGCCGGAAGGGGGGAAGGGGGGGACGGGTTATCAATCACAGGGTCAGAGCGGGTCCAGCCAACATCACGGACTGATCTCGGCGACAGTGCAACTCCGCACCTGCCACCACCGGAAGGGAACGCGGAGCACGGACTCTGCCAGCCGCTGTTCACGCCAGCGCAGGGGGGCTCCCTCGGCTGGTCCGTTTATTTTTGATGCCCCATGCAAAGCGGGCTCTATTTCGGAGGCGCCTCGGCCCGTGGGAAGAACAACAAGCGCTACAATTAATGAGGTCGCCGAGGGATGGCCGCGGCCGCTACTGCTACCGCTGCACCGGCGGAGCTGCTTGGTGGTGCTGCTCTCCTCGTGCGCGCTCGCGGTGGGACATAATAAAAGAAAGAGAAAAGCGGCGCAGCTATTTCCAACCGCGATCCCCGCACGGGACACTTGCCAAGCCGCACGCGGATGAGACAAAAGGCCCGTGCGTTGCTGCTGCTGCTACCGCCGACGCCTGTCAACCCGTGCGCGGTTGTTAGTCGGGCTACGCCCATTGGCGGCCGAATGGGAAAAGGCCGCCCCGGGGGGACGGGCCAATGGCGGGGCTCGCTTAGGTGCGAATTCGGGGGTCTCGAGGCGGAGCGCGGCGTGCCGTCTCCAAGCCAGAGCCCGGCAGAGCTGTTGCTAGTTTTGGTGGGGAGGAGGCGGGGTACTGGAAGGGCTGTGCCTCGAGACAATGTTGCCGCCGTTCACCCGTACGGCAATCTTTTCTTGTGTGAGAATAAGTCGCCCGGCCGGGGGCCACTTTCGGGAGGTCGTGACACCGCACGGCTTTAACCTCCCCTGGCGCGAAGCTCCAGTGCGCTCCGCCAGAGAAACAACAACAACAAAAACAGACTCGCAAGCACTCTTCTTTTCCTGCTGTCACGCTGGTCAGCAGCCATTGCATGCAGTCACTGATAGAATGAGAACGACAGTGAGGCATTTCAGTTTGTCTCGTCTCCAGGGCGAGCGTACTACCTTCGCTAACACTTCGCCATGAGCCTCGAGCGTGAACGCCTAACCTTCAGAGTGCGACGAAAGGCGAAGAGCACAAGCTGGAGGCCGGGAATACCTGCTGTTCTCATCCTTTGGGCGACTATGGTAAACATGCCATGAAATCTGACGGATGAGTATTTACATTAAAAACGAATAAACAGGCAAACTGGATCTTCCATAAGTGAGAGCAGTGTTCTATAACGGGCACATACCCAGGAAGAGCTCAACAAAACTACTCTTGGGTCTCACTATTTTTTTTTTATCAAGGACTTTGCATGAGTATTTTCAAAGACACATATGCGCAGCGCTTGTCCGTAACGAGGTCTGCGAGGCGCGCTGTGAAATTTCCAAAGAAGGGCGTGTGCACTGCTTTGACGGACAATTCAGGATCAGCATGCAACATTCACCATCCAGCTTGAGCTTGTTGGCCGCTTTTAAGTGAGAGAAATACACGCGCTATCAGCAGGAAAACCCAAGGCGACGCCGACCAGAATGTCTTTATTGGAACGGTCTACAATTTGGGCTATTGGCGATGCACTCCTCTTTGGTGCGTGTTGACCTCTATGAAAACGTCACATAAATTAAAAGTCCAAAATAATTTTTTTACAATGAGCATGGCGGTTTCTTTGAAGATAATGAAATTATATGCTTAAATTATTAACCTTAAAAAACTAAAAAAAAAACGAGCACGAGAACAAACTTGTTGGTGGACATGAAACTCAGACATAGGCACGGGTATGGTGTTGACTTAGCGGTGAATATACGCACCACTACGCAGGGAAGAGAAATGTGCACATGTATCGTCCACACTAAGGCCTAAAAAAACACCAACCGCGTAATTCCCGACAAAGGGGTTAAAAAAAATAAAGAAAAAGAACAAGTAAAAGCGAACTTTACGGTTTTCTGTACAAAGCGGCTGTGGGTGACAGCTGGCACAGTAGACACACGCCACTTAAGTTCCAAACCCTTTCGAGCCGCCCAACCAAACAGCCGCTCCGTCCCTCCCTAATGAGAGCGCCGTGTCTTCCTTGTGGTTACACTCCGCTCACCCGCAAGCTGACAGTGCGATAGAAGCTGTACGTGCTCGTTGAACCAGTTATACGTCGATCTTTGATCACATGATCGCGATCCCGTCGATGTCCACCCGGAGAGAGTAGGCTCAGATGCTGAGAAGGAGGCGGCTGGTTGGTTCGGCGAACGCGTAGCTCCCCATGCATTGTCAATTTCGGGGTGAGCGAAGTATAGAATATACCAGAATTTCAGGGGGCTAGAGACGGAAGCCAGGGAAAGACGAGGCGAAGAGGCGAGCAGCGGTGACAACGGCTGAATGTCTGTCTACATACGTACGCGGATCACGAGCTTTGGGGACTCGAGTCTCCTCCGAAAAAGCGAGATGACGGGCCACAATGCTCTCTCTATTCAAAAGAAGCGGCCACTAATGATCCAACCCATCCCGCGCACGCGCAGTGAGGAGCAGCTACGGCAAGGCGGCGATCCTTCCCTTTTGTGCCCGTCACGTATGTCAATGTTTTGATGCCGAAATCAAGCAAACATACTGCGCGAAAGAGACGCGGTTGGAGTGAGTAGAACAAAAAAACTTCGGAGGAAAGGTGATGGTAAAAATGAGCGTTTCGGTAGCCCGAATCGTTGTGAGGTTGTAACGTTTATACGATGAACGGATGGATAAGTGGATGCGTCTACGGCCGATTGAGCTATTTCAATCGGGCAGCGGCTTCCACCAGATAGGAACTGAGGCGAGTGTTCAAACTCGACAGGCATGAGACGCCCAAAGTTTCCAGATTGAAAGCCAAGGAACCAGGCAACGATAGAGGTCGGACATTTCGCAAACTTTGTTAAGAAAAAAACAAAAAAATGAACCTTGAAAATTGGTGTGTTTAAAGGCCGACGACCAGACCCCAGATTCTGCAAGGCAAAAGATCCTCCTCACCTTGGGGGAGGAGGAAACAGACAACAGTGAACAGGGTAGAAGGGGGAGAGGAGGAAGCGAGGGAAAAGTGGAAAGCGCGAACTGGCCGTCGGTCTTTAATAGAAAAGAGTTTTTTGTATGTCACGGACACTTTCAATCATCATACGTCGGCTCCAATCAGAAAACAATAAAAAAAATATGCAGATGAATCAACCGTACCTGATAGAATGAAACAAATTCTACGAAGCATCCGAAAGACAAAATATTTGGCGGAGCTCGGATTGGAACTCCGAGAATCCCCCCAACATTCGATGTAGTGGTTAGCTAGCATATCCGACGAGATATTGGGAGTCCCTGAGTTTAAAACCCGGCTCTGCGAAATATTTGGTCTTTCGGCGACTTCGTAGAATTAGTTTCATTCGGTCAAGTACGATTCTTTTATCTGCCCATTTCCGATTAAGTTTTTCTCTCTATGTTTTTCAGTATATTGACATATTTTTAACGCGACAAATTCCTATTTCAACACGTTCATCAAAATCAACTTTTCTAGCTTTTACAAAGCACTGTTCACTGCATCAAAAATAATTTCTTTCACTGAACCCGCTCCATGCTGATGGACATTGATTTTCAGAAAATACTGAATATCCCGAAGTGACAGATAAGAAGATTATAGCGGAAGCTGCAATAAATTGATGCCTGTAGTAGGTCCAATAAAATGAAGAGTGTTCGTTCCTCGGTGGATGGAAACGTTATCGTGATGCAATAATCATTTTTGAAATTGGCGATGACGAAAGCTCTTATGAAATTTTCATAAACTAACTCCATGGCAATGCTCCACGACGACTGGTGCCGACGATGTTTCGCTCTCCTTAAATTGGATGGATAGTTCCGGCAGAAGATGGCCAATGTTACCTCGGCTCTGGACCTCACATGGCGGGCTATGACTCGAAGCTTTTCGTCATTCTTTCTTAAAATATATAAACTGTTTGATTTCTGGGCTCATTTCTTAAAATCATGTATTCCTTATGATCAAATATTTTTTTTTTATTTGAAGATTATTTATTACCAATCCTCCGCAGAAACGTTTTGCAATATTCAGCTAAAGCACTCCTTTCTTCAAAAGCAAAAAAAAAAAAAAAAAAAAATAAACAGGGATTTTTTTTTTGTTTTTGTCAGGTTGGTATATTCATAAAGAATGTTTAAAGCTAATGTCTTCGAAGCTTTGAAGTTACCCCGCGAACCTTTTCACGGGTGTTTGATACTTTTCTTTCGTTAATATTTCGATATCAAAAACGCTTTGATCACCAGTTCAAAGGGGTTCATTGCGTTCCTTTTTGGTAGCAAAATGACAAAATTGAAATGAATGAAACCATCTCAAAAACATAGTCCTGTTTGGGGCTTCGTTACATTGAGTTCTCTGCAGCTCCTGAAGTCACAAGATAAAACTCGTGCCACACTGAAAATAGTGCAACATGTTGGTTTGTTAATGCTTGTTGGAAGACGTAACAGCTAGGCGGCGAACCTTCCTTAGTCGCTTCAACATTTCTCCTCACAATTGCTTTTTGAAAAGTAAAACGAAGATTAAACATTTTTGTACCGCCATTCAAACTAATTTTAGTTTTCTACGCGGTATTCATTGAAAATGATGCCTATTTAAATCCCCTTACAAAAATGCACGCATCTTACAAGCACTGAGAACTGTTGCGGCAATGCGCAAGAAGCATGTCACGAGTTAAAGGAAAAAAAAAAAACGGTATGGCGTGTCGATAGCTCAGTTCAGTACTGCGTCACCAATTTATTCCAAGGACCGAACGGCACACTGTGTCATTGTTTATTAACGATTTCCTCCCAACATGTAAAAAAAAACAAAAAACAACAACATCAAGCGGGTTTAGTTTAAGGTGAACCCTTTTCCGACTAACAGTCATACAAAGAGAAGAAAGTATCACAAACAGGTTGCAACACCATGTCTGTAAGCCCAGTACACAGACTTACATTTAACCGCAGAAAAGCAACTCACCTGCTTTCGCCCTACCCTCTAATCATAATCGCAGTGACCCCACAGCGGGCCCTGCGGCTTACAAGGAAAAAAGAAAAGCAACAACAACAACAAAAGGTCTTACACACTTGCCGACTAACAATGACATCTTTAAGCAGTACCTTGTTAAGCTGTCATTGTAACACACTCGAGCATGGGCTGCAACCAGCAATTTCAAGCTGTTGCTTGATATTACCTTTTTTTTTTTTTTTCTCCTTTTGTTTATTTCTAAAGGCGCTATTACGGGAATCCCGTTCCAGCACTCGGCGGTCATTTCTGAGAAACCCAATTGCTCCATTCGCCTGGGGTGCCACGCTAAATAGTGCAAATAGATGGGCTTGTGTCTGTCCATTGCTTCGAAAGAACAGAACAATGCGGATGACAAAACAAAAAGAGAAGATAGAAAGAGAACGCGTGCACAAACACGGATTTACACTTCAAAAAGGCCCACCGAAATGTAGTGTTGTAGTAACTATACGCACCATGCACTCCAAAAAGTTTAGTGTCTCTACTTTATCCGCAAAGCTCTTGGAAGAACCAATACGTACAATCGCTACAAGAAATGCAATCTCGGCGAATGACGATGCTGAAAATATGTTTAGACCTCTAAAAACAGTATGCGCTGTGACGCCGAGCACGATGTCTCACGTGCTTACGACATGCCCAAAATCAAAACGGAAACTATTTTTTTTTTTTAGGTCAACACGCATTTTTAGCTTTGTCGTTCGCCAAGCTTCATAGTTAGGAGCGACTGGTGCTCACAAGTGCTCTCCTCACAAAGTAGGCGCACTAGAATTTTTACAGTGTATACAGGAAACGCCTCGTCGTTCACTGACCCTCATGAACCGAATGCTCGTACAGCGTTTCGCTTCGGCAAAAACAGCCCGTAAGGTCAATACGCATCGTCATTGAAGTTTCGACTTGTTTCCAAACAGAAAATCGCGTATTTATAATATTTGCGGCGACTTTCTTCCCAAAAGCGTGGTTTATTCACGCCCCCTTTCCCTCTCTGTTTTCCCCTCAAAAAAAAGAAAAAGAAAAGTTTTTCAATCATTCCTGAATTAGTCTGACAAAACGACGTCGACCGTGGAAGCAATATCAACACAATGAAACCCGGACAATAAGGCAACTTGAAACCCCCCAAAATGATATAAATACAGAGGTCACAGAAGCTCACCTCGGAAACCCACGAAGCTTCCCATAAAGCAGACCGCAGCTTGGAGTAGCTCTCAATTAAGCCGACACGACAGGAGCGATCAACGCGACCCTCCGAAGCTCATTACAAAACCTTATTACCACGCCGCTGCAGAGAATACGGCAACGAACGCACACAAGGGGCGAACTATAGCGCGCGAACCATTTAAACTTTAATTGTTCATAAATCTCCCTCCACCTCGTCTCGAAGAAAAGCTAACTCTCCACTTCCGGAGAGGGAATGAAAGAGAGAGAGAGGGAATGAATGAATAAAGAAGAGGATGAGAGTTGCGTGTTCTGTAATTGTCCCTCGCGGAAAGGAAACTTCATAAAGCCTCTATACGATCCCGAGGGGTGTTAGGTGCTTTGTAACAAAGCCTGGAGAGGTCGTCATCATTTTTCGCGGTTAAGCCGGGCGTTGATTCAGCGGATAATAGGTCCCTGAGGATTCGTTAGCGAATGGGGAAGAAGCTGGGGGAGAGGAGGTTCGGTGTTTCAGTCGCGACTCGCGACAGTACGAAAAGAAGCTATACGTTACACGGTTGGGAGGACCCGGGGTCGGATTAAGAGTCCGATGATTTGACTCGCCGTTGGCATTACTAGAGAACGCACGGCTCGTCTTTTTTTGTGGGTAGGGTAGGTTCGAAAGGTCTGGTTGTGATTCGGCATGTGACGAACTTTTGGCGGACCTGAAGTTTGACGTCGAGTCTGTACGTTTGACCGGGTTGGCGGACCTTCGAACTTTTAGAAAAAAATGCGACGGAGCTCGATTTGTGAACTGTATTGCACGGCTTTCGCACAAAAGCTTTAAACTTTGTAGAGAAGAAGAAAAGAAAAGAATATAATATATAAAGCAGTTCGCTTTACATTGTGTGGAAAAAATATACCAATGTTTTTTTACACTTTAAAGGCAAACATTTGTAATTTAATTGCCTTAGCTATTTTCTTATGTTGCTATTGAAATGTACTGCCTAACTCCACGGGGCTCGCTTAGTGGCCTCACATGGTTATAATTTACGTGAAACAATGAAAACGTACACCCGACAAACAGTGCACCTTTCCTCGGCCAGGTGGCGTAAGCTCCTCTTTATTATTTGCGCATGCGTAATATTAGTCGAACTTCAATCGTACTCTTGTAAAACTCTGCGATAGAAGTTCGGAAAATGTCCAACGTAATCTAACCAAGTCGTAATGCAAAAGTTGCAGTCCCAGAAAAGTATTGACGGATGGGGAATCAGGAAGAAGGCCATTGCGGTTTTGCAGCGCGTGCACGTATATTAATATAGATCAAAAGAGTAGCCAGACCACCTAAATAAGTTACCGCACCGGGAGAACAACACTTAAGCCATTTTGATGATTAAAGTCATTGCCTAGTTATACGTAAAATCGAGAAAGAAAAAAAAAAAAAAAAACGCGAAAGAGCAAGCATTTTATATCCTGAGCTTCCTCTTACCGCATTCGAGAATCCAGCAAGATGGTCGGCACCTAGCAGGAAAGCACTGAACTAGCCGAAAGAGGCCATTTCGCGCTTTCTGCTCGTGTGCTATGGCTTCCGTGATTGCACGTTGTCGGCGGCTGGCACGACGTAGTCGCCGACGTAAAGCGACAGAAATTGCGTTGGGTGTGTCCGACACAGGCGCAGAAACGGCAGGAATGACGGGGCCGCAGGGAAAACCCGATAGACAGATTTCACCAACCAGTTTCGTTACGCCGCCGCTGCCGCGATGCGTCCAGGGAACCTAAGTCTTTCTGCAGGCGCGACAACCTCACTGCGGGTCTGCACGACCGCAGCACGAGATGTCTCGTGCACTGCCACCTGCCTCCCATGAACTAAACTTATGGAGGCGCCACACACGCGTGGAACGCAGTGTGAGATCGGCCTATAAACCTTTTCCACAGGGGCGCAGCCATCTTGAATGTCATAACTTCTGGTATGCGTTAAAACGTTGTTTTGATATCTCCACGCCGCTGGGAGGTGTTGACGAAAAATACGTTTCTATGAGGGTGAACTCTCACTCCGCAAACTTTAAGATTGCTCGAAAATGCCCGATGCGACTGGATAAGTCATATGAGGAAGCCAAATCTGCCGCGCAGGCTTGGCGTGTGACGCTTACGTGTCTGTGTTGGTAGCCATTTTCGGGGTTGTGATGAGAGCTACGGTGCTAGAGCGAGGGGTCCAACGTAATGTCCCAATTTAAGGCCGGTTCCTACATACATCGCAGCGCTAAATCAACACTAGAAACAGAGCTCACGCAGCGCTGACTTGAACATGACTCAGGACTGACGCAGCGCTGTATCCCCGATGTATCCCTGTCGTATCATTAAAGTGCTTCCGTGTTCAAGACGACGGCGTCTACGGCATTGCCAACGAAACTCAACGTCATAGCGACGCACTTACTGTTTCGGGACGCAGAATGAGGTATCCGGACACAATCGTAGCAGCAAATACTGTAGGAGGGGTCGTGTTTGTTGTTGTTGTTAAAACATATTTATTGAATTTAACAAGAATAGAGAGGAAGGGAGAGCGATGGGTGGCTGCCCCTATTCCGGGGCTTCACCGGCCTTGGACGATATTGCCGCTCTCGTAGCCAGCAGTAGCTATTGGCTCAGGTCCTCGCTGCATAACGCGGCCTCCCATCGTCGGGTTTGTTAACGGCACTAAGCCTGGGATTTTCTGAAGGTCATGTTTTGGGGTCGGGCCTTCTTTTATACACGTTTGCAAGCATGACGCCCGACTGGTACCCCATGCGTTCAAGCAAGCGCAGCATGCATGCGCGTGAAGGTGGTTTTGGCAGGCTTGCAGTTTCACGCGCTTTTTCACACCAGCAGGACACGGTGGCGGCCAGATGCCGTGTTTCCGATCGTCTATTGCAATCCGAGTATTACAGTATACTATAATACGGGGTAGTGTTGGGAATGGAGCCGCTCGAGCGAGGCGTGTGGTGTAGACGGTATGGTAATGGTCGTGCCTGTGCGCCGCATGTACGCGCACGTGCGGACTGTAGCGACGTTCTACTATCGTGACGACTGTAGCGCTGCGATTGTTGTCTACACGCCAGTCCAAACGCTACTCCGTATTATCCGTATTCTATGCTCCATCTCATGAGTTGCGCGCAGCAGAAGCGCAGGCACGAGCTCGTGGGTTTGAGACTTCCCTTCCTTTCGCGAGCACTCGCGAAAGCAAAAACAAAACTGAGAGCCAAGTGTCCACGGCTATGTCTTTTCCATTGCTGCGCACAACTTCTGTGATAGAGTATAGTACAGTGTACCAGAAGGACGCAAAAGCCAGCACTACAGCGAGTGCAGCCATTGACGATGCGATGGTAATGCGGCTTCCGCTATGTCTTTCCTTTTTCTGTTCGTTTCATGCGTTTTAATTTTTGTTTCCCTGCTCAAAAGAAGAAAAAAAAAAGAAAAGAAAGCTGTATTATATGTCATTTTAAGCCTAATCAACGAGAGAGATAGATAGAGAGAAAGAGAGAGCCTATATAATTAATTTACTCCAGTCTTTAGAGATATTATGTAGCACCAAATTTGGTTTCGGTTTGGTGTCAACTGAGATCGAAATAGCCATGTACCACGATCTCATTTCAGTTTATTCGAATCCCATTAAAGCTTTCTGACTGCCGTTTGCCCAACAATAGTTGAAACGGTCCATGTCGTAAGAGATATAGTGCAGCACTAAGTGTTAACAAGAAGCAGAGCGGGGTCACACGCAGCGGAGTGTGAGAGTGTGAGGTCACACGCAGCGGAGTGAGAGCAGAAAAACAGCTCGGTCTATAGACCAACTCAACTCTCTGACGTCACGCCACTAAGGTGGCGCTGCTGTTGGCACTGCGCATGGGCAGAAGCTCCGCCTTGGGCGAATCTTGTTTCTCTTTTGCAAACAGTGTGTTGGTGGATAGCGCTGTAGCACCTAGCTGATGTGTGAACTGGTCTTTGTCTCATTTTAAAGCGAACTATATTTAATTACTCTTTTTTATCGGATTAGTTAAATCATGCCTGCATAAAAAAAAAAAAAAAAAAAAAAAAACGTAACATGTGCTGTTCGCGTTTTAATATTTCTATTCGAAAATTGCTACGGTTTTTGCAGCGTATCAACGCCCGCCTACTGGAGTGTGTCTTTTTTTTTCATTATTATGTTTATTATCTGGGGAACTTACCAGCAGCTGTGGTCAGAAAAAATTCACTCAGATTCCTAAGATATACGTCGTTTGACTTTAAATTCAGGGTTAATTAAGAGATCCACTGAAAGGAAACGCCCCCCTTTGTAATACAAAATCGAGTAGACTTCGAAAAACCCAGATCGGAAGGCTAGTGTTCTTGGGAAATAAAACAAAGGCAATGTCCTTTAAAATATTTTCCTCGTTACACCTCCGACGTTACTGATATATCAGGAAAGGCTTGCGAGTAATAAAATATTTGCGAGGTTCAAAGAACGTAATCGACCGACAACTAGAGCGTCTAATTACATAATACGCTTTTCCTTATGACATCGTAAGAAAAAAGCTTGATTCATATTGTTCCTAAAGAAAAAATTCGGTATAGGGGGTATCACTGGACGCCATATTTAAAGACGCTGCTTAGAGCGCATGCTCAGAACCAGCTCACATTACTAGGCTGCTAAGACCGGCAATATTGATGGTATCGAATGCACGTTGCTTAAGAACTGTGGAGGCTCGCCATCAGCACGCGCTGCAGCAGCCCTACACACGGCCATAACACAGCTATGGCCGTCATGAGTACAATATATAGACCGTATGTGTTACCGCGGCATTCTTCGGGGCTTGTGTGGTGAACATTGCAGTTTATTTGAAATAATTTTTCTTTGGTCATAGCACGCGATTTTATTGTTAACTTTGTCATTTTTGTGTGATGATGAGCACGTCCTGGATTCCTTGTTTAGACCCATAAACTAATCGAACACCGAGCGCCGAACGCGAACGCCGAACGACGAAACATCACGCCGAACGCCGGCGTTCAACGTTAGACTTTGAACAGATAGTATAAACCGGTGATTCTCTACCACTGATATTTTGGGGACTTCTTCTAGATTGACGAAAGTGATAAGAGACCCTATTCACCAAAGCGGGGGTGGGGGAAAGGGGGGCGGGGATGGGTTTGGTTGATTACAGTGGCATAGGGGGAAAAAACCAGAACTAAAAACTAAATACGTGCAAACCGAATTTTATGCACTGAAATGGGGAATAATCAACCCTAATCCCTCGGCATATACAGTTTGGTCCATGCATTTTTGTGGTGCAACCAGCGTGGATGAAAAAATTTCAGGTTTCACTGCTCGGCTTGACTGATGATCGAGGGCTTCGGAGACCCTGAGAAAACCTTCAGGGACCCCAAAGAGTCAGCAAACCCCCGTTTGCGAACCAGTGGTATCAAGACCACGGTGCTAAAGACAAAGACATCTATCTTGGCGTCTACCATCTAATCAACACTATGGTTCGCCTATAGTTAACACTCATGTGGTCGTTTTTTTTTCTTCTTCTGACTTTACCACTATTTTGTACAGACTGTCCTCTGAAGAACGCGCTACACATTTTGTAATGGGTTCCGTCACACATTCTTCAGGTATCCCAGCGCTTAAACAATCACTGCGTTAAAGTGGCCTTTAAGTGGAAATCATACCCCTCCCCTCAAAAATATTAAATGCTGACTGAATGCTGTGACAATTCAATATTGCATTGGCTCAACACTCTAGTTTAAAACACGTAACACCAACACTTGTGCGCTCACGAGCTTGAGGTACCCATTCGACAGCTCCTCGACTGCCTTATACGGCGAAAGCATTGGTACCCGATAGCGTCCGAAAAAAATACTCCCCCTTAAATTCTACTGCCGCCCCCCCCCCCACTTTTTTTTCCCTTAAACCTATGATTCTTCTGTAGCCACGTGTAACATACTTGATCGCTTTTCTTTTTTGACAAAAAAGATACATAAAATGTATACACAAACTAGAACCTGAACAGCTAAAAAAGAATCGGAGGTGCATGCGAATAAAGCACGTAAAACATTCTACGACAGGAGGACTACCTATATACGACCCATTCGAAAATTCCGAAGGCTGTGCGCGATTACTTATTCCCTTTTAGAGATCTTCACGTCAGATAAGCGAAGCTCGCACTTGCACAGACAGGTGTCGATAGCCGGGGCTGTCAAGTTCGACAACAACGGCGAACGTGTGAAGGATGGCAACTACTTGGCTGCGAGTCAAGTACCGCTCTCCACTGTACTGGTGATCGCCAAACTCGCTTTTACAAGTCTTGCGGGAAAAAGATAAAAAATAAATGATAATTTTATTACAATATTTTACTTATTTTTTTCATTTATGTGATGAATTAAGATGGTAAATTGAGTGTGCAATTAATATCAGAGACGTTATATTTTTAAAACGTGGGAACGGCCTCATTTACGCTGCAAGCTTTAATGGTTTTTATCATGAGAGCACCTTCTGCACACTAACCTCTGCGCCTACTTTCCCGTACAACACTCGGAGAGCCAATCACGGCAACTTACAAAGGCAGCTCAGCGAATGACAATGCCGAAACATATGTTTAAACCAAAAAATGCAGTCTGAGTTGTGACATTAAGCAATGCGAAACGTCACGCTTGCATTGCTTAATGTCACAAATCAGACTGCATTTTTTGGTCTAAACGTATGTTTCGGCATCGTCATTCGCTGAGCTGCCTCCGTAAGTTGCGATGATTGGCTCTCCGAGTGTTGTGCGGGAAAGTAGGCGCATGGGCTTTTTTTAGAGTGTGGAACACCAATGTTTGCACTCTCTTTATTCTTATAATTTTAATTAAATTTACTTGCTATTGATATTGATATTTAATTTTTAGCTGAGGAAAGCCGCTGCGCCGCAGAAAGGCCAATCGCGTTATATTTGGTTCGCTTCAAGAGCATGCAGGGGATGACTACATGAGGAGCGATTCAAAGCAACTAATACAGTAATACAGGTGTCCTACCACGAAGAAAAAGCAAACAAAAACGGATTGCAATTGGCTAAGTTGTGGTTCGCAAAGTGATAACAAAAGTAACAAAAGCTGATAAAAAAGGAAATGAATTATTTAAGGGGCAAGTACTATAAAGATGCAGTGAAATACAAGTCAGGGTCAGCATTTATGCACTTATTTGCACTGGTCTCTAAATGATCTGTTACAACTCAACCGCGTTGTAACAGATCAGTATGATCTGATGCAACGCGGTTGGGTAATTTGTTGGAGTAATCAATGTAAAGTACTGTAAGAGAAAACAGAATAGTGCTAGCGCGGCATTGAAATGGATCTATTTTGCAGTAGTGATCTGATCTGGTGATCGGTGTATTAGGGGTTGTGAAAACACACACACACACACGAAAACACACACATACATACACACAAACACACACACACAACACTATCCGGCGCTTTCTTTTTTTTCCGCTAGTGGTTGCTAGCTTTTTTTATTTATTTTTTCTTTTCAAATAGTTCAATCCCTAGTCGAAGTTTTATCAGGGTGGGATACAATGGGAGTGTGGATAACAGGCTGAAAATTACCACCGATAATATATACAAGTTGTAGCATTCTTTTATAAACGGAACATCTAAACCTAAGCAAAACGAATCAAGGAGATATCGCATAATGTCAATGATGACTGCAATATTTCATTATTAGTGAGGCTCTACCAGTCAATTCTTGTTCTAAAAAAAAAATTACTTTTAAACACCTATTACCTGAGCTAAAGGGAGTTATTGTTAGTTCATGTATCTGTCTATAGTTTGTTTCACCTTAGGTTTAGACGCCGTCGACGCCACCAGCTGATAGCGCCAACCAAACATCATCAAAAACTTGGGGGATCCTTAAGCTTCGCCTTTAAGAGCGGAACGCAATAGCGTTATCGGGTCCCGTTCGCAAAGCCTTCTCGTATAAACCCGCGCTCCTTCCCAAGTCGTGCGAGCGCGTGTGCGTAGTCTATTCGGTAGCGTCACGTGTCACGTGACATCACACGTGGCTGTGGCGTCATGACCCTATCGACCGTCTCAATTTAGCGGTAAAGCAAGACAATTTCCCCGCCAAATTTAGCGGGTCGATAGGGTTATGACATCACAACCTCGTGTGACGTCACTCGCGTGACTTCACACGTGGCTGCGCGCGTTGCATTATGGGATTTTTGGTCCCGCCGACGCCAGATTTTCATGAATAGGAGGTAAAAGCGCTAAAAAACGACGGACAAGTTGAAGAATGACGAACACCACAGAGCGCTATTGAAGAATGACGAACACCACAGAGCGCTAGTTGAAGAATGACGAACACCACAGAGCGCCAGATTTTCTGCGACACGAGCTTTTAAACACTATCGCGTTAAAAGCGCAAGTCACTGGGCCTTCTCCGAACATGATTCGTCCAGCGATAGTAGCACGAGTGCAGAAACAGGATTAACACCATGTTGCTGCGTTTTTGACGATGCTTGATTGGCTTTTTCAGCTCGCTGCGTCCGGACCCAATGTAGAACAAAGTATAGCAGAATATTTTATTTTAATTGATTAATTTATCGTATCTGGACAAGCTTTACGGGACACGTGGACGGTTTGACGGGACACAAGTGTCTTCTTGCTTCCGGTTCACACCACATGACGACCGATATAGCAGCTGAAAGAAGATGAGAGCTGCAGTAGTAGTAATGTTGAAGGCTTGAAGCGGAGTTGACAACTGTTATTATTAAGGCCTGGTGGTACCCTTGTCACTGCCGTTAGATAAAAGCAACTAAACTTGATTCGGGGAACTAGTGAAAGGATAAGATGAAAGAACAAAGAAAAAAAAAAGCAGAGGATATATGATTAACTCGCTAGCGCTCGCGTTAAAACCGTGGGCCTAGGATCCTGCACATTCATAATTATAAAAGTGCCGAAGTATCGAAAATGGCACAAAAACTAAAACACTGGAAGTGCCACCTTTAGCTGGAACAAATACACACCCAACCAAGGCGAGTTCTATGTACCACCACAAAGTTCATTTGAGCACATGAAGGCTTAGCGCAATTATAACAGACAGCCTCGCACAGGACCACAAATATTGGCTGATAAATTACCTTTCTAGAAACAGTAATCGAGGCGAATTCGTAACATAAAAAAAGAAAACACAGAAGAACGTACTCGGCCTTCTGCTCTTTAAGCAAAGTGTGCCAGGCCTTCAGTATCTTAAACGTCTAAATGGTCTAAGTTGTTTGGGTAGAAAACGAACACTCGCTCAATAAAGTTCCAGTTTTTATATTCTTCTTTCTTCATCTTTATCGGACATAATTCCTACACAAGCCTACTTGACCTCCGTATAAGGGGGAACGTCTTTCAATCGAGAGCGTGGAAAATAAAAGCAAAGCGTTGTCATTCCAGAGCGCCAACAAACAGCCTTGTCGAGGAATAAATACATTCCGCGCAGGTCCGCAGAACATATGCGGGCAACACGCGAGAACGGGACGACAGATCGAGAAGAAAAAAAGTAGTTTCTCTCAATATCGAAAGAACCATCTAAGCCGAAACGCCATTAACAAAACTAACCTCAACAAAAAACAAAGTTGGTACAGATAAAGAAAAAGGCGTCTTGTTCGACGCCAGATTAACAACGAACGGACAAAACTCAAAGAGAAGGCGGTCGAAATCTCGCTTCGCCAACGTCAGTCCTTGAATCCAGCTCCAAGATTCCTTCATTCCTCTTTTTATTTTTATGTCCGTTTTTTTTATTAATAAATTTACAAATGCTGATCCTCCAGCTGGTTCTGCTAAGCCTGTTACGGCCTCTCATCCGAGTAAAAAATACAATAAACATTAATATACAGATTTGGAATGAGCGGACGAAAAAGGCGTTTGCACCCTCGCCCCTTTCTCATTCTCGCCTCGATAATGAAGAGTATTTCTTGTACAGATTATTTTCCTTTCAATCCGGACGTTTCCCGATTCGCATTTTTTTTTTCGCCGTTCGCTGCATTGGAACAGCTTCTTTTACCGGGCAAGGTGACAGTCTAAATCTCCGCTTCACTCTAAGCTGATTGTTCGGTGAAAGCTACGTGCTCGTTGTACCAATCCTACGTCTATCTTTTGTCACGTGGTCAAACACACAGCGCCGCGCAGAGAGTGGGGTCAGGTTATGAAGGGGAGGTGGTCGATTGGTCCGGCCAAAGCGTGGCTCTCATCGCACTGTCAGCTTAGAGGTGAACGAAGTACTACAGCTCGACGCGTCCTCCCTTCATCGAGGCAGCAACGCGACATCGGAGTCGTTCCTCGCTTGCTGGTCGGCGAACACACGTGCCTGAGGATTACGATAGTTGCGACAGCGTTCCTTCGCCCCCTTTATGCTCGAAAAAACTTTTTTTTTTTCCCTCGCATTTTGTACGGCAATTTTGGTCTCTCGTTTATTTCCTTCAAAACATCCCAACTTCGTGTTTTTGTTTGTGAATTGGTGGTTTTCAAAGACGGAGAAAGAACCGACAGCGCCAAATGCCGCAGGCCGCTCATGATGCATTATGTAAGAGAAATGGAAGGTTCTCGTCGATAATTAACACAGCGTAACAACGGCCAAGAAACTAAGAAAAACAAAGGTAAATAGTAGATAATTTAGAACGTTTTACTAATGTTCAAGATTTGATTGAGTCTCTAAGGAGAAAGTGCCCAGCTCCACTCCAAAATGAATTGTCACGCGTGAACGTTTCCGCCGAACACGCGGTAAGCTGGTCCCTGAAACCTTTAAATAGCTACTAGCGAAGGACGCAGAAGACTCCAAGGACGCTAATGATTTTCGCAAAATCGACCGCACTCACCTTAAATGAACAAAGCTGTAACCGATAAACAATAAATCTACAAACTTTGTTGATTAAATCGCGATCGCTCCAGCGGGGACAAGACCCAATACGTTCTGCGATTTTCCCCGTTTTGCTCAGAAGCGAGCATACAACACTGGACAGCATAGGCACGAACCGCTTCGCACCAAAACGGGTTTTCCACCATAGAGTTAAGTCTGGCTCAGACGTTTGAGCTTGGCTGTGACCTTGGATAGATGAATGGATAGGTTTGAAGCCATTAAATCGGGCGGCGGCTTTCGCCCTCTTGCCAGATACGAAATAACGCACTGGCGCCATTTATTGGGTACCTCCGGAGACAGTGTGCAAATTCACCCCGTAAATAGCTACGTCACAACATGGCGTCTGGGTCCAAACAAACCGTTGCTAGGGACGTTGCTGGACTAACACATGGAGACTCCACGTGAGGCTAGATTTTTGCTTACAAGTGAGTAAATAATTTTTTGTAAGCAACCTAACTTCTTGATATCTGATTATGAAGATGTTCTTGTCGTCTCAGTGTCGTATTGCAACTATTAAAGTCATCTCTAAAGTATTACGCTCCGCTTTGCTTTGGTAGCAGACGACATGACAGATTTGCTGGCCCCTGTTGCAGCGGGCGTCTTCATTGAATTGCGTCGGTAAACGAGCGAAACAGACAAGTGCATCGCCATGGCCGTAAAGGCCTCCGCAATGTGCGTGTTTATTTTTTGTGAAGAATTTAGTTTAGTTCAGAGGGTAAAAATGCCGTAAAATCAAACCACGTCATGGAGATCAGCGACGACGACGACCTGAAGTGCATTACCTGCGTAGTGCAGGCCAGCGTGAAAACAAATCGTACGCTGTCGAGGCAAGTCGTTTATTATTATTATTATTGAGGTTGCCAGGTGATTAAAAAATTGCATGTCTATCGCGATTTGGCAATATTTAGCTTTTTCCCCCCTTGGTATACATCAAATTCCGTGGATGTGCTCTTTTGGTGAAGATCTCCACCGAACCCGCGATGCGAGTACAATCTGTAAAATGCATCGTAATTTTAATAACAGTAAACTAGAGGGCCCCTTTTTAGTGTTGTTAATTTAAATGTAGAAGATTTATCTTTTCATATTGTTGTAGATCAATGATTTACGTTGAACCCGCGATGTTAGTTCAATGCAAAATGCATTATAGTTATGAGAACTTTAGACAACTTAGAAGAACTCTCTTTTGATTGTTTTCATCCATCGAATTAAGAAGAAATAACATATAAATATATTTTAAAATTTAATTTAGATATAAATATAAGCTCGGGTTGGCATATTTTTTACATCTGTCCGCCCGTGTTACATATACTCACTTTATGTCTTTTATCCAGTTCTTTCGCGCTTTGGGATCTTGTGGAAATCTGAAGAAACTGCAAGAATCTTTCTCCACGCGATGGTTACAACCAGGTACGAAGCACCCTCCCATAGCGCGAGTCCGCAAACAAAATTTGGGATCTCAACCGATCACCTGAAATGCTTTTCTCGCGGGTGCAACGCGATCTTTTAGCAGACGATCATCTCGATCGACGCCCGGACTTTCGATAAACCATTTTTGCATCGCACCCCACTATGAATTCTTATAAGTGTCTGCAACTCATTATATTTCAAAGAAATGCAATATCAGAATATTGTCTTTATTCACACGATTCAAACGCCGGCGCCGACTTCGCAGGCTGGCGTGTAGCAGGCGGCATACTACTTGCATTTGTCGTCTGCTGCAGGCATCTTGAGGACCGGAAGTTGCAGTCGTAAATATTTCAGAAACAAGCGATTACCGGCACACTTCTGTCGAAACATATATGACATTCAAGCTTTCTATATCTGTGATTTTTAGAAGTTTAAATCATACTCCTGATTACTGAACGGTCGGCATTTCGTAGCGAAGCCTAGCCACATGTATTTGTCCATAACAACCACCCTAGCAACGGTTTGTTTGGACCCATGACGTCACACTTACGGAGTCAATAGCCCATAAACATTTCTGGTCTTGATTTAGACCGATGGTTCTGCACTGTTTACGAAATCAAATCTACGCAGTACCTGTGAAAACTGGTCGCTCGTAACATTACAAAAATATTTCCAAAACATAAAAATAAGAAGCGTAAAAACAAAAAAGAAAATATATTCAGACAAGAAGTGAGCCAGGAAAATCCGACAGATGTAGCCAGTGGGTGATCTCGTCGTAAGTAGTCCAAACCGGGCGTACCAAAGACGATCAAAGTTGAACGCAAGTGTTTGAGGCAGCCTTGACGGAAACGCGAACGGCACGGAGAAAGACGCCGCCGCCGCTGCCATCTACCGGCAACCACACGACGTCTCATCCACGAAACGACGCTCAGATTTTGGGGCGAGAAAGCTGCGGTAGCTGTCGTGCCGATGCCGGGCGCGTACAAGGGAAAACGCGGTCTCCCGTCTCCGCGGTGGGTCCAACCCGCCCCACTCCTTTGGGCCCCGCTATTTTCGGGGGTAACGGGCTCATTATAAAGCCGGCGGGGGGAAGGGCAATTAGCCCATCCGAAGCCCCGCCGTGCACCCGCGTGGTCGCGTTGCGCCCGCCCGCCGATACCGTACCTAAGCACCGCGCCGCAGACACGCGGACGAAGACATGAAACCGACAATTTTCCGGCGTCGTTGGCAGAGGTCGTCGTTAAAGAGAGCCCGAACGCCCCCTAACCCCTTGCACTGGTACATTAAAGAGTTTTGGAGTAGCCAAAGCCGTTTAAATTGGGACAGTTGCAATGGGCGAATCATGTCGCCTGCCAGAACAAGCCGACTCTACTATAGCGCCATATCTGTGTGAGCTATTCACAGCACATCCTGAGAACGAGCGGGCTGGTAAAGTTCGAGAAACACCGGCCATGTTGATAACGTAAAATGCACATTGCAACAACATTCTGGAAGCTCGCCGTCAACTAGCTCTTAAAAAAAAAAAGAACAAAAATAAAGGCAGTCAAGATACGTAATTATGGTAACGAGTAACACCAATATATGAGGGGCGCAACCATTTCTTCGGAATTTTTTTATATCTTTGGTTACATACAGAGAGAATTTGAGGGAGAGGAGGAGATGGGAGCGCGCGGGGACATCAGGGCCCCGAGGCAGACTTGTACACGTTACTGAAAAATAGTAAGGAATTACATTTACAATTACTCAAAGCTAAATTGTAATTTATTACAATTACAATTACCCTCCCATGAAAGTAACTGACCGTTACCCCAAAAAGTAATCCGTTACTTTCGTTTCGTTACTTTTAACATTTTTGTCCTCAAGTAAGAAACAAAGGGAAGAGGGTTATTCAAGCTCTTATTGTTGCCACCTGTTCCATTTATTGACCTTGAGTGTTTTGAGCAACAGCTGGCCCTCGAAAGTCTCGTCAGACATTTTGAGTCATTTCTTACTGAAGATATCGACTGCTATACTGAACACCCTTTGAACTGAGACACTGGATGGGTATGCCATATTGTGCCTCACGAATGCTTTATGCTCTTCATGGAGCTTCTTCAGCGAAGCAATGGAAGTACTGTTCACCTCGAAGATGAGCAAAGCTTCGTCGTGGCAGCTGTTGCCTGATATTCGAGAGTTTTAGTAGATCCTTACGTTACCTCCGATACCCGCGATAACGGTACCCGATAACGATATGATGCATACGCAAAGACGGCGGCGAAGTATCGGATATCGTTATCGGAGTCATCGGACCGATCTACTAAAATTCTCCATTATCCAAATCGCGAAGCTGTAGAAGTCATCAATAGCAAAACATAGTTGTAATAGTAAGGTGATAATTAAATAATAAATAAGGTTTGGCTCGATATTCCTCTTCCTTTGGTTCTGAACAGTTCGAGCCTCACTTGAGACGATGGTGAATAAAAAAAAAGTTTCCAGTATATACATATAAGTAATAAAAGAAAAAGAAGGACACTCATAACAACAATTAATTAGAACGTCGGTTAAAACAAGGAACAGTGAATGCACGTTTGCTGCGTGTACCCTTCTTGGTGCCGTTCAAAAATGCACGGAGCACGAACCGACTGCAGTTTACTCCGGTGTTCTCCAGATAGACGTCCGCTGATGCCACGGCAGCAAAGGGTAGAGTACTAAGTAAGCCGCGCTATGGCCCCACTCACGAATTTCACTCTCTCCTCAAGCCCAGAATATCAAGTCTACGTCAGTCACCATTATGTTTTATTTGTAAAAATATTTGCCTGAAATAAGATGCGTCCTGCTGGGGCAAAACAGGAAGAAAGGAAGGCTATTGCCATTTTCTAAGTGCTCGCAAAAAGCTGACTCACAAAAAGGGTAGGGTAGACGGAGGGTTGTCTAGTGTTGGGGTGACATGATGAAAATGGTCGTAGTCAGTATAACCGAGAAGGACATTGTTAATTATTTTCTAAGCACTTACCGCCTCGAGCTTCTCGAAGAGGCGCACAATCACTTGGTGTCCTCCTCTTCCGGTCTTCGATCGCAAAGAAAAAACAAAGGGACTAAAAAAAGCGGAAATACCCCCCCTCTTTTTTTTTCTTTTCTTTTTTCAAATTGGTCATTTGGATCTTTTTACATCAATGTTAGGGTTAAAAAAAAAAGAAAAAAAGATAGATTCAGGGGCTTGGTGTTGCAAAAAAAGGCTTTGCGGAACTGAAGAGTGCCAAGCCTCCTTTGCGCTGGTCGATTAGCGTGACAGTGTCACTGCACTCCACGTTACAAAAAAAAAAAAAAAAAAAAAAACTACTTTATTTAAAATTGGGGGAGGGGGGGTGGTTCTGTCAAAAAAATGTAACGGATTACAAGGAATCCGTTACGTCAAAAATGTAAGGGAATTGCTTTAAAATTACTCAAGAAAATATGTAATTATTCCGTTACTAAATTACTGAAAAATGTAAGGGATTACAAGTAATTTCGTTACTTGTAACGGATTACGTACAAGTCTGCCCCGAGGTCTGATTGGATGGACTAGTGGGTAGACGGAAAGGCTAGCTGCCTTTGTCTCTACCTACAGTTTCCCTTCAATCGAGAGGAACAATAGCGTCGTCTGCTCCTCACGCAGTCTATCACAATCGGCGTTCAAAAGCGTTCGAGCAGTAAGGAGACACACAGTCAGCCAGCCTTTGCGTCTACCCACAATCATAGCCTCCCTTGTTCTAGAAAACCTGTAAAATCGCGAAAGAAAGTGGCCGCTGTAAAAGGGAAAGGAGACCAGAGAAGAGGGCGCGCCCAGGGGCTTTCTCTGGCAGCGCCAAACAAATGCCCCAGCGGTAAGATCTGTAAACACGAACGCGCTCTTCTTTGTATTGCTTTCTGAACATTTTGCATTGACCCTCCTTTATTTCACCCCTCTCTCGTTTCTCTACGCGCCAGGTAGCTTCCTTTCTTCTCTCCTCCGTTGCGGTTTGCTGTTGCCTCGAGGAGAGGCCACCACGCGTATTGTTGGCGCTAGCTGAAAAATTACCCCAGAAGTGGCTCTGCTCTACCACATGGGTAACCATTCGGCGCTGCTCCTTCCACTCCTTTTCCTGATGCCCGCGCGCTCAATGGCCCCGTCGTAGAATTGACAGGCTTTTCTAGAATAAAGGATTCCATGCCGCTATCCATCCAAACGGAGCTCGGCGTTTTGGCGGTCCCGGGCGCTCTTATTTCTTCTCCCTTTGTTTCTCACCACACACAGCCATTCTAGAGTGTCTAAGTACATTTGTACTCCGATTTCATGAAGATAAAAATACTGACGTGCGCTTCATGGAAAGAATTGGGCAAACAAGGGGCAAACAACCGTCACAGTCTAGTGAGTAATTAACTAAAATTCGTTAATTAACTTTTTAATTTGTGAAAATAGACACATAGTTTCAATTAGAAACTTACTGAGCGTCATCGAAAACCACTGAATCAACTCTATAGAACGACTTGAAGCTCGTGGGAAATTTAGGAAAGCGCTAAAGTTGCAACTCGTGAAGCAGGCGCAAAGCTAGCAGTAGCGGAATACGGATGATTAGATTATCATCGCGTTCTGCCACTGCTAGCTTTGTGCCTGCTCCACGAGTGGTAACTTTGGAGCGCCCTCGAGTTTCCCATGAGCTCCGAGCCGTTCTGAAAAGAGTTGATTTTGTGGTTTTCGATAACGCTCAGTACGTTTTTGATTGGAACCCTACGTTCATTTGCACTAATTAAAAGTTAATTAACGAGCTTAGTTAATCACTGACCAAACTGTGATGGTTGTTTACCCCTGGAGTATCCGCCGAGCTCAAGAAACATATAGCGAAAACGGCATTCACGTAGCAGTAAAAACACTTTTAAAAAATCAGAAAAATATCACCCGGTATATTTCTAAACTTACGAGAACACTTTTCGGTGATTTGTGCAGGCGTGAAAGGGCACTGAAAAATTCATTCACGTTTAAATTAAACAAAAAGAAAAACAAACAAACAAAAAACAGCACGAGATAGGATACTGGTAAAAGCCGAGCGAGTTGAACATGAATACTTAAAATCAAAAGTATAAAACGCGGAGGAAAAGTCTTCCGCGTTTAATTCTTTCGATTTTAAGTAGAAATAGAAGAGCTGCCTATTTTGAAAAGGGCCAGGATATATTGGAGCAAAAAAGAAATATACTTTCACGAGTAAAGTTTCTTCGAAATTTGGCAATGAGTTCTATCTGGAAAGTTCTATACGGCATTAAAGGCAGTATTTTAAGAGCGATCGATCGTCTAAATTTGTTTAAAAGACACTAAACGGTTGTTTCTGGGTGTGAAGGACACACATTTTGAACCATTGGCGTCACATGACGTGACGTGACCTCACGTCACACCACGTGGTGACGTGATTGTAGAGTGACGGTGTCAGGTAGTGGTCTCACTCGATACCATGGCATTAACATGACCTGACATCACGTGTCCTCACGACACGATGGCGTGATCACGCCACGACGTTACCTGACGTCATATGACGTGCCGTCCAGCTGTGGCGTCACGTGACGTCGATTTTTATTTTCCTGCTCTATTTAGCTTTAGGACTCTTCCCTGGACGGTCGCTAACAACGTGTAACCCGACCTGAATTGGTGTATACGGCGAGCAAGTATTCGAAAATGCGTCTTTGACGCGTCGAGAGGCCAAGTAGGGGCCACACCAGCTAAGGGGCAACTTAGAGGCCGCGTAGAGAACGCTCCATGACGAGGCAGCCAAGCTCTCGCCATCATTGGTCGAGGCAGGGGGTAAACAAAAGAACGAGGAGCGAAAGGAGCAGACGAACTTGCTCGCCGTATACACTTCTGCACCGATTCAATGTTCTCTCTAAATTTGGCGTTGGAATGTACGGATAGACGGAGAAACGTCTCGAGATAGTAAGAGTTTCCGTTAAAAAGCACTTCATTCCTTAAAAAAAAAGTACAAGGATATCAATTTGATGCGCCGGTTTATTAACTCGAGAAACCAAAGAGGATCAGGTAGCGGTCAGAGAGACGAGAAAGGAAACTCGTACATATAAGTCGCGAGCACCTCCTTGCATCCTGTTTACTGTCTGGATGAAACTCCCATTCTGTCGTTCTAAGACTTTTCCACATTCAGTGAAAAAAGCTGGGAATTTTTAATTGGAGATATAAACTATTCCCGACATTGCTCAAAAATTTCAAAGGTTTCTTCATTTGCTTTTTTTTTCTTTCAATGGCTGGAAGGAAAGTATGTTTTATTTCACGCTAAAATAATGATAGCCTTTTTTTTTTCCTTGACATAATCAACAAACACGCAATGTCATAACTGCTAAGTTCAATGCGCTCTTTATGCCGACTTGAAAATAATTCTCAGTAAGTCTATATCATAACCAAGAAAAATATATCTTACTATTAATCTACATTCATTGTCAAAAATCAAAGAACAAAAAAAAGAGCTTAATTAAGACATCTGTGGATTATGATCTCACTCCTTCTTCGTTATTTTTAGTGAAACAACGCATACGCAGTTAAGTAAAATGTAGGCTAAGTCTCCTCAGACTCTGGGACGATTGGGAATTTATTACCAATTTAATTAACATATTATATATAGCTTGCAGGCAACGTAGCGTGTCCTTTATCTCTTGCGTGCCCGCCGCAAGTCGTAAAATTAAAATTTAAAACTCGAAACGAGTCTTCACGATCCGAAACAGCACTCGGTTCGATTTCGAAAGCCGTTGCTTGGAAAACAAGCGCTTTCCTTTTCCAAGAAAGCGCGATAAGTTGCGCGAGATTAAGCAGAACCCGGATCCCGATAAATATGGTCATAATGAATTAGAGCACCTCTTCATTACGTTTTTTTTATGCTGAAAAAAAAAAAAAGCATCTTAACACAAACTACGCGACACGTTTATCTTTATATCGACGGTCGCGACAACTCACTCAACAAAAAACAACAACAACAACAAAAACATCGCAGCATAAGGTAAAAAAAAGAAGAGATGCAAGCGCATTGCGTGAAGATCGAAAGTTAACTCACTTCTCTTCCTAAGCTACGTAGTCTCAATTCGAAGTGGACAAGGATACTAAGCGGGCAGGCCGCAATAACGTCGGCCCCTTCAAAGTCGAGCCGATAAATACAAGTGCCTAAGTTGCCGGGACGACATGTATCCGAAACGAAGGAAGCAGAAAAAAAGAAAAAAAGACTTTCGCTGTCACAGGAAGGAATGGCAAAGTCACGGCGACCCCGTGTCACCCCTCGATGTTCATTGTACGTCCCGTTCACGTACCGTATCGAATATGTTAAAAAAAGAAAACAAAACAGTAGAAAAAAACTTCACGTCAACCGCTCGCGGCGACAAGCGAAGGAAGCTAACCACTTCTCCAAACAGAGCCCCCACCCCCCGCTTCGAGCGGTAGGCTTCACGGACGAACTTCCGAGCTTTGAGGGGAAGCACCTCCTTAGAAGCGTAGGAATGAAGTGCGGTCGCCTTCAGCACTTTTTCGCCGCCCTGAGAAACGACTGATTTCGTTACTTTCGTAGAAATAAGGGGAAGTGGAATTCGTTGGTTGATGGGGTCCAATGAACTACGAGCGCGTCAGTGAAACGTTGTTTTTAGGTGTTGCGAGACAACCAATTCGAGGTTAATGAAGTTCAGCTGACTCAAAGTAGGATAAGGGTGTCATGCAGTTGCGTCAACGTCAGCGTAAATGATCAGCTTCCTCAAACGTCTTTGCCATAAAACACGAACGAAGAAAAAACATAAGAATCTACAAACTTAAGATGGGTGAGTACTTCCCAACTTTGCCGCACGTGCCTCCATGCTTTACGAACGGAGCTCGTTCACGTCAACCGGGAAAGTTTGTGTCAACACGATGGAAACGTGTGAACCTCACAAAAACGTCCCGCGCCCAGCTAAACTTATTTTGCGCCGCCGGTATACTTCAGTCGTACTTCTTTAAAACTATGTGCGATAAAAAGAAAAAGCCGTAAATGACATCATCCTGCTCCTGTAGCGCCCTCCTCGGAAAAGAAAAAAGTAAAACACGCTCGAGGCCAGGACTTAAACATAAAAAGAAGCAAGAAGGAAAGCGGAAAGTTGTCAAATCAAATTTGTCCATTCACCCCCTGACTGCCGTCATGTTGCGACTCTCAATATTTGGAACGTCCCGGGCGTATCATCCACCGTGGAAGGCTCGCAGCTCTCCAGCGCTAGTGCATCGCTCGTCACGCGCCGAACGCTTCTACAAACAGACTTCCCCCAAAACGTGACAGCTATAGTGTGACCCTCTCCCTCTTTTCCTCTTTCCTTAGGGGTGCTGTGGGGTGGGATTGGGGGTGTGAGGGGGAGTTGTTTCAATTTGGATAGCCAGCAATTTCGTCGCCGCACCAGCTCCCGCCTGTCTCACCGCCATTCCTCCCACTTTCCGCCATCGAGTCATTTTTTGTTATTATTTTACACAATATTTTTCTTGTAGAAGCTGGTTTGGGGCGGAAATGCACCTCCCTTACATCTCTGTTCCGTCTCTTCACTCTGAAGAAGCCAGCTGCGGCGGGAGTAACAAAAAAAAAAAAAAACGTAGCTGGAACCAAAGGCTCCCCCCGCGGTAAGTAGTAACCACCCTACATCACCTCTCCCCCTCGTTCTCCTTTTCCTCCTCTCATCTCTTCTCAATCCCAGCTTTACTTTGGCCTCAAAAAAACAACAACAAAGAAAAAAAAACGCCGGATCTTGAAGGTGTCGGAAACATAAAGCACTGGAGATAAAAACCACGCTCCGAAACCCCGCCCCCGCAAGTATCTTACGCACGCGCAGAAAAGAGAGAAACAAAATGGACTCTCCCAAAAAACAGAGCGCGAGGCAAAAGAGCGACTAAATAAGGTTCCCATGGGAGAGAGTTTTTTTTTTCTCTTTTTCCTCTTATTCCGGAGCACCTCCTAAAATGTGTGCATGGGTGCGCACATTCTCCTGGTGACTGCATCGCTCGATCTTAATTTTTTATCGCGTCGTGAATTTTGGTGCCGCTTTTCTTATTTGCCATTTTTTATCAGGTCGTTCGCTTTTGCAGGAATACTCTATCTATGGCACGAACTCCTTTCAAATCAAACTAGCGGAAAAAGTGAGCTCGTGAAATGTGAACGCCTCCACATGTGCAAGTTTGGAGTCTTCATGCTCAACGTCTGAAGTCCTACGCACCGTTATCCAAATAGAGACAGCGTTAACCTCCACAATGTTTTGCTCTTCCTAAAAAAAAAAAAAAAAAAGAAAAAAATGCATACCTAAGATTATGTGCTTATTCGCGTCAATCAATGCTGTAAGACCTCACAGAACACTTGCAGCTAAGGTTATACACTCCTTGTAGAAAGTGGGAAGTTTCTATTCCAGGAAATTTGGCGTCTTATATATTTTACATGTGCCCTACGTTACGATCCGGCCAGTGTTTTCTGATAGCAACTACACGAATGCTCGTATGCTCAAAGCCAGTCCAAGTCGAATGTGGCAAGAGCTTTAATCGAACTTATTTTCCAGTACTAAATATAGCTTAAATTATTTCCTATCGCGAGCAGTGTGCACACACTTGTAGATTGATGTTAAAGGCTGACCCTCTAAGTCTTGTTCAAAAGACCCGAAAAGTAATCCACACTCTTACGGCGTTCACCAGAAAAAAAAAAAATCTCGTGATCATTTTAAGGAACAAGAGGGGAAAAAAAAGGAAAATGGACTTTCTCTTTCACCCATTTTCAATTTAACCGCAGGTGAGGCGGGCTGCACCGAGTCTTCCTTGGATGTAGATCTTGAGAGAAAGGAAACAAATATAAGGACACTCTGAAGGTGCACACTTTATAGAGTTGTCTATACGCAGCTCGTGTTTTCAAAACAACATTCCAAACGCGGATGAAAAAAAAATAATAATACGCCACCGAGTTGCGCGCAGAATGACCATTCAAAGCGAAGTCTGAAAGCGGCCTCAAAACGCAAAACAAGTTCGGAGAGGCGGGTCGAAAAACTCGCTACCGATAAATATAGAAGGGACGAGTCGAAAACCGTTCAAAGCACGCGCGGAATCTTCTCCAAGGTGACGCGACGGCAGCGCAGAAAAGCCATTTGTGCCGACGCTCGTCGCATAGCTGCTCGTCAATCTCCCTACTCGTCCGCTATCGTCGAGAATGTCGAAGGCGCCGAACGAGCCACGCCCACCGCTCATCGCCTCGGATATCGGACGCCCATCACGTCTTCGTCTCGCACGCTCAGAAAGAACCTCGACCTCGCACGAGTCCGCGGACGCCGCCGCACACAATACCGACTTGATCCTTGTAGAAACAACGCCTCTAGCGGGGCACTCTTGAGCCGCCATCGCGGTCACATTGGCCATTGAAAAACACTGTCCGCAGACGTGTTCGAAGCACATGTCTGAAGGAAACCTGCTTTTAACATGCAGTCGTGTCCACTGATACCTCTGGCATCTTGTGTGTAGAGCAAACACCATTGTGTCTGCAACTTTAAAGCTGGTTCGGGGATTTGCGCTTGAATGTAATCGACTGCTTCGTTGTAAACGCTTACCACGACACTGGCGCCATCTATCAGGTAGCACTGGAACTCTTCCAATCTGCGCATATATCTCGCATCATTGTTTCACGGTGCGCTTAGAAGTACCGTCGACAATATTAAGGGGGGCCCTTTGTCGGAGAGAGTGCATAGATTTGATTTCGCGAGCCCTACAAAGGAAGACTCCTTCAGTCTAATGATACGCACATCGGTGGTGTGGCCGGGCTATTTTTCTAGCCCAGGTTGAAGAGACGATCCACCTCAAACTCAATGGGGAGCGTCTGCGATTTAATGGCGGGAGGGGTCGCAAGGACGGCGCGTGCGCTGCGTCGTTGCAGGGCGAGGAGGAACGCTGGCGGAAAGGCGAAGACGTTTGCGGACGATCGGCGTTTTCGGTATACATCTCGTCGCAGCTCGTACTGCAAACGTGGCCCGTGAACCTCCTGGCCTCGATCTAGCAGTTGGAAACGCTCTGAGGTCTAGGCTCTCTATAAGGTTCTCTCGTCGTGAGCGGTTAGAAGCCGTTGCGTCACAGTCGATCACACACAAGTGCAAATATAGGAAGCTCCTTTTTTGGTGTCATCGGCACAATCTATATTTTTTTAAGTTTTTCTTTTTAAATAAAGTTAAAGTTTTAAGGAAGGTCAAGCCTCAGAGTGTCAACCGAAGTTTCGCTTCAGAATGTGCGCAGGGGTTTCTTTATATGACCGATCGCAAGGGCCAGTCACAACAGTTCTGTGTCAGATTACATAAACTTACGGCATTACTTTCAGAAGAGGTATTACAGACAGTCATTGAATAGATTAGCAGTCGCCAACGATATAAACCTACATCGGCCTCACACCAACTCGGCTTGGTGATTACTAAATCCAAAAACAAAATAAAAAAAGGAGGGGAGCTTGACCTTGTGACCCTAACAAGCTTTAAATATTGTCGCCGCATTCGTTACGGCTGATATGATACCATTTGTAATGTAACTTTTTTCAGTAAGCCTCTACTAAGTGATTAAGTGATTTATTGGCACGAAACAGGTGTGCACACGGCAGCGTGCCAGGCAAAGCAGATCGGTAAAAACCCTTACGCGAGAGCGACCGCTAGCCTGTCGCGTGTATGCTGCAAGTTCGAAGAAGCCCATTCTAGAATAAAACTGATATGATCACGACACTTATGATTGGAGAGGGGAAGGGTGAAAGTTAGAATTATATCATCAAGCCCGATGACACTTGAGTAGCAAACAGGGATTTCCCCAGGAATTGAAATTAGGGGGGTGTCTAAATTTTTAAGCGGGGGGGGGGGGGGGGGGGGGGGGGCATTGAGAATAGAGGAGTCGTTGCGAATTAAGGGAGTGCCTTCAAACAAACGATGGGGGGGGGGGGAGTGTAATCCTCCCCCCTCCCCCCCCCCCCCGCCCCCCCCCCCCCCGCCCCCCCTAGGGGGTGTATAGGAAAATCACTGGTAGCAAATACTCTACAAAGTTCCCGGGACTTCTCGAGCTATGTCGGTAGAGGGCTTTGGGCAGCCAACGGTACGGACCGGAAGTCTCTAGTGGCAGCAGGCAGAAGAGATTCGCTGTGTCGAGAAGTCCTGCCACGAAGACGCTCAGGCTGTCCCGACCGTCTGCTGGGGCACACAATAGCGGACAGGGAAGTTCCCGAAAGGGACCCATCGAGCAGTCGGCACAGCACAAGGATTCACGCGATTCTTCGTATCAGCTCTATAGGGACCGCCAGCCAACAGTATTCGACTGTGGGGGGTACGACCTGTCGGTCGCCACTTGAGACCAGGTACAGATTTTACACTCCGCGCGTTGCTGCACACTCCCTCCAGTCTCCCCATTAAGTACACTCTCTCCCCTGGTCTTGCTTCCCGCTGTCGCCATTTTCGGACGGCACCATCTCGCTTGACCAACAATGTCAACAAATAATTTTACGCGTATTTCGTTTTTTTTTTTTGTTTTTTGTTTTTTTTTTACGATTCTTTCTTTTAGCATCGGTGGTATGAGGCATTTAAAGTGATGAAAACCGATACATCGACGCGATGCAAATGTATTCTGGCGGACAAAGACATGGCTTTCATTTGCAGTTCTTGGACAACTCCTAAGACGGGGCTCGGTATTCGAAAAAAAAAGGCTAATTTGGGATATCGCGGACTTCGAACCAAGAGGTTCCACTGGTTTGGCGAATTTTCGAAATTGTAGGAAAGTTGAACGACGTTGGACTTATTTAAAGTGTTGCCCGACTTCTACGCAAATTTTAGGAGCTTTAGAAAACAAATTATTTAGGGAGTATTTTATTTTATATTTAATAATTTTAATATTTTAATTTAATAAGTAAGGCTGGTCAAAATAATACAACAATTTGTAAATTGATGCAGTACATTTCTAGAAATTTACTGCTAATGAAGGGAAAAAAAAATCTGAACGAAAACCTTCTTTGCCGTTTTGACGTTGCGGTCAGTAAATGTGACTGGGGTGGAGGAGTTAGTGGAACACCGAAATATTAACGAAAAATAAAAAAAAGTCACAAACGTCTCTTTCTGTTTTGAACTCTGGGGCAAAACGAGACAGATATATAGTGGGGCAAAATGGAACACCTTGTTACTAAAAATTACAGCTCAATCCTTGCACTTGGAACATTTTGAAGTATACCCCGTAGGGCCCCTGCGTAATCTTCGTGAACCCACAGGTCGCACGCTGCGCATTGGATCCACACAGAACGGGAGCTCTTTATCTCCATATTGTTTTGTGTATCAGGCACTGCCAGTCGCATATGGCGCTTTTGTTGCAATGGTTTGCAGAACGCTTCTGCTTTACCGGCTTATTCGGTGAACAAAGAGTCCGCAAACTATCTCCTTCACCCTGAAAAACCTTCTTCCTCATTTTTCATTTGATTCACAGTGAGTGTAATCTATACTCAGCACATCATTGTACGTGCGTCCTAGAACGGACTTCTTCATGCACAAAATAACCTCGACGGGCTTCTTTATTGTTTTTTTTTTCTTTATGGTTGAATGGAAAATTTTTGTTTTAATCCTTCCTGACACTTATAAAGCATTGCTCTGTACATTTGCTGAATTAGCTTTGGAGTACAACCACTCACTGAAGCGCGAATAGACTGACGCTGCTGATGCGCACGTTCAAGCGCTTTCTTTATGCCATTTTTGCACAATTAAGTCCTGGCTGTTTATTTCTTTTTTTTTTTTTTTGTGCGTCAGGACAAAAAAAAAAAAGCTATAGCTAAAAAAAGATTGAACTAGCCAACAATTATTTTACGCCTGTTAATGGCGATATTGTCGCGTATTGCCCCTTGAATCTACTTATATTTAAACAGTTTTATTGTAATAATATTCAAAACCCGAAACGAAAAACTCTATTCTAAGTTATCTATGTAAACAAAGAATAAGATAATGGTTCAGCCTGGTACAGCAGCTTTTCAAAACTCTGCTGCACACCACGAGAAAAATGCAACTGCAGAATTTAACCCTGTTATAGCGGCTAGTACACCCACAAACGATAAATGCGCATTTTTCTTTTTATGTCTTCGGCGTGTTTTCACAAATTGTTGCACATTCTTTATGAAGTAAATCGAAAAACTCCCGGCACATGGCGGGAAAAAACGCAATTATTCATATTGCAAGATTCGAATACAGCTAGATGTCGCTAAACGCAAAATGTGGCATTTTGCCCCACGTCTCATTTTGTCACGTCTTACTCTACAAATGTTTACGCTATAAAATTAGAGATATGTACTTTTTAAGGTTAGTTTATTAACGTGAACCAATAAAAAAAACGTACCCCAAAACATATTTCATTTCCCTTCACAAGGTGGCGAAAAAAAAGTTCAAAACGTTTTGCACATGCGAACAAGAATCGAACTTCCGTCGAATTTTCCTTGAACTTTGCGTTAGAAGTTCGAAAAAGTCTTAACTGAACACGAGGCCTCCGCAGGTTCGCGTCTTTTCTACTTTTAATGCAATTCACATCATCCGCATAACAACTAACTGAGGCATTCGCAACGAGACAAAACACTTTCGTGATGGCCCATAAAGTAGACTGATACGCGCACCGAAGACGCGTATGCTTCGCACGCCATACCTTTATCGTTCATAGACGAAAGCGAAAATGCCATTGTTGAGAGAAAAGATTCCAGACAGACACCACGAGCCAATAAAGAGGCGATCACGATGCGCTTCTCGTTAACCATTATTTCCTCGCCGCTCTCGGGTGTCGTGTCTGTTATCTCGACCTTGCAGCGACCGTAAATAAAGTCCCGAGCCGAGCAAGCGCTCAGTGCATTCCGACCTTCGAGGGGATTTCCCAAAGTTATTAGATCAGCCTGTCAGGTGTGCAGGCCAAGGACCATTCACCCAGGGTCCTGGGAGTCTGGATGCTGAATAAGGCTTGCGTCATTTCCGCCCTCAGTTGTAGTGAAATCCGTCCTTAAAGACAAGGGCTACACATGACATGACCCTTTGTGAATCTCCGAGACCCCGACCCGCCACAAGCAGCAAATGCGCTGAAGCTCAAAGAGAATACGCCACAAAGAGGAAGACGCGTGCTTATTCTTCGCGTCGCCGCATGATGGCGTCATGCACGTTGTGAGACTTACACCTTATGTGAGCTGCTACCAAATGCGCTAGGAGAGTGACGTTTGGGGGCAGGGGGGGGGGGGGGGATGCGGAAGACTTTTTGCTATGTGGTATAGGTTGTAAGCGCTCAGTTGAGCAGAGTGCACACGCTCTAGAGTTGTTTATGAGCGCAAACTTCGTGAAAACCGTACTCCTCCTACGTGTATCTGTGCAGCGCTGTGGGAAAACGCCGCTCGCACATTCATAGGGTGAAAGCCTTATATGTCTCATCGTTCAGTCCTAGAGCAATAACGCGTCGGCGACACGAAAGGTATCGAAACCCACGGTTCGTCATTCGACCACGAGATGGCCTTACCTGTGCCAGAATCGGCGGAGGCGCGCGCGCGGTGCGAACCCTGCGGGAGAGGTGGACACTCTCGCTCGGGCAGCGGTGAAGAGCGGGCGTGCGACGTGCCGTGAGATTAGCGGCGCCAAAAGTCCGCAGTCAGGGAACGCGCTGTTTGCGGAGGTCCGCTATCATCGGGATCGGCGTTTGGGCTTTCACCTTCAGGTCGTCTTCGGGATAGGGACAATATAAGAGACCATGTGAATTTTTTTCGCTGAAAGCTATACAAAATAGACATTAAAAAAATTGCGTGAGCAGTCGTGCAAATACTAAATACCTTTTGCACAGTTACGCTTTCGCTTTAGTGTCTTTGGTTGCACTGCACGCAACGTGTGAAGTGAGGCATAGGCGTCTTTCGGTAGACTGACCTTTGGAGAAAAAAAATATTGATATAAAGCACTTGACCTACAGTTAGCTTTTTCTTTTCTTTTTTTTTTTTGGGGGGGGGGGGCATGAACATAACCAAGAATATGTTTCTGGTTGATAGTTGGAAGTAAACTTTTCACCAGCCCCGCGTATAAACAGACATGTAAATGTTGATTGTTGGTTGGCATCGCCAGAGGATTGCCAATAACGCTTTTTTTTTGTTATCTTACAAAGATGGTAGTCTCTACATGGTTCCAATGTTAACCCACCCACAGCATATACCAAGCGCATGTTCATTGCCTTGATCATTGCAAAGCTTTGTTCAGATGAACTAGGACATGATTGCACCGGCCGGGTGCCCTTTACTATAAAGGTATGTAGGATTAGGGAAATGTGGTTCGATCTATTAGATCCCGCTGCAGTTCAGTACACGAGTTGAACTAAACGAGCAATTAACCAGCACTTCCAACAAATAAAAAGTTTGAATTATCACAACAACACAAATGGATGAAAGATGAATGGATCATACCACTGAGCCATAGGAATCGTTCAAAGCGCCACATATTTCCGGCTTCGACTTGCAATCCCGATCCGATTGCCACTGAGAAAGTCAGGACATGCTCAATAATCTTATTGTCGCTCTGAAACAAGTGCTATTCCTGCATATGTTGTCAAGAATTCCGAAGAAGGAATCACAAAGCGAAAAACGGGAACTTAATAAGCCTTTACGAGCGTTTCTGACACTACCCTTGACCATTATCGACCGGTAAATTCACGCTTAGCCTTTCACAACACGCGCGTGTATTAAAGATGGTCGAGTTGGATTTGAACAGCCCAATGAGCGCACATCTGATAAGAGGACAGGGTTAACAGATAGTGAGCGGGAGAGGACCCTCGACGCCAACTCGATCGTTGTGCCATCTGTCAAGGTCGTTGGGATACACCGCGGTGTCCACACAAGTCCGCCACACACATAACGTACGACGAAACCCAGCGGCGGATTGCACGATACTCTGAAACAATTGGAGCAAGGTAACAAATGGTGGAGGACGCTACAGAGAGGAAGGGATGGGAGAGAGGGAAGGGAGAGAGACGTAGCATCTCGACATCGACGAGGATTAGGCGTCCACACCGGCGATCGTACTGCGTGAAAATAAGCTAGGATGCAGTTTCAGACTTTATAATCTTTTGGCGCAACAGAAACACGAAAGTTGAAATCAATGTAGGAAGGACAAAATTGAAAGGAGACGTAGAGGAATATCGGCGGAAACCGAAAAAAAGAAAAGCGTGTCCTTTGGCATACCTCGAGCATGGCACGATAGAAATCGAACGCTTCCAAAAGTGTAACACACGGGACTTGGTGTAAAGACATCTGCGAGGACATACCAACTACAGAAATGAAAACTGGAAAAACTGGGGAGGCGAACTACACCAACAAAAACAACCGAAAAGATGCGCTAAACAGAAGACACACACAAATAAATACCTGACGGACGAGGAGGGCGAACGAACAGAGTGATAAAGGAACTAGATCTAGCCTAAAAACAAACTTAATTTGAGAAAGAAAGACAATAAAAAAAGGGGCATACCAAATGATGACCGACCGGCGGAATCCAGAAACACGCGTTCGACTAAAGAAGACGATATATCTCCCACCCTCTCGACGGCTCCTCATCGAAACCATTAACAAACCAACAACGACAACAACAAAAGAAAACCAAAACGGTACACCGCACGAGCTAAAAAAAGAGAAGAACTCACACGAAACGATAAAAAAAAAGAGAACACGTTGAACACAGTGCGCATCCCCCCACACATACATGCAGCCATAGCTGCATCAGGCTTAAAACCGGCGAAGCTATAGCACAAAGACACGCGGCGTTAGGCTTAGCGAGCCGGCGGCCGCCTAGATATACGCCGCCGACTCAACGCAGTTGGACGCTCGGGTCGGAGGCATACCCCGTGGATGCTCACAGAGTCCTCAGGTATAAACAGGAGAGAGACACCACGCGGCCGTCCGCTGAATAATGGCAGGATCATCTGCGCTCCAGCGGAGGTCGCCTTGGACCTCTCGAGCAGATAAGAGGAGGCCACGATCGTGCCGCGGGCGGACAAACGCGGCGGCGGCGGCGGCGCCGGTAGGCTCCCCGCTGCTAATCGCCTTTTCCAACAGTGACCAAAAATCGAGCACCGGGTTCTTCTGGCTTTACAAAAGGGACGGAGAGTATTATGTTGGTCACGAGAGCGAGTGTTGCTGGTTGCTTTGCCCGAGTGAAAAATGGTTCTGCGTTCGGTTCTCTTCTCTCCTCTCTATATCGACATGGTCGGAGGAGTGCTGTTGCGTGCATTTATGAATTCGAGTGGCTGGGGATCCCGTAGATTAATTGTTCGTGTCGGGTAACACCGACGGCCGCGCGCACACCTGCGCGAGTGATTGTTTGGGGGGGAGGGGGGGGGGGGGGATGGAACGTGAAAGAAACATGACGTAGAACCGCATTGAACTTTGAGACTTCGAGATGACTTAGCTTTCCGAGGCATTTTGGATGCCGAAGCGATGCGATGTTCCGAGTCTTGACCCCGTCGAATTACGAAGACGTACATGTAAGACGGCGAGACCTGAGGTGTGCGCAACGCGGTTGTAAAGAATGTGTCATGAGCTCAGCGGTGAAGGATGTATCATTTGTAGTGGAGAGCTTGGGGGGTCACAAAGCAGACGTACATAATGCATAGTGGTATTTGCGAGACGAGACATAATTACCTCAAGCTAAGGATTTACGAATTACGAATTACGGATTAACGAATGAGAACACTTTAGAAAGATTTTAAGAAAAGGCGTACGGACAAAATCGTTTTTTTTCTGCACATGAACATCGATCGTTCGAAACAAATGGTCGAAAATTCATCAAACAGCTCGGTCTCTCACCTTCACTCCAAACATTGGCAGCCGATTGGGTAGAAAAAAAAAAAAAAAAAAAAAAGAGGGAGTACTTAACTGCTATGGCAGGCATTTATGGCTCACTAGAACAAGCCGCCTTCTCAATAATATAATAGAGAGTTAATTTGGGTATATTGTTATTGGCATAGTAATAGGTATACCCAGTGCTATAGCGATGCATTGCGTGTCTTCGCGCACATCATTGGGGATTGTTATCCGAGCACATAAACGATATACTAAAACTCCCTGGTATGGTGTGCTATTCAATATTGCAGGCATTACCGAAAAAAAGTAACGAAACACGTTACTCGTTGCTCGCAAAATAAAGGAACGTAATACCGACCTGCGTTACCTCAAAATAATAGAAACGCATTACAGTTGACGTTACCGATACCTGTAACGCGTTCCTCTTTTATAAATTGACAATAACAGCGTTTTTTTTTTTTGTTTTTTTTTTGCGACAGCGTTCTTTGACATTGGGACGGCAAACTTTTGAAGGTATCTTGAATGGGTGCAATAATTATGACTTGGTGCCTATACTTCGTTTCAGCCTAAGCCCAGATGCAGACGACGCTACGAGCTCATGGGAAGCAGCATGAAACGCGCAAGCCACTGGTCCTTTTTTTTTGTTTATCATTGGTTCTGCGATAATAGAACGCCTACAGAAACATGACGATCACCACGATGGTTCCTCTTTGACGCTGTTTGATAGGTCCCATCAGCTCGTAGCGTCGGCTGCTTCTGGACTTAGGGTAAAACAAAGAATAGAAACGCGAAAAAAAAAAAGAAAGAAATGAAATGTACTTTTTTTTTTTTTGGTTTTGGGAAGAAGATGTAACGCGTAACGTAACTACGATACCCGTTACTGTTTCTAAAACGTAGCGAGTGCGTTTCTACGTTAGCGAAAAAAGTAAGGCGTTACCGATAACGTCTTTACTTGTAATGCGTGGCCGCCAACATTCGCGTTATCTGATCAAGACGCGGTCAAAGTTCGTTATGCGCTAACGACACAAGATGGCGGAGGGAACACTCCAGCTATCTGTTGCCAGACACCCAGTCGTGGTTGTTAAGAATCGGTACAAAAGACAGTCTGGACACGCTGTCTGAGGCTTGCTTTTTCCTTCTGTAGCGGTGACATTGTTCATGCAAAAACTGTCCGCAGAAACGTTCGAAACGCCGAAGGCGCGTCCGAAGATAATGCTGTCATTATGTCTGCGTCGAACATATGGTAGTGTGTCTGCGGATTTAGACTGCTGAAACCACTCCCAGTATGAAAACGGCGCTGGCGTGCTACAGCTCAAACCCAAAGATACGATATCGGTCCACGTGGGAAAACTCAAGCGCAATCGAGAACGCGCATCGAAGACAGCAACCCAGGGGCAGAAGAAAGCTGACGCGACGGATTAACGGGCAGCAGGAACATTTTTACGAGCGTAGGAAGTCGTCTTTGGCGGAATCCGCGGATGAAAACAGCGCGAGAGCGTTGTTGTCACAAGAGCAATCTGGCGAAAAGGAAACCGGGTTACTGAGTCGCCGGAACGAAGGTCGCGCAGGAGCCTTGAGATTGCTCTCCTTTTGTGCGCTCTTCCTCGTACCCGGAGGAAGGGCGCTGGTCACACTCACCTTCGCGCGAGCGAGCACTGCCATCGCGGTCACCGGAGCCTATCAGGAGCACAAGTTCGTCTGCTTCCTTCGCAGGGGATAAAGGGGCAATGCAACGATTTTCGTACTTTGCGCAAATGCCGCTCAAAACAGATCCCTGAAGTTAATGACCTGTAAAGCACACGGTCGTTTTTCACCACACGTCATCGAAGTCGCAGAAAAAATTAAAGAGAAATGAGCAGGGTTCACCCCCTTAACTCGCAGCCAGAACAAGCGGCCACGGGATCTGAAGCCGATTATAGGCCGCCAATGTTGATCGCAGCCACGTGCTGGGGTTGGGAAGGCACAGTACTCGCGCTGAGCTTTACACACTGGTATGGTTCGGTTATTGTCGTTATTGGAGCGATTGGACACGGGTCACTAGCCGAATGCTTCCCGAGCTATCGATTATCACGACCCCAAATCGTGTGCCCACGCAATGCTCGGGTTTAATCTGTGAGCCGCATTCAAATATCGTCACTGGAGGATACTGCGATCTCCCAGTTACGCCATCAAGTTTCGCGAAGGAGAGATTGAATGAAAACGCTCGCTTTTTCCTAGAAATTACACCGCAACAGAGGAGTTTCTTGGCCAGTGGCCTTACGTGCCAGTATCCTTGAGTCCCACTAGTGCCAGTAAGCTCGTCTAAAGTGAAAAAAACATTTCGATTGAATATCGTTGCACCGCCCCTTAAAGGTGATGTTAGAACGACACGGGCTCTTATTGGTTCGATTGGAAGGACAGTGGGTACATCTCGAGGCAGCTATAGCATTGAGGTATACCCACTATCCTTCCAATCAGAGCCAACCAGAACTTGGCGTTCTGACGTCATCGCAACTCCTGCGCAAGAAGCAGGCGAACTTGCCTTCCGTACAGTCAGTGACAGGTTGAGAGTTCAGGGGTAGCTCCTCTCACCTCTTTCCACTTAAGTAGAGCGAACGCTGGAGAGGAAGCGACCCACTTTCCAGCGCTCGCTCTGCTAAAGTGAAAACAGGCGGGAGGAGCTTTCCCTTAATTCTTAACCTGTCACCGTCAATGTACTAAAATAATTTTTACAAACAAGCCCGCGTGTGCCCGCACCGGCTGTGGGCATTGCGCGTGCACAGTGCCGACAACAGCGCCACCGTAGTGGCGTCCCTAGAAAGAATCTTATATGTATAAAAGGTTTCTTCGTCCAATATACGGATATGATCAAATGAGATTTTATAAGAGCATACAAGAACCATATAAGAACATTTAAGAACAATACATGATTATATAAGAAGTTATTAGAAATTGATTAAAAGTTTCTTATAGCTTCTTATATAATCGAATACTATTTTATAGATTCTTGTATGCTCTGATAAGATGTTATTTCATCATATGTGTTTATTGAACAAAGTAATTTCTTATACATATACGATTTTTCGCTAGGGCTGACGTCAGAGAGTTGAACTGGCCAATACAGAGCCACTAAATAAGTCACGCTTAGAATAACGTCATTCTATCCCACGTTTTTCTTGAGTGCGCCGCCATTTTGGTGCTTAGTGCAGAAAGGTTGCACTTGGCAACTGTTGCTGCAATTCGAGAATGCGACTTCTTGAGCTTCAGGTGATATCGTTTTGGCTTGTGGGGAACTGTTTTATCTTTTGTGGAGGCCGGAAGAGCATTTCCTGCGATTTCAAATAAAGCTTCGGATAACACGCAACCATGATTTAGAACACCAAGATGGCTGACGTGTCATTACTCTGAAGTGTAGTACATCTAGTGACTCTAACCAGGACCCTGGAATCGCGATCTGTATTCTCGTCCGATTATAGCTGCAGATGCATAATTTTCAATGGGGCCTGCAGGTTAACTGCAGACGGAGGAGTCTCAGGCAGCACTACGTCTATACACCAACTTATGTTTACAAACAAACCGGAGCACCCCTAGCGGACGCCACCAGCGCCGCGCATGCGCGGTGGAGTGTGGGCAAAAAGCTCGCCGTCGCCCATAAATAAACCATTGGAAGGCGATGTTGTCGGCGTCGGTGTGAGTCCCCCTGCCCTTTTTCGCGTTCGCATTGTTGATTCGACGTGTTCCTGGCAATGCCTGACTAATTGAGCGGCCTCAGCAAAATTACCGAGGCTCATTACACCGCAAAACTTCGCGTGAATAATGTGACATGCGGCGATTCATTCCACGTGGACGACGCAGAATGTACGCTAAAGCCTGATTCGCATGATGAGATTTCACTTGCAATTTTCAGTGGCGACGTCGCTCGGGCAGCAAAAGCATGAACCTTAGCTGAGTTGCTTGACGTCGATACTGAAAATCGCAAGCAGAATCGGACCAAGTGATTCAGGCATAACAAGTCGGTGATGGCCACTGGTAACAATGAGATACATCTCCTTGTATCTACTGTTTTGCATCGAGACTGCTTACCAACCTTAATACTTAGATATTTTGAGGCCTGCACTTACTTCTTATCGCAAGTACCGGGCCAACATTTGGTCTACGGGCCGGTGTCGTCTAAAAGAGCAGACGACAAGCAGAAGCGTTTGAAAGAGCAGACGTCAGTTAGAACGATCAGGCGGCCGTTCTAACTTTAAGACACACTGAACGCAGTCTGCAGGTGGTCCGTACAACTTGTAGGTTTTCGGCGTTCATGTTGGAACAAAACAAATAAATCTGATGGCCACAAGTATCTGTGAATTCAACTCAAAGTGCTTCCTGACCAAGCAGTTGTGGTCCGACGGCGTCTGGTTTTCCGTTTTCACGGCACATATCCCCGTTCTCGGACGAACCGAAAACTTGAAAACCGATCTTCAAACCTTTCTTGACTCTTTTGGTACAGCCCCAGTCGCGGCGTTTTGACGGGAGGCAGATTTTCGTCAGGTTCCTTTCAAAACAACGTAGGAATACACGTCTCACATGGGCACTTCCGCCCACAGCCCCAGATCGGAAGTGCGCCCGACGGGCCACCACTGCGCCGTGACGTAACAAAGAGGAGTTCGTGTATACGGCGCGCAAGTGAAGGAGAGGAGGAGATGGAGGTGCGGTGAGAGGCAGCGGAAACGTCTACGACGAACCTCCGCCTTCGCAACCACTCCTCCTCGGTCAGAGGCAGACGACATCTCGGTCAAGTCTAGGCTGGTTCATTGGCCGGTGTCTGGTAGTAGTTTGTAGGCAAAACCAACGCACCCTTCGAGGTATCTCCTCCCCCCTCCCCTCCCCCCCCCCCCCCGTTTTTTTTTTCTAAGGCTAATGTTTCGCAAAAAACAAGTGAATTTCCGAAAGTCATAGAAAAGGTAAGACAGTCGTTGCTATACTCTGCTCACCCCTGAGTTAAGATTGCGGTGGAAGCTACGTTCTCCTTGCATGGACGAGTCATACGCCTCTCTTTCACCACGTGATCACGCTCTCGCCAATACCCATGCGCAGAACGACATGTTAGATGATGAAAGGGAGGCGGCTGATTGGTCCTGTGGGCACGTAGCTCCCACCGCAGTCTCAGTTTCGGGGTGCACGGCACGGAGTACAGACCTCTAGCTCTCATGTCATCAACCACTGCAATGCGCACAAGGGCACCCTAGTAGACGTAGCCTTTCGTAACGTAAACTAACGTATACCGTAAAGACCCGTTCACACTCTTGCGACCGAGTAAAGCGGCGTTCACACTCTTGCGACCGAGTAAAGCGACGTTCACACTCTTGCGACCGAGTAAGACCGAGAGAGACCAGGCTGGTTTTTAAGCCTCTTGCGACTTCTTAGGACCAGCTCCGCTGCAGCGGAGCTGGTCCTAAGAGATAGCAAGAGGCTTAAAAACCGGTCTCGTCTTTCTCAGTCGTACTCTGTTGCAAGAGTGTGAACGGGCCTTAAGACCGGGAGAGACCAGACCGGTTTTTAAGCCTCTTGCGATCTCTTAGGACCAGTTCCGCTGCAGTGCGTCCGGTCCTAAGAAGTCGCAAGAGGCTTAAAAACCGGTCTGGTCTCTCAGTCTTACTCGGTCGCAAAAGAGTGAACGACGCTTAAGGTAACGTAAGAACACGGGGCTGTGTGAACTAAAGTCACTGAATCCTGGAGAAGTAGCGCCATTGTCTTCTCTGCCTGCTAGCTGGACACAAACCGATACAAACACACAGACGATCACACCCCGCAAGGGGCTTGGCTGATCGGTCTCAACTGCCATGGTAATCGCCCTTTTGGTCCATTCGAGGCTTCGAAAAGGTCGTTTTGAACCGGTCGCGCCAAGTTGGCGATGGCGCATCAACATACTGAAACCGTTCCTCGCCAACATGAGCGTCTTTGGCGCTCTACATGTAATTCACTTATCAATGTTATTTATCTTGCAGATTTGTTACAACGGCATTGCTATCCTTGCGTATTTAAAGAGACGAAAATTATTTTGCAATGCCGCCGATCAACGGCGTTGCATGTGGTGGCGACACGACGGTGTGCGCTTGTTTCGCCAGTGTGTGCATAACAATATCTCGGTATTCAAGGAACACCAGGATAAAGCTACCCGTCACCAGCGAAGTTAGATCGACTCACCAAGAATGATTAAGGAGAAACTGCTCATTCCATGAACAAAAATGGCAACCATACAGGGAGCTAAATTTCCCAGATCCAGTTACTACAGGCATGCTCCAAACGAGCTCGCACTAATAAGTTCCCGGGGCCTCCAATATTAATTGTGTGGAACGCACAAAAACACCGTGGAAATCTCTCCGTCAGCACGCGCTGAGCAGCTACGCGCTCAGTCATGGCCGCCGAGGAATAACCCCTATAGACGCTTTACACACGCGCCAAATTACAGCCGCCATTGCTGACCTTCTCTTGTCTTACCGAGATTCCGAGCAACTGAAACGGTAGTTGACGATCCTCTACAAAGCCTGATGCTTTAGGAAAGGACACAGTTGAATCTAATATGGTAATAACCTGGCCTGCTATGGTAATGATGAAGTGAAATAAACGGATTAAGAGGAATCAAAAACTGAAGGTAAGTTATGGCGGCGTCCATGCACAGCTGCTGCAAAGCGTCTATATAGTCATTTGCAAGCATGGCATCTCGACTGGTGCCTCATAAGGTGCAAGCACGTGCAGCTTGTGCGTGAAGATAGCTTTGGTATGCCTGTAATTGCACGTGCGTGCTCACACGAGGAGGAACACGGCGTTTGCCAGATGCCCTGTCTGCAATTATCTATACTTCGTCTCACTTTAGCATGGACTAACTGCGAAGGTTGTGCAAGAGCGAGCGGCTAGCTTTGACTGCCTCGACTGGAGCACTCGCTGCACGAGCGCTCGTGCAACTGACGAGGCTTCGTCCAAATCAACTAGCTCGCGCTTGTAGCATGTACGGCTGAGAATACTCCACGCTAAGTTGAGTATGTACACTTTTCGAAAATTTGCCTCGCTCTTTGTTTAAAGCTAGAGAATCTCTGCACAATGTCGGAATGAAAATACACCGTCCCAGGTGGAAACCTATACATCCTTTCGCTTTTAGTCAGAGTGTAGTCGAAGGCTAGAAGAAAGACAACACTTGCACATAAACTAAACTGCAACGTAACGGCACACGTTCTGCGTTCAGTTGGATTAGGAGGCAATATCAGACCCACAGGAAAAGTGAGGAACGCTTTCACTTTGCGAATTCGGCTCTGTTTGATTGGTTTATCGCTCCCAGGTTTGGCTACGCTCCGACATATTGGCGACGTGCGCGACCGAAAGCGTCGCTGTGGTCGGCCTTCCACGATTGGCCCAAAAGCTGACTATGACGTCGGAAAGGGTATACCATCGACGGAAATAAGAGGAATGAAAGAACTTTAATTTCGACGGTGTTGGCAGTGTTGCTTTGAGAGCGCAATGATTTCAGGCTTCCACAGTGCTATTTACAAACACCATCGAACTTGTTGTTCGCAAGGTAAGGACGTCACAAGGGGGAACCATAGGAGGGCGCCACCGAAACATCTCGCCGCTAATAGTAAAGCAAAGTGTAGAACTGCTGCTAACTCAGTTTCACCGCCATCGTATGCAGTCGACTTGAACGTCCGCGGTGTTGGTTGTTCTCCCATTGTGCAGTGGTTCCAGGCTTCAAACAATCGGCACATGACTATCGAGAGAGGTGTATATCTCTTTGTACCAGATGGGTTAGCTACAGAAAAATTTCAAACGCTTAATCCCAAACCTCCCGCTGGTGGTCTATCGTGCTGCTTCGGAGACAGCAGAGGCGACGAATTTTACGCGACGGGTGTTTCAATTACGTGAAGTCCCTCGTGGTAACGGACATCTGCGATCAGTGTTTCGATGAAGGGCTCCACAAAAGGAAGAAGTATCCCGTTACGTTTCTTGCTAAGATCGTGCGTGAGCCCATCTCTCGTCGAAACCGAACGGTATTAGAAAAGACATTCCACCACAAATTAATTCACTCACCACTCCACCGCACACACCATACACGACCCGAAAGATCCGCAACGTGCGGACGGCGCGTAAACCCACCAATTAACTCCACTCCTCGCCAATCTTCAGAACACCGTTATCAGAAAAAAGAAGTCGTAATGATGTTACTCGATGAACTTCCAACGCCGCTGGCACGCACACACAGACAGACACAGCAAGCCCTCCGAGTCACGACGCTTCGCACACACCCGAAAAAGAAAAAGAGGCAGATCGGCGCGTCATACCGATCTACCGTCTCCCAAGTATCCCCCCCTGAGGGGCCAACAGGGCGTGGGGGGTGGGGGACGCCCCTTCCTCTCCGCCATCTTCGTCGCCATTAGCATCACAAAGGACGATCATGGCGCGACCCCTAACAGCAGTCCCGTGCCCACGCGGCCCCCGCGGCGTCGGAGACTTAATGATCCGACCGGAATTACAGCACGTTCCCAGACGGCAACGAGCCCAGGCTGTCGCGTGTGGCGGCAGCGAGCGACCGCCGCGCGCGCGGCCCTACATATTCCCTATTACTCCGTTTCTCTTTGTACGATGCACCACAGCAGACGCTACGAGCCACCGGAGCATATCCAAAGTTCGGAGCATGTCACGTGATTTGGCGCCTCCCACCTAATCGGAAGGGCCCGCGACACGTTTCGACTTAAGGATTGGCTCCGGCGGTTCGTGTAGCACCCGCTGCGGCCCGTCGTAAGGTCAAACGGAGTAACGTCGAGCTAGTGTGCCGAGACCTCGAGAGTGTTTCCAACCGTCCGATCAGAATTCACGTGGTTCACGAGTCGCGTCTGGAACGCGAGCTGCGAGGAGGTGACGACAGCGAGTGTGCAGCAAGCGTCTACACGACTCTCCGCCCGGTGTCTCCTCGCTCGTGCTCGCGATCCATTCGCTCGGGCCGCCACTGCATTGCAAACGCCCTCCTTGAGAGATAGACAGACCAAAACCCCCAAAACGAGGGACATGTATGGTCCCTCGTACAAAAGACACGGTGCATCTAAAAACAGTTTTTGTACGGCCAATGTGACGGGATCATCATGCGAGGCAGAAACGCGCACGAGACAGTGTGTGCAGGCTGTCTTTTGTATGATGATATATTAGCAATCTGACCGCGAATTCAGTCTATCGTGATCAACCATCTCCAGCACGGCCCAATTCTTTCCGTTCAATAGCCCTCCGTGGTGTGAGTTGCTCGCACTTCTCAATCTCGACCCTCTAACCCGAGCAAGGCAGCCCATCGCTGCGCGACGACGGTGACCGGCCGGCGGCGGTCGGCGCGTGCTTCCGCGAAAGCAAGCCGCTGTGGACGAACCGGTCATCAGAGTGCGGAGTGGCCACTGTGCACGAGATGTCTCGCCAGCGGCGCCTCTGCAGCCATGGAACTGAGCAGCCCTCGTGCTGCTGGCCCGTGTTTTCTAGCAGGGCGTAATGACGGCGCGCGCTGCCCTCTCGAAGAACAATAAATAAGGAACGCCGTTATTAGAGGCGGGTGTGGTTGTCTGCTTTGACCCGGAGCGTTAGATAGATTTTTGTTTCTTGTCGTTCTTTTTTCGTTTAGGGGACGGTGTCGTTGCAGCAGCGATGACCGCTTTGGGTCTGGTTCGAACGATGCGGACGCCGAGCCGGCGTGCAGCTGGAATCTCTGAAAACCTAAGAAACGGGAGACGCGATCGATCTAGGATATCGGGTAATGCCCATTCATCGCTCCGCCATTGTGGAGCAGACTTGATCACTGCACTACGAATGGAAGACTTGATCACTGCACTACGAATGGAACGGACACTTCAGAAACAAAGGGAAACGGAATACAACCAATACACTGAAAAATGATGACTCGAATAAATTGATTGATAAGAGCTCCGCTCAACCCACACAACGGTGGAAGAAAAAAGACGTACCTGAACGGCACCGCCTCGCCACGGAGCAATTATGTCGAAGATTCGCTTCTATTTCTAGACAAACGCCGCGAGATGGCGCAGCATGACAGGAGCCCGAGGAACCGTCCTTATTCTTCACATGTTTTGAAGGCCGCGAGATGCGACATTCGACAGCATGACGATCCAGCATTTGTGACATCATTCTGGCTCCGAGTTGAGGGCATTAGCGAAGCTCATATTTCTCCAATTTTTTTTTTTTTTTTTTGCGACTGGCATTGCTTAGAAAGGAAAACTAAAGCAAGTTTATTCAATGCTTAAAGTTAGGGAATGATTCTAAGCCTTATTTACCGAAAGTAGAAAAATCATTTTATGGCTCCCTTAACTCTCCCATGCTCAACATATTATGAGACATAAAATATAGAGTTCGCTATTATTGTTTTTGTACCGTCGACTACGAACTAACTTTGTCGAAGGGCACGGCATGCTTTCGTTTACATGCTCATAAGCACTTGATTGGAGTCTAGGATTGATGTATAGGTTCGTACTTGTTTAAGACGTGACGTCTTAAACAAGTGTACGAACCTATTCATAGGGTTCAAGCGTGTACGAGTTTGCATGCCCGTATAAAGGCTGAGAGAACGGTTAAAAGGTAGAGCGAAGTTCTGGAGGAAAATATACCCTCACATGTCGGGAGGAGACACATAGTGGAGCCGCGGTGGAACCAACACCTACTGTGATCCCCTGACCTGCCCACAGAAGACTGTGCCAGCGCGCACCTTGTAGTACATGGCCGCGGCCGCCGCGTTTCGTCACGCTATGACTTCGCGGCGCTGCACAAAGGCTTTCTTGTTTCCTAGGTCGCTAAACTCGTAAAGGGGTATTTACACGAAGGAGAACTCCGCGGACGGATGTCGTGACGTCAACAACCCGGGAAACTCCGTCCTCGGCTCCGCCGCCCACCTGCGGAGCTCTCGTGCTAACAGTAAGAAGCCTGCGCTCCTCCGCCACGGAGGAGAACGGCGCCGCGAGGCGTCAAAAAGGAATTGCGTATGTCTCACGTGATGCGCGCTCCGCGGAGGAAAGAGGCGCATTTCTCCTTCGTGTGGATACCCCCAAGGAGGTTAGAAGTACTAGGAGGGGGCACGTTGCAATATTGGTGAAGCCTAGTCATAAAAAAGTTTAAGCGATGTTGTGGCCAACGTGACCGTAGATCTCTTTAGCGATTGCTGCGTGTGACATGTCACGTGTGAGATGGATGGTCCATTGTAGGACTTCTTGCAGGCTTGCGCGCGCTCTGTCCGGTAGGTTTTATGAGGTCGAAGGCTAAACTGTGGTGTATTCTAGTACCCCATAGCAAGACGAAGGCTAGCTACGGTCACGTGATGTGGTCACGTTGGCCTGGTAAGTGAGAAGAGTAAGGAGGAAAATGAGAAAGAGGCGAGGCGTCAAGAAAACATGGTTTGTGGAGGCTACGCGGCTGGCGTCATGCCCTCTCCTACCCTTCTATCCTCCTTGGATACCCCATTGAACGCAAAGTTGGGGCCGAAGTTGGCGGAGCGCACCGATTGGCCTATCACGACGATGACTTCGCGCTTTTGTCGCCGAAGTCTAATCGGCACGCTCCGCGAACTTTCGGCTCCAACTGTGCGTTTGGCGAGTTTAGGGCTCCTAGTGTATCCGCATATCAATCGAAGGCCCGCAATGCGCGGCGGCCTTATCTGGTCCTGACCTGGTCTCCTCACGGGCCTCGTGGGCTCGAGTCGCCAGTCGGTGGTCGCGTGACAGATTCGCCACTAGAGGCGCCGGCTGCCAGTACAGTGGCTCTTTATGGGTGATTCGAGCACGCGCCTTATTTCGAAGATGGTACAAGAGCAGTCGAGGATAAAAAAACGCCCTTGCGGTTCCGTGCCTGAGAAACGCGCTCTTTCGATCCGATCAAACATGAGAGCGATGCACCCCGCTACGTGCTACTGCAGCCTGCTGGCGCCACGCTACGATATCTGTTTCCGAGAAACAAAATATCACCAGCTGTGTGCCACAGGTTATGAACCGTGCGCTACGCAGGCTATGAACCGCGTTTGGGTCGTAGCAAAGCCTTTACCGAGCACACCCAATGCCAAAATGACGCACAAGCGGCGACAGCGTCTTCCTTAGAGATCCAGTCTGTGGGCAGGTCAGGATTACAGTAGGTCGTTCTTGAAACAGATTCGCGCGCATCGAGTTAACCCGTTTAGTTAATCGGTTTAGTTAACCCGTTTAGTTTTAAAGTTGGCCACGCACATGAATATAATGGACGATGATGACAGGAAGTTATACCGGGTGTCTGAGGCGCGAGTTCTAAGTCCTGGACGTGAATGCCTTGGGGGTGACAGCCGCCCACTTCGATTGGGTCACCTCCTCGAGTCGTTGGCTTCACTGAGGTGAGCAACCGTACCCCCAAACTGGCAAGGCTATATACTATCCAGAACATCTATCAAACAGCTCGCCGAAGGTCACCTCGGCTCGCTGACTGACTTGCCAGCCTGTACCGCCCTCACCCTGCATATATGATATCCTCCTAGTTACCACCATCATGACGCGGCACCGCGGGCCTCTGTGGGCTGTTGCCTTCCTGCAGAGCCGCCGTTTCCTAGGCAAATGATGATAATGATGATGATGATGATGACGACAACAACGACGACGATTATTATTATTATTATTATTATTATTAACCCAGATACAACGTGGTACCCCGTCACTAAAAAAGCTAAAGTACCTGCTCTCGTTTCTTTAAGATGCACGTGTGTGCGCAGAAAACCAGTGCCCATACGGTGATCACTTACCCTCGAACGAGAAAGACCATGCAGCGCATATTCACTTAGCAAAAAAACTTTATAAAAGAAGAACCCGAGGTATTACGCAGACAGCCGCAGAAGAAAAACGGCCGCCCAAGCTCGCGCACGTGCTCGTATGGCCATAAGCTACGTGCGCTCGAAAGAGAACCTTCGTTTTCGTCGGTACCGTAGCTTCCATCCGAGTGAGCTTAGGCACAGCTGCAGGGCAGCCGCGGCCGGCACAAAAGCAGGACGTGACCCGCGACTGGCCTGCCTTGGCCACCCGAAGACAAACACCGAAAACAGTGGACGGGTAGGCGACAACCAACTCGTTTGTCGACTGCTCTTTTGCTCGTCCCGATAAACCCCGGATTTGAATTTAAAAACAGCCGTTGCGGCCGCCGCTTCGGTGGCTTCCAGCAGCACAGCCAGAGGTCGGACAAGGTGTAGATCCCAATCGAAGCCTTGGGAGCGGATTGTCGATGACGATTGCGCGGACCGAAGAGAAAGGGCACGTCGAGAACTCGCTCGGGTAACGCGGATGAATTGTGCGCGTCTTCACTGCATGCAGGAAGCGGGAGCTTTCGCAGGTCGATTAGCGTGTCGCGACAGTCGCGTGCGTTTCGCGGAGATGGATGGGATGGAACGGCTTTATCGGTTCGTCTGGTCTACGTTGTCGAGACGAAACTCACTGGGTTTTCGTTGTCCCCTCCGTGGCCTTCCGACACTTTGTTATACATTGGGGGATGACGCAGCGGGGTACATACACACTGACCCCGTTTTCCAGTTCAAGTCTCGGGTCACGGCAGAGCGCGATTTTGTCACCGCGCATTCGCTTTCTCGTTCGTGGTTCCGCTTTCTCGTTCAAACATGTAACTAGGGATCTAATAAATAATGATTTGAGGGAACCAGAATAAGTGAGTCAGAGGTTGTTTCATTTTTCTTTGAATTCTTTTTCTATGCGTGAGTAAAGCCGAAGTTGCAAGCCCGAGCATCTTGCCCTGAACGATGCTCGCAACGTGCGAGCGCTCGGGCTTGGCAGGGTAGCTGAAAAACCACAGCTCGCTCTTGTAGCTTCATTCGCATTTCAAGTGAAAGGGACTTTGACGTCAGCGGTTCATCCGTTTGTGTGTTCCTCACGCAGTTTGTGCGGTATTCCTTAGGATGGGGTAGAGTCATTTTCAAATTTAATAAAGGCTAATAGATGTTGTTAGTCACATCGTCTCAGTCGGATGAAAAAAACAACAACTGCGTTTTTATCTTTTGCACACATTTTGTTCCAGGGTGGGAACAAATCTCGATTTAAAATAAATAAATAAAGTAATCAAATTGATTTCATTTAATTTAGATTTCTTGTAAACGACTTTATTTTCGCGGGCTCAAAATTTCTCGAGTTCGGCGAAGTGTGGATTTCGGAAATGCTTCGCGGGCACGAAATTTTGCGAAAGGGAGGTATGTCTAGTTTTCCCGATATTACTCGTCGCAAAATTCGCCAAAAATTACGTCCTCGCAAAAATTAAGTCGTTCCCGCTATTTTATCATGCGTTTCAATCTAACAAAATCCTTTGTCCGAACTTAGCAACACTTGCTTCTCGATGCTTACGTCCGCAAGACGAGCAAGTGAAGAGGACGGTAGGGCTTTTGGAAGGGGCTTTTGGAAGGGGCTTTTGGAAGGCCAGTCTTGAAAACTGCCAGTCCTTCATGCAGGTTGGATTCGTTGTTCAGTTTTAAGGGTGCGGAACAAGGGGAGAAAGAATGAATGTTAATTTTTGTGTATATTTTAAGTGACCAATGTTCAGTATACAAGGCTGCGTTCGATATCTAATAACCTGTTTTTCTGTTTTAACTGTAGGTCTCTTTGTGAAGGTTCAGTGATGGCAGTAATCGACTTTAGATTTCTCGGTGTATGAGGATTCGCGGAAGCTAAGAAAGTAGCTGAGCTTGAGACGTCCTTCTTTCTGTATCTTTTCCTTCGACTAAAAGTTTTGGTTTTTTGTACCGCAGTCTCGGGCACTGAAAAAAAAAAAAGTATCAATGTCGATTAGCTCTCCTGCACCCAACTGTTACCGAGCGAGAACACCACAAAATAAAACGTAAGTAACAAAAATGTTAAAGAAAACCCTGCTCTTCGTACTGATAGTTATTATGCATTTGAAAATTTCCCTCTTAAAAATAAATTAAAAATTACCCCACTAGACGGGAAAAAGGAACGTCGTTCTTTTTTCTGTTCCAGTAAAAATGTAACGTATTCCAGTTCCACCGATGCAAAATGGAACGGCGGCGTTCCTTCGTTCCTTCTAAAAGGAACGCGTTCCAGGAACACAGTTTCGTACAACACTGGTTTGAGTGGGCCCAAGCCGAGAACAGTCCAAGTCTCCTGGAACGCGAAAGTAATCGGTCTTGCGGCCTTCTCTTTGCACAATAAATAAATAAATAAATAATCAATACTTTCAGCTTCGTGAACAATAAATAGACCTCCCAAAAAACTGCATCTATGTCGTTACGTTTCTATTCCTTGTTCAGTGCATTATAATAGCGTCAAAGGTCATAATCTCTGAAGGTATATCTCATTGTACTAAGAAAACCGCCACATAGCCCCGGCTCTAAAATTAGTAATGAATAGTACAATTTGGTAGTTTTTGGAACGACCGACGCCTAACCAGTCAAATTTCAATGTCCACGGTATAGTTAAAGTTCGGATTTTTCGGTTTAAACCGATAAAAACCGATAAAAGTACGCCGAATCCATTTTCGGAAATTCGGTATTGACCAAAAAATGTCAATTTTTAGGTTCGGCATTTCCGATAAAAACCGATAAAAGTACGTGGAATCCATTTTTTTAAATTCAGTATTAACCGGAAAAGGTCACTTTGACGCAGTCGTACCGCAGAGCCGTGGCGAAAAAGTGGAACGACACTGTCTATCGAAACGTGTCCGTATGTATGCGATACACGGGTACCATCACGACGTTTTGGTTTAATGTGCGCATCATCGATCGGAACGTGAAGTCAGAAATGCCCCATGACTTCGTCATGTACGAATGTACGAGCGTGTTTTATAACTCGTTGTAAGGAAGACTGACTTGATGCAAGCTCTGCATGTCGTGTTGTGTTTCAAAATGTCGCACCGTGACTCTTTTGACGGTCACTATTGGTTGATTGGCCGATTTTGGCTGAGGCAGCGCTTCATCTCCTCAGCCTGCCAGTGTCCAGTGTTAGCGTTGAGAGGGCATTTTCGAAGCTCAGTGTGATATTAACAGGAAAGAAAGAGTGTGGATCAACGAAGAGAACCTGGGAAAGTACATCTGGGTGTGTACTATAATAAGATCACGCAATCCTGATATACAGAAGGTCAAGTTCCATGATTTTGGGCATAGGCTTCATATGTGACTTGTTTGTACTTCTGTGTTTTTTCTTGTTTCTTTCACAGTTGCACACATTTGCCAAATAAAGTGTCCATTTCTGTTTCAATGTATCTGTGCTGTTATTCTTTGAGTTTTCACAAATATCAGAGCCATAAGGATAATCTGATTCGGTGTCCGTTGGTGTTTATTTTATATCTACCGAAAAAAGCCAACAAACTTTCGTGGGCATAAATATACGCCGAAAAAAAACAACAACGAAAATTGAGGTTTAAAATAAACACCGAAAAAAGTATGCCAAATTTAAAAAAAAAAAAAAATACAAACCGAAAGCGCGGAACCCTAGGTATTGTATATAGAACACAGCTCTGCCACGACGGGCCAAGATGACTTGATGCGTTACTGCAGACCGTCCACAAAATGAACACAGTTCGCACGTGTGACGTTTTAATCCTGCATACGAATCAGCGCTGGTCAAGTTTGTTCATGTGATTGACTTAGGAACTGTGACGCACATGCAAAGAACTCTTCTTTAAACACTAACACTGTTACCAAAATGTCTCACCGGGTGCGACATTCAGTTTGTCACACTTAAATCGAACAAAATGTCTTTCTTCCTTGATTGTCGGTATTGTCACCACCGAGAGCTAAACGAACGCGGGGAGTCGTTTATTCTTTTCACTCTTTTTACCTCGTGAATATTTTTCGTCGGTGTTTCTCTCTGCTATGCCGCGACATTATCGTCTGCCGAGCGAAGAGAAGATGCAAAAAAAGAAAAGAAAAAAGAACCAGTTAAGCGTGAATTGTATTTAGAAGGTTTAGCTTCACTCACTAGCAGCATGGAGACAAGCACAGGAAACCACAGACAACAGAAGAGCCCTCTCATCGGTTAGCAGCTCGTATAATATGTCGTTTGGAACACTGTCCGGGAGACGACTGCCACTTGATTTGCAACCCCACCCATGAAGTAAACAACTAATAAAACAAAGTTAATCTACATATTTCAATAAACTGCTTGTCACACCCGTATAATTTGATCAGTGGAAACTATACCGATGTATACCCCAAATAAAATTTCTCCGAGCTCAGAGTACTTTCTGGTCAACGTTGCGAATCAAGCCCGCCTGTGCATCAGCCGACTCTTCGGTCGGGTCTGATAGGCACCCAGTATGCAATTTCACCGAAATACACTTCAGTGTTGACCCGAGTCTTCGTGTGGCCCTAGATTTCCTCTGATATCATGAAGTTCGAATCGGATTAAGGGCTGCCGCCGTCTTCTCCACTCATACCCACAGATGTGGACTACCACGTCCGAACCAAATCGCGCTGGCGAAAAGTACCCCAAGTCGAAGCCGTTGATACCGATGTAGCGCGTATCGGAGAATCACTTGTACATCTTGGCCGCTCGATTTCAAAGAGAAATATTTTGGTTTAAATCCGCCGAGGGATGGCAATGTAGGGCAACGACGAAGGTGTCGGTAACGGCACTGGGGCACTGGGAATTCCGAAAAAAAGCTTCTCCTTTCCCATCCCGGTGTCCCTCCGTCCTATTCAACACATCAGACACTTCCAGGCCGGTATCTCGAGCCCATCTGGGCTGCTTTAGGATGGAATCCTCGTCGGAGAATCCTCCCGGAGACCTTGCTTCGACAAGCGACGCCTATCTCGACGTGAGGGCGAGAGACTGCCCTTCGGAAGAAGAACACGCTCCGACGCGTTTTAATTTAAGATCAAGCCGCGTTCCTGCGGCGACCCCTACTACAAGCGCGAAAACAAAACAACAACCACTAAGTCGGCAACGACAAAAACGGATCACAACCTTGACGCCATTGATAGCCAAATGGCCGGGTCTGGAATTATCGAGGAGCGCTAGAAAGGCTTGTAGATCGCCATCGTAACATTTTGTTTTTCACCTTCCCGGTTTTGTTTATGGTGACAGTCGTGGCCTTAAAGGAATGCCCCAAGGTGTATTCTTTTTTTTTTCTTTTTGAGACGGGAGGAGCACCAGTCCTTGAAATCTAATTAAATATGTTTCGATTTGAGAAAAAAAAAACACCAAGAAGAACAAGTTATAAGTTGTAAAGGCCTGTTTTGCGTAATGTATGATTACAAATATTTAAAACGCTGTCTGCTGTATTGAAATTCGATACTTCTTCGTCACTATTGACGAGTCGAGCAAAAAAAAGACATACCTATACCTTATTTATAAAAGATACCCATAAAATTAAACGAGCATCGCTTTCGCATGCTAATTTCCGTTCCTGTTTGTAACGGAAAAAAGCTACGGCTGGAAGGAGAACTTTTCTCGGTTTGGCCACAAAGACGTACCTGCAATAAAAATGTCCTACATTTCATTTTACATTCGACTATTATTGTTTTATAAAGGTATTATAAATAAATTCCTTTTTTTTTCCATATTTCTGCCACGTACCCATCATATTCAGGTGTGACTGACGCTTTACTTTTAAAACCTTCCGCCTTCGCTCAACAAAACAGTACGCTCTTGCCAGCCCCGAATGCTGCTTTACGCATGCAAGCACATGGTGCCATAATGTTATTACCTCAAGAAGTTTGTAATTGCACGTTTTCTCACCCGAGCAGGAGTAAAACACACTAAAACACTAAATAAAAGTAAAATTCCGCTTACATTGCTTATACATCATACAAAAGACAGCCTGTACACACTGTCTGAGGCATATTTTTTCTCGCAAAATGTATTTGGCACATTAGCCATAAAAAAAAACTGTCTACAAACGCGTTTGATGCACACATACGTGTGGAGAAAACGTTCATTGAATGCACATGCGAGAGGCCGATCATTTCGACATAGGTATCTGCACCGAACGTCGCGTCTTTTGTGTGGCGTGTGAGCAGCGTGGCTACGGCTTTAAAGCAAATCGGAGCGTACACTCGGATCCCCATAATGCGCCGACCGCACGGCCGAGCGGCGGGCCACGCGCCGGCCACGCAGGCCGCAGCGGGAGCACAGGCGCTGGCCGCAGCAGCAACGGCGGCAGCCCAGCGAAACAGCGTTGCCGGAGGGAATGAATCGGCGGTCGTCGCCGTCGTGACTGGGAATTAATTCGGCGCCGAAAAGGATTCCGCCGTCACGATTCCCATTTCGAGTGCGCGCCATTGTCCCGCGCGGAAAAGGAGCGCCGAGAGGCGGTGAGGGCGGGAAAACGGCGGCCGATGCAGGATCAACAACGAAACAACACGCAACAAACAAACAACGCAGCGGCTGGACGAAAACGAATGAGCCCAATGAAAAGCACGAGGCAAGTGGGCAACGCCGGGCACCCGCTTTACCTGAACGGACAACCACTGCGGCTCCTTTTTTTTTTTAATATATTATTATTTTTTTTTTAACTTTGGGAAGAGTCGCGTCTGCATCGAAATAAGAACGGGAAGAACAGCGACCAGCTTAGAGTGCCCTCGCGTGTGCGGTCTGGCTGCGACTCTGAAGCGCTAATTCTTTCCTCTCAAGTTTCTTCTCGGACGTCTTTCTCTTAGGGGTGTTCTGCCTCTTATCCTGATCCTCCTTAGTGCCGTCTGCTTTCTGCCTCGACGTTTTTGGCATTCCCTGTGGAACGAGCAAGAAGCGATCGCCTGAGAACTCGCTTCTTTTTCTTATTATCTTACAGGCGTAATTTCACTACCACAAAAAAAAAAAAAGTTGATTAAACGAGTTCATTTTTTGAATCAATACGTTTTTGTTGACTCGGTGTTCGTAATCAATTTTAATTCGTAGAGATTATTATCTCTATTAATGAGCATGTGAAATAAATAGCTCGGAAGAGAAGAGTATTCTGAGCAATTTGTCATCACGGCACGTGCTTAGAAAAAGTACGATAGAAGCTTTTTTTTTTTTCGTTTTTAATTATTACGGGTGTTTGAATTTTCGTACATTTTCTTTCAGTATAATTCTCGGGAAGCGTAAATATATACAGTGTGAGTGTCTCTTTAAGTAAACAATGACCTATTCATTCTTGCCCATCCCTACACGTCAATACATTGTTACCCTCCCCTAACTGACACGAACCCGGAGAAGTTTTTATCCTGGATTCAATCCACCCCGCTACCCGTTTCGATCTGGATGAGCATCATACCGACGTGCGGTCAGGTGTCACACTAGTGCGTTATTCGCGCTAAAAACCCCAGGCTGGTAGTTGTACTGCAATTGCTGAATTTATCATCTACAGCTGAAGCACTGGACGCCCACTGAGGCTGACTAACTTCCGGCTCTCTAAACGCACACACAACGCAATTACAGTTGTGCGTAGAAGGTGCCGGGGCAGGTTAGTGGTCAGTGCGACTGGTGGACGAAAAGTCAAACTTTGGGCAGTACCCGCCACCCAAATATCCAAGCCTCCCCAACAAAGTATCCTCTTCATTCCTACGACGTTCCTAATTATAATTCTATTCATTTAAACCTCAGAAAGCAAATAATATTACCCGCTTTTCCTGCAATAAAAAAGTTAAGGTACATATGGCCAGCTTGCCAACGTTGTCTACTCTATCCAGGCCACCCACGTTGAGCTTCTACAGGTGAACGAACAAAGAGAAATAAAAAAAAAGTAATAATGATGTATCCCTTTTAACCCAACAACGAATCATCGCTAACCAAACAATAGCCTCAACAACAGGAGCCGCAAAGACGACAACAACAACAATTCAGACTGTGGCGCAAAAGGCCGTGAAACCCGGGCAAGTTCACGTATGCGTGCAGCAGTACTACTTACTTTTGCCAAACAACAAACCAAAGAGGACTAAGCGCACCAGCAGCCGTCCGTCCCGTAGCGTTTTGTGTTCTCGGTTTTCTTCGAGGGTTGCCATTGTCTCCCCAGATTGCATTTTCCCCACCCTCGTTCTTGAAACAACAGGAGGCAAACAAACACCACCCCGGGGCTTTTCACGAGCCTGTTAGACTCCCCCCTTGCCAATCAAAGAAAACCGGGGTGCTCAATGTTTGTCTTGGCGAGTGGATTTAAAGGGAAGACGCAGGTTTCTTTCAATACTGGTTTTAATGACCTTTTATTTTATGTTCTTCGTTGTTACTCTATTGTTCCCTACGCCCGCGTTGTTAGGGCTACTTGTCTAGGTTTGTGAAAGCCATCAGCCGGTCTTTGTGATCTCCCTTTTCTCTCACGAACGAAAGAAATACCAGCACGAAGGCGTTGTTGCTTTTGTTTCTTACGCAAACACGGCGGAACAATACGTTTCGGTTTCTCGCGTCCCGTTTTTAAGACAAACGATCGGCCAACCCTCCGCATTGGAGACGCACACAGACGATAGAAGCGAAAACAAAATGTACACTGTTGTTCTCTGCACGCGGCCGGAGACAATCGCCGAAAACGTTCTAAAGATAAACGAAACTCTCGAGCTAAGTTCGACTAGTAAACGATAATGGGGCACGCCAGCTGGGTTTATTGTACGAATGTTTTTTGGTCTGCTCGTGTTCTGCGAAACGAAAATGAAGTACAGAAGATGCGAAGATAACCGAGGGACAGCTCAAGCTACTAGACACACGAGGGCTTTTTGTTTGCCATATTTGTGGGTAAATGAAAACGGAAATTGGAATTCCGCCGGGGATCCGCGTGGAGTTTTTGTGCCAGAAGTGCGAGATCGAAGGATAAGGATCGGTCTCTGTGTGCTCCGTTCACCGCTATATTCTGAAAGTGCGGTGGTAGCTCTGTGCTCCGTGGACCATCGTGTGCTTACCTTTCGTCCCTTAACCACGCTGCCGTCTCACACTCACGCGCAGAGAGCGGGGTCAGGCGATAAAAGGGAGGATGCTGATTGGTCGAGCCCGCACCCTCCCCCCTCCCCCTACCCAAAAAATGTAGACCCCCCCCCCCCCCCCCCCCCCCTCCCCCATTTCAATTTCTGGGGAAACCCCTGCTCAAACAGACCGCCACTGATTCAGAAGTTTATTTGTCGCGGTGAAATTCCGAGGATCAAAGGCGACTATTCTTTTCAGTCTTGCCTTCGCAAAGCTTAAAGACGTAATTGTAGGATCGAAACCACTCACCTGACGACAGTCGAGAGGGGCTCATGGATTGGACACGAGAACTTCGTAAGCACTCGACTTCGGCCCGTAACAATTAATGCCTTGGCGGACACTCATTCAGTGGCTCGTGTTCAACCACTGCAGTGATGAGAATAGCCGAACCCTAACAATGCCTAGAGCCCAGCACGGGTTTTCTACTTTGCCAAACACAGGGCGTGATTATGATTAACGTTGGCAGCATATGATAGGTACAATAGGTACTAGACCACGTGGCTGCTTGTTCTGGCTCCGAGTTGAGGGGATAAAGGATGCTCGTATTTCACGAATTGTTTTGGCGATTGTCATTGCCTAGAAAGAAAAACGAAGGCACGTTTATTCGGTTATTAACGTAAGAATGTGATTCTAAGTAGTAATAGGCGAAAGTGAAAAAAAAATCGTTTCATGGCTTTTTTAATGTAACGGAATACTGCTGAAAATACTGGAGGACTAAATCAAGCTGAAAAGTTAGGATGTGTGGTACACATTGATCTTTGTATGAAGAACGTTAGCGAATCAGAGGCACACACGTAACAAAGCATATTTGTACTGGGCTTTTGAGTATCCACCTAATTCATGTTCGCGTGCGCCGTTATTTAGCCTGTTCAAGAATGAAACCCGAAACAGCTCGCCCTCGTTAATACTGGCACGTTTCTCTTTCAGCCACCAACACCATTAATCACGACGCAAACTGTCTCGAATAAGACAGACAGCCGACTACCCGCTTTCCTTTCACAGACTCAACTACCGTCGATATCCCTCGGAACCCCAATAGACGAAAGCGCGGGATACAACAAGCAACGGGCCTTCGCTTCCGCAAGGCCATCCGGAGCAGAGGAGGGGAGTCAAGATGGGTCCCTACACCGGGAGCGCTGTTGTTCCATCCGAACCAGGCATTAACGCGATTTCTCGTTGTAATTAAAGCGCGATCACGGGGGGGTCACGACATGAACCTCCGTGCATGCCCCGGTCCGCGCGTCGGGACCTGACCCCCTCAACTATGCGGAGGCGATGCGAAGAATTAGTCCCGCAGTACCCCCGCCAAACACCACCTAGAAGATTGGGCCTGAGCATGACGTCATCTTTAGTAGCCCAAGCGGCAAATACGCTGAAGCTCCACGGGAGTCGCCGCAAACCGGCAGACGCGTACGTCTTGGCGTGGCCGCGTGCTAGCGTCGCGTTCGCTGTGAGACGCTGCTAAGCGCGCTGGCGGCGACGCTTTGTGGGTCCACTCGTGATGACGTAAGAGTGGAAGGACGCAGGCCTTCCCTTCTAAGTGGTACTGCCCCAGCTCGCCACAAGTACACCCGTCCCGGGAAGAGGTGTACACACAAATTGGCCACACGCACCACTCGCCGCTCCGTTGTCTGTTCTCTGCGGGGCCAAGCAGCGAACAGCGCCGATTCGTCTTGCATCTGTCAGAAGCCGATTTGCGGGTCCTAGAGGTAATTAAACGCGAGACGTTCGTTCTTTCGCCCGCTCCGTTCACTCGCGATGCCTGTATGACGGCCAATTTCTGCCGCTGCCTTACACACAGTCTGGAAGCACACGAACAAACTAGTGAATACAGAACAAAACGCTGGCGTCCTCTTTTTCCGTGGAAACAAAACACGCGGAGAACAGATAACGCAACGAGAAAGATAATCCTTGTTGTAACGCTTAATTTCAGATGATGCCAGCTCGTCCGTTCATAGTACGCGGAGATCTCTGTATTGTCCACATGCAAGGGATATAATTGTCTTGGAGAGTAAACTGAAAAATAAGATTATACATCAATTACAGCCAGTCGTGGTGGCAGTCGTGGCGTCGAGTTGGAACTGCTATGGATAAAAATAAGCGGCACACACCCACCGTTGCTACAGTTGCCTCCTGGGTGCATTTTACAACTCGAAGGTACGTAAAAAAAAAAAAAAAATCTAGACCTGCGCAGGCTCAAAAAGGATTAATTCTGTGCCAAATCCTGCCGGTCTCGATATTTTCATTTTTTTTGCACTGACGTGCGTTTATTGAATTATCACCGCGTCACTAACGTTAAACACCCTTGGTAAGCCGTCGTGATGCATTGAACAAACTATGTCCAGGAAAAAGAAAACTAAACAAATGTAGGAATTGAAAACAAAGTGACGTTCGCTCGTTTAAACAAGAGCGTACGAGGCTGAACAGTAAAAATGTCGCTACTTCTGCATAGTCGCTACTTCCGTGAAGACAGGTAAAAACATTCACTTTCAACAGTTAAGACCTGCAGCACATACAGGTAACATATCGACAGTGTGAATTCGCTGGACATTACTTTGCCGTGCGAGCCGAGTGGGAGAATATCAAGTTCAACCCATGGCCATCAGGAAACAGAGGGTCGAGAAAAGCTTGTGTCGACGGTGTTTGTTGGCACTCGAGAACATCCTGCTGATGAACTGGCGCAATTCCTGCGCAAGTTCGTCTGCTTCTTGCACAGGGACTGCGAAAATGTCAGAACGCCGAGCTCTTATTGGCTGATTAAAACAAAATATATATCTATATAGTGTGTAGACCTCAAGGCATCTAGCATTGAGGTCTACCCACTGTCCTTCCAATCAGAACCAATCAAAGATCGGCGCCGTTATGACGTCACCGCAACTCATACGCAAGAAGCAGACGACTTGCTCTCCGCAATAACACTAGCCGAGCACCACACGTCACATACCGTTCACCGTCAAAAGGAGAAAACAATACAAAATTACAATAGGGTTTTCGTGACTACAGCAATCTTCTACATTGGCGCCTCTATACATACCCGTTCTTGTAAAACATTTTTGTAAGATGTAAGACTTTTTTTTTAGGTACTTCTTTGTGGCCAAATCATGCCGTAGCTTTTTTTTCGTTACAAACAAGAACGGCTATTAATATGCGAAAGCAAAGCTCGTTGAATTTGATCGGACACCCGAACTAACGGACGAACAGATTTTTGGGAGTTTCCGTCATAACAAATTTCATGCAGCATACAAGTTTTATTATGGAACAATTCATACAAAAATAAGTAATGTACAGTGCGAGCAAAAGGAAAAAAAAATAACAGAAACTTGCATATCTTAACGTTTTCGTGTTATCAAAGTTATGCGCCTTGAAATTTGCAGGCCTTCCGTGACGTCACAAAACAGCACATTTCATTAAAATTGCAAGGAGCGAAATTATGCAGGCGAGCTGGTTAGGAAACAGCATGATTTATACCCTGAGCCGTTATTTTCTCCTCGCGGTTTAGAATATGATATTGCAGAAGGTCGCACACAAAATTTACTAAAAAAAAAACACTCACTTCAGATTGATAGCGCGAGTGAAACAAAACTGACGGTTCTACACCATCTTTTATCCGCAAGGTCGTCGCTACCAAGCATCAGAAAACCACAAAAAAACACACAAAAGAATCACATGGGCCGGAAAATGAAAATATTCGGGGCGACAAAAGAAAAAAAGGAGGGACAGTGGCACGGGGAGAAAGTTCACGAGTGACGATGTCTAGCTCTTTCGGCGGCACGCCAGGAGTGCTAGCAATTACGTCGCTTAGGGTGGGAATCTGTCACACACACACACCCAACCAGCACAGAGCAGCCGGTGAGCGTCACTGCAACTCGGCGACGCATTTTTTCACCAACACACAAAGTATACCAAGAGAAAACCGAGAAGTACTACTTCCGGCGTCGTTTTCCTATCCCGCTTCCAATTTTTCAGTGTAAATAGGCTGCTTCCCGTGGCGCCTCTGACGGTGAAACTATTTCGCGACTTTGGAGAAACTGCGATGAGTCTCTTCGCCACGCCTGATTAATGGCATGAACTTCCACAACTGTAGACTCTCTCTCTCTCTCTCTCTCCCCCCCCCCCCTCCCTACTTTGGGGTCGATCCTTAGGGAGGTGTCCTTTTTAGATCGTGCCTTCTTTTGTGGGGATAATTAATGATCAAGACCCCGTTTTTTTTTTCGGAGTCTAAAGATGGGACGCAAATGCGACTCTTAAAAGAACAAACTGGGAGGCGAAATTCCGGTGCCGCTTCTTTCAACGCCAATTGCGTCGACTTTGAACAAAGTGACCTTGCCACTTAAATCGGAAACTTCTTCAATGGCTCTTCATGATTTTCTATAACGCCGTTGCAACATTATCGTGAACAACTTTTTGGGGCATTTCAGAAGAAGTGAATGAAGAGTGCTCGTGCACAGCTTTGACGGGAGCTCGAGAAGCTCAAGTGCACGTGCAACTGCCAGCCACGCAAAGTTATCCGCCAGTGTAAAGACTTTACAAACTTCTCTATACACCACTTTCGTGGGACTGTCGCCTCTTGCTATGACGTAACGAGCAAGAGCGGATACTTTCACCCGATTCATACATACAGCAAAAAGCGTGTTCCGTTTTACATCGCGTGCGGCGACCCCTCGTTTTCTGTCACGATGGTTTCTTAAATTTTCTTTTTAATAAAAATAGTGATGTAGTCCTCGTTTCCCAAATTTGGGCGACATAGTCGTGGATACACTTTGAAATGAACCTTTTCAAAGCGAACCTGCCGAGTCATATGCATCAAAGTTGGCTGCCTAAAGGCTGAAGTCCATAGAGCGAATACGTGGCGAGTACTCGACGAACTTCGCCCGGTGGGACGTTTACTCTGCGCGCGGCGGAACAGCCACTGTTCCGACCCCACGTGCAGAGCAAGCATCGCCTGGCGAAATGCGCCGCTTTTTCTTTTTTTGCTCCATGGGGTCTCATTTACAACAGCAAACCAATGACAAAGCCACATAGTTGCCTCTTTACGTTCGTACTTTCAAGCGACTATGTAGGGCGCTATCGCTCACCAGAGTGTAGGTGGCACGAGCCGCCGCTCAGTGAAAAGGGTTCAGCCGTATGGCGCTCATTCATCCAACCAGAACCGTACCAAAGACTGGCCTGCAGCTTTGTAAACGTAGATGCAGGCGATCAGTCCTCGATAAGAGCTGTTTTGATTGTCAAGAAAAAAAGGAGAGGTCTTCGTTAGAGGGTGAAGTAGAGGTTCAACGGGGCGCTTGTTGCGGAGCAACGCGTAATCCAATAGAACCTTGTCAGGCTTGTCTTTACGAAATTAGCGTAACCTTGCTCCGCTGTCTGCAACCCAATGAGGAGAGCCAGTCCGTCCGCTTCTTTTGCGAGTGTTGTGGTGACGTCAGAACGTCGGGCTCTGATTGAAGGATTGGGTAGACCTCAAAGCAAGCTGCCACGAGGCCTACCCACAATTCTTTAATCAGAGCCAATCAGAGGATGGTGTTCTGACGTCACTACAATCCCCGCAAAAAGAAGCGGACGAACTCCTTCAAACATCCAAACATGCAATCTGTTCTAAGAATTTTGCAGGTTTCGCTTCAATAAAGCCGCGGTCGCACTGCTAACATATCGAACAAAAAGAAAGTCTGTGGACACTGTCTGTGTGGAGTGTTTCTTTCTCCTACGACGGTTTGGTCATAATGCTCATCTGCAGACAAGTTCGAAGCCGAGATACGTTACGTATAAAGCAAGCATGCTTCGAACAGGCGTGCCCGCAGCTACTTTTGTCATAGTGTCCGCAGCGAAACGCGGTGTCTTTCGTATGATGTATGAGCAGCGGTAACTGCGGCTTAAAGGTCAGGCGGCAGATAAGAGCACAAGACAAGTATGGTACCTTAAAGTGCCTGGAATTATTAAACAAAAAGCTCGAGGTAGACCTAAGCACTTGTTATGAGTTGTGAATGCGAAAGCATGCAAGCCGCTCGTCCGCTCCCTTGTTTGTCTGTGCGTACTTTTCGTCGCCGGTCAGCGCGCGTGCTCCCCTGGGTACGCTGACCTTGGACGCTCCGTGTTAACGGCGCGCTGATGGACACGCAGCGCCACGGGGTGAGCGGTCGTGGAGACTGACAAGCGCAGCGGTCACTGGAAGCCCCGTGGACGCGCACGCGCACCAGCCAATGGAACCGAAGGCGAAATCCATCAGCTTTACTTCGCTCTTTTGGGATCGCGGAAACTAGGTGCCGTTTTCGCGCTTCAATTTGATGACGTCAGCTCGCTCCATAAAAAAGTAATGCTTTCGCAATAAAAAAAAAGAAACAGCACGAAACAAGAAAGATAAGAAAGAGTAGAAGGATTACAGACGCAAGACAGTGCAAGTCCTGTGTGCTCTTTGTAATTTTGCCCCGTCCTTTATGAGATGCTTTTAATAATGTAGCTCAAAAAACAACTGACCCTGCAATCCACCATTTTACGTGGAAATGCCCGTCTTAAGGCGCGCATAAAATTGTTTTTTCTTCAAAATATGCTAGGTGGCAACTGCCATACTTACTCGACCATATAGTCAGTGACAGCTCAACAAACCAACGTTTCGAGCATCTCAATTATTCTCGCTCCTCAGCAATGAAACTGCAGTATCAGCCGGTTATGACGCAAAAGATCAAATAAAAAAAAGATACGTAATAAGGCCACGCGCAGCGTTTCTTAGACTCTCAGTGGGTATAAAATTAAAACAAGATCCATTGGTGGACCCTTGGGTAACGCCACACACGTCCCCTTTTGGGAAACGCTAATGCTGACCCCTTCACTCTTCCGTTTTCGCTTAGTGTTTTGCTTTCGCTACATTTCACTGTTTTTTCTTTTTTTTCGTTACGTGGTTAGCTTTAGCGTTTCTCAAAAAGGGACGTGTTTTGCGTTTCCGAAGGGTTGTGCTAGCGCATTCCCTATAGGATAAACCAATGGATCTTCCTTTAACTTTTTTCCGGCTTTTGGTGTTTCTTTTGCTAGGCGCTGTCTTCGTTTTTCTGTCTCGTTCGGCCGCCTTGCACGCTTAGCAGCGGGATCCGCTGCCTGACGCTGCTTTCGCACTTCACCAGTTTCCCGTGTGCGCATTGGCTTCCGCCCCTTGACGTCACCTCCCTCTCGCCTTTGTCTTTGACTACTACTACGCTCCTCTCTACGCGGCGCGCTTCCCTTTCCACTATAGACCTTTGCAGAAATCGCCTCCTGCGCGCTGCCATCTTTGTCTGCTGGGCTGTGGAACGCCTTCCAAGCATGCGCTGTTGATCTGCTGTGCGGTATATCGGACGCTGCGCATGCGTCCACAGCTCAGTGACTCTGCATTTTTTGCCCGCTCGCTTCGTTTGAGACTGCCGCTGGAAAGGTCTATATTGTCCGCAGACGGATGGTGTCATCTTTGCGCTGTCAGGTTATCATGAGGCGTTATCATTAGGTATTAATGATAACGCATTAATAAACGCACTGTTTATAAACAAAATCTTTTCGTCAACTTTTCTTCGGAGCACGCCGATAGCTGTACCAGGACACGAGAGTTCTAAAGGCACACCAGAACACCGGAGTGTTGTTGTCACACCAGAGCACCAAAATTCTGGTGTGAAAATGTCCCAAATCACGGGTGTGAAAAAGTGCGGCGACACACCAGAAAACACCAGACTTTTGGCTGGTGTATTTTTCGTTAGAGAATCACTGAGATCCGACAGGACTCCCGGTAACTTACTGGATACAGATAATGTCCTCACGCGAAAATGCCATTTGCGGAAATCGCGTTTTAGCGGAGAGTCTTTTTCTCCACCTCGCTATCTACCAGTTGTCTTATGTAGAACGCGATGGTTGGCTGTATGTGTGTTCTGGCGGAAAGTAGACGTGCGAAGATTGTTCCGAAACAATGTCTCTGTAACTAGGCCAACTCGACCCTCTGCCTTCACGTCACTGTGGTGGCGCTGCTGTTGGCACTGCGCATGCGCAGACGCTTCACTCTTCCCACATTTAGTTTCTGCGCACGCGCAGTGCCCAAACCTGGTGTGGGCGAGGAAGGCCTGTTTGTACACAGTGTGTTGGTGTATACGGAGAGCAAGTGTCCCGGAACGCGTCTTTGTGGCATTGGTACGCAAGCGAGGTGCATCGCAGTCAAAGAGTAGCACAGAGAACGCGCAGAGTGACGTGCGATGACGAGGCGGTCAAGCGCGCGCCGTCATTGGTTCAGATTGGGAAAGAAAGAAAAGCACGTGGGAGCCTGTGGAGGGTAAACAGGCGCACGAAGTCAGCGAAGGGCAGACTAACTTGCACGCAGGGTTGAGCAGTATCGCGATACAAATGTATGGCGATAGTATTTTAGAAATACATTATGTATTCATATTTCTGTAACGCCATAAAACAATTTCAACTGTATCTTGTATTTCTGTATTGAGATTCATTTTTCGAGTGTATTCCTGGTATCGCAATACTTTTAGGATAGATGTATTTCGCTACAATTATAAAAGAGCCCTGAACCTCCACCCTGAAGATCAAGACCACGTTTGGTGTGGCACGTTTAGTGTTTCTGACCCTAATTGACCCCTTCTTTATCTTGCACAAGTTAACAAATATTTTCCGTAACTTCAAGTGGTCGACTATTCTTGTTCATTCATAAAATGGAAGGCTCAGTCGGCGCGTCCAAATAACAGATAAAAGGATACGGATATACTGAACTTTATTTCACGGTAACGTTGCAAGATCACCACTGAAAGAGGTTCCCGGATTGGGCATAATCACAGTGACTTTTCGAGTGTATTTGGGAAGACGCAAACCGGTTTAGAGGTCCCGGGAATTGGGCGTCAGAAGATAAGAGATGCCGAAATAAAACCGCACTCGAGCCATGGTTAAAGAATCATTTACTTCCATATACCTCACCAAATTCGAAATATTACTGCAACAATAACTTTAATCCGAGCAAAAAAAAAAATATCAATGTCAAAATCTACGTTAAATCGTGCAGTTTGATAGTTTTCTTGTTTTGCTAGTTTCAAAGCAAAATATCTTATCCAACGTCATGCTTCTTTCTTGTTTTTCGTTTTGCCCTAGGAAGTGCTCCCAAATATCTACGATGCTTTTTTTTTTGTTTTTCTTTTTTATAAATATGTATTTGAGTGTCTATCTCAGCTCTACCGAAATGCATTCCAGTGTTAGTATTTCCAAATATTTTTCTATTTTTCAAACTTTCTTGTGATACGTATCGATACATACGATGCGATACATCTTTAGAAACGTATTTCGGTATCGGCATTTTAGCTATTTTGCCACGTATCCCAGTATCTGTATTTCTAAATACTCTTGAGATTATTTCTCCCCCCCCCCTACTTGATCACCGCATAGTGCAGTGTTGTAGGCGTTACAAAGAAAAATAAATTAACGAAAGATGTTACTCGTTACTTGCAAAAAACAAAAAAAGGAACGCGTTACTGACCTACGTTACCATGAAATAAAAGTAATGCGTTACAGTTATCAATCAAAATGTAACGCAGGTTACTTCTGCATTACGTTTCAGTTATGAAATGAGAGTGGTTTTTGGGACTGGGACAAAGGGTTTGGGGCGTCGGGGTTTTTCTAAAGCGGGAATGCTTCCGCGGGGAAAATGAGGCACATTTTTAAAGGTATGCGGCATGCGTGCAAGAATTCATATGACTTAATACCTAGAAACACACACACACACAAATTAAGTGTATACTTCTTTTAAGTATTGAGAATAAGGTGTAACCAGTAACGTAACTACATTAACCGTTACTGAGTCTAAAGAAGTAACGTAGGTATGCCATCGGTTACTCTTAAAAATGTCACGAACACGTTGGTATCTTACCCCCCCCCCCCCCCAACCCAACCCCCTCCTCCCAAAAGGAAAACAGTACTTATTTTTTTTAAATGTTACGAGTATGATGGCAACTTACAACCCCCCCCCCCCCCCCCCCACCCCCTCAAAAAAAAAAAAAAATGTAACGCCGTTAAATGTAGCGCGGTATTGCCAACAGCGCTGTGGGGTAAACACAATGTACGCCTTCGGAAAGTGCTAAGAGGTGTTGGCGAACAGGTGCGAATGTGTACCATTTCGTGGCTACTACGAGCAATCGCGAATATTTAAAATTTAAGCCAGAATATGCCTTGCAATCAAAGTGAGCGGTTTATAGGCCACCCGTTAACCGGCTTGATAAATGACTCACAATGCGCTCCTCAAAATGGTGCGCCCGTGGCAGCCTTTACCAACCGAAAAACAAGCTTCGGTTGTCTGTGAGTACCATAGTGCCAATTTGTTTCTAGAAAAAAAAAACAGAAAGAGAAAAAAGAAGAAAGGAAGGCGGTGCACTGTCATCTAACCTGGAGCATCAGTGGTCACCGACCGATGATGGTGTCGACGGAACTGCAACTTCGCTCCGTGGTGGCTTCGAAGAGACCTGTTCGATGGAAAAAGACATTCGATTAAGTGCCTTGTTTCACTGACTATAGCAATAGACACCAAAAACAGATAGCTAGATGGCATCTCAATTTCACATCGTTTTAAAATGTGTTTATGTTAGACCGTCGCAATAGAATAAAAGACGACATGCTCGAAAGCGTGGAATACAAAGCAAATGTAATTATGTTGTGTGTATGTTTATACGGTGCTGTTTCAGTTGTCGATGAGCAATTAAGCCAGTGCAGTACAACCGCTAGCTTGGGGTCTTTAACGTGCACAACGCAGTAGTGATACAAGACCGCACGCCGGTACGATGCTCATCTAGATTAAAACGGGCAGTAAGGGGAGGGGGGGGGGGGGGGGGAGGTTGAACTAAGGATCCTGAGTTGTGCAGGAGTACAAAGGCCTAAAAATAATTAATGATAAGCAGTCAGATCGTTGGGCCAGTCAGGCAGAATAACGTTGCACGATAGTCTATTGCCGTGCCATGCGAACTTCTTTTCTACGATATGCTATAAAAAATAAAAATAGGGTAATAAAATGGTAGTCGGCTGAATATGCTAAATTCGACGTAAAATATGTGCTTGCATATTAAACGCGGATCTGAACTTTTTTCTTTTTTTTTTTTTTTTGTTCTCTCACGTTCGGTTTTTTGAAGTACAAGTTTCACGAATCGAAGCCGGCGAACAGGAACGGTGAAGCTGCAACTTTGTTTCTTACACCGGGGTTTGTGGACACAGACTAAACATTAGCAAAACCAATCGCGTAGTTTGTACCACCAGATACAGATGGCCATATATCTCTATCTCAATGGCCTTCTGTTGTCGTTTGGTTATGGCTAGAAGCTAGACACGCTTAATTTAAGTACAAGACACCTAAGGTACGCTCTCCAACATTGCCCACCATTTATGGTAAGAAGCGCGATTAACAAAGAAGTGTACAGCGTGAGCAAAGAAAATCAAATGTTTTTTTAATTGCAGAAATAAACTATGAATTACCGAACGCTCATTCTTCCGGGGGAAAAGGGGGGAGGGGGGCATGCTGTATATTGAAACGAGTAAAAAAAAATGGTGGACGAATGAAGAACTCGACATACATGGTAAATACTGAAACTTGTGCCTGCAACTAAACCAGAGGCACAGTGCATCCTGCGAACGACCACGGAAAAGTGACCGTCTCCATGCAATCAGCCACAGCTTTATTCATAGAGGTCATGTTGTAGAGAGTAGTCTAGCTAAGAACTCGCAAAACATAATAAAAAGTATACTAAAATGCAAAAAAAAAAAGAAGAAAAAACAGCGAAAGGCAATTGAAGACTAGGCTGGAGGGGTCGCGCACACGGCAGTGTTATCACGAGCAAACAAACAAGAACCTACGGGATTCCCGAAGACAAAGAGACGACGCGGATCCAAATAACTCTTCGTGCACAAAACAGACGCCGGAATCCCGAAATCCTGTACCGCCTTTTAATTTCCGTGATCGCGCGTGCGCCGCCTGCTAAGAAGCCACCAAGGCGGCATGTACGAGCACGCGCGTGAATAGCCACAGTCGTTTAATCGGGCAACCTTGGGGCACCTTAATTCCGCCACGTCCGAAACGGGCGGCATAAAACACTTGGCACGAGACCGACTCCAGTGTGTGCCGTACGTGGACACGGAATTACGGCGACTGCGTCCAACATTGAAATAGCGTTCCATTGTCCGAGGTTACAGAGGTCACCTCCGTGGAGAGAAGAAGTAAAATGCGGGGGAGGGGAGGTCAAGCGCATTGGTCATCGCGGTACGACGGTGGACGCGCTGGCCTTCTCCGCGTTTGATTTACTGACGTCAAACAGGAAAGTGTTCCCTCTTTTTCTCATTTATTTTTTGTTGTTCAACGGTTCGAAACGGCCTTGAGGCTCGTTATCAGAGACACCGAAGAGGTCACATGAACTAAGCTATATAATCTGGTTTATTCCGCGAGAAGCAAGTAACAAAACAAATTCTCTTTTGTGGAGTCGAGTGTCGCCAGCGTTTACGGTCTACCAAATCCTGTCGAGTGCACGCGGTTCCGATGCCGACACGAAGCGATAGAAAACAACAAAGACACTTATCGCTTCGAGACATCCTTCACCTCCCCACCTCGACGACGAAGCACAAAAATAGTTCGGATTTTGATGGCCGTCAAATTGCAAACTGGTTTAGAGATTTAAAGCCGGGGAACAGAATGCGCTCTGAAAAAAAAAAAGCAAAACAACACCAAGAACACCGAGCAAAGAAAGATTTAGCGTCTGCACCCTCCGGACCCCGAACGACTTAGAGACGACTTACAATCCCCAGGGATCCCCCCCCCCCCCCCCCCCCTCCGTTTTATCGTCGTTTCCGAAGAGCTAGTGTCCCTTTCTTCTCCACACGAGATACAAGTGGCGGACCCGAAGCAGCAGAGAGAGCTATTGTGAACCTGCGCGACTTGTTACGGCATTCCACGGAAGGTCGGTGATGCTGCGGCGGCCGATTCGTCGCCGGAGGCGAGAAAAAAACAACTAAAAGACGACCACGATGCAAAGAGGATGAGAGGTGAGATCGAGGGAACAAACAACACGCATAAAGAAAAGTTAGGTAGCGGACCTTGTTCCAGAAAGTTCTGTGGCGCCTCCTCCTTTGGATTTATGGCCACGTGACCGTCGCTCGCCGCACTATACAGAGCGGGAGCTTTTTTTCTTTTTTTCCTTTTTGAATAATACAGGGCCGGTGTTTTTATTGTTGTTTCTTTCGTTTGTATGGATGGATGGTGTTTCTTCTTTTTTAGTTTCTATTTTCCATTTTGTTTCGTTCCCCGTATATTGGAATTCCACCTGCCATTTGGCGCCGTTAATATGCGCGAGCGTGCGGCTTCACCACAGGTGGCGGCGCAACCGCAGGGTGAATCGGTGATGCGAGCGATCTCACCGCTGGGAACACTTTCGCTTGCTTCGGTTAGTTTGGGGGAAGATACGGCCCATGAAGTTTCCGGATTAGGCACAACCCGCCAGCGCACAAGGAGTATCGAATCCGGGTGTCATTTCATCTTACTCTACTCTGTGTTTTTAAAGCACTGTAAACCGTCCATGTGGTGCGTGCCCCATGGGCCATGACACGTGACGCTACCGTGACGTCACGTGATGTGATTAACTCGCGTGACGTCAGGTGACGGGACGGGACAACTTGACACCCTAACATCACGTGGCGTTGAATGTCTTCTTCACCCATGCAACACTGGTTCCTTAAATAATGCGATCGAGGCTTAGAAAACTTCAAAAATGAAGGTCGCTCCAGATTATTTTGTTGTGAATTATTCTACAATTTTTACATTCCTTTATGCCTTTGCCTAAGTTCTTTTTTTTTTTTGTGTACCTTTTGAGAGTTTTGATATGAAATTTTCACCAGTAAAACCGAACTTGAAGCTGGTTGGTTTTTACGCAATACACGTCTGTCACGCGGGAAAGCCATACCCTCGCTGCGCTGGCAATCGAGGTCTGAAGTTTTCGTTGTGGAAACAAGACACAGACCAGCACAGTGTCCACTGACGTGCGGCACAACTTGTGCCACTCAATATGCGCAGCAGCTTAGCCGTTTACAAAAAAAAAAACAGTCACTGCGTCGTCCCAGCGCCAACACTTACGCCAATAGTTGTGTAGTGACACGCGAAAACAAAAAATAACTGATCACAACCCTTCTTTGTTTTTATTACAGCAATTTTTGTTTTTACAGAAGCAAGACGAGAGGTTATCGTTCTTTCATACAGGCCCCGGTGTTCTTATCACCACCGCAGGCGCTCTTAATCGCGAGTTTAAGTGGCTGGGGAAACCGATTAATAGCCACATCAATTAAAAGCGTGCTGAAGTCACCGATGACGATGCGCGTTCACTAGGGACTTCTAGAAAATCGTTACCGCGTTCCGCGTACCGCACTACCGGAGCTTTTCAAGCATGCTTTGAAGCGCGCTCGGGTTATACCGAGACCGCGGGCGCGCGCTTAAAGGCCGACGTACACTTCGCGCTTTCCACTTTTGCCCGCCAACTCCTTTCCTATATCCTCTCCACGTGTTACCTTGCCCCAACCTGGCTCCTCCTCGCAGCTTAGGAGGGGGAAGCGCTAAAAGGATTATCTTCCCTGCAGAAAACCGAGGTTGTACGTTGGCCTTTAAAAGCATGTTTCAAATGCTTTGTTATATAGTGCGGTAAGCGGAACACGGTAACGGGTTGCTAAAAGTCCCCAATATTTCGTACAATGCTGGTCGGTGTTTTCAACGAATGAATTTTATTTGAGGTTTGTACCGCAAGTAAAACAATAAAGCAAAAATAAAGGTTGAAACTTTTACAAAACAGTATTTTCCAGAAGCGCCGTACGAATATGCACTGAAACAACATTCGTCGCAGGTACCGCAGGCACTGCGATTGTTACCATGCTTACGTTATTGGACATGATCGCTCTTGTTACAAGCTCACTTCCGTAGTCGAAGGTACTAATTTCCTTCCTTCAGTTCTATTTTTTTTATTTTTTTTTATACGTATTTGTTTATATCTAGGCCCTCCAAGTGACGGATTTGTTAACCCTACTAATGTATATACAAGTAACTAAATTGTCTTCACCCGTCAAGCTCTATCGTCTTAGGAGCGGGCGGCCGCGCGGGTCGGGTCATAGGAGCGAACGCGTGAACCTTGGCGCGGGCGTTGTGTGAATTGGTGCCGGTCACGACAACGCTAATGGAATTGGCCTCTCCGCACTTCGGTCGATCACCTTCTACGTGAACGGCGGAGAAGCCGAACCTCCTGAACGGGCATGAGCCTTGTGAGACCACACCGCTGGACGCCTTCGATGGCCATCATAGCCGCGTGGAAAGATGATGAGTAGCGTTGAGGACAGGATTTCCCAACATGTCCTAACAACGTCGTCTCACTGGGAGAACACCCAACGAACACACTTCACCAGCAGACAGTAGGTCTGTTGGCGAAACATGCTTTTAAGCTCGCGCCCCGCGGTCAAAGTATCACTCCGGGCGCTTGCTTAAGAGCATGCTGCAAAGGCTTCGGTAGTGCAGTACGCGGAACACAGTAACGGTTTGCTAAAGGCCTCTATTGTTTCCCAGTGGGCGCTCACGATGAGCATTCCCAGGGTTTCTACAACGAGCCTTCCACACCATAATGCCCACGGCATCAGCTAGGTGGTTCTGAGCGTGCCGCTGTGAACAACGCCCTCAAATAAGGCGTCAATGCATGTGGGTGGCTATTCTTACTTGTTCATCACTTTATTGATTACTTAGAGGTGACAGCTTGATGGTGCGACATTGCCGCGGTAAAGCTCTTGAGAAGGAGACTCAACAGTCTCTTCCTAGAAGTTAAGTTGAGAACTGATACCACAGAGGCAGCAGCAATGTGACATATTTGTCTTCGTGTTTCTGACGCTGCGCTGGGAGGACGTAGCTGAATGCCACGTCAGTGTTCCAATGAGACTCGTGTTCAAACACGAGGCCCTGCCTAAAGCTGACGCGGCACTCGTGGCCACTTTGTGCTAACTGCCTCGTGCTCGATCGGGGATGATGATGCATAGAATTCAGTCCGGAAGCTTCGTGTCCGGTAAACACCGAGGCCTGTGGTAAACAAACCGGTCCGCTTGCAACTCGATGTCCTCATCATGGCAGAACCAAATCGTGTCCGTGGAATCGATCCATTCGCCTTGAGACACAGTTTGAAGTTAGGTGAAGCGTGCTCTTGTTTGCCTATGCATCTCTAAGAGGCACGTGGTGATTCCCTCTGTCCACAATGCGGGAGGAGACAAAGCATCCGCACTAACAGCACAGAGCACGGGCAAGGGTACAGAGCACGAGCTCTTAGCAGCTGATTCCAGTGCGCGAGCACTGCATTGGCGCCCCCATGGCTTCGGTCTCGCGTGCGTAGCATTCGTTTTGCTCCAAGTAAGTGTAAAACAAAGCGTAGTTCTGCTTTTCACCGCATGAGCCGTGCCGATCGAATCTACGGGCGAAGAACCCGTTTGTAAATCCAGAAATCCACAGCTCAGAGTGCACGAACTCCCTATCCGAGCAAACGCAAACCACACCGTCGTGTAAAGCGATAAAAAAAAAAAATCGCCTTACTTATTAAACGCCGAAAAATCGGAACCACCAGAAGCCCGATTATTGGCACGCCTTACGCTCACTCTTTGGACGGGTTAAGCCACCAATGCACCCCAAACCTGACCCAGATCTCCCGTCGCCCGGCCAAACCGAAACTAAACTCCGTTTCACCTTACGATGGACCCCAGACGACGCTAGGAGCTATCAAAGTTATGAAACGCCGCGCAAGTGTCACGTAGCCTTCGGAACAGTTACAGCGACGCCCGCGTCGCGGGCCACGTGATGCATTCTCATGTCAGGATTGGCTGGGCTTGCTCGTACCACCCGTTGCGGTCCATCGTATGGTGAAGCGGTGTTTAATCAGATGCCGGCTACTTCTCGCTCCGTTCGATACCAGTCCAAGCTGGACTTGTCCCTAATGGTCTTCCTTCGCCTACCCGCCCGCCACAACAAGCCGTAGTGTTTTTCGTTTTGTTTTTTCTTGTTATTATTTTTATTTATTAGCAAACCGCGGTGGCCGACGCCGCCGCCGGTAAAGCGTGCGCGTGCCGAGAAACCCCCGCGAGGCAGCCGGCGGTCGTCACGAGCTCGCGAGGCCGCAAATCACGCGGAAGAGCACGCGTGCTTTTTTGTGTGCGTGCGTGCGTGCGCTGCAGCCATTGTTCTCTCCGCGAGAGTCCGGCGCCTTCCGCGGACCTGCGATGCGGCGCCGGACCGACCGAGCGAGTCGTCGCTCATTCCGTATGCGGCACGTCGCCCGAAGGGAGGATCACGACTTTCGCCCCTCACGATATCGACGACGACGACGACGACGGTGGCGCTCACTCGGACGAGCGCTGGCACGTCCAACGCCGGGCCTATACAGCGAGACCATCTGGAATAATGAAGGCCTCCCAACGCCCCGCTCTTCCTTCCATGAAACGTGATCCCAGTCGGGGGTGTGGCAACTCAGCGATTGGACCCGAGTTCGACGCCGAGCGCAACTTCGACGCGCAGGTTCGACACGAGACACAGCCGAACACTGACGCAGCGCTCGTATCCAGTCAGCGTACCCTCAACGGCCCATCTACAACGAAGGACGCAGACTAAAAGCGGCACGTTTCTTAAATACAGGCACGCGAAAAAAAGAATATTGGTGGGTACTAAAACAGACGCACACGCGAGCGCGCGCAAACATCAATACGTGCAAAGGAACGCGGACTACAAAAATAACGCTTGCATGGATAATGTGTCCAGCCATAGCCTCCTCTATACTCACAAAGCTTGACAGTTCGATGACGGAGCCATAAAGTGCCCGATCGCAGATTTGGAGCGCGAGGATCTGGTAGCACAGAGCATCAAAGAATTATTTCTTGGGGAACCTGGACGGTCAGCGCACACCTTTTGCAGCGGCCAGGACCCGAAACGCACTTGTTCGCTCGGGAGAAGTGTGTTTCGGCGTCTCGCCGCAGCGGGGCGCCAGTCACGTGGCTGTTCTCTTATCTGTTGTCTGCCACTCCACCTTTTCCATTTCGGTGGGCGCTTTTCATGGCGATCTGCCAGACTTTGTCAGTTCTGACAAAGCCTGGCAGATCGCCACGAGACGCGGCGGCTGATAGTGAAAAGGTTGAACGGGAGACGAGAGTCGTTTAACGGGCGCCCCGCTGGGGCGAGACGCCGAAACGCACTTGTCGGGAGCGATGGAATGTCCGCTCGTGCTTGTCGTGTTCCTAGGGCTACCGCTTCTTTTCTCGCAGGATTTAAAAACCATGTTCCGGGTCCCCGCCGCTTAAAAAGCTGTGCGCTGAATACCTGACTCCCTCAGAAATGCTCTGTGCAACCAGATCCCCGCGCTCCAAATCTGCGACCGGGCACTCTATGGTTCCGTCATCGAACTACAAGGCTTTGTGAGGATAGAAGAGGCTATGATAGGAGGCTATGGCGCAGCGCGAATTCCCTTCTTTTTTTTTTTAACGATTACTAACTTTGGGGTTACTGGAATGCACGCTGTTGCAGTGCCTTCTGTGATTTTATTTAAATACAAACTGTATACGCAGCTTTTATGAACCTAATTACAAAACGCGCGAGCTTTTTTTTTTTCCACGTGCTTTTGAAAATTGCTTGTTTTAGTCACCGACAGAATGAGAAGGGAAGGGCGTCTCTTTCGAACGGCCGGCCTCTAGCACGCGCTCCATGCCTTCCGCCGTGCTTCGGCTAAGCACCAATGCTTGAGGTGTCCCGGACGCCGAAGCGCGGTCGAAGGCAGGAAGCTCGCACTGGAGGTGGGACAGCTGAAGCTTCTTTCTGCCGTTCCCACCCTGCCAGTGAATATGTCTGCCCAAACAAGACGACTGACCACGCAACAGGGTCGTAAGTGTTTTCATTTAAATTATCCGAAAAAAAAGAAAAAACCTGTAGAGGCGCACATTCATGGAAGTTCCTGATGGCCACCGTGGGTCAACAGCGCTAACACACTCCTCCACCCCCCCCCCCGCCAAAAAAAAACAACAACAAAAAACCGCTGACAGCAGAGCAAAAACAACAAAAACACGCGCACATACATACATACATACGCGCGCACGTAAACGCAAAACACACCAGCGTGCGAAAGAAAATCGCGCACGCATATTCATAGCCATGCAGGCCGCGCCGCAAGAGCGGGCCGTCGGCGGCACAACCGGGCGCTTCCCTCGCTGCTTCGAAGACACCGGAAACAATCGACGCACTAAACGCCCCAATCAAGGGGGCTAAGCAGACGCGAGGGCACGCGCCATGGGAAGAGAAAAAACGGGTTACATCCGCGTTTGTTTCCTGGGCTTCCCGATTTCGTGACTCGCGGGGATTAATGAAAGCGAGTGAGCTTCATCGACGCTTTTGCAAATCCGCCCATCGACGGCCGCGCGCGCAAGCAGCGGCTGCTGGGTCGTCGGCGATGGCCAGCTGCGTAAGGCCGTAAAGCTGCGCTCACCCCACTAATACATCTTACAAAAGACAGTCTGTACACACTGTCTGAGGGTTGTTCTCGTATGACGGTCCATCGGTCATACAAAAACTGCCTGCAGGGATGTTTGGAGCATGAAAATGTATGAAGCGAACGATGCTTTGAACAGGGTTGAGCCGTGTCCGCGGATATTTTTTCTCCTCATGTCCGCAGAGAAACTCCGCGTCTTTTGTATAGACGCTTTCAGCGAGTCAGTTACTCGAGCTGCCACCAGTCGGCGCACCCTTCGCGCGCTTTCCGGGCCGCCATAGCCGACCTTCAGTTTCTCGCCGTTGCTCCGCGTTGTGTGCTGCACAGGCCACTATCGGAGCTTCGTTTTCGTGTGCATTTACGTTCCGCTTTGAAATCTTGTATTTTCTGTAGGTCTTTTCGATATTGAGGACTTTCATTTAACCATTTGATATTCATATTTCGACATAGCTCTTGTATTTTCTTATTTATGAATGGAATCGGACAGCGAATGGGTCGACGATACAAGATTATGATGCTTCAATGACCATGTAAGTTCATCCCATTCTTACGTTTTTGTCGCAAGTAAAGGGCAGTCAACACTATTGCGACATATGTAAATTGCAACTGACGCAGTAAGGCTATTTCATGCTTCTCGCTGCATGTGCGCGCTCGTTTCCGTAATGCCGACCCGCATGTAAGCGATTTAGCGTGCGACGAGACGAGCGACGGAGATTTATTTTTTTATTATGTATTTACAAATCCCGTCGCCCGTCGCATCGCTCGGTTTTTTGGGTTTCTAGAAAACGTCGCTCACCGCCTTGGTCGCTTGCTCCGTCACTTCCATGCGGTTTGCCTCGTCGCGCGACTGACTGAGTGACAGCGAAGCGGGTCGCCGTCGCTTATCTGGTCGCTCGCCAAATCGCTTACACGCGGTTTATACTTAATTAATTTCCATGCACACAGCATTGAGCCATTGGCGCCTCGATATTAAGTATAAACCTCATGCAAGCGATTCGGCGAGCAACGAGACAAGCAACGGTGACCCGCTTCGCTGTCGCTCGGGCAGTCGCGCGATGAGGCAAACCGCCTGGAAGCGACGGGAGCAAGCGACCAAGACGGTGAGCGACGTTTTCTAGAAACCCAAAAAAAAAACCGAGCGATGCAACAGGCGACAGTGAGAAATCTTCGTCGCTGACTCTCGTCGTTGTCGCCGTCGCTCGTCTCGTCGCACGCTAAATCGCTTACATGCGGGTCGGCTTTACGGAAACAAGCGCGCACATGCAGCGAGAAGCACGACTGGATAGCCTTATTGCGTCAGTTGAAATTTGCATATGTCACAATGGTGTTGACTGCCCTTTATTAGCGAGAAAAACGTTAGAATGGGATGAACTACATGGTCTCTGAAGCCATAATCTTGTATCGTCGATCCATTCGCTGTCCGATTTCATTTCATAAATAAGAAAATACGAGAGATATGTTGAAATATAAATATCAAATGATTAAATGAAAGCCCGAAATATCGAAAAGACCTAAAGAAAACACTCGATTTCAACGCGGAACGTAAAAGAACGTGAAAACAAAGCTCCGGTAGTGGCGGGTGCAGCACATAACGCGGAGGAACGGCGAGAAACTGAAGGGCGGCTATGGCGGCAGGGTCACGTGACGCCAAGATGGCGGCGCCCATCAAATGTTGCCTGAAAGGGTCTATGCTGTTTGAGCAGTGGAACGTGGTGGCTTTATTCGTCGGTTTCATAAAAACATTTTCAACAAATGTCTTCTGCACGCCACGATCGTTGCCTGCTAGGTTGTGGAACACGTTTTCAACATGTGCAGTAGCTCAATCGAGTAAAAACCAAAACAAGAGCTAAAAAAAAGACGAGAAAAGAATTTATTTTTTGAGCGGTTATTTTGGAGGGATATGTGTGTTTTTTTTTAAGTGCTCTTTTTCATTTAAATATTGGTTGTTTTCGAAGAAAACACTGTGTACATGTACTTGTACATAATGTAAGGGCCGTTTCAAAATGAGTAGAAGATGGCCCAATAGTCGATGCTCTCCACTGTAAAGGGCTTTACACCATAGTTGTCGGAGGGGATACGCATTTCCGAGCGCGGGTTGTCTGGTGGCATAAGCCTAGGAAAGGATGAACATTGTCTTATTCTTTTTCTACCGACCCGTTGGTCAGAAGGGGCGCGGGCAGGGTTACAAAAAGGCGCCTCCGCCGCACGTGTTGTAATTGGTGATAGTATATTAGCGTTTTGATATTAGATAGAGGGTTACTGTTGTTACTGAACGCGCTGGCTGGGTGGCGCGAGCCGCCGCCCAATTTAAAGAGTTGATCCGGGTGCCTCCATCAATTCATTCATCCAACCATTCATCCATTCATTCATCCCACTTTATCCTTTCACCCCTCTTCCGTTGCGCGGAGTTGTCTCCTGTGGAGCTTCGAATAGGCATACGAGACATTTATCTGCCATCCTAAAGTTGTCGGGGCTGACCTCAATTTCAAGAGTTATAGTTAGAGTTGTGGAAGGCAGCAGTATCAACGTGTAGCTTTGCAGATTGCTTGGACGATGGCGAGTTTGTGCCATTCCCAACTTTCTTGGACATCAACGCCTCGGAGCATGCCCTAAAATGAGAATTTCTACTGAACAATGACAAACATCACAACGTCCTCCGAGAATATTTCAGATGTCAGTCATAAAATATAAATAAACAGTAATTAAACTTTTAGACGTGTATAGATTTTGTTCCACTGCTCTACAGTTTATTTTTGCACTGAATTTTAAGGCGTTGTATACAAAATGGTTAATTTATGCTTTCCTTGACAAAAGATTGCAATGTTCCCGAAGGCTGTAATTCTCTGGGTATCGTAAAATGCCTATCGATTAGAATTTTGATATTTTCTTCGAAAACATTTTATTCCACCGTATATCCCAGAAAGTTGGCCACAAAACAAAGCGATGCGTATAGATACGCTCTTACGTCTGCGCCGCTGATATCGCTGGGAGGACTGGCCCCTTAGAGGCGTTTCAGCAACTTTCCAAAAGACGAGATGTTCAGGAGCACGCGAGTCATAAAATATGAGCCTGCGCACGTACATCCACCAATCGCGCTAAATTCTCTACTCAACGTTTCGCACCAGCGCAGGGAACCGGAAATATACGAGCAAACTATCTTCGCTCTTACATATTTAATTCTACGTAAGGTAATCTAACAGGCTAAAAAAAAAAAAGAAACAAGGAAAAAAAAAACACCTGAGACACGAAGGCGAAAAAAAAAAATTTCACCAAAGCCACGCACGAGAGTGTGATGGAGTGTGCGGCCATCTCTCTTTGACCGCTCGATCGGGCCCTCTTAGCGCATTGTTACCGCGGCAAAAAATAAGAAAGCGGACTTCACAAAACAAAGGTCGCCGAGCTGGCCGAGGAAACGTAAGACCAGCAATAAAATAAGAACAAATAAAATAATTCGAATACGCCGAACATCACGAAGTGTATATAGTAAGCGCGGCGAGGAAGCGAGGCGCACCGCGGCGCTTCGACTGAAATGCACGAAAACCACACTAACAACAGATGGAGGGCTAATAAACCGCCCTAAGAAAATAAAGAATGGATCTTCCCCGGAGCGAGAGACAATACGTGCTGGGAATCTTTAAGCGTCGGTCAGGTTCTGACCTTGGTTTGCTCCGAGGTCACGGCCGGACAGCACCAGCAAAGCGCCCTGCCGCACTCTCTGTTCGGATTACTCGCGGCCGTCTTCGAGATGAAAGTGGTCTTTGATCCTCGCCATTATTTTCCTGGTCGGCTCAGAACTTAAAGTGGTGGTTTATGCTCAGCACCATTTTGAGTCTCATCTTTCTTCCCATCGGCATTCGAAGAATAAACGTTCGCACGTTTCTGATGCCTGAAAAAGGTATTATTTGCTAAGCAAGATTTCAATTTACTACCGCGGAAGTAAAACAAGAAAGTAATTATATAATCTGATACAAAGAGTACGCTCAATGAAACTTAAATTTTACTGCATCTACAACAATGCCTATACTTGTCAAAGGGTGTCTAAGCTCGGCACTACTCGAACTGAGATACCGTTTCAATAATGAGAAACTGGTTAGATTCACTAGTACTTTTTGTTCGCATAACACGTGTTTTGCTGGTTATAGAGATGGCGACCTGGGCTGTCGATTTATAAACATTAACGGCGAGATACACCTCAGAATGATGAGGACGCGTCGCCTATTTTGCGTCCAGCAATTAAAGAGGCCATTAAACAATCCTGGGCTTAAATGTTAAGCTTTTTTACGGAGGCATTCTGCCATAAGTGAAACAACATGAAACACGGAGCCTAATATTCGTTGTCCACGGTGTAATTTTAATGACAAATGCGGACTATCTTTTCCAGTCTCATTTTATTCTCCCGAAAGTTCGTGGCACTGTCGTGAAGATTACGATGCTGACGTAGCCGCCGAGAGTGCCCCATGCTGACGACTGTTGGCCTTCGCTCATAGATTGGACAAGAACAATGCGAGGGAACTCGACTTCTATACCCTTGGTATTGGTTGCAATGCAAGAGTACAGAACATGTCCCGAGCATTGCCAATATCGCGTGGAAGACAATACCTGCTCATGACGTCATCGTTTGTGGATCCCCGACCCGCCCCAAGCGGCAAAACGCCGAAGCTCAACGAGAATCGCCGCAATGCGGCTGACGCGTTAAGGCTAGCCCACATGGCGCGTTTTTCAGTGCGTCTAGACGCGCGTCTCGGCTTGGCGCGCGCGCTAAGCGGGACGCGTGCGCCCAGTCAAACCACACGCAGCGCTGCCGCGCAGCGCTTCGCGTCTGCGTTTCCGAAGCGTCTGCCCAACGTAGCCAGACGCGCTTAAGAAACAAAAGCAAACAATAAATAGAAATCGCGCGGTAAATGATGGCTACATGCCGTAATATTTAATTTTAGTAATAGTAAGCACTCATTTTTATTACAGCAATCGCAATGAAGCTCAATTTCACTAATTTTCATCCTTTTTAGTGCGTACGCCTCATCCACGTTTCGATACGCCATTGGCATCACCATCGCCCGCGCCAAAACATTTACAGCTGGCCGCTGGCCGCTACAGTGGTTACGTTGTTGCCGGTAGTATTAATTTTGTACCTTTGTCTCTCGGTGTCTTTGTATTCTTTACATTTGGCCTGCGAGAGTGCAGGACGCTTTTTTACTTCGCTAGGTCCTCTCTGTTCCGCTGAAGCAGCGTCAGCCTCTCCCGCGGAGCAGAGAGGATTCCCTGGACTTGTGTAAAAGGTATGATAAACTGATATCCGCGGGGGGAAGGACGTAACTACTCATGTTCGCCCTGCTGCTATCGTTGGCGGGGCCTAAAAGCCGTTTTTATATAAGGCCGCGAGCGTGCAAATTTTGTAAACTCCGCGCGCGCGTGTGTGTGTGTGTGTGCGTGCGCGCGTGCGCTTTGCCTTGGAATGGCACAGGGCTGCTACCCGTTTTTGTGTGTGTATCTTTGTTTTGAGTGTTTTTATTTATTTTCCTTTCCCGTATCCCCTTCTCTACTTGTCGGCGGGCTAGCAGGCCCACCTGCGTAAGGGTCTCGACCTTTTGCCTAGCCTCGCACGCTGCCGAGTGGGTATCGCAATATGTGCAAATAAAAAGTATTATTATTATTATTATTATTATTATCGCCTTTGTCGCGAGGTCTGTGGCAAAAACTACAGTCCTACAGTGGAGAAAATTCAAACGCTCCTTGCAACTAGTGAACACGGCGGTTCATTGGTTGCTGCCTTCTGGACGCAGCGCGAGACGCGACGCGTAGACGCAAAATATCTGGCTCCTCCAGATACGCCGGAATGCGCCAAAAAACGCTGCGTTTCGTCCCGGCGCCGGAAGTGACGTCAAAGCGCAGGCGCAGACGCGACGCAGACGCGGAGAAAAGCGCACCATGTGGGCTAGCCTTTAGTCTTAGCGTCGCCGCGCGCTTGCATTGCTCTCGTTGTGAGACGCATGTTCTGGCTGCGCGTCGAGGAATAAAAGCTATTAAATTTTTTCATGTGAAAGCATTAACTCTCCCATGGAGCGAACTGACGTCATCAGCTTTGAAAGCCGCACCAAACGGCACCTTCTCGTGTCCCGATGTCGTCTGTAGCAGAAATCTGATGGATAGGCTCCCATTGGCTGGCGCGCGTCATCAAGGAACGAGGCTTCCATTGGCTCCCGTGCGGCGTAGTTCGAAAACACGCCACCAGAGAAGCCCTCTCCATGGCGGCGCAGCGTACGCAGCGGCCCGGTCGCCCAGTAAGAGGGAGCGGTGGCCGCAGAAGTGCCAGAGCCCACCCGAGCAAACTCCGGAGAGGTTGCACGGCCGACCTCAGCGCGGCGCGGCCACTTCACGAGAGCGCGCGCTCAGTCGTCGGCCGGCGAAACGTGGCCGTCCACGCCACTCCGCCGCAGACGACCTAATGTAGCGGAAGAGCGACATTCATGTTTTCGCATTCACAACTTATAAAATGTGCTTAGGTGTCCACGGACTTTTTTTTTTAATTCTTTCTGCGAGTCAAGTATTCACAACCAACAGTGTTAAGAGGAACAAGAATTGCTTCATGCCTTCAGGTGTTTCGGTAGCAGCCCCTCATAATTCCTACTTGTGACGTAAGCGGGGTGTGATGTGTTTGTGTTTACTGGTGACGTATTCTCAGTTTTCTGACGGTGCGGGTAAAGAGCACGCTGAAAGCTTGTTGCCATAAAACGCTCAACAGCAAAACCTTTTAAGTTGTGGGTTGATTTTTAATGTGAGGTTTTCTCACACGTATAGTGGATATACTCAAGTTGCTGACAAAATAAAAACGGCAGAGAGTTTTTTTTTTTTTTCAACTGTTTTACCTCTAGTGCGAGCTTCGTACCTTCTATAGCACTTCGAGCATGTACGGGAAGCCAAAACACGCCAGAAGGCAACGAGTGCGTGCTGAGACTGGTCACTCGAAAGAGACGCCCTACCGTTTTCATTTTGTTTGTGACTTTAGTGACTTCTAAACCATAGCCTGCTAAATACTGGCAAAGCCTGGCAGATCGCCACGAGAAGCAGCCGCCGAAATGAAAAAAGGTGGAGCGGCAGGCAACGGATGAGGAGAGCTACGTGACTGGCGCCCCGCTGCGGCGAGACGCCGAAACACAATTCTCCCGAGCGAACAAGTGTGTTTCGGGTCCTCGCCGCTGCAAAATCTCTGCGTTGACGTCAGGGTTTCCCGAGATATGGCTCTTCGATGCTCTCTGCTACCAGATCCTCGCGCTCCCAATTGCGACTGGGCACTCTATGGCTCTTTCGCCGAGCTGCCAGGCTTTGTGAGTACAGAGGAGACTATATCTAAACCCAGGAAGCACTGTGGCAGTTCGTGTCCTACCCTATAGATACGTCGCGGAGAGGACAAGTTTGATTCAACAGAGACGTTGCAGACGGCTTCGTAGACTTACAGCGGTCGTGGAGTAGTTAACAACGTAGACGATAATAGGATTATGATGTGTTTTCACAAAACTTCGATGGATTAAAATATACCTCGATATCTTCGGCACTTTTTACAAGGAATGGAAATAAGGTTTTAAGAAAAAGGCATGCTCATATCTTGAAGAAATATACGGCGGATCACACGAGATTTCATTCCCAATAAAGGACTGGTGAGTTACGGGGATCCCAAGTTCGTCTGCTCCTTGGACAGGGGTTGCGATGATGTCAAAGCGCCTAGCTGTTATTGGCTGATTAATAACAATAGTGGGTTGACCCCAATGTACTTAGCTAGCCCACCATCCTTCCAATCAAAGCCAATCAGAATTCGGCGTCGTTTTCACGTTACATCAATTCCTACGCCAGAAGCAGACGACTAGCTCTCCGCATAGCCATTTACAGAACAAAAAAATTGCAAGTTGTATCTTTAGAACAACAGGCCTCTAGCACGCGCTACCTGCCTTCCGCCGTGCTTTGACTGCGCCCGCGCGATCGAGCTGCACCAGATACCGAAGTATTGCCGCAGGTAGGAAGCTGGCGCTCGAGACGGAACAGCTATAACTGACCCCTGCCGTTCTTTCTTCGTCCATGACTCTGGTTGTTTACACATATCGCAAAATCCTCCCAGCGCAAAATGACAACGTATAGGAAAACGACAGCGCTCCTGTCCCCACTTTTTGTCCTTATCCTTTTGCGCTGCGCGAATTTTTTTCTCTCCACAATTCGATGTTGGTAACGGGAGACCCACGACCTCTTCCGACGCTGCCGGGGATAATCATTCCAGTCATTATTTATGATTCGCCATATTTGTGTTCCAAAGCGGGGGGCCACCTCATCCGCACTCGGGCACAACCACCACAGGCAGAGAGAGAGGGAGAGAGCGAGCAACATTTAGCACGTTGCACAAAACGACGAGCTCTGGGAGAGCCAAAACGCGCACGGCAACTAGATAACACCAAAAAAACACAACACACACTTGCCAGATCCACAGCGGCCGAAGATGAAAAGGACTAAGCGTGCATGCTAATTCGCTAAACACCAAACTCTCTCTCTCTCTCTTTCTCTCACTCTCCCACTCTCGCTGGCTCCCTAGCACGAAGACGACGACTGCTCACGTTGCATATTTATACATCGGGTGATTGTGCAAATGCAACGGTCCCTCGGCGACTCGCACGTCTTCGCACGAAGACCGAAGGCAAAAAAAAAAAAAAGCGGTTCCACTATTTTTTTTTTGTCTCGAAGAAGCGGCGAGTCGGTAGGCACACACAAACAACCGAAAGTTTCATTATTTATCTCCAATTCGTCTCACCGCTTCTCTTTGTATTTTTTCATTTTGTCTTTGTTTGTGTGTGTGTTTTGGTTTTTATGCTATTTTGCCGTAGCTCGAGGTTCACCCCGAGATTGTACACGCTTCGAAGCGTGCTCGCGGTCGGTATAAGGTAACCTCACCTGAATATCGATCTATTCTCGACGCCCGCATCGGGATGCGCATAGATCACTGACCGTTTTGCGATACACGTGTATGGACGTGCAGATGATACCCGACGGGTGCGAAATACAAATCGGGTCGTACATTCGGAGGAATGAACGAGAAATAAAGTATATGAATATACCGCTGTGAGGACGATCCAAGTAAAAATGTAATGAGCTTTTGGCTTCTGCCGAAGACGCAAATAGGCCGCTTAGAGAAGAAACTGGGCGGGTTTAAGTGTGTTTAGGCCATAAATCAAATTGCTGCGTCATTAACTCGCGAAGAGCGGGATGGGGCGATTTCCGAGTCGCGTATTTGCCCGACGCTGGAATGCCTAGCCGTTAATAGAGCGCCAGATTTCCACATCTTGAAAAATTTACCGGCTGCCATTCGCCGAGAAGCTTTGGTGAAGATTGTGGCGCAAACGTTAAACAAATCCTCACGTCTTGATGTTTCACTGACGTTCGTGAGACGAGAGGCTACGAAAATGTACTTTCAAAAACCTCGAGACAAGGAAAACTAAACAAACGGACAATAGAAACTAAAAGTTTGTTTTTGTGGAGTTTGTGTCTTAAAATACTTTTCTCGTCACACGTTGTTTTTTTTTTTTTTTTTTCTGGTACGTTTTTACACTGGCTTCTTCGTGTTCGGCCTTGCTAAAAGCTTAGGCGTGACTTATTTTAACGCTAAACGTATTAAAACGGAAGCTATTAAAAGGACTGTTCTTATTAGTGGAACGACATTATTTTTGCGCGCTCAATTCTTCGCATGACTTTTTGCGAAGTTTGGCTTTGGGGAATACTTGCAGGGGCACAAAATGTTACTATTGGGAGTGAAATGTTAATTATTTTGTCACCATGGGGTAATAATATATTCGCAACAAGATTCAAGTCGCAAAATTCGCAAAAAATAGGCGCCCGCGAAACTTAAGTTGGTTACAGCATTCCTAAGATCAAATGCTCTAGCCTGTTCACCTTTCTAAAAAATACAAACAGCACTCCCCCCTCCCCCCCCCCCCTCCCGCCCCCAACACACACACATACATAAACGCAATGAATATAAGAGGTTAGGGTTGAGGCAACGGGAGGTTGTCGAAACCGTCCGTGTAAGGCACGGGCTCGCGCTGCAGATCAAATAGCATGCACATATAGTACGACTGCCGTTTTGAGGTGTTAACGGTGTATCAGGCAGCAGGGATACACGACCGAACACTGGTACGGTGGCAATTCAGAACGACAAAGGCAGGGGCGGGGCTCGAGCCGGAATATTCCCCAACGTGAGCTTTCGCTTTACGTGCTTCGAGCTGCCGCCAACTATAATAAACTCGGCCAATGAAAAGCTTACAATGACAGTTATAAGCTGTCATTGTTCGCTATAGGCGAAAAAATTTCCAAACTACGATGCCAATATGTTGTTCTCTATAAACAATGTTTGTGATAGTACACTTGAGCTCGTGAAATGTTATATTTCATGGTTCGGTGCAAATTGCAATTTTGAATAATAAAAGCATTGTGAATTTTCTGGTCACTAGTGGTGAGCCCACTTCAAAACATTAAAGCCGCAGCAGCAGCACGAACAACAACAACAACAAAAACAACAAAAATACATATAATATTCAAGGCGGTAGAGTCGTCTTAAAGTCGCCGCAGAAGTTTTTGTTAAAGTGAAATTAATTAGTGCATAGGGTAGTTTACTCCCTAACAGACCTGAAGCTGATGCAAAAGAATGTTTTACGTTACCGAAGACAAGACTTCAATACTGGTGAAAATGTGCACATCAGCACACATTTAGGCACGACAGGCTCAAGAATCTCAATATCACTTCAGTAAAAATAAAAATAAGTGAGAACACACATACGCACAAAAAAATAACGCGGTAAAAACCTTCAAAACTATCCACGAAACAATGGACACTCACCAAAAAAAAAAAAGGCAGGGGGAGGGGGGGGGGGGGGGGGTCAGGATTAACAACATTTATGCGTTGCTAAAGGGACACTGACATCCCACAAAATTTGTTTTTTTAATTTTTTGCCAGGCTATTTTTTTTGTCAGAAGACTACCCAGTCATTATTTTACTATAGCGTCACATATATTTTTAATAAGGTAAAAAACACAACTGCACGAAACCGAAACCGAAACTGGACCAGGGAGGAAGAAGAAATATAAAGGAGAGAGTTGCCAAAAATCACGTGGCTGTGCACCTTTTATTCATTTATTTTTTAATCAACGTATTTGCAGCTTTTTAGAAGTCACAAAATATGGGTTATCATATTTCGTTCCCATTTTTAATATTGTGCGCGTGCCTTCGATGACCAACCACTTTGACTATATTTGGTGGTTGTGTCTAAACCATAGAAAACGGCTGGTGACCACGGAGATGAGTGAGCGTGACACAAACCGGCCAGTTCTCGATCGGCAGTTTTCGGGCGGAAAGAAAACGAATTTCGAGCCGCTTATTCTGTTCTGGGTAGTCTAGTTGGGACACGCGTGCCAAAAAAAAATAATTTTACGCGAAAAAAAAAATATTTAGAGCAATATTGACGGCGCGAGGTTTCTTTTAAAGTCTGCGCGCAAAGTCCATGATGTCACGGAATGGTGACACACCCTTTCCACCTCACCGAGATGGTCATACGCTCTGTTCATCTCAACGTGATGGTCAAGCCGATCCATATCTCTTCCATGCGCCCAAAATGCCGAGAGAGAAATCAAGTGGAAAGGAGGTGACTACCGACTAAATCGCGTCTCGCGTTGTCAATATTGCTCTAAAAAAAATTATTTTTTTCGCGTAAAATTAGTTTTTTCGACACGCGTGTCCCAACAAGACTGTTTAAAAAATATTTTTTTTCTTTTTAGTTATGTTTTTAAAGTTGTTAGGATACAAGCGATCGTAAAACGATTTTTTCCTTAGGCGTAAGCAACTGTCGCGTGTTCGTTTCCAACATTTTGCTACGAATGAAAGCAAAAAAACCTGGTAGAGCATCTTTATAAGATTCAGAATTAAGAGCACTGAACAAGCACTAGTGGGTACGAACCAATTCTCCGTGCTCTTAGATCGAGCTCTCAAGGACGTGCCGAGATTAGGCTCAAAGAAAGCTGGGCCTTTGCGCGTCTTTGCTTGCCGTGTCCCGGAGCGGTGTCTTTGCCGCAGCGCAGGCGTGCTGTGGGGTCGAGACACGCTCGCAGGCCAACGCCTTCGAGGTCAGGTTCATCGCTCACTGTATACGTTTTCTGTTTCCTGTCAATCTCAGACGCGTGGGTTTGTATCTGGTATGGGGGACGAAAAAATAATAAAACATTTCAACCTGCAATATGCGAGAAAATATAGGTGAGACAGAACAAGAATGTGTGACAGTCACGCCTTTTTTGTAAACACCTTCCAGCGGTGTGGAGAGATCAAAACGGGGTTTTACCGTATACCAGAAGTGACGACATTCAAGATGGCTGCGCCCTTGTGGAAATGGTGTATACTCCGTGTCATTAGTTGTGTGAAGTGCAGGCGAAGGCAACACCAGGCGAAGAGAGGAAGGGCGAGCACTAGGGAGGCGGGACGGGAGAGGAGGGTGTGAGGAGAAAGGGAGAGCACTTGGAACGTTAGAGAGGAGAGAAGGATTCTCTCCTCCCCAGCCTTCCTAGCGCTTGACCTTTCTTCCCTCGCCTAATGTTGCCTTCGCCTGTACTACACGCAACTAGTGACACGGAGTATAGACAGCCAGTGTCCTAATCTTAAGGAAAGGCCTTGATGTTCCTCGTGTTTATTTCTTCTTTCCAAAGTTGGTATTCATAAATGCGTCAACACAACGCAAAATAACTCGGAACAGAAACAAGAACAACCGCCTTTATGATAATGGTAAATTAAGTGCGGTTTCAGAACCTAATATTATGATAAATGTCCAGGGGGTAGCAATATGATTTGGCCAAGAGGCGTTAAAGTCCGGACGGTACAAAGACCATGCGGGAAGCCCCGGGTACGTTGAACTGTTAAAGGGGTCATAAAACGATATCGGGTTGCAACACTCGTGACTTTGCAGAGGCCTACTGGTTCTAGTCTGGCCCAAGTATTCTCGCACGGACTGCCATTGCTTCAGAAGCTTCTTTGTCGTGGTAAAATTACGAGGATAAAAGGGGTCTATTTCTTTAGTTCTTGCCCTTGCAAAGCTTGATGGCGTGCTTGTGGGACCGAAACCACCAACCTAACGACAGTCGAGCGCGGTTCATAAATTGGACACGAAAACTACGTGAGCACTTGACTTGGACTCGTAACAATGAATGCCTCGACGGACACTCGGGTAGTGGCTCATGTCAAACCACTGCGGCGATGAGAATTTGCGAACTAATGCCTGGTGCTCAGCACGCGTTTTCTACTTTGCCAACCCCAGCGCGTGGCTATGATTACCGTTGGCGGCATAGGATAAGCACCAGGCCACGTGGCCGCACGCTATGGCTCCGAGTTGAGGGGATGAACGACCATTTCCTATAGTTGCAATGGTTCATTCGGTTTCATAGCTTAGCATGCCAGAGTCACCCCATGCGGAATTTTAGCCCTTTCAGCTAGCACTAACTGGACCCCCAGCTCATGTCGTCGCTCTCTCTAGCTGCACTTTGACCGCTTCGTGGTTAATCGTATGAAGTTTGCTTATAAAACGGTTTCACATTGGCACCGCCCACTTCCCTGTTATAGCTAGTGTGTGCTAAACCTACAAAACTAAAACACGCTTGTTTTTTTTATTTTTATTGCGGAACTTTTTTATGCAGGACAAATTTTTTAAAAATTTTTATTAGACACTTATACAGCAACGTAACGTATTACTCAAAAAGCTTATAAACTCGAAGTTAAGGGCCTAAATGCCAACTAAATTCTTGATAAGGTAGACAAACATGACAGGCAGACACACGGACTTGCTGGCTTATTAGAAGAAATATAAATAATAGGAGGTTTATCTTACGCTCATCCAGCGATCCATACCGAAGCGCTCCTTCCCACTTGCCCTCAGCTTGTCTAAGTGCCCAAAAAACGTTGACAGCATCAAAACCAAACACACAGAACAAATTCGTTTCCGGAACGGCATATCACACGGACCAAATTTATACATAAGCTAAAGAACTAAAAAAAAATACAGCGATTTAAAAATAAAATTTGGACGTGACCGAATAACGTATGCCACGGAAGGGGCGTCAACTGGCATCAGTCTTGGCGTGAAATGTCGCCGGGTCAATGTCACTGCTCCGACACTGACGACCCGGAGAACGCCCCCTTTATTATTTTTTTCTTTATTTGTTTCTTTTAAAAAGCAAAGCACACCGAACAGGCGCGAACCAACACGGCTAATGGAACGATCTCGCATTCCAGGACCCGTTCCTGATTTGCATGTGGATGCAAAATATCAAAACCGAATGCGCGCCTGGCCAAGCGTAACACACGGGGCCAAGTTCGCCTTTTTTAGGGGGGATGTTTTTTTCGCCTTTCGGTGCGCATCGCAGTTGACAGGTGTGATCGAGGAAGTGCAACTATCGTACACGTTTATAAAGCGCGCAAAAACGCAGTAAAAAATTTAGTATTTTTTTTGTAATTTATTTAACACCCGCAAACATTTCCGACGTCTCACTTTTTTTTTTTTGGCATTATTGAGTTGCCTATTCAAATGTCATCGCTCGCGCAGGTTTTTCGTTAATTAATTTGAGATCAGTCAATGACACCAGCTCCCGTAATAAATAAATAAATAATGTGTGTATCTTTATACAGCCGGTAGTTAATCAGCCTCAGTGGGCGTCTGGTGTCGCATCTGTAGATGATAACTTTAACCAGTGCAGCACAACCGGTAGCCGGTAGTCTTTAACGTACATTACGCAGTAGTGATGCACGACCGCACGCCGGGACGATGCTTATCCAGATCGAAACGGTCAGTTGTGAAGATTAAACCTTAGATCCCTGGGTTCACCCCGATCGGAACGGGCAGCGGTAAGGATCCCATAGTTTGACAGCGCGAGCTCTCGCTTCGCTGGTGTGCGCTCAGTGTTGCCTAACCTACTCGGCAACCGATTGCCCCGACAGCAATTTTAATTGCGAGAAAAGAACCTGAAGAAGCTTGATTTTCAGCGCTCCCACAACAGCTAGGAGTACACAGATGGCGAGGACTGGTTTCACTCTATTGGTCCTAAGCGTCACAGGCAGAAGTGTAAACGCGTTCCTGTTTCAATTCATCGCTTCCTATGGACCATGCGCGATTTTCTCGCAAAAGCCAGTGACCCACGCTACTGTTTTCATAAAAAAAAAATTGGGTTGTGTGTGTGTTTATACAGCCTAGAACTTGGTCTGCCTCACAGGGGCGACGAGTCTCCCAGCTGTAGATGAGCAATTTAGCCAGTGCGGTACAGCCGCTAGCCTGGGGTCTTTAACGTGCATCACGCAGTAGTGATACACGACCGCACGCCGGTACGATGCTCATCCAGATCGAAACGGGCAGGGGTGGGGCTCGAACCCAGGATCTCTGGGTTCTGCAGCGCGAGCTTTCGCTCCACGTGCTCCGAGCTGGTGTGCGCTAGACCACTCGGCCACCGATCCCCCTACTGTTTTCATACAAACCAAAGGGCCAGTGTGGCGGGAGATCGGAATAAAAAGGTTCTAAACACAGGCGACTGTTTGCGACTAACTTGGAAACTTGTTAATAGCTAGTCGTAAGTGAGGCGTCACACTGCAGCTGGCGGTCGTATGATCAATACTACGCGATGCAAATCGGAGTTTCCAAGTTAGTAGTCGTACTATACTTACTAAATGGACATTTTTTAAAAGTGAGTATCATCTATGCGCCCAGAAACTGAGGGAGGGAAGGAGAGGAGAGCTGGCATGGACGTTGGAACACCAAGCTCTCGTTCGAATGCTTAGTGGGTAGACCTCAAAGAGGGCTGCCTTGAGGTGTAGCCACTATCCTCCAATCAGAGCCATTCAAAGCTCGGTGTTCTGACGTGCCCGATCACGCTCTCGTCTCCTCTTCTCCCTGAGTTTGTCGTCGCATACTGCGTTGCACATTAATTAAAGGATCTGTTATACGGTATGCTCCGACATCGAGTATACAAACGCGGCGTAGCGCAACGCGCACGGATCCTGCAACGCGCACGGATAAATTTCAAATCAGCTTTCATAATAGATAACACCACACGCCCAAGCTATGACTTGCCGGTAAACATCCCTCTATTAGATGACTTGTCAATCTCTGAAGAAGGAATTTTTTCCTTGCTGCTTAATCTTGATGACAAAAAATCTACCGGAATAGATAACATTCCAAACGCTTTTCTGCGCCGTTACGCGGAGTGGTGCGCTAAGTATCTTGCAATATTATTTCGGAGTTCTCTTGTAGAAGCCAGAGTACCGACTGAGTGGAAATACGCCAAAGTTATTCCCATTTTAAGGCCATAGACAGACAGCTGGTGACGAATTACCGCCCAATTTCTTTGCTATGCACCCCAGGAAAAGTACTGGAACAGATAATATCAGCTTACGTTTTTTTTTTCTTTTTTAGAATCAAATAACTTGCTTCATTCCAGGCAAAATGGCTTCCACAGAGCCCTCTCTACTTCCACACAGTTGGTGGAAACTACGCACTATTTTTCAGAAGTTTGAAACCGGCGTGGTCAGGTGGACGTAGTCCTCCTGGATTTTTCGGAAGCCTTCGACAAAGCTTCGCGCCCGAAGCTAATAATAAAACTAAAATCAATTTTAAGAAACGACACGGTCACGAACTAAATTAGTGACTATCTATCGCCCCGTCGCCAAGCCGTTGTAATTGATGGTACATTCTCTGATTCCGTTTCTGTTGACTCTGGGGTACCGCAGGGATCTGTTCTCGGGCCCCTAATGTTTCTCGTATTTATTAATAATGTCTTAAACGACATTCCCGTTCAAATTAATTTTTTTTTTTGCAGACGACTGCATCTTTTATAAAGAAGCTAGTACTCCTGAAGATCATCTCCTTATTGAAAATTCCCTGGAAAAAATTAATCAGTGCTGCCAATTGTGGCAGATGACACTCAACGCAACAAAGTCCGTATGTATGACCATCACGCGAAAAAAGAAAAACATTTCACAATTTTCCTACAAGATAGATGGCGTACCTTTGCAAAAAGTGGAATCTTTTAAATACTTGGGAGTCATCATATCATCCGATCTGCGGTGGAACAGTCACATCGACTACACTGTAAATCGCGTGTACCAAAAGCTAGGCTATCTAAGACGGTCCCTGGGTCATTCTAGCATATCAGCAAAATTGATTGCCTACAAAACTTACGTACAGCCTATTCTTGAATGCGCTGCCTGCCGTGGTATGGGATTCACACACGGAGGTAAACAGAACAAAGGTGGAGAACATATAAAGAACGACAATTAGATTTATTTACAACACCTAGAGCTGATCAGTATCACCAAGCCAGCTCTTAGCAGATGCTAACCTTGAATGCCTGGAACCAAGACGCCGGAAGGAGAGATTAAAATTTTTGTACCTTATTGTGAACGGCAGCCTAAAAATCAACAAAAGCAATTATATTTCTTTCTTCCAACCACGGGACACAAGGAGATCACACCGACTGTCAATCAAACAATTTTCTGCTAAAAGCAATGCATTTCTTCATTCGTTTTTTCCACGCACTATCCGCGAGTGGAATTCTTTGCCAGCTGACGTGGCCGAGAGAGTTTCTTTATCACAGTTTCTATCACAAATAGAATAGACCATCTTGTTTTGAACCTTGCTGTGTGCTTTCTTTGTCAATTTCTTTTTTCGTCTTGCGAGTCATTGCTGGCCAACATGGTCGATGGGGTTCGTTTACACGTTTTTTTTTTCGCGAACCTAGTAGATATGATTCTGTCAAAACTTTGTTGCACGTTCGCCTTGCTGTTTCTTCATATGTGTGATTCCGATCGTGTTCTAACCTTGAAATAACTGCATTTTCACGTTCATATTTTGCACGCTTGTGTTTCCTTTGGTGTGAATTGATGCTTGTATTTAGTGCTGCACTGCTGTGGGGCACAGCCAACGCTGTTGATTTTATGTAACCGAGCATAGCATATTTGAATTTATGTTGTACCACTCGTTCCAAAGCCTCGAAAAAGGCGAGCAGTATGAATACATAAATAAATTGGTCGGAGATATCCAGCTCCTGCTCGCCAAGCAATGAAAGGCACGAGTTCTGCGCTACGCTGCGCTACGCTGCGCTACGCTGCGCTACGCTGCGCTACGCTGCGCTACGCTGCGCTACGCTGCGCTCTACGCTGCGCTCTACGCCAATCCGGCTAAACCGATCACGCGCAGAAGACAGCTCGGGATCACGCCACATTCACTGCGTGTGATTGGTTCAGTTTGTGATAGTAAACGTGCAAGGAAGACGAGTACCATGCAGTCTTGTACACGTTACTAAAAAAAAGTAATCGATTACAATTACTATTACTCTTGGCTAAAAAGTATTCGATTAGATTACTTGATTACTCGACGGCAAAAGTAATTGGACATTACTTACAGAAGTAATCGTTACTTTTCCGATTACTTTATTGTGTGAAGACACATCTTTAGCGCTCTACACAATGAACTACTTCCAACCTATATTTCACATTTGCACAAGTATTGAAGAAGAAAAACTGACTCCCTCGTCGTGGTCGTTGCACCTTCACAATGCGGACACACGCATAGAATTCGTTTGAAGACGTTTAATGATTTGGGCGTTCGCCAGTGTGTGTGTGTGTGGGGGGGGGGGAGGGATCTTGTCAAGCTTGAGCAAGGGTTGTCGCTCAAAGTTTGCGTCGCTCATTTTATTATTCACATGTGGATGAGCTCGCATGCCATACAAAAGAGCAGCAGCTCCAGGATATTTGAAACGGACCATGTGTAGTATCCATTAGCGAAAGAGATCGCCCCGACCACTTCTCAACTCGAAACATTGCTTGTCACAAAGACCACGTAGGGGAAACGGGGAAATATTTCAACTGCCTTTGTTATATTTTGCATCCGCTTTAGGCATTCTTCGGTTCTGGTTCTCCTACGGGCTGCGAGTAGGTACCCTAAGCAGGATTTTTTTTATTTATTTATTTCTGTGTGTTTGTGCGTGAGGGGGCTAGTTTGAACGAAGGACTCACAAAGCTACATTCTGCATCCTCAAACTTCGCCGTGAATGACCTTTGTGACGCACTGTGGCTTTCCTGGGGCTTCCCACTCCCCCCCTCCCCCCCCCCCCCCCCCCCCCAAGTCCCAGCTCGAAAAAAAAAAAACAAAAAAAAAACGGACATTTTACAGAAACTGTACATAGAAAGAGATTGACCTCGTTTTAGCTCAGCAAAAATCTTTCTTTTTCTCCATTCGAAAAAAAAATCAAATTTTATTTTTGTCATTGCATAAAAAAAAGGCGTGTGCCGGGGGAGGGTCGGGGGGGGGGGGGGGGGGGGGGGGTCCCGTGGACAAATAGTAACGGTTACAAGTAATTTTATTACTTCAAAAAGTAATCAGATTACTCTTGTGATTACCGCCTAATAAAAGTAGTCAACTGATTACAAAATTACTCCAAAAAGTAATCGATTACAAGTAATTTGATTACTTGTAATGCGTACGGTACAAGTCTGGTACCATGACTATGCACTTTTGGCGCTGCTTGACTGCGTTCCATTGGATCAAAGTTTCAGCCACGGACGAACTTGAAGCTCTGTTATATTCCGACGTCGAGAGCATCGAACGCAGCGTAGAGTAGAAACGCGCGCCTTTCACGAGCCCGCCAGCAGAAGGAACTCGATATCTGCGACCAATCAGCATCATTTGTGTGCGCTGCGCTATACGTCACATTTTGCTACGCTCGAAGTCCAACTATATAACGGAGCATTTACTGGGCAACGGAGAATAATAGTGGCTGCTACGCTAGTTATCCGAGTCCTTTGGTCCTTCGTAGTTTGATCACGTGATATGAGTGTGTGTTTGACACCAGGACCGCGTCAGCACTTGGCATTAACTCAACTCAGCACCGTGTCAAGCAGACGTGTACAAGTTACTAAAGAGAGAAGTACTTACGTTACTGAGTATCGACGTCAAACGTAATTTAAGCAGGGTAGAAATTACTCAATTCCAAAGTAAGTGAGTCAATTACTAGCTATCGTAGAAAGTATTGAATTACTTTCCAAGCAACTATTTTATATATTTCAAGGTATCAATAAAGGACAGATGTTTTATGCATAAAGGGGATTTGCCTAACCTCGTCCGAAGGTTCTGCTTCTGCCTGCTTTTGTGTTTTGGTATATTTTTAATTGTGTTACATGACGTACAAAGTGGTTTCTATCTTTAGGTTTACATTGCGGGTGTACGCCGTTTCTACTTTGAAGTTTTGTTCTCTATGAGCTTGGCTATGCACTGTGCCTGATTGTCCATTGTTTTTTTGTTTTTTTTTTTTTTGTGAAATTCGAAGCCTAAAAGACTCGCAGAAACTGAGTTCTGCGGGGCCAAGGTCGACCCAAAATATATTACCCGGCTCTCCGGCGCGGCTGCCAGTTTGATTCCTCCGGTGTTGTTCTTTCCCCGGCACCAAAGAAATATTTCTCACACACTGTTTTTCTAAAAGGGGTCCGTCTGTCTCGCGTTTCCCCTACCGGAATGCAAAAATTTGTTAACCAACCAAAAAAAGGAATTAAAGAAAAGATGCGCGCACTTCTTGTCTCCAAGAAGCTTAAGAACACAAAGAAACGCCAGTCTCCGGTCCGAATTCCGTGGCTACCTCACCCCATTTGAAACGCACACTTCCAGGCGTTGCTTCGCGTTACATGTCCGGCTCCAGCTGTCGTGCAGGCAAAAAAAAGATAGCTATCTTTCTGAATTGTCTTGACTCGACATGTACCGCTCCTTTGTGAATATCATCTGACCCTTCGATACTGCTTCTCCAAAGATTGTTATCGTTAACCTTTCATATCATTTTATTTTCGCAAGCGCAATTGTTTGTGAATAATAATGATAAAAAGACTAAATTGCTAAAGTATTTTGTAACTTGTGTAGAAACTACCTGGGAAAGGTAGTTAAGGTAAGCTACTAATTATCGAAACGAAAGTGTAACTCAAAAGTTACTAAATTACTAAAGAAAGTAGCTAAACTACAGTAACTGGAGTAGAGTAGTTGAAACTACGTACAGGTCTGGCAACAAGGATGAGCGCCGCGTCAGCATTCGTCGAAGACTGGGACCCATGCACACGTTTTTTGCCTAAAACATGGCGACGGTCAATGTTGCTTGACTTTTTTTTGAAGGGCCTATTGCTTAAGTGTTCAGCTGCATTTTTAAGAAGCGGACGGACTTCCGCCTGTCTAAAATAGTAACGTGACATGTATTGCGGCGGTACACGCTTCTCGTAAAAATTTTATTAAATATCGCTTATTTTTCTATCACTCCAGAGCTGGCCACGCTTTGACGGTACTATTTATTCCCTTTCTTAGACGTAGTTGATTAGGGAAACGTGAATTTCTGCTTGTGTTTATCGTTTCGTAGAAGTAAGACATTGATGAGTTTTCAACAATGTTATTTATGTCCACACCCCCACCCTGTCTCCGGGATGGAAGTGAACGTCCCTGCGACGAAGGTTGTAGCGGCCCGCGTCAACGCGTTGCTAATCTTGAATCAAGAGCCGGGCGAGCTGGAGGACTTCTTCGGCTCGTTGAGCTACCTCCTGGTCGTCGTCGCTGTTATTATCAGATGGTTAATGGGGCAGCATCGCGTCGAGCATAGTCGTTAGCTTCCGACTATGTACCAACTGGAAAGGTGTAAATCCAGAGGACTGTTGAACCGCCGTGTTGTAGGCGAATGGGACGTAGGGCAACATTTCGTCCCACGTCTTGTGCCCTACGTCTACGTACATAGAGATCATGTCGGCGATTGTCTTGATGAGTCACTCCGTCAGCCCGCTGGTCTGCGAGTGATACGCAGTGGTACGACGGTGGCTAGTGTAACTGAGCCGAAGAATTTCTTGGCTCAGCTGTGCCGTGAACGGTGATCCGCGATATGTAATCAGGGCTTCCGGAGCGCCATGCCGGAGGACGATGCACTCGATGAAAAACTTGACGATTTCCACAGCAGTTCTTGAAGGAAGGGCTTTCGTTTCGGCATACCGCGGGAGATAATCTGTGACGACGATTATCCAGCGATTTCCCGACGTCGACGGCGGAAAAGGGCCTGCAAGTACTATAGATACATTCCGATCTGCTGGAAAGGTGCAGTTGGCGGAGAAATTGGCTGCAGGAGACCTGCCGGCTTCGTCGGCGGTTTCTTGCGTCGCTGGCACTCGTGGCATGACCGGGTGTAGAGGTGGACGGTTTTGGGGAGCTTGGGCCAGTAATACTTTTCACGCATACGGGCCAGCGTCCGGCTACAACCAAGGTGTCCGGACGTCGGGTCGTCATAACGTGCTTGAAAGATCTCTCGAAGGTCGGTCGCGATTACCAGCCGCCACTGGGAGCTGTTGTTCCCGAAGTTCTTTTTCTAGAGTACACCTTGTCGAATGGCAAAGGTCGGCACGGCTCGTGAGACAACACGTAGTACGGCACCCCTGCGCTCTTCCAGGTGCTCGATTAATGCGCGCAGCTCAGGATCGTCTCGTTGACGTCGTGCCATGTCGTTGGTGTTCACTGCTCCTAACAAGCGCTCGTCGTCATCGTCGTCGCTGCTGCCGGAAGGTGTCTTGACAGGGGTCGTGAACAAGCAATCGGCGTCGCTGTGCTTGCGGCCTGACTTGTAGTCTACAGTCACGCTGAACTCTTGTAGTCGGAGACTTTATTGAGCGAGGCGTCCCGAAGGGTCCTTGAGGTTCGCAAGCCAGCAGAGCAATCGATGGTCTGTGACTACGCGGAATGGGCTCCCGCGCAAGTACGGGCGGAGCTTCGTGATTGCCCAGACGACCGCAAGACATTCTTTTTTGGTCGTGGAGTAATTTCTCTCCGCCTTGGATAGCGTCCGACTTGCGTAGGCCATGACTCGCTCGATGCCTTCATGCACTTGAACCAGTACCGCAACAAGTCCTGCATTACTAGCGTCTGTGTGAATCTGTTTCCGCCTCCTGATCTCGGCGAATGCCAGCTGCTGCTCCTCAGCCCATTCGAACTTCTCGGCGTCCTTCGTGAGGTTCATGAGCAGTGCGGAAGTCCTTCCGAAATCCCGAACGAAGCGCCAATAGTAGGCACAAAGTACAAGAAATCTTCGCCCTGCCTTCTTGTCTGTCGGCGTTGGAAATGCCGCGACGGCGAGAGTCTTCTCGGGGTCTGACCAGACGCCTTCATTACTAACCACGTGGCCCAGGAACTTCAATTCGCCATAGGCGAACCGGCACTTGAACGGCTTGAGGGTGAGTCCGGCGGACTGTATGGCTTCAAGAACAGCTCGGAGTCGTCGCAAGTGCTCGTCGAAATCACTTAAAAGCACTACGACAACGTCAAGGTGGACGAGAGAGCTCTGCCACTTCAGCCCTGCCAGTGCGGTGTTCATGACGCGCTGAAAAGTTGCTGGCGCCGTGGATAGCCCGAAGGGCATCACCTTGAATCCGTACAGTGCATCCGGCGTGATGGGGTCTGCCTTCTCTAGGTCCTGTTCGTCAACTTTGATCTGCCAGTAGCCGCTCTTCAGGTTCATCGATGAAGAATATCGAGAGTGGCGCAGCCGGTCTAGGGTGTCGTCGATGCGGGGGAGTGGATAGACGTCTTTCTTCGACACCGCGTTCAGCTGCCGGTAGTACACACAGAGCCTAAGCGTTCCGTCCTTCTTTTGAACCAGTACGACTGGAGAGGCCCATGGACTGCTTGAAGGCTGGATTATGTTGTCGTTCATGATTTCAAGCACTTGCTCTTGGATGATCTCCCTTTCTTTGACGGAGTATTGGTATGGCGATCAATGCACAGAGAGCACGTCGTTTTCAGTAATGATGCGATGCTTCGCAACGGTGGTTCTTCACCTTCGGGAGTTGCCGCGCTTAGGTTTCCCGGCGAGACTTGGGCTACAGGCTCTAACGACGGGGTTGGTGCATCGGCGAAGCTGGATGTCGAGGTGACGGCGACCGGGACCCGCAGAGAGGTGGAGGTGGGGGAGACTGATGTCGTCGAATGTATTCCTGGGTCCCCCGCGGTCGCTCACCGTAGCGTGGGCGTAGGTCGTTTGGGTGGAAGCCGCGCAGCCCTATTTGACGATGAGAGCAACGGCGGTAGTCATGGTCGGCTTCCCCGCAGTGGTCGCACAGCGGGCGTCGATCGGCCGTTCTCCACACGTTGGTCTTTCTTGGCGCAGCTTGTTCTGGGCAGACGTGCGCCCGATCTTCCTGGCGTTGGTAATACTGCGGTGTTGGAGGCTCACGTCGGGGAGGCGCCATCTACGGACGCGGGGCTGGTGGTGTGGGTCGGAGCATTGCGGCGTAGCTTAGAGCGGGCTCCTCCGGTGCTGTTACGATGGCAGGAGCCTCCGGCTGGATTGCCCGCCGAACTTCTTCACGGACAGCCTCGGCTATTGACAAAGAAGACAGCTGGCTGACAGCAAGCAGGAGCCTCCTCAGCTCATCTCGGAAAACGTCGCGATTGATCTCACGAATTCCAGTCAGGCTGGAGCCGTGCTCGAATCAAGGTTGCCAGGGGGCAGCTACGCCGGGGTGTCCCTGGTAATGGGTTGCCCTTGCAAGGATGGCACGCTCCATAATTTTCGAACCAGCGCCTTGCAGTTCTTTCAAGTGAGAAAGAAAGGTTGTGCAGGCGCTGCTCGTCGGCCCACCAATTGTGGCGGGCAACGCGTTCGAACTGGTCGATCCAGTCTTCGACGTCTTCGTACTGTTTGCCGTAGAAGGGAGCAGCCATCCGCGGTGTGACGGGCAGGTAAACGACGGCGGCGGCGGTCGGGGTCTGCGACGACTGGTGGTCCATCTCCGGTCTCGTTGGCTGCTTAGTCTTGGTTGGCAGAAACCCGTATTCCGGGTGTAGGCTTTGGGTGCGGCGGCTTAATTGGGTCTCGGTAGTCTCTTTGTTGGGTCTCCGTGGGCTTGGTGTCGAACTTGCACTGAGGGCCCTCAGAGAGGTACCCTGCAGGAGCGTGCGTTACCCCGTACCTCAACCAAAATGTCACGAATGACGAGGTGGAACGAAAAATAACTGAGCAAACTCAAACGTTTAATGGGGCAAACTTGTGCTCAAAACAAAAGTGAACAGAACAAAAGTGAACAGAGCGTGGTTGGCGTCGAAGTCGGCGTAACAGCAGGGTCGAACACTGGGGCGAGACTGACTGCGGCTCGCCACACGGAGCGCCTTATGTTCACGCGTTGACTCCTGGAACAATCGGCCTAGAAGGTTCGGCGATTAGAACATTCGGACCTCGAAGAGGCCCAGCAGGGTTCTCGATTTTACCAGAACATTAAACTGAAAGGATAAATAAAAGACGCGTAAGTCCCAGGAATCGAACCCTGGCCTCCGCGCGAAAGTCAAGCGCGGTAACCACTCGGCCACGCACGCTTATTTTCTTCATTATTGTCTCGGCCACGCACGCGCTCGCTCGCCGACGCGCGTGGCAATATGTCCTGTCGTGATTTCTGCTTTCCATATATATACTTAATGTGTGGACACCGTGTGAAAGAGTCGGAAAGCGACATCGGCACTCATGACACGAACACAACAAGAGCACGTATTATTGAGCTGTGCTGTCCCTGAGCTTTGCCGCACTTACTAAGGTATACTTTAGTAAGGTGTACATTAGTAAGTGCAGAACAGCTCGCGTTACACTTCACTTATATAGTTTGACTGGCAATATTCCAGTCGCGTGAGAGGGGAAAGACAGAAATACGGATAAGTTCACGAAGTCAATAAGAAACAAAACACAGGTGTTAACCTGAATTCAGGTTAGAATCTCTATCTTGGAGGATAAGAAAGTTAGAAAAGACGGGGTGAAAAATATCGATAAGGATATGCGATATGGGTAGGAATTACCTTCAAAGTCAGAAATTAAAAATATTATTATTATTAAACGTGTCCTCGTTGAAAGTGTCTGGGTACAACTGCAATTAAAACTGGCGGACGAGTGTCCTTACACTCTGTAATGTAGCCTAGAGATGTTTCAGTGGCGACGTCTTAGGGTTTACATCCGTGGCATCACAACCAGAATTTGCCTCGCCGTGACGTCGCGAGTTGTCATCCTGGCTTGCTTATCATCAGTTGCGACGACGAGTTCAATGGTGTGTGTAAAAAGTACGGTGGAAGCTATGTAAGTCATCGTGTTCTTAAACCAACGCCGTCGAAGTCGACGATGCTCTTATGTCAGCGGTACGGCGGATAGTGGAAAGTCGACCAAAGCGATGCTTTTAGTCGTGCAGTTCGCTAATAGTCCGATCACACCAGCCAGTTTGACTACGCAAACGCAGCCGCAATGCATCGAGGGGACTTAAGTCTTTCTGCACATGAGAAGACTTCGCCGAAGCTCTGCGCGTGTAGAGCACGAGACGGCACGAGCCCTCGCATCGTACCGCCACAGCATGCGACGTCGGGGCTTGGTGGCACTGAAAAGTAATTTTCCTGTCTTTAAATACACAAGATTAGCAACAACATCGTAAGAGGTCTGTGGAAATAAGCATGACTGATAAGTGCATTTAAAACCTATAGATGTGTTTGCGTTTGTCTTGCAAGTAGCATCAAATGCGCCAGTGAACAAGGTCCGCGTCCCGGGCGGTCCTTGGAAGCAAATGACGGCCACTCGAATGAGCGGCCCTTGGAAGCGAATGGAGGCGGAGCACCCGCTCGTGGCACGTGTCTTGCGCGTTTCCACAATGGTTGGCGGTACTTAAAAGAGTGAGTTTTATTGAGGGACTTTAAGTGGATTGCCTGTATAGCGCCAAAGACGCTTGCTTGTATTTGCGAGGAACGCTTTCAGCAGGATGATGCTCCACAGCGATCTTGGTGCGACTGGTTCAGAACGCCCCTTTGAAGCTTTGAAGATTTAAATGAACCGAAGTGGCGATTTCAATCACCTTACGATGTTTGATCGTCTGTATGCTAGCATCTGTTTCTGTCCGGCTAGAAAGCAGGGAAGGCGATGGCGTTACTTTCCCAGGATCTAGTGCTTAAAGGGACACTAACACCCCCTCCCCAAATGTCTTTTTTTTTTTTCATTGTTTGTTAGGTGATTTAATATGGTGTCAGAACACAACCCAATTAATATTTTGCTACAGAATCACGTATATTTTTCATAAAGCCAAGAAACGCAACTGCTCGAAACCAAAACAGAAACCTGCGCACGGTGGTCGGAGAAAGATAGAGAGAGTGAGTGCGGGAAGTCACGTGGCTACACCTAATCTCACTTTTCTTTTCCTCCATTTTTTTTTTTTTTTTTTTTTTGGCTGCGAGTAGCAGACGACGTTGTTACCGTTTGCCGTGCGATTGCTTAGCAGTTATGCTTGTTACAGTCGCTGATCTGCACTTCAAGATGAGTTGTTTTGTATATTGAAGAGTTGAAAATGAGTAGTGAGTGCCCGTGGTGAATGCCCGTGATCGGCTCGGAAAAGAATGCCCTCAAGATGCTGCGTGAAGAGCTGCCTCGCAGGTTCTGCATCCGAAAGTGCCATTGTGCGGCAGAGTATGCACATGTTTCCGAAAGATCATTGGGATCGGAACCAAAGGCTGGCTGCATTTCCTGCAGAACAGTTACGGGCACCTCGGAAAGCGAACGCTACCCGATTTATTTGCTCCTTGTGGAAACTGACTACATTGAGTTTACAGGCGCCAAAAAAGAAGTCCCGTAGCATTTAGTTCAGCGAAATTTCGTCCACAGCGTCATGTTTTTTTTTTTTTTTCAGTGGTAATTGTAAAAAAGAAATGTGTAAATATCGCAAACTGTAAAACCAAAAAGGAAGAAAAAAGACACAGTAAGCCCTTTGTCGGGGACGGAACCTGGGTCCACTGCGTGTGAAGCGGACACCTTTCCACTGAGCTTCTCTACAACTTCAAATACTCGTTTTTCCTAACAGTATATAATTGTGGATGTCCTTGGGCATAGGTATCTTCTTATCGTGAAGCTCGAATTACGATAGTTTTAACATCGTTATGTTCAGGCAGACGAGTGGGAACTCCTTGTTCGTAGTAATGTAACCGGTCGAATGTAGGTCGGAAAGTTTGCTGCCAATTTCCCTGCAGCCAAGGCACCCCACAGGCTCGAAGTCGGGCAGCACCATGCATTGGCCACATTCGCACCTAAGAAAGATATCGTACGCATGTATATTCAACGCGAAGTACGCATTCGTGCTTGACATTGGCGCGTTTTTCAAGCTCTAACCAATTTGTGTCCGCAAGACGAGCGATGTCTTCAGCCACGAGAAGGGGTGACGACTCGGCACGCGCGTCGCCAAGCGAGCGCGTGCGTATAGCACAAAGGTTACCGCGCTTGGCTGTCTGGTGGAGACTCCATGTTCAATTCCAATGAGCGGAATGTTCTTATATTCAACTTTTTTTCAACTTGGCGTTCTTGTAAGATCGAGAGCACTGTCTTCTGATCGAGGTTCGAATGTTCTACGCGTCGAACGTTCTACACTCTAAAAAAAGCCCGTGTGCTTACTTTCTCGCACAACACTTGGAGAGCCAATCACCACAACTTACGGTTGCAGCTTAGCGAATGACGATGCCGAAACTTATGATTAGACCAAAAAACGCAGTCTGAGTTGTGACATTAAGCAAGGCAAAACGTCACGCTCGCATCGCTTAATGTCACAACTCAGACTGCGTTTTTTGGTCTAACCATTAGCTTCGGCATCGTCATTCGCTGAGCTGCCTCCGTAAGTTGCGGTGATTGGCTCTCCGAGTGTTCTGCGGGAAAGTAGGCGCACGGGCTTTTTATAGAGTGATGCCGAATGTTCCAGAAACCCACGCAGGAACAAAAGTTGCTCCGCGTGGCGAGCCGGAGGCCGTCTCGCTCTTCCGCTTGATCGTGCTACTCCGCCTACCTTCGACGCCTGCGACGCTACCTGTTTGTATTTTCGTTGTCGGCACAAGTTACCGAAGTTAAACGTTTAGTTTCTCTTCATTCGTCGCCTCATTCCCTTTCAATCGTGACGGTATTGCTCTTAGTAAAGTGGTGGATCGAGTAGGCCTACTATTGCAGCTGTTTTCGCCAGCGCATGGAAGGAATCCGTGATTTAAATTTCCGCATCTTACGTAAAAAAGCAACAAAAAACGTTGGCCTTGTGTGTAATCTGGAACGCTTCGTACAACGCAGTCTTCAACTAAGCTGGCGTTCTTTAGAAATTACGGTCGGCTGATACAATGTGCGTGTGCAATTTTCTTAGGAGCCGCACCGCGGCCCCACTGTCTTGTCGTACGCAAAGAGTTGCCGGATATTCTGACTTACCCAAGAAACATCATCGTTTGATCCTGCCACAGGTTGCCTTAATGAATGCCGGCGAGGCTTCGCCATTTTTTTGCCCACGGCGGACCCCAGCTACAAACGCGCGTGCCTTCATTTGCCTCATGTGACTATACCGGCAAGGCGGCACCATTTCCGGGCGCGCTGCAATCAGCAGTGGCTGCCGGCGACGCACCGCAGATGCGGTGACGGTCCGTCATTTCTGGCGCATGCCGTCATGCAACACCCTGGCGGTACTCGCATACGCTGAATGAAATTGATCCAGAGCTTTAGTCGCACGCTTCCGATGCTTCCACCTCTGCGACGACCTTATTTGAGGTCGCGTTAGATCGCGAAGCATGAAAGTTAATAAATACAAAGCAAATATAACCAGTCTCTTCCCAAGTTTACCGCAAAGGGGGGGCGTGGCGTTTGGCCCGAAACAAGGCCCTCAGCTCGCGGGCATTATTCCCGCGCGAGCGCCGTAACATCCCGGGACAAAAAAAGATAATAACATTCCGCGCGATCACGACAAAGGCAAAGCGGTCCGACCAGAAACCACAAGGCGCCCGAAAGAAGCCGACGCCGCGCAGCCGCTTTCTTCAACCCTAAATTGATTTCCGCTATGTTCACGCCGCCGCAGAGCGCAGCCTATGTGTGTGTGTGTGCGCGCGAGCACACAATTACAGCCGGCGATCGGCCGGATCCAGCGAGCCGAGGCTTGGGCCACCGCGTTTAATGGCGGATAAATGCGGCTCGCCTTTCTCGGTTCGCGCGTCGTGGAAACCGTTCGGCGTTCATAGAGCCCGCGCCGATACGAGCGGTCCGCTTCACGCTCTTCGCCGAAAAAACGCCGAAGCCAATGAATGGGCCCGTCGAAACACGATCATTTATAACGTCGGTCGTGAGTTGGAATCGCCTGGGTCGCACCATGGGGCCGCACGCCGAGCGTCCCCCCCTTCTTCTTCGTCCCTGTCGGAGCGCGCTTGGAGACTTCGCGTAATGCCTCCGAGTCGTTGATTTGCATAAAACGTGCGTGCAATGGGTGAAGCCGCCCCCCTCCAGCTCTTGTCTGCTTCCAATGGCTGGGGTTCCTGTGCAACCAGCTCCTTTATTTCCTCGTTGCGATAGGTTTTATTGTGATTCGCCGTATCGATGCTGTACGGTCCGGCGGGGAAGTATTGGAACGGGGGAGATAGTAGAAAGTTCCGAGGTTTGTCTGGAGGATTTTGTGCGCAGCCTATGGAGACAGGAACATGAAGTTTATGAATATAACGAGTGATTTCCTGAACTTGTGCGGGAAAAAGATTCACCTCGGCAACATCCTCAATGCTACCCTTTGACAGCGGCGTGCGAAACTTCTCAGGTAGTAAAAATGATTCCTCTGTCTAGAAAGAGTCAGCGATTGCAACTTTGGAGACAAAGGAAGTACACGTACGACTCGCAAGAACATTAGAATGAAGATGCTGGGACGTGACAGTGTTCACCCCTATTCCTCAGCCCATCGCAGTGGCTTCAAAACCCTGCGTGAAAAAATGTTGACGCATTCTACTCCATCTCACGAGTTACGTGCAGCAGAGACAAAAGCACAGTTGCTAGCGCGTGGCTTTCAGAGATCTGAGGTTTGCTTTCCTTTCACGAGCACTCGCGAAAGGAAGACAAATCTGAAAGCTTTTTGTCCGCGCCTATGCCTTTGCCCTTGCAGCGCACAACTCCTGAAATAGAGTATAGGCGATTGCATGCACGGCATCTGGCCGCCGCCATGTCTGATCGTGCGGGCCAGTACGTGCGATTGCAAGCTTGTCAAAGCTACGCTCACGCTGCACATGCTTGCACGCATGGGGAACCAGTGAAGCACCATGCTTGGAATTGTCTATAGAAGACAAGTAAAGCGCGAGACACACGCACAAACGCTGAATATGGCACTGTCAGAGGTTTTGCCATCTTCAGCGTGTGCTTCACCTGCCATATGTAAAGCAAACATCACACAGGTAAATTCAGCGAGTTGGCGATTGCACGTGCTTGCCGCGCATCGGCGACTCGTATGGCGTACTTGCTGGATTCCTTTCGGGTCAAATACGCACAGAACTTACACGACGGCAGCTCTGGGAAGCTACAAATGATAGCGTGTGCTTACGCACGTGAGCAGATACGCGACAATCAAGTATCAACGCCCCGTATGAAGGCGCCTCTGCGCGTGAGGCGGAGCCTTCACAGGCGCCACTAGATTTGCTTCATTTTTGGAAGCGTCGATGCAGCCACAAAAACACACTACGGACGCACGACAAACTATGTATGTGCGGGTTCAATTCATACACTAACATTTACAATTTAAACTGCAACAAGAAGTTTGACACGACACGCGTCTCATGCTTCGTTTCAATAATTGACGTTGAAGTGTCCTCCCTTTTCGTCGTCTGCCAGATGGCGACTGCAAACATTCCCGGTAATGGTAAAAGCGAAGCCATAGGTCAAAACAAAGTTAAGAGAAGGTTGAGTGGACTCATGGTTCTAATCAAGAGAACAATTTGGGCAATAGCTCCGGTTAAATTAACTTAAACAACACTTTGTGCATTACTAGGGGTCGCATTTGGAATAATCGTTGGCTAGGTGTCGTAAGACACCGCCCGGTCCGAAAAGAACAGTGCTGCGCATCAGAGCTCTGCTGTGCAGGCATCCATCTACCCATTCGCTCATCTGGCGCCAATGCACGCCCGTGTGCGTGCTTGCGACACCTCACGGTATATTCTCACGGAACCCTTCAGTATCGACACCAAATGTGCCGAAACAAACGCTAAACGAGCGACCCCTTCCACACGACTTACAACCCCGACAGCCATCATTAGAGGAAAAGCCAGCGCCATAAAAGCTGAACCGTATAAATTATTTCGAGTCGCAACTTTTCGTAATCGCCGAACGGACCCCGCAGCAGCGAGGACTTCGCAACTGCAGCTCCGATAGATGAGCCTTCGAGAGCCGCGTTCCACGCGCGTGATTACCACTTCTCTCTGACGCAACAGTTAGCAAACCGAGTCAGCCTGACGTATCGTTCTTGATGGCGCGGAGTCCTTCCGGCAACATTGACCGACTCCGAGTCACTTATTTCGATTCGACAGAGTATAAATGTAACTGCAACTGCTCTTCATTCGCCAAGATATAAAAGTAGACACACGCATAAACAAAAAAGTGGGGTAATAACATATGAAGGAAATTTAAGTACCGAAGTTTTTTACTGCTTTGGATAGTTTGTTTTAAACTTTCAAGCGTACATAAAGTTGCCAACAAAGTGTATTTGACGCGTATTAAGCAGTGTTTGACACGGGCAGCTCCAGCGGGAGAAGACTACAATAAATCAGATTTAAAAAAAGCCGTTTCTCGAAGAAATGCTCGCAAAGAAAAGTCATAGCCTCCTCTATGCTCACAAAGCCTGGCAGTTCGACGACGGAGCTTTAGAGTTCCCGGTCGCAGATTGGGAGCGCGAGGATCTGCATGGTAGCACAGAGTATTTCTCGGGGAGCCTGTAGTCAGCGCACAGCTTTTGCAGCGGCGAGGACCCGAAACATGGCTTTCAAACCCGACGAGAAAAGAAGCGGTAGACCGAGGAACGCGAGAAGCACGAGTGGACATTCCATCACTCGGGACAAGTGTGTTCCGGCGTCTCGCCGCAGCGGGGCGCCCGTTACATACCTCTTGTCTGCCGCTCGACCTTTTCACTTTCGGCGGCCACGTCTCGTGGCGATCTGCCAGGCTTTTTCAGTATAGAGCAGGCTATGCAAAAGCTCAATGTATAGGAAAAGCTCGTCGAGATGCCGAGGCTGTGAAAACGGCGAGAGTGACCCGTGATTAGATCATACAGAACCCGGATCAAGTGTATCCAACAGAATATCATGTGTGATATAGAACTGGCATGTCTTAGCGGTGAGATATGCACAAAGAGCCGTCACGAGACGCCGGGACCGGCTGCGCCTGGTCTGAAACGGCCGTATTCCCGACGCACCCTACAACCGATGGGTTGTTTCTTTGAACCTGTGTTTTCAACTATACCGTCTCAAGCAGCCAGAGAACATCTCGCGCATACTCTTAATAGAATACACATTTGGGAGGCTACAAAGAAGGCCCGTATCACTGTACATGAATGCTAAACATAGCCATTACCTTAAACGGCAAAGTCATAAACCAAAATTACTGTACCCCTAAAAAAATACGCTCATAACTTATGATTGCGTGAACATTACGGTAACGACGCAAGTTCTTTTTTCATTCAACTATACAGTATTCACTACATGCAACCATGTGGCCATCAACGATATCAAGCTATTTAAAACGACGAGTTACAAAAGATTTAAACTTTACGTTCCTGTTTTTCCTCTCTTAGCTTCACTGCCTTCACTTCACCAGCATGAGCCCTCAAAGTACACACAAAACAAAAATCTAACGCACACAAAAAACACGGATTCAAAAAAGGGGGGCCCGCACGAAACTGTGTAGCAGCCACCGCATTACCCTGTCAGCCGTCGGCGAACAATCGCTGGGGTCGGTCTATAAATGAGCGGACAGGGAGACCACCCCGCGAGCAGACCGTGACCAGTGGTGCCGCAAGGAATATTGGGTCAGCGACGGGTGCCGAATAAGCCGCAGAAGAAAACAAACAAAGGGAACCCAACTGCACGAAGAGCCACACGCACGGACCTCCTCTTGACCAACACGCAAAGAAAACGGAGTGCGGGCGACAGCAGCGCTCCCGAATCCAGTCACGTCTACTGAACATACCCAGTGGCAGAGACCTTCTAAAAAAAAAAGAAACTCTCACTTGTTTTTTTGTTTTGTTTTTTATTCTATTGCGCGCGCGCGCTATACCGATTTCGTTCGGCGCGAGCGCTTTAGCAAGCGGTAATTTTAACAACGTCGATTTTGAGGAAGGTGATGGTAGTGGAGCACCGATCGGTTTGGGGTCGGCTCGAAACTTTGTTATTCTGGCCTATTTGTTTGGCTCAAGTGTTTGCGACTCAAACCATATTTTCTCGCCGATCCTCATCTCTTAGTTTTCCGCGTTTCCCGCCAGATGCCACCACTTACCAGGCGCCACCTGGTTATAACTCCGTATTTGCAAATCACATTGAGACTCATAGATGGTCCCGGTAGGAGAGTGAATTGTCGTAATGATGCCTGTCTTAAATCTAAGCTTTGAAGGGAAAAAAGCCTCACAAATGCAGAAGCCAAACTGGCGCTTTGCGCCGGTGTGCTCTAATGGGTGGTTGACACTTTCGTCTGGTGGCAACCAGGTGCGTTGTGCAGCCTTGTACCCGCTTACGACGAGCGAAGACACTGGCGCCATCTATCGGAGAGTCCGGGAACACCTATCGTTTGCGTATATTTCCCATAATTTTGCCCATCATTCTGCCTCCACCAGCTTAAAAGTCTCTAGATAACGTTATAAACGACAATTTCACGTAGATCGCACGTATATTTGACATCGAAAATACCGCGAAACCTTCACTCTAGTTAAATGCAGTTCCAGGGCTACCTCGTAGATGGCGCCAGCGTATCAGTGTGTTCTATGCGCAAGGCCGCACAACGCGCTCAGTTGCAACCAAACGGAAGTGTGTGAACCAGCCTTAAAGCTTAAATTGTATCACGGAACTTCAGTGTTCTTCAGTGAGAGAGAGAAAGAGAGAGAGAGCTCACAGATTGTTAGATACTTTAAACAAGCGTCATTAAACTGCAATCAGTGCCAGCTCTACCTTCATTGATCATTTTCAATCTTGTGGGTAAGAGTGTTGAAAAAAAAATTGAAGCTGCGACATTAATCGATTAAACTGGTGATTAATCGACGAATCCATTCATAGTGTACAGAATTTTTATTAAATTAATTTTTCAAAAGTGAACTCTTGTACATGGTCTATTCTCATCGTCGTCCAACTCAATACAAAAATAGTCACTGAAAGCTAAGTGTCTCAGTGACAGCCTCGACTTCAAAAAATATAATTGAAATTGTAAAAAAAAAAAGAAAAGCTACTATTGCTAATTAACTTTGGCACGAAGATTTTTTTTTTTTTTTTTTTAGTTTTGTTTTATTAGTCACAATGCTATCGCTTTCGGTAAGGAGGCTGAGGGATCAGCAAATCACCGCGCTGTTTGTTTTGGCTCTCCTGTCTGATATTTGTTTCAAATAATAGTTTCTAGGTAAGTAAGAGATATAAATAACACGTTTCATTTACTTGTAGAGTAGTCGGCCACTTGATGGTAGTCGAACTTTGTACACACCGCTTTCTGCGCTCTCCTAAGGCTCTACATATTTTCAACGCGGCCGTGGCCGCCTTGAATGGCGAGACTTCCTGTACGAGCTAACATCGTTTTGCTCTAGCAATGCCCCTAGAAAGTGCTCACGTTTTAAGCGTAACTCAAGCTCATTATTGCTTTGCCTCACCTATATTTGTTGTCTTTTCCAAGTAGAGATTTTTATTTTTTTTCTTCGTCGCCCCTACCCTACACCGGAACCACATGTATAGGGACCAGGACGAGGGTAAACTAAAAACAAAAAAACAAAAACAAAAAGGGCACACATAAAATCCAGAAAGTGTGCTCTCTAAATTCATAGGGTTATATTCATTATAGTGTGACATCTTAATCGTTTTTCAACCTGCACACTTAGAAAAAAAAAAAACAGTTCTTGAAACGTTTTTTGACTCCCCAAGAGCACTTCCGGAGATGATATAGTAACGGTGCAGGCGAGCTGGTGAATGTTAACCATGTTGAATAACTTGAGACTGAGGCACTTCTGCCCCAATTTCAGGCTATTTAACATGGTTAACATTTCCAGCTCGTGAAGAAAGGTTTCGCCTCAAGCACTATCGCTCCCGGGCGCACTAGAGAGGCAACTGGGCGATGAAGAACTCTCGCATAAAGAAAGGTGCTTAAAGGGTCGAAGAATCCCTGTAGAAGGTGCTGTGTGCACTTTTGGGGTGGAAAATAGGGACAATCCGAAGAACCCGTCAGAGTTCTTTCACGACCAGATTTTTTTTTTAGTTGCACTTCACGCGGAATTACATAATTATTATTCAATTGTAGTTTGCCGATTAATCAGTTAAGAATACTTATACGGAGCACGATCATAAAAAGAGATATGACAGTTACCTGCATATATGTAATAAGATGCAATTCAATGAGATAGCATCCGTTGCTTTGTCATCTTTAAACGTTTTTTTTTTTTATATACAATTTGGCGATACTTTGGGTGCCGAATTCAATTGCTGCCTATGATTTGTCTGGATAGCTCAGTTCAGAGTTGAGCGGAGGTACAACTCATTAAAAAAAAAGAGGAACGTAGGCAACGTTTAATAAAAAAACAAGCTTGCGTATCTCAAGAAAACACCAACGCAGGGAGAGGAGGCGCGAAGGAAAATAAACAAACCAAAATGGGCGAGCTGCTTTAAAAAAGCATAACTGCATAACTCGCCGCACGTCACTTGTAACGCTGTGGTTGGGAAATCCGCGCTCTTTTGTTACATTTATGGCACCTTATTTTTCTTTATTTTCTTTTTTTTCTTTTTTTGCTTTTTTCGTGTTGTTTAGTTTTGTTTTAGTGAAGTGCGAAATAACCGTCGAGTTGGTGGAGACGGACCGACAAGAAAATCGCCTCCAGAGCCGCTTCCGTAGTAGTTTGACCTCAAAGTCAGAAATAGGGAACAGTCCGTATAAAACGACGTAAGAACCACACTACTGAATTGCTGCTGAATCGCTGCTGGAGCGTCTTTATGCTATATATTGCCACGTTGGGCCTCCGAGCAAGAGAGCCTGTGGCCAAATGGTTATCGAGCTTGGCTCCCACGCAAAGGGCCGAGGTTCGATGCCTGGGAGCAGAGGCACCCTTTTGTTCTTTCTGTAATGTCGCGTTCTGGTGAATTCGAGAACCTTCGAATTTACCAGAACCGCGAATTATTCCAGGTTCGAACGCTCTACGCGCCGAACCTACTACGCCGAGTGTTCTGAAAGCCCACGCGTGTACATAAGGGACTCCGCGTGGCAAGCCGGAGCCAGTCTCGCCGCAGCGTTCGATTCTGCTGTTGCACCGACATAGACGCCTGCGACGCTAACCTTCTTCTATTTTGTTTTGGAGACAAGTACTTTTCATTAAACGTTTAGTTTCTCCAGTTATTCGCCGCCTCATCAGATTGTTCATTCGTGACAATATCGTCTCGGCACAAATCTTTAGCCGAGTTGGTTTCCGTTGCAGAGGAAACGCGGAACAAGGAGTTTCTTAGCCACACCCACGATAATATGAAGAGATCATACCCACTTTAAATGGAGCTATCTCTAATATGGCATTCACTACATTTTACCGAGATAAGTAACGAACAAAATACCGCGTGAGGGAAGCAAAACACTATTAAGGACATCGATTATTATGTTGCTTCCTTCTTGCTTAGTGATGCGCTCTTGAATGTTCTTATCGGTACCCCCTGCGTTTATTAAACTGAATGACTGTATGTAATTGCTCAAGCGAATTCTATTTTTTGCAGCACACAACGAGAAAAAAATAACTAAAGTGTCGAAACAAGCAGGCATTTCAGTCACCGTATGCAATAACTTTCATGTGTCTTTTAAGATGCCGATACATCTTTTTTTTTAGCTCAACCTTGGAGAAAGAAAAGCTACGAATTGGCAACACTGAGCGTATCATTTCTCAAGGCAAAACCCCGAATGAAAACAGGCAGAGCTTTAATCGGACTCCGGTGTCCTTCAGAAATGAGAAACGGCAGCGCGCGACACAAAAGAAAAAAGACGCGCACAAAGTTCACAATCCACACGTAAGGCAACATAGAAACCAACAAAAAAAATACGGAGCGGAGACTCCGGCAAGGGGTTAGGCTGCATATGATTAAAAATAGCCGCCGAGCGATGACAACAAAAAGGAGATGGCCAACCCAACCCGGGTGCGCCCGAGGAGTGCCACGCGGAGTCGAATGTTTACTTTAGGACGTCGGGTGCGGACTGACGTCAGAGTGACGTGGATTCGCGGAGGTCGCAGCGACAGTTTAACGCGACGCGGAGACCGCCGCTGGCATCTTGGTGACCGTCGGCTGCGAACTTGTACTTTCACGGGTTGCACCCGCAAAGCAAAGAATTCTCCCCTTTCGTATAAGTAGGCTGTAGATTTTCCTATGTGTTTGTTTCGTTAGGAATATCGGCGTATGATTTTCGGCGTCTATTTATTTTTCAAATATCGGTGTATTTCGGTGATTTGTTTCGGATTTGTCGTTAAAAACACACACAAAGAAAATCTAATTTCAAACTAAAAGTTCAAGTCTCAGAGGGGAAGGTTTCGAGAAAAACAATGCTAAATAAAGCAAAAACTTTTTTTTTATATTTTTACATAAGTTGGTGTTTTTTTAACCGATTTAGTATTTCTGACATTAACATATGCTCATCGGCATAATTCGAGGCAAGTTTCGAGAAAAACAATTACCGATTTGGTATTCTTGACACCAACAGATGCTTATCGGTCTAATTCGCTTTTTAAAAGGTGTGGTATTTTTGACACCGACGGACGCTTATCGGAGTTTATCGGTCAAAACCATGAAAATCTACGGCCTATCGATAAGCAACGAGATAATAATCTCTGAATTCCGGGGGGCCTGATCTCAACTCCCCCCGGGAGATAAAAAAAAATAATAATTTTCATATTTTTAGGCCACACTATACACCCAACACGCGGCTTGCAAACAAGCTCGCGTTTTCCCACACCGGGTGTGGGCAATCCGCGCATGCGGAGTGCTGACAGCAGCGCCACCGCAGTATCGCGCGCGACGTCAGAGAGTTGAGCTGGTCTATCCGGAGCGCAAGTCCGTCTGCTTTTTGCACAGGGTTGCAATGACGTCCAAACGCCGAGCTCTTATTGGCTGATGAAAAAAAAAATAGTCGGTAGACCTTAATGCATCTATCATTAAAGTCTATTCCCCATCCTTCCAATTAAAGCCAGTCAGACCTCGGCGTTGTTCTCGCGTCACCGCAACTCCTGCACAAGAAGCAGACGACTTGCTCTCCGCATAGTCACTGAGAGTTTAAGAAACGCAGCAAGGCGTGACTTAACTATATTCATGCTTGTTGCTTTGTGACTGGTTCATCGGCCTTCTCATTGTCTAATGGCGGAACCTGATTGGCTACGGAGCGGTAATGATATGCTTGGGACGTTTCTTGCGTTTCCGAAGCTGCCAATGATTAAATACACCGTTTAATTCTTGTTCTATGCAGTCGGTGACAGGTTAAAGACGCAGTAGATGCTCCAACTCCACTGCAAGCTTTTTGCCTTTGATAACACTATGGTACTTGGAACGGGTTTCCGACTAATCTGTTTGCCGCGTCAGAGAAACTCAAAAGTGGTGCCTCAATATTTGCTTGATGACGTCGTATAAGTGTCTCGCTGCCGCTGGCCGCGATCCTGGCGGCGTTACAGCAGCATTGGTGGAGGACGTGGCGGGCGCCTGTTCTGCTGTCGGTCGCTCTGCAGATAACAGTCCACGGAAGCTTTGGCAGCTGGGAGTTGGGACGCCGTGCGACAACAGCGACACTGACGTTCGCTCGTGCTTTTTTGCTAGCGTTTCTACGCCCAGCCACCAGGATCGCGACATCCGACAGCCTGACACCCTTGTTTATTTGTGACGACCTCTGTTGCCATTTCGGGACCGCTTTCGATGCACGGACGGAATGCGGAGCGCAAGTTTGTCTGCTTTGCTTACCAGTGTTGCGGTGTCGTCATAACGTCGAGCTCTGATGAAAAGATAGTGGATAGACTTCAATACTAGGTGCCTCGAGGTCTATTCGCCTCGAGATCGACCTAGTGGTGGCGCTACGGTCGCGCTATCATCATCGTCAAAGCAGGGATAGGAGAACGGCCGCCCCATAGACTCTCCACGTTCGCGCGCGAGACGGCGTAGATTCTTGCGTTTATTTTGTCGAATACTATAGGTGGGAAAACAATTCTAGCGGAAAAGGATGCGGTACTGTTCGGTGCTTCAGTGAAGATTGAATTGTGTTGCCAGCGTGCGGCCTGCATTTATATAATCGCTTCTGTGGGTGCGTCATCTGCTCTAGGCAGACGTTGGAAAGCATGGATCACCACGACCGATGCCTGTCTCCGGCTGAACTGGAATATTTATGTTAAATACTTGTTTCTTTTAAAATGGATGTATCGGTTCATCAACGTGGGAATTAAAAAAAAAAGAATCAATTCCAACCCAGGTAACATAAAACTGGTACTGTGGGCTGTGAAATCGCAGCTTCTATGCTTTTCTTTTTTTAACTTGTAGCTTTTGCAGTAATATAAATATCTAGAATGAAGATAAGTTAGCGCTGTATTGGAAATTGGCATGCTATTAAGTTACTCTGCCCTTTTACTGTGCCGTAGTGTGCGAAAGTTTTTTGGAGTCTGAACAAATCTACTGCGTTGCGATGAGGAGAGTGTGTCTCTTCTAGTTAAGATCTGCAAACTGCACGGTTGGCAAGACAACTGAAACAAGTGAAACAAGCTGTTCTAATATATGTTTCATGACTGTAATAAACGAGTGTAACCGAGTAACGCAGCAATGTTCCTGTTATTAAATGTTTTTCTCGGTAGTGTGGGTTCACCCGCTTCAATTTTCTTGGTGAGGGCAGCGGATGTCAAGAGGCTAATACTATAAATTTCTGTCAAAATAATTTTGTATTCAACCACAGTAGACTGTGCAACCTTAACAAACGACGCGCACCACGACACAAACAGCATCGGCCGCAGTGGTACTATTTTACTGATGAGGGCCCTTCACGAGACTTTCCGATCACCCTCCGCCCTCACCTAACGTATATCGGGACTGGGCAGTTCATCGATTAACGTTCAGATTATTCAAGTAATGCTTTAATTGCAATTTTTTGCCAGTTAATTGGATTTTTGAGCTGGAGAAAGTCATCAAGGAGTAAAGAATGCCTGCTTTAATATATTTGACGTCTTTATTTCTCTTGTGACTCAGGCTTGCACGGTAAACCAGTTCAGCGTGCTTGTCATTTCACCGAGGGTGATTATACTGTTTAAATAATAACTTCAAAAATACTTCATTTTAAAAGGCTTCCCGTGTTCATATTTCGAATGGGAATGCAATGTGCCGTTTATGACATAGTAAAACGAGTAAAAAAATGTGTAGCTTTAACGTCTTTCACGCAATGTGACCGACGAAAAATCAGCATACGGATTTATTGATTGATTAGTCTATTAAAGGATAGCGATCAGTCGTGTTAATTTTCTAATCAAACCACAGACCCACTCAACATTCAATGCTTTATGAAATCCACGGTGTGTGCGAGATAACAAAAATACGTGGGACCAGCGATTGTATACAAACCAACACACTAAGATTATGAAAGTTTCCGACTTAATAATAATTGCTTTGCTAAATTTCTACGCATGGGAAACGATACAACACAACCTTTAGTAAGAAGAAACGGCAACAAAAACATGAAGCATTTAATAAGGAATGTCAAGCTCAGCCGGAAACGGGCTTGCGTCGTCGAGGTCCATGCTTCTGAGCGTGCGCCCGTAGCAGACGACGCACGGCGGTATCCCCGCTTTCGCGCGTTTACAATTTTGGCCGCACGGTGGCGACACGGTTCGATCTCGAGGCGAATACCCGCTATCCTTCCAATCAGAGTTAATCGGGGCTCGGCGTTCTGAGGTCACCGCAAGCCCTGCGCGAGAAGTAGACGAACTTGCGCTCCGCACAAGCGTAGGACGCTAAACCATAGCCTCCTCTATGCTCATAAAGCCTGGCAGTTCGACCACGGAGCCATAGAGTGCCCGGTCGCAGATTTAGAGCGCGAGGATCTGGTAGCACAGAACATTTCTAGGGGAACCTGGACGTCAGGGGCACAGCCTTTTGCAACGGCGAGGACCCGCAACATGGTTTTCACACCCGACGAGAAAAGAAGCGGTAGCACGAGGAACGCAAGAGGAACGAGCGGACATTCTATCGCTCGGGAGAAGTGTGTTTCGGCGTCTCGCCGCAGCGGGGCGCCGGTCACGTGGCTTTCCTCTCATCCGTTGTCTGCCGCTGTACCTTTTCAATTTCGGCGGCCGCTTCTCGTGGCGATCTGCCAGGGTTTGTCAGATATAGAGGAAGCTATGGCTAAACATGCCGATGGGAGCGTTTCAGGGAGCCTATAATAACACATGGTCGCACGCGCAGCCGAAACCCAACAGAAGGAAACGCGCGCTTGTTGGAGGCGTAGCTTCCGCTTAATTTTTATCCTGTCACCGAACGTACTAACTTTTCTCATTTGGTTAGTAGGTGCGTGCTTCAAAAAGGAAGAATATCGCAAACAACACAAGGACATGTAGAAGGTGGACACTGCTGTGCCTGCGCCCGTCTTCTATAGTACTGCGTGATACTTGCGTTGTTTACGCTGTTTTTCTTTTGTTTCCGTACCCCGCTGGAACGAAATGCAGCGTGACAGAACCGGTTCATCTTTTTTCAAGCGCTGTGTGATTCGGAAATCTGAAGAAGAAAAAAAAAAACACTGAGCTAATGTACCGGACTAACGACGATTCACCCCTGCCAGACCAAATGTCATTACCACCGACCCATGCTCGTGCAGCAACTCGGGTCATATCAAGAAATAAACGCGCTAAAGCTTTGCCTTTCTATAAACGCTGTTTCTTCGAACTGTCGTCGTCCCTCGGCGGAGGTCAATCGTATTCTATTGTGACTCCGAACAAATACATATTCATCCTTCTCGAGACCGGACTGACGGGGGGCAAAACAACCAACTCCGACGAGGTCGACACGCGCGCAAGGTTTCTGGGACCATGTCAGCGCGCGTCCTTGGCTCGTCGTCGTCCAGAAATCTCGGCAGCAAATATGCATACTGTCCTTAACCGTTACACAGAACGAGAAGACACCCTTCCTGACGTGCGAAAAGCTGAATAGTGCACTTGGCTTCATCCAGCCCCAATTTCATGACCTCAAGGTGACACGCTTTTTCGGAGTAGCGACCGGATCAGGCATTTGCTTAGGTTGGCTTCATTATACTGCCACTGAGAGCTTAGAAAACAGGAGTCTGTGACAACTTACGAGCATCTTATCATCGCCCTACAGTCAACCGGGTTCCGCTAGTAAACCCAACCACCAAATTACGAAGCGATCGGTTTGAACATAAGCCCAGCACCGCATTTCTTAAATTATCAACGACTTTAGCACTACGCCAGTCGATGTGGGTAACTGAGGCGTTCGTTCACTGAACGACATGTTGCAACCAAAGGCATCGACAACGTCTGCAACAATCGTAATCTTTACTACTATCAAAAGGCTTACCCTTAACGTTACGTATCTTTAAAAAATATAGCTGTTCATAAGAAAAAAAATAAGCCAGGTGGCGCAAGTCACCTCCTAATTAAAAAAGAGTTCAGCCGTATGCATCCATCCAATCGATCCACCGGCAACGTCGCTTGCACATGAGCAGTAGCTAATAGGAAAGGCGCAGGCCTGAACTTTACAAGTGGTCATTGATCAGTTGTAAGCGACGCAGCCCACTGGCATGACTGCCGGCGGCAACGACCACTAACATCATACTATGGTTTTGCCCGTCAATTACTCGGCCGACACCGCATGTCATAACGGGCCACGATAGTCCCTAGGCTGTCTATACCTTGGATGACTCAGTAACGCGCCATACCCTACTAATTAAGTAATTATGTTGTTTGTTTGTTTAGACGGAGGGGAGTCAGCCCCAGTGGCCGTGTGGGGTCTCCGCTGAAAATGAGAAATGTAGTCAGTACAGTAGGTTCTTTAGCGAGCACCAGGAAATAGTTATACGCAAACGCAGGCCGGTACGGTGCTCACCCAGGTCGAAGCAGGCGGGAGCGGGATGCATGCCCTACTCAAACGAACGTAATGCTAAACTCTGAGAGTGGGATAGAAAAGATAGAAAAACAATAGGAGAGATAGAAAAAAAAAGCCGGGGGGGGGGGGGGGGGGGGGTGAGGTAACGTCTATCTTCTTTGTTGCCCGTCTCTCTTATTGGTTATATTTATATTGCCCTTAAGACTCAGTGTTTATCATCATGTTCATTATGCACTAGGTCGCTTGCACTTTAACCATTTTGTTAATTCAATTGTACGCACATTTTTAGGAAGTTCCGTAAGAAAGCTGAAAAATTGTGTTGTGTGTATGTTTATGTAGCAGGAAGTTAGCCCGAATGGGAGTCTGGTCTTTAACGAGCACCACGCAGTAGTAATATACGAATGCACGCCGGTGCGATTCTCGTCCAGATCGGAACGGGCATGGGGGAGGAGGAGGTGAAATTTTAGGGGACGAGCTGGATAAATACATGTATTTTTGTCTTGTTGTTATGAGCAACTTACTTTATGAACGCTTTTTTTTTTTCCTTGAGAAAGGAAGTAGGAGGGAGGGGGGATGGAGGTGTTCATATTAACTTGGCGTCACTGTAGTAATAAATCATCACTCCATTTCTAAACGAAACCAATAACAACAACAACATCGGATTTGAGATGCATCCTTCACCGCGCCTTCATGCCCACGACCTTTCAAGCTGGTGGCGTTACAAACCACCGAAACGACGTAAAACAAACTAAAAATTTCATCACCTGCAACAAAAAAGAAGAAGAACGTGAAAGATGGGGCGGAACATTTGCCGCGGCTCGCGCGCATTGTGCCGCGGAAGGCGACCGCTCCCATCTTGGAGTCGGGCCAGACATGTGCAAACTGTAACGCTTTCGCTCTCCGACTAACAAGACAGCCGCTCGGGTCTCGTCAGCTCGAAACTTGCCGCTGCAGACGGATTACATAAACCGCGCCGTTGAGATCAAAAAAAAAAAAAAAAAAAGCATGTATCAGAGTCGGAGTATTAGGACGTTCGATGACGGCCTCTCTCGTTGCCACGTGCTCGGCAAGGGAGCCGGTAACGTCTGGGGCGCTATGACGTATATGTTGACGCGATACCCTCGAGTTTAAAATTCCACCTACAACCATAATACCATTTTGACAATTTCTATAAATAAGCTATAGACCGTTCCAGAAAAGAATTCTTGTGGCATTTTCAGCGTTCGTCCGTAACGTGGCCCGATTTACTTGCGTTCTGAAGCGATGAACATGCACGTGCCCAGTGGCGTCACGAGGGTCAGCGGCACCTGGGGCGGTAGACCGACGCGACCCCCTTCCCCCGCTCTCGCGTTGCCCGCCGCGACTCCTTCCCCCCCCCCCCCCCCCCCCCCCCCCTTCAGCTCTCGTGGCCCGCCGCAACACGCCCCTGAGCGCTGCACCCCTCCCTCCCCCCCCCCCCCCCCCCCTTGTAATGATCGCACTTTGAGCTGTGACTTTGAAACATTGAAACGGTGGATAAACTTGCTCCCCCACGACAACAGCTTTTAAGAAATGTTACAATACTCGCGTCAGAATACTCGTTTTTATGCGAGTGGTTTATGACCCTTTCCCTGCATAAAAGGCACGCAATTGAAAGAAAGAATAATGACTTACGTAAATTTCTTAGGCTGTATGCTTCTTGCACGGTCCGTCGACGAGCCACGTGGTTTCGGCTGTCAATACACGAAGTCACGTGTACTCCGCTGGCGCCACCAATCGTCGCTAAGTGTTCGTAGGACGCCACCGTCAGCCGTGGAACGACTCGTGGTACGTTCTGACAACATTGGGCCACGTTCGTCCCATTGATGCACGAGCCATGTGATCCTTGTCGTTCCTTCAATGTCTTTCTCAGAACAATTTTCACGCTATGAGCTTAGTTTTGAAGCACGAGCATGTACAACGCCGGCGAGACTCGACATACAGTAGTACTATCACAGCTGACGGCTCTTCTTGAAAAGGAAAAATAAAAAGGAGTTCCCAATCGTCCAGTCATCACCACAGCACCTCAAGCTTAATCGTGAGTCCACAAGTTCACAGCGATTCACTCAAGCGCCCATCGTAACAAGCCTGTCACAAGCGTCACTCCAACGCTTCAACATTCGTGACAAGTTCACACCGATTCACTCGAGCGTCACTCGTAACATGCCGATCAGAAGCGAGCAGATCCGTTGACAGGTCAAACACCACCTTCGATCACTCACCCACCCACGCACACACGCACACCCTCGCACGCACCGTAACCACCAACGATACCGCGTTCCGCCGCGATCGCTCCTTCACAACCACAAAGTCAGCGACGAAGTCACCGCCGACGAAGCATGAATCGAACAGAGAGCGCGCCGGCTTCCGTCAAAAAGGCAGAGCGGCACGCGCGACAAATGGGAGCGACAAATCGACGCCTGCCCTCGGAGCGAGACCCACAGTCCCTGCCACCGCTGAGCGAGGGCGCTCCCCGACCAAAAAACCTTTCCCTCGAGAGTTTCTCGAGCGCGCTTGCACAGAAATAACGGCGACAGAGACGACTCGAGTTCGCCGGAGCCGCTGCGTTTTGAGACGACGACGACGGCGACGGGAAGACGGGTGTGCCAAGCCGGCGAGTTAACGGCCGTGCTGCTGCCGCCGTTCCTGAGGCGGTTTCGGGCGCACGTATAACTTCCGATCGCACGCGTCGCTCGTGCGCGCCGGAGCGACGGTGTGGCAGCCTCGGGCGGCACCGGCGGACGCCGGAGCGTCGTCCAGTTCGTCCCCTAACCTGTTCTTGGACCGCTAAGCAAGTTCGGCTGAGAGATGTCGAGTGGTGACCTTAGGCGCGCCGTGGACAAAACAGCATGTATACGTCAAAGGGACTAATCGCCAGGCATTTATATGTACCCACACTCTGTTCAACCCAACTCACTGACCTCACGCCACTGTGGTGGCACTGCTGTCGGCCCTGCGCATGCGCAGATACTTTGCCTGATGCGAATCTGGTTTCTGCACACGCACATTGCCCACACCTAATGCTGGCAAACATGTGCGTACCAACCGGGGGGGGGGGGGGGGGGGGGGGGGGGCAAGGGGGGGCGCTTGCCACCCTCCCCCCCCCCCAGTTCTCAGAGTGTGTGTGTGGGGGGGGGGGGCAAAGCATGTGTTTCCCCCCCCCCCCCCCCCCGGCCTGAAACGGCCACCACTGGCCGGCGGCGCCCAAGAGATACCAAGGGCACCGCCCCCCCCCCAGTCCTGGGGGGGGGCAAGAACCCCCTCCTTGGCACCGCCCTAGGCAAGGGGGGGGGGGAAGGTCTGGTTTGCCCCCCCACTCAAGAACAAGTTGGTACGCCACTGCTGGTAAACACGGGCTTGTTTGTAAACAGTCTGCTAGTCTATAACACCGCCAAAAGTGCATTGTCATGGCGCCCACCCTCTTTGTGCGTCGTCTGCAAATACCGGCTAGACCAATCTCGCGAAGGGACTGCGCCGTGATTCTACTTTCTTTGTTTGTTCGCGATATAAAAAAAATTGTCGTTAGTTGTCTATACAGCAGGAGATTAGTCTGCCAGACCATGGTGAGATTGTTGCCCACTATAGATATGCAATTTAGCCAGTGCAATACGACTGCACTGTTTGTTCGTGATTGGTTTAGCCGGTAATAGGAAACGCACAAAGACGACGAAGACAACGACGATGGGCTTTTGACGCAGCATGGTTGACTTTAGTTAGACTTTAGTAGATCGTAGCGTCGGCGGCGGTCGGACTTAAAACGAAACGGCATGAACGCTGCGAAGAGAGATCTGGCATGTCGTGGAGTACTCTTCATTTATTCACGTAACGCGTTCTTTGGCTTCGCCGTTTCGGGAAGCCCAAAAGTGAAGCCTGGATAAAAGCGTGGCTTTTTGTATGTGTGTGTGTACGTGGGGGGGCAAGAGCCTTCGTTGTAAAAAAGCGTTTGCGCCAGGCCGGAATCGAACCCAGACCATTTGGATTATTAAACGAGTCACGCCACATCACCGTGAGTTAAATTCGCTATGCGTCCGGCAAATAGCAACTTCACACCATGTCACACTTTTTAAAGTGCAACGTTCTTCGGCATTTCGCGAAGCTCAGGTAAAAGTGAACGTCGGATAAAAGCGTCGCCGCGAGGCTCGACACTGATTATCACCGTAATCGGGTGGGAAAGGAGGAGTGGGGTGCTCGACGCTGATTGGTTAATGGGAGGTCATGTGACCAGAGGCGTAGGCGAGGAGGAGCTCCACCACCTGTGCGCACACTGAGGGACAAGAGCTCGGGAGCATGGAAGGCTCTGGAAGATCACCCGGTTTATCAGCCGGGTGAGCGGTAGTATCGCTTCATTCTATACTTCGTTTCAGCTTCGGTCCGAGCGCGGCCGATGTTGTGAGCCGAAGGGCCAATCAAACAGCGGAAGAGGCACAACGTCATGGCGTGCTCTCTGCAGTTGATAGGACCAGCCAGTATTCGCCGTCTCTCTGTGCGAGCTCCTCCGCCGGCTAGTCCTGTCAAGCGCAGAGAGCAGGTCATGGCGTTGTGCTTTTTGTGCTGCTTGATTGGCCCTTCGGTTCATAACATCGGCCGCGCTCGGATTTAAGGTGAAACGAAGTATAGGAACGATTCTCAAGTGTACACACACACATATATATATATATATATATATATATATATATATATATATATATATATATATATATATATATATATATATATATATATATATATATATATCTTTTTAAATACTATCAGTTTTTAATGGGACTATGATAGAAGAGGGCATATACGATTTCTGGGAGTATACCAAAAGAGCACAAAAGCAACACGCACTTGAACAAAACAATAATAACATATTTGACAACATATTCTCAGATGGGTTGGCCGATCTTGTGTGGGCTATAAATGCGCATACTGTCTTCGAATCAATAGACGTTTGCAGGCAGCCGCGCTTCGAGAGGTAGTCTGGCCACCGTGGATGGAAAACTCTTCATTTGGGCAGTCTGCAAACAGTGGGTACGCGTCAGCAATGCTTGGCTATCAGAGGATCTACTCAACACAGCAGCAAGATGGCAGCGCCCAGAGGTCGTACTTGCAAACGTCTATAACGAAGAGTCATAGTTTGAACACTACAAAGGGATCTGAGATGTCGTGGTTCACGCATGTCTCGTAAAGGCCCTGAATGACGCAGCGCTATTCGATACAGACCAAGACGCGCACGCCCCTTATGAAACTCCAGGCTATTTCTAAACAAATGCTGCTGGTCGAAATTCGGTCATCTAGGAGCTCCACCGCGTTCCCTTTATCTCACTAACGTGCAATGAAGACAAACAAGTCGGTATAATTTGGAGTGTAACAACCCGTGCGAGGCACAACTCCGTTAATAAAAATTGCCTATTTCACGATACAGTATGAATGTCACCACCGAGTCGCCGAAAAAGCATCGAAGAAACACCGAACACACGGTTCGAGGGGCTGAAACAACCCACGTGACTTCCGGATCCACTAATGTCGCGCTCCTTCGGGTTGAAACTCTGGTTTCGTTCCGACACGGTGCGGTTCCTCCTACGATAAACGAGCGACATCTCGGGTCGAGTCCGTACGCGGCTCGGCCAGGGGTAAGGCAACGACCTTGCCTCAGCACGGTTTGACCTGGAAGTCAGCGCGCGGACCGTGGATGCCCCGGCGCGCTGCTTTTGCTGACCCCCGTGAAGAATAGACGTCGGTTTGCCCCCAACAACAATTAGGGACGGCACGCATCATGAAAGCGCCAACCTTATTAGGATTCCCTCCCCCCCCCCCCGTACACACACACACCTTACGTCTCCCACCCCATACCCGTCCGTCCTCTTCCTGTGGTGTGGTTTGTGACATTTGTTTAAAGAAAATTGAGAGAAAGAGAGAGAGAGAGATAGGGAGAGAGAGCCCAAACACCCAAAGACGACGAGAGCCGTGACGATGCACTTTTCGTGCTGCTCAATTGGGTCCGTCGTATCGAAGCGTCGGTTTTGCGGTCGCACTTTGAACGGAACGGAGCATAGTTTGGAATTTCCGTGTTTTGGAAATACCGAAAATTGTCCCTGAAAAGCACCGAACCCTCGTGACAAAATACAATGGAATACGATCCACAAAAACTCCACAGAATACGATCCACAAAAACTCTTTGTTATTAACCATGGAGCTGGTTGATAACGCGTTGCAATGCACTAAAACCGCGACGGTGTGCAGTTAAGTTGTCAGCCACTGACAAAGAGACATCAATGTGAATGCTGTTCCTGCGCATCAACGGCGCGCAGGGCGTCGCCGTTGACGGTCACCCTGCGCGGCTCACTTTTTAGAGCACTGGGGACCAGGTACAGTGCAAACATCACCGTTATCTACATCACCCTCAAGAATCTTTTCCCACACGCAATGACGTGGTCGTCGCCCGATACGCACTCCGTAAAATGTAAAAATGAACATAAAACTGAGGTTTCTGCATGTTCAAAAAATGAACATGCACGCTCGTTTTCCTATCGCACAACATCTCAGCCAGCTTTGATAGGCTCCTGTCCTGACCGCGCTTCTTATTTGTAGCCAAACAAATTAATTTAAACACACTGACCCGCGTCTGCGAGCGGGTGTACAAACAATCCTGACAAATATATCCCCGTCTCTTGCGTCATCTTGGAACTACCGACCGTTGCGAACAGTATAGATTTTGCAGATTCTTGTTTAAACAAACCTGTAGACAAAAAAAAATATCCGTGTTAATGTTTGTTTTACGATGAGCTGTAAACAATCGAAGTATGACTGCAGACACAATTTTCTTCTGTATCATACTACGGCACCATAAAACAACGACAAATGCAAAACGTCACGTGTCCCATTATTAAGTTATTTGTCATAAATAAATTGATATGACGAATTACTGCCTTAATACGCTACGGGTCAGCGTAATATACTCCGTTCTGTCATACCATAATATCATTTTAAAGAACCACATAAATAAGACAAATAAAAACCAGGGGGCCAACGTAATTTTTCTAAAGAGTAATTCAGGTCCTATAGCTCTCAAGATCTAGGAGCAGCGTTAAGAACACTTAGAGTGTGATACTTAGTGGGATGAGCTGAGACGACGCCAATTCATTGGTGTACTACTTAGTTCGATAGAACCCACATAGTTTATCGTCATATGGAAAACCAAACATGAGAAGTGTACAAAAAGCAAAAAACTGTCATTTCAGCAGCTTTACTTGAGTTTAACACCACAATCAGTAACTAGCGTCTCCCGCCCTTATTTCGCTTTTGCCAGTTTATCATCATATTACACCTTGAAAAAAAATTATAACGTGCTACTATTTCTGGTACTTTTTGTTTTGAAGCTATTACAGCCCGCGACCTTTCTTTTCAACCCAGTGCCACTAATATAACATTGCGTCTCCTCATTTTAATTATTTTTTTTACACCATAGCCATATACTACGAGCGATCGCTGGCCAACGCGCTGTAACAAATTCGACCCCAAGGCCAGCTAATTCGTTCCCTCATACGTACTCTCTTCGAATTCATTAGCGTAGCTTAGCAGTTCTATCGGTCTAAGAAAGCCATCATCATACATAAGCGTATACAGGCTGCTCGCGCGCAAACAAATTGCAGTGTTCGTTCCAGTCCTTCGCTGCAAACAATTTTCGTTTAGCTGTTCTTCAGCACCGCATACTAGCAAACAGCATCTTTCTCTTTCCTTTCTAGGCCTCCCTTCATTAGTGTCTAGGCAGCTTCTTTTTTGAAGGAATAGGTCAAAATGGACAAATGCAGTTTCTGCAAACCTGCCCCCGCCGTCATTAAAGCCGTCGTTTGACCTTAGCTGCGTCGCTTCTGATTGCATGCAAGCATGCAAGCGGATGGGGTGCTTCTTTTATTCTGGGTAAGGAAAGAGTGTGGCTCGTAGGACCGCTACCGCAGCCAGTCTTTGCAGTGCACGGGAGGTTAACCAATTGACCAAACAGCTCAACATCGTAGGAAAACAACAACAACAAAGTTGCGCTGCGGACATGATGGCAGAATTTTCTGCGGACGAGCCTCAAGTGTGTTCGACCCACGTCTTGTTAGGTCAGAATCACACTGCTCCTACATCATACAAACGGACAGTCTGGCAGACATGAGTTACCGCAATATTCGTGGTTCCAATGCTGCGTGCCAAGCTTTATCCCTGCAGGGCGTTGCTACGCGGCATTCGAAGCTCAGATCTCGTGTCGAATAGCGTTCGAATCTGTTTCAAGACTTCCTTTCGTATGATGTATAGGCAGCGCGACCACTGCTTTAATACGCCTGTGTGCTTGGAACACGTCAGCAAACAGCCTTTGCACGACAAATGCGACAGCAGCATTCTACAAGCACGCCTAAGACAGTCTGCAGCATTTCGTTGCCACTGGCAAGCAAGGCGTTTTTCTTTTTTTTTTTTTGTTCTTTTGACGCTTAGATAGTATTTTCAATTCGAACAACAAGAAACAACAACAACAAAACATTATGAGAGGAGGAAAAGCTGCCAATATCTTATTAGTTTACGCTCTCGTTCCTTACGCGGAAGCAGTTGACACGAGCTATACTCGTGGACTACATTCTGCGGCTATGGAGTCAATGGCACGGAAGAGCATGCATATATAAACGCCGATTAAAGCTGCGTGCGCGCACTCCTCTCGTCGAAAATACCACGGAAAGTTGTCCACAGGTATAGAACTTTTCTGTGTCCTCTCGTCCCCAGCCACCTAATAGGCGTATCCGGTATGGACGACCACAAAATACTAAAACGTTTCAACCTGTAACTAGTAAAAAAATAAGGGGGAGGCAAAACAATAATGTGTGACCGTTAGGCTTATATCCTAAGTGTCTTTTACTGGCGTGGCGACGGCAAAAGAATTATGGGTGGAACCAGCTGAACATTTAAGGAAGGAGACACAGAAAAGACAACCACTTGCTGGACTACCAACTATTTTAATAGATCGTCCTCCTCTTCTACTAAATCTGATGTGTATCAATTATTTTTTTTTTCTATTCCTATTTTTACTTAGCAGAGAGGGCGTTCTTCAAAAAGAGCTTTTCCTGCGGCTGTAGGGTTATTAAAGCGGAGCTCACGCAGTTTTCTTCTTCGTTGTCTACAGCCAAGGCCTCCGACATCTCCCTTGCAAGCTGGTTTTTATGGTGCCCTATGATGCTGGCTTGCTCAAGCTTTGGTTTGCATTTGCAAGTTCGACAATGGGCAGCGAGGTGTCCTGGTCCCGCGAGATTTTTAACGTTGGCCGCATGTTCACGTGCACGGTCATTTATGCATCTCCCCGTCTGTCCAATATAGCATCATCCACATGTTAACGGTATGCTGTAAACGACTCCTTTTTGGCACGGAAGGTATTTTGTCTTGTGTCGGGTGTCACACCTGTCTTTCATGTCCGTTTGTGTCCGATTAATCTACAGCCGCAAGAAAAGCTCTTTTTGAAGGGCGCCCTCTCTGCTAAGTAAAAATAGGAATAAAAAAAAATTGATACACATCAGATTTAGTAGAAGAGGAGGACGATCTAATAAAATAGTTGGTAGTCCAGCGAGTGATTGTCTTTTCTGTGTCTCCTTCCTTAAATTTTCAGCTGGTTCCACCCATAATGTATCATAACCAACTAGCTCAACTCATTCCTGTGGCAAAAGAATGTTTTCGCTCATAGTGGAAGTGACGACAATTCAATATGGCGACGCCCTTGGAGGAAGGGTTTATACAGCGACCATGTGAAGCCGCCCCAGTCCAACAACAGATCAGTCAGTCGGTTTTGACATTCGAACTATCTGGGACGGCATAATACCCTGATGCGCAAAAAGAAGAAAAAGGGTGCCCTAAACGAGAACTTCCGAAATCAAATAAAATTTTCTTTTCTCCCGCGGACATGCACCGGTCGTGGCCAAAAAACGACGGGACGCAGTCGCCACTTGACGACGCTCGACAGTGGCTGTCTGTCGAGGACTCGGCGGGTGCAAGCCACACCCTCATCTCTGTTCGTGGCTTCGGTGGCCCCGGCGTCGGAGACCGCGTTGGCAGGCTGCGGGAAGTGTGGATGCGCGGGCGCTTGCTTTTGCCTGCCCGACGTCGAGCGGCGTCGCCCGCCTGGCCTGCCAATAACTCATGCACTGTCTCCGCGCGAAGTCGACCGCGCCCTTCAGCTCCGTCTATTTTGAGCGTCACCGGAAGGCCCACGCTACCGATGAAAGCCGCGAGAAACGGTTGCCCCTCAGAAAGGGAAAGAAAGAAAAGTGAAAACTGCCTGTCCCTTTGGCATATCACAAAGGCGCCCTCAATGCATAGCATTTATAGGTCCTCCGTGATGTCACGGTGTCGTGTGACGTTGCATCACGTGACCACGGGTCGTGACATAAAGGTTACGTCACGTGAAATCACGTGACATCACGTGACACTGTGACGTACGTTAGGTGGCACCAGGTCACGTAACGAGACACCATTACGTAATATGACACGGTCCCATCTCCAGGCATCGTGACGTGAGACCGTTACATAAGAAATGATGACCAGAGAGTCGCCTGTCCTTCGACTCGTCACGGTTCCAGCCCCGTTGTCAGACACCGACTGTTGAAAACACCGTAAACGTTATCAGCATGACACCACTATCGACTCACGTGCGGACACGAAAAACTGAAGAGCTTAGCAAGAGTTGTTGTTGGGCTAGTTGGTTCATGGCACACAGTAAGCGCGCTTCTCACTGTCCACTCCTTCGATTTTGTCCTCTGTGTTTGCGCGTACAAGCATTTAAAAGGCAGTGCCTCTCTTCTTACGTCGAAATGATGTGTCTCTACATCGGCGTGCGGAGCTACTAGTTATATTAACCCCGGTGTCAGATAAACCGCGCAGTCCATCGACGCTTCCGGAGTTGCGAGTATAACAGCGGTGTTCCGATAAGTGTACACTGGCAGGGGAGGTTCGGTGAAGTCTGGGGCGCGATTCGATGCTCATTTGACAGAGTGAAGAAGTAGGTTCCATAATTTAGGACCGGTTACTGCAAATTACTGAACCGGTGGAATGCACATTGGAGAGCTTTAGGGAACCGTTTTTGCACAAACTATACGATACGATCACCACTCCTGTATGGACAGCGCATGCGCGAGGTCACTGCTGACTTACCGTAGTCCAGTGCCCGAACCGTAAGCTGTAATCATGCGGTTAAAGCAGCTCACATCAGAACCGTCCTGACTCGTTTATAGAAGGGCTGTTTCGCTGTGGGAAGAGGCTTGCCGAAGCTTCAAACGTAAATGAAAGCATTCGTGGTAGTGTCTGGAAGAAATTTCGTCAAGTGGAATTCAAGAGAAATAAAACAGAAAACAAATGAAACGTTAACTAGACACCAACGTTTTCTTAGAATCGCATTGTTCGTTTGTATCAACTCCTACTTCAACCAACTGGCATATCTCAGTTGGTAGAAGCGTCACTCTCTCATTTTGATGCAGGCGCCGACGATACAGGTTCAAACCCAGTCCGATAACACAGCCGTTAGTGGTTAAAGTGTCCAGGATTCGCAGCGCGGAGCGCAGATGAGCTATTTCGGCTTCGTGGAGCGACGTTAGCGTACCACATCCCGTTCATCCAACGACGCGAGGTCGAATGTCCTTAGTCTTGCCGTCCACAGTCTCCTCCTTTTTGGGGTAGCCAAGTAAAATAAAATAACTTTTTCTAAGTGTTTCTCGCGAACAAAGCCAATTCAAGGTCAGAGTCAAAACGTTTTATCGCTATGTTTGCGCGAATATCGTATGCTCCTTTAGCAGACGATTTGTTCAGTGCCGACGGCGACGCCATCGCCATACGGTTAGTTCCACAAATTTGGTTTCAGGCTATTTCTGAAAAGAGAAATGTTTTTCTTTCAGTTCTATCTAACTACCAAACTCCCCTTTCCCCCCAAACATGCCCCTCTTTACGTAATTTAAGATGCGATAGCCCTTTCCGTTGCCAGGAGGCGCGACCTGCACCGATAATCTGGAATTGCCTGCAAACGCGGATCTCTAAAAGTCGTTTCATGGAAAACGATCGGTCAGATCCCCCGATCTGAGGCACCTATCATCTGGTCTATCAACCGTGTTTTATTCTGGATCCCTAAAGTATTATTTGATCTAGACCTACGAAATAAGTGACGAATTGATAATGCATCACACTATAGAGTCGCACCTCAGAATCACAAGAACTTGCACAATAACAAAAAAAAATGACTAGATGATAAAAGCAGGTGTACAATAAATTATGGGGAAATGAAACAAAACAAATATCGACATTTAAGAAGGAACAATACTCTACACAAGATGTTTCGACATATTTCACTCAGTCGGTTCCAGCTATGTTTCAGCAAATACAGGAAAGATCATGTACCAAGCTAATCCTAACTTACACGGAGCTTTCACAGACAATTTTCACCAGAACCTTGACGCATACGACCATCATAAGTCCGGCACGATGAAGACAGCTAACTACAATATTACTCGGTACATTTATTTATTTATGTTTGTTCGATGTGCTGATTAGCTTCGTAGCATTCTTAGAGACCAGCTGCTTCAAATCGAATGTGCGCATGTAATTTGAAGGATAAAAGTCCCAATAAGAAAACGTAGCCAACTACGTACACCATTTAGTCAAACAGTGGATGTGACAAACAGATGACGATAACACTACTAATACAACCAAGTATATAAAATAATAATGAACAAAATCTACAGTGGGCGATGCAATAATCTAAATATAATAAATCAAACGCCGAAATAATTCGCTACACAATGCATTGTACGCAGAAGTATAAAACAAATCATAAAATGTGAAGAATGCGGACAGGAGGTGGCATCTTTGTACGCGCACACCTGAAACATGTGACAGAAAACTCTGCAGAACTTAGTCTGCATCTAAAGCTGCAGTCACACATCATACAGAAGGCACGGTTTGCATACATGATGCCAGAAATACAAGCCCAAAGCATGTTTCAAGCGCTTCATGCATATGTTTAGAGCGTGTCTGCTGAGATTGTTTGTAAGATCAATCTGACTGCCATCCAAGGAAGAAACTCGCTCAGACAGTGTCGTCAGAACGATTTTTGTGCGATGTATTCTCAGTGTAAGAGTGGCTTCCGACGTGTGGAAGCGGGTTACGGCGACCAGACTGTTTGCAGCTAACAACGAGCGCTCCGTGTCCTCACGACGGCCATATAATAACGCCACCGAACGAACGCCACGAAGGTAAACAAAACGGCCGGGGGGAAGATCTTCCATGGAAGCGTCGTGACAATGGAAAGGCCGCAGCTTGCGGCCGGAAATTCGGCGCCCTGATTTACGACTCGCTCGGCCCGAGCGTCCGCCGATGCGAGATCAATCAGACGGTGTGCGATCTACGAAGCGTTCGTCAGACTCACCGACGCCACTTCGGGCGGGCAGGCAGTTCGCGGAAGAGAGCGCTTCGAGAACGCGTGCTCTCGGAAGACAACAACGGCGTGCGTGCGGCCTAAGACCGACCGACCTCCGAACGATGCGGTCCGACTATAGACTCCGTTTCACCTTCTACGACGGATCAAAACGAACGCCACGAGCCATCCAAGCCAATCCAAAGCCCGGGAAAGGATCACGTGACTACGCGTCGCTACCAACAGCACCTATACTCCGTAGCAGTTTAAATCCAGACCCAGCCGAGGCCACGAGACAATGGGACCTATAAAGCAACGCCAAAAGTGCAAGTCACTAAACGTTTTCTGCTTACGATTGGTTCAGCGATGATAGAAGACGTACAGAAACGGGAAAAGAATCCAAAGTGAAAGTGAAAGGAACAGAACGATAGAAGGCAACGTCTCAGACTAAGCTGCTTTCTAGTGCATAAAGCTTCGATTATTCCAGCTAGTGTTAGTCGCTGCGCTCTCCTCCTCCCGAAAGTCACGTGACACTGAAGCGACTTCAGATTGGCTGAGACGACTCGTAGCGTCCCCGGCGGTCCAGGGTGAAACGGAACTTGTATCCTCCCGACGTCCGCAGCCTCGAAGCTCGTGGCGGAGACCGTTAAAGTCGTCTCTGGGACGGATTTATGGCGAGGCACAACCCCAAGTTCTTTTGTTCGCTTTTGCGCGCGATGGGCGACCCTTCGCGCGAACGTGCGTCCTTTGCTGGAGGCCGCGGGATTCGACTCGTTGCGGCGGTGGTTCGAACCGGATGGGTGGATCTCACGATCCCTTCACCTCGATATTTTCTCGTGTCAAAAAGAAAAACTTGGTATTGGGGTGACGATAAGGTGGACCGTTTGTTCAGAGACCGAAGGCCCGTTCACACAGTAGCGTATCACCGACTCGCGAGGACTTAAAACCACAGTCGCACGACTGATACATCATACAAAAGACAGTCTGTCAACATTGTCTGAGGTCTTCCTCGTACGATGGTCCTGTCGCATTGATCATACAAGAACTGTTTGCATACATATGTATGAAGGAAGCATATTTCGAACACACTCGAGGCTTGTCGGCAGATAATAGACCCCTTTCGAAAGTCTCGTGCCCATTGTTAAAAGGCCCGAAGCACTGCACAATGGTGGAACAAGCGACACCAAAGAAAGGGAGATTCTAAAACTACATAACGAAGTGGCATTAGTAGAGCTTCTATAGGTTGCAAGATTGACGGTGTCTCTCGTGTCAATCATTGTGCAGATATTCAACAGCTTCCAACAGAGGGCACACTTTCAAAAGGGTTCTATGGAAAGTGCTGTCTGGTGGCTGAAAAAGCAGTTTCCCTTTCAACAAACTAATGATGGTCGCAAAACTGCATTTCGTCGGACACCGCCACTTGCGCACGTCAATGGCAGACGACGATTAGTTCTTCGATTTCCCGAGAGATATTTCTGGATTCGTTTAGGTTTCGTTGGTTTGAACATCAGAACGGACCAGTATTGAAAGGGCGGCCCGTAAGTTTCTCGACGAAATTTCCGCCATCAAAAGGCCTTAGAGCCAATTTGTGCCCAGTGATTGATCGGACAACACTTGGAAATAAAACGCTTACGCAGCCGTTGTATCTAATTTGTGCGTTGTGTTGTACTGACGTCTCCAGCGTACAGACATCATGTATCCTCCGCTTCGCACAATCTTCAACTTCTTCATTGATCAGCCTCAGAAAGGTTGCCCTTAGTTTGGCACAGATAAGTTATAAATATACACTGCGGGGGATCAGTGGCCGAGGGGGCTAGCGCACACGAGCTCGGAGCACGTGGAGCGGAAGTTTGCACTACCGAACCTAGCGATTTTGGGTTTAATCCCCAGCCCCGCCCGTTTTGATCTGGATAAGCATCGTACCGGCGTGCGATGGTGTATCGCTTTGGCGTGATGCGCGTTAAAGAACCCAGGTTAGCAGTTCCACTGCACCGGCTAAAGTTCTCATTTACAGTTGGTAGCGATTTCGCCATGTTCTGGCAGACTAACCTCCCGCTGCATAAACAACTGACTAATCACGTTTACCGTATACAGCGATATGTTGATAGTGATCCAAATCGCCAGACTGAATTTCGAATCTTCTATCATCGTGTCTGCAGCAAGCGCCCTGTCCAATAGACCCTCTTCAAAAGTACGCGCCAACGCCCGTCCGCTATTGCGTGATCACGTATACTCTGAGCATTAATTGGACACCAGGGCCGCTTCAGCGTGCAGCGCCGACTCGGCTCAGCTCGTATTGGACCCGAGCGCTGCATCAGCTTTCGGCGAGGACTCGGATCAAATCACGCGCTTTGTGTCCCAGCAATAGCGACCACCAATGTTGCTCGACGGATTTTTGAAAAGGGTCTATTGTATGATCTATAAGCAGAGTGACTGCGAGTTAAGGCTGGCCCACATATTTGCGTTTTGATGTGCTCGACTGCGTTGCTGCCGCTTGTAACCGCTTACGAAGAGCGGACGCAATGGCACACTAGCTCCAGCTGTCGGGCAGCCATGGAAAGAGTTGCGATCTCCGTGTCACTAGACTGGAGGTTTTTCAGCATTTGAGAGACCAAATTGATACCAACTGTCTATGAGAGATGATCACGCAAAACATTGCCACAACTCTCTTGACCCCAGGGTGAAAGAATGACGCATAATGAAATGAACGCAAATCGAAAGAATTGCAGGGCTACCCGATAGGTGGCGCCACACTGTGCTTACTTGTGGCAAGCGATTTAAAGCGGTTGCAGCGTATACTAGATCACACTCACACGTAAATGCGTGAAACAACAGCCTCTGTGTCGAGACGGTTGCCGTGGCAACGACTGCGCGTTGCCGTGGCTACCAAGCGCTGCGTCGCTCGGTTAATCGTGGACACTCGCAGTCGTGTGCGAACGTAAACCCCGCAGTGCGGTCAAACGTGAAGTCCATCGTTACAGTGTGGCGGATGTTTTACTCTGAGAAAGTTACGATTTTGCGTATGTTGTCACTCAGTTTTTCCAAAAACGTAGTTCCACGTGAGGGACAAAATATCAAGAGCCGACAACGACCACATCCCCAAGCATGTGCAGCGTGCACGCGAAGGTATAATTGGTACACTTGAAATCGCTCGCGCTTGGTTCACGAGTACCGGGAGATTCCAAGCCTACCGAAGATACATACATTCGTGAGCATGCTGCACGTATTTGAGGGTTGTCGTTGTCGGGTTTTGCTGTCCGTCCCTCAAGCGGAACTGGGCCATAATACTCAAGTCCCGCTAGAGCGGCAAACATTTTGTTCCTAATGCTTTTGTTTTCTTTTTTGTTCCGGAGCGCCTGAAAGCGCGTCTCCCAGCACCAGCTCTTGACATTAGGGACTTTTAGCAAACCATTACCGTACTACTGTCACCGTACTACAGTTACCGTACTAGCGGTACCTTAAAGGCCACTGCGCATGCCCGAACGCCGTTCAAATAGTGTAAAATTTGATTTTAGCATACCGGGGAGACGTACCGTGGTTACCCGTCGTGCCGGAGCTCGACATTTAGCATACCCTGGTGACAAAAGTTGACGACAATAGATATTCTATCAGAATGATGGTGCAATAATGTGGGATCATGATAAAACTATAAATATCGGTATAAACCGGTTCCTGATAGTGAGAGACAGCGTTTCTTGGCAATGCAGTCAAAGGCTGTATTGCCGTGGGCGTACCAGGGATGCTATGTTGCACGTTTTGAACTCCCAGGAGACTAGGGAGAAGGAAGTGACGTCAACGACACTGCAAACGCAAATTGGGGGTTGATTTCGTTTTCTTCTGTCAACATCCAATCTGCGTTTGCTGTGTCGTTGACGTCACTTCCTTCTACCTAGTCTCCTGGGAGTCCAAAAAGCGCAACATAGCACCCCAGAGCTCGCTATGGGCGTACTTGGGCACCGATCAAATCTATGGGCGATCCTCCTTTATTTCTTCTGATATGACATAACAGTTAGTCACTACCTCCGAGTTACTAGCACTAATATGGGGCTCACGGAGGCCAACATAACAGCCGCGTCCTTTTCTAACCGTTTTTCGAGCTCGGTCTTTGTATTGCCCACCTCGAGTGCTGGAAATCGGTGATTACTTACAGAGTGTTATACGACCCGCTACCGCTCAAGACTTCAACATGATGTCGTGGCGAGAATTTGAGAAACTGCATTTCTTACAGGGATAAGAGCAGCCAAGACGATGGGTTAGTGACAGGGGTCTATACATAGCCTGCAAACGTCGTCATTGCTGTTTACGGACGGTTATCTCTACTTATTGGTTTCTTCAAACTAAAACTTCTGCGGTGTGAAACCAACACGGAGAAACGAACGCTTGCAGCGCATAAAATACAGGCATGGCCGCAAATGACGTCACATGCAAGCTATATATATTGAACATCACCAGAACGCAAGACGAAACGTTCAAAGGACTCTTCCGATTCGAGAAGTACGACCTGGACAAACTTTTGCATCGCTTAAGATGCCCGTCGAGCTAATAAGCACGCAGAAATTGAGGGTGCCGGGCATCGATGCTCTCTACATGAATCTGCGGCGTCTCGCCAATCTAAGCAGGCTTCTAGGCTTGTTTGCGTATATTTTGCTGCCACTAACCGCGGTTAGACCCACTTCTACCAAACACGGGTATCTTGGTCCCTGTTGTCAAAATAAAGGCAAGCATTGTGTTTTGTCACCCCTCCAAATACTGAAGTCGATTAAACATAGAGGCATATTGTCGTGTTTATAGGCGTTTAACAACTGTTCTGATAACGCGCCTCGCTTTCTTTACGGCGCACGAAACAAACACTATAGTTAAGGTAAACGGGAAGGAGATCGAAGAGTCACGCTTCTGGCGGTACGCTTCAACTGTATGGACAACAAACCGAATGTTCTTGTTTGTTTTTGATCAGAAAAATTGAAGATGACGATTTGAATGCCGCTCCTCGTGCGACTGAAGCACTGGTCAAAGCGAAGCGCTAGGACCCAGTCCGTGCTAGGCAACGTTACTAAAGCACACAGTTCGGAAACTCACCTTTGAAACCTGGGCCGCTGGCGTCCACCAAGACCGAGCTAAATACGATAACAGCGCCACCCCTCTTGAAACACGAAAGTGGCTTCATATGGCTACTGCTTGAGTCACTGAATGTTCCCAGAGTACGGAAACTCCTAGGCTCGAGGTGAGAGGATAATATAACGTACCCACTCAATACAGGAAAAAACAGAAGTCTGCTCCCTTTTTTGATTATAGGAAGAGCAATTTGTCGCAGACTCTGCATCATCCTTCGCTATGGACGCCGTCGACCAGTTAGTGCGTCACTTTAAGGTAAGAAGGGGCAATGCCTGATTCCGTCACACGCGCATGGACGCTGCAAACCGGATATGTTTCATGACGGTGATTTTCTACATGTATCTGTACATCTTTTAAACAGGCAACGAAAAAGCAAACTACTTGACCACGTAAGCTAATAAACAAAAACACACGAACAATCAAACAGAGCGGATGTAACCCAAAGAATCACCGAAAAGTGAACGTAAGAGGCACAACCCTCACTGGATGCACGCAACTATTCCAAAGATGGATAAAAACAAAATCGCGCAATGCGTTAAAAAAAGAAAAAAAGAAAGAGCGTGCGTAAATATCTAAGATTCCAGAGCCTTGATTCAAGCGACCGCGCTGCACCGTTACGTCTAATTTCGGGGTACCAGCGTTCTTTTTTTCCTTTCCTTTTTCCCCGTTCAACTCCGTCTCCCCTTCAAGTCCTTAATACGCACGTTTTTTTATATAGTTTCCGCTCCATTCTCGTTTCCTGCCTTCAAAAACTTCCTTTCTCGGCTCGCGTGTAGTACGACGGCAGCGACATGAGGAGGCATAAAAAATACTACGGTTGTGGCCCGCCATTAAAAGCGTATTCGGATCTGCTATTCGCTCTTCCCGCATCAACAACATCAAAGCAGAAAGCGACCCCTAAAAAACAGGCAAGGAGAGAGCAAGAGCGAGAGAAAGACGAGAAAACGGGCGCGTGAAAGTAAATAGACGAGGGTATTTTGCACCGGCTTCCTTCATTTAGAGTTACGGATCTCTCCGTGGCTGCCGTTGAGCTCTTCACGAGCTATGTTTGTCAGCGTGACTTCTAATTTTGTTTTTCTTCCATAACCTCTCATTGCGCAAAAGATGCGTAGCAAATGTTGCCGGTCCGTTTTCTTTTCTTCTTTTTTTTTTTTATGCAGTCGTTTTAATTGCGGCTCAGGAAAATACGGTGTTGCAAACTTTTTTTACTTGACTTAAAAAAAATTTAAAAAAAACAACATGGTGTAGGGCTTGCCTTAGGGATATTAGATCACGCTCTTGCGCATCCCGTTGGTCGGATAGCAAACGCACACGCGGTGGATATATATATTTGATAGAAAGGGAACTTAAAAGATTTAAAAAAAATTAATACAAGAAAGGAGTTGGTGTTACGAAACGGAAGGATGAATTGTCTATTCTGGGGACCAACCTTGGCTGCTTTCGTTTTCCGTTCTATTTTTTTTTTTTATAATTTCGTTTCAGCCGCTGCTATTTGCTACAACGCTGGGTTCTTCGGCTGCAGTTGAATATACTCTTTTCTACATTCTTTATGTTTACGAAAGCCAAGTCGGTTGCCCGGTCTTGAAGCGATCAGTGGCACGCCTGGGACACGATCCTGAAGCGATGCCATTGGGGACGAGATTTTCCGGTGGCGCCCTCTTATGGTTCCTATCACTGACGTCAAGACCGAGATCATAAGTAGCGAGCGACAAGTTCGATGGTGCGCAAAACGTGCGGTGGAAGCCTGGTCATTCCGTTTCTATATCAGCAACGTCAAAGTTCAGAGTCTTACTTTGCTCTTGTTTTCGTCGATGAAAGCAGAACTCATCCTACTAAAGACGTCATAGTGCGCGTTTGACCAATCGTAGAAGGCCGATGACAGCGATGCTTTTGGTCGCGCACGTCTCAAATAGACGTTATTTTGGGGGGTTGGGTGCCTCCAACGTCAAAGTCGTGTAGCTGTCGATCGTTTGTAACGAAAATCGGTTTGTATGAGCAGTCTTTCTGGTTATACTTGAAGCGTCAATCGAATGTGATGTGGGCACTCAATACTACGTGTAATAACTGAAAAAAACTCATCAGTTAGCAAGTTGTAAAAAGTTCCGACTTAGCGAACTTGTTGTGTCTTATATGTGTCCACGAGCGGCTCCTGGCCGAGGAGAGAAGAGGAGGACGGACTGAAGTACAAGGATGGAACGAGTTGGTCTTTCATCCAGCTAGAGTGTACTAGAAAGAACGAGTGGGACCACCGGAGTGCTATTTTGGTACCTCCGCATGTGGAAAAAAAACGGCTAATCCAAGCCACTTCGCTCGTAGCGCCCTCTCGGGCGCTACGAGCGAAGTGGTTCGGATTAGCCCGTTTTTATGAAAAACGCGTTTCCTTCCAACGCCAAGCTCGACAGGCACAGTGGTGAAAGTCATAGAAACGATAAAACGCCGGACTATATTTTCTATACAACCCAGACGTCAGGCGTCATGTACATAAAGTCACCGCGACGTTACAATGCCATGCCACATCAGGACGACGCCTTGACGTCAACGTCGTCATTGACGTTGACAGCGTGTATTACACGGCATCAAGACTGCGTTCTGACGTCATATTCCGTTGACAACGACGACGATATCGTCGTTGACGTTGATGACGACGACGACAACGTCACGGGACGTCCAGATGACGACATCCTTGTCAGTGCAACGTCATAAGGACACTTGGTGTCAGTTCGTTGGCGTCGTTGTCGACATGACGCAACTGGACGTCACGAGGACGTCCCGACAGCTTCACGACGTCGACATCATCGTCGACGACGTTACCCGGCGTCAAGACTTCATCGTGACTGCGCGTCGACGCTGATGCTGGTGAAGGCGACGACGTTACACGCCGTCAAGGCTTCGTCGGGACGTTGACGTTCACGATGACGTCGGGACGACGTTAACGTGACGTCATAGCGATGTTTGGCGTTGCGTGGGGCATCGACGTTAGCGTCGGCGTTGACGTCAACGTCGGCATCGACGGCCACGTCCACGTCGTCCTCGATGTAACACATGAAGTCATGACCGCGTTAAAACGGCGACTTGATGTCGCGTAACGGCGTCGTCCTCAACGCGGCGCGATGTCGCTATCTCGTCACAAAGGCGACCTCATGTCGCGTAGCAGCGTCGTCCTCAACGCTACCTCACGACCGCGTTAAAACGGCGACTTGATGTCGCCCAACGGCGTCGTCCTCGATGCGACGCGATGTCACGACGACCTTACGACAGCATCTTGGCGCTTCGTAACGTCGTCAACGATGACGTCGTGGCGTCGTCGTGTCGTGGTGCTTTGACGTTACCTCTGACGTCAAAATCACAAAAAATACAATATAGTCCCCTGGGGACCATATTGCCTATATGACCTTGACCTGCCTCGTTGCTCGAACGCAGCGAAGGTGGCGCTGCGATCAAAGTGGCTTGGTTCCACCTGATCGCTTTCCACGTTTTGAGGTGAAACTGAAAGCATGAGCGGAGCCTATAGCTCGTCCCACTCGTACCTTCTAGTACACTTTAGTCCAGCTGTCCATACGTTTTCATTACAACAAGACAAGTGGCGCAGTCGACCAAGCCTCAACTCCAGCGTGAAAGTCAATCCCCCATAGCTGTTTCTACCGACGTCAGGCAAGCCTGCAATTCCATGGGACGAATGGTACGCAATTTTCGAAGCGCTCAGAATTGCATTCGGCGGGTCGGCAATGGACGACGGCAGAAAAACTGCCATTCTACTGAGTTTGCTTTGCGTTGAGGGTCAACGCCAAGCAAAGGCTCAGTACCGCAAACATCCAGAACATCCCACCGCGCCGACAGCCACCCCTGGTAAAGCTGCAAGTAAATCAGGAGCTTTCTCCACATCGGGCGTTTTTACAGCGCTCATTCGTTCCAAAAGCCTGCGATTCTGCGGTGAAGACATTGCGAAAATGTTTTACACCAGCCATCAACAGAACGGCTGAAAGATTAGTTTTTCGTTCCCGAGCTCAAATACCTGGTGAGACAGGGCAAGAGTTCGTGACGGTCCTTCAAGGTCTTGAAACAAACTGTAAATTCGGGGTCATGACAGATGAAATGATTTGCGATCAGCTCGTTGAGAAAACAAGGCATTCCGAGGTCCGAAACCGCCTACTCCTGGAGGCTGAGCTTTCGCTAGAAACAGCTCTAGGTATCGCATCTCAAGTTGAGCAGGCCATGAAGGAAGTCAGACTCTTCACCGAAGAAGTGGTTTCCTGTGCTCAAGTGGTGAGAATTAAAGCCAAGAATAAACCAGAAGTTCCGGGTGCTACATCTATCCGAAAGTCAGTTCCCCATGGCGCATCACCCTAAGTGACCTGCGAAGAATCAAGAGTGCAGGAAAGCCACAAGCCTCTTCTTGCAAACAGACTGCTTTCCCAAGCAAAATCCCACGTACGAATCGTAAAACAAGTTCAATTTCTTACCACTAGCTTCACTAAACAGTTCATTACCTGCGGCATACGTTTGTCCCGCGTTCCAATCAGACTTCTTATCGATACGGGATCATCGGTACTGATTCTTCCAGAAGACGTCTACCGAACATACTTCCAGTCCTACAAGTAGCAACCATCTAGTACAGCTCTCGTAGATTACTCTACACAGGACATTCCTATTCTGAGAAAATTCGACTCACCATTACAGTTCGCCGAAAGGTCCACATTTCACGTCGTGCGAAAAGTCGCGGCCGTAATAGGTCTGAATGCCTTAGGATCTCTGGATATTCACCGTGACTTTGGTTCCCCAAATTTAGGACAGGCGGTTGCCACAGTTTCTGCGAGAAAGCTTCCAGAGCTTGTCGAGGGCTTCACCATCTGTTCTCAGAAGGTCTAGGCCACGCCAAAGGGTTTGTTCAGAAGGTGAAGACGAAAGCTGTCGTCAGTCCAGTGGAACAAAAACTGCGAAGATTGTCTATCGCAGTGCGCGGAAAGGTTTCTGAAAAAAATGGCAAAGCTGGAATCCTCCGGTATTATTGAACGCACCACTGCATCTGAGTGGGTAGCAACCATCGTGGTTGCACGAAAGAAGAATGGAGACATCCGACTCTGCGTAGACTCATGCAAACCAACTACTGCAGTTCTGGATTCTCATCCTCTTCCGTGTCCCGATGAGCTCATACGGAAGCATTCGGGTACCATGGTCTCCAGCAAGCTAGATCTCTTATTGGCGTAACACCACTTGGACCTGTCTGAGGAAAGTAGGGACCTTCAACATTTGTGAACGGACGAAGGTCTATTCAGGTTCACCAGGGTATGCTTCGGGCTGGCTTAAGCCGCCCTGCTTACCAAACAATGACGGACTGCATCTCTAGAGGCACTACGAATACAATCGTCTACCTCGATGATGTGCTCACCTTCGGGCACACAAGCAAAGATTATGACACCGGATTAAGACAAGTGCTTACCCCCTACAAGATCCAGGCCTGAAACTAGACAAAAACAAATGCCTTTTCTCAGTGCTGCAACTTCAACTTTTGGAACATGAGTTGACTTGGAGAATCGAGCCATGCCAAGATAACGTCGAAGCGACCGCGCAAGCTTCTGCTCCCACGTAACATCACTGCGATCTTTGCTCGGTCTTCTGACTTACTACCTCAAATTTATTCCCAACTTTGCAACCATTGTTGCAACTTTGCAACCCTGCATGCACTTCTTCGAAAGGTTGTTCCCTTCCAGTGGAAAATAGAGCAAGAGGAAGCACTTGCTTCCGTCAAAAAACTGATTCGGAACTGTGTTTGACTAACCGTTTTTCATGTGACACTCCCAACCGTCGTTACAACGGATGCATAGATATGGGTTGGGCACAGTTCTGTAACAAGTACATCCAGATGGAATAGAAACCATCTCATTCGCATCACGAACACTCTCTATCGAAGAGCGCAACTACTCTACGGGAGAGAAGCTTTGGCATGTCTCTGGGTCTGCGAGAAATGGCGCGCCTTCATTTTCTATTGCCGTTTCACGCTTAAGACGGACCACCAGGTTCTCGTTACCATCCTTTTTTCTCAGGGAACCGGTCGACAACCGATGAGAATAGCCAGATGGACCATGCGACTTACAAATTATGACTATGAAATTCACTGTGAGAAGGGAAATGACAACGTCGCGGCGGACACACTTTCTCCCCGTCTGCCTACACCGAATTTCTCCAACCACACCGAAACATGTGAGGATGAAGACGAATTCACTTGCCTTGTACGCAAACCCGAATAGAACCTGGATACCCTGAAACCTGAACCTGAATAGAACCTGAAACCTGAATACGCAAACCTTAACAGGAGGTCAGAAATTAAAGAAAACAAGACCATGATTTGTCTTGAATTTATCAGCAAGGGGATCGGGACTTAAACAACAACGGAAGTCAGCGCTCTCTGCGTACTACAAGCTACGAGAAGAGCTCTCATTGGTGGACGTCCTACTACTACGGGGGGCAGGAGGGGGGGAAGTGCTGGTTCGACATACTTTACTACGACGGCGACTGATTAATTTAGCACAAAAGTCACACCAGGGAGTTGTACGAATCAAGCAGCGTCTACGTCAGCGCTTCTGGTGGCCCATGTGGAAAATTGAAGTAGGAACTTTTATTAAAGACTGTCACACGTGTCAGACAACCAACAAAACAGCGGCGACAGCAATGCCACCTCTTCAATCACTGCCGTTTCCGTCGAATGCATGGAAACACCTAGGAATTTACATTGCTGGATCATTTTACAGACTTCCTACAAAATTCAGATTTGCATTTACTTTGGCGGATTACAGTACGTGGCCGGAGGTCGCTTTCTGTACTCAAGTGACGGCTGAACGTGTCTGCGACTTTCTAACAACAATTTTCAGCCGAGAAGGGTATTCGGACGTGATCCTTTTGGATCATGGTCCCCAGTTTCTATCCCGCACATTCTGGGAGTTTCTGAACTCAAGAGGAATCTCTAACTATCGGTCTGCCATCTACCATCCACAGGCAACCGGGCAGGCTGAAAGGTTCAATCAAGTTTTTCAAAGGTACGTCCAGACTATCATCCAATTAGGAACAAAGCGATGTTCGTGAAAGCGTAACAGAGTTTTTCTTTCCGTTACTCTTTCCGGCTGAACTACTCCATGACCGTTGCACGCGGACGCTAACGGAAATCGTCGGTTTGCTGCAGCTCCGCCAACGCATCGCCGATTGTCAGCGACGAAGCAAGCAGTACATAGACGATAGGCGGGCATGAAGACCATTTGCAGAGAGTGTGGAAGATTATGTACGAGAGAAGTTTCCCACACACCAAGCTAAGGAAACACCATCGCTTGTTCAACCGGAATGAGTACAGAAGGCGGTCGGCCAACACACGTTCGTTACTTCTGGAGGACGATGCTTAATTCGTCGCTATTGACGCGAGCACATATTCCAGGAAAATCACAGCCATATGAAGGCAGCGCAGGGCTTAGAGAAGATGGTAGAGACACGGAGCAACCACTTCCAACTTTGCGTAGGTCTACTTGGAGCGAGAACCCCGCGGACAAGAAACTTTTCTTGGAGGGAGGGTTGTGTTGTTGTGTCTTGGTGTGTCACGAGCAGCTCTTGGCCAAGGAGAGAAGAGGGCGGGACGATTACGAGGATGGAACGAGGTGGTCTTTCGTCTAGGTGTCCATACGTTTTCTATTAAAATACAACGTGACAGCCGTTGGCAGCTATATCCCAGCAACAATATGCGAAAGATTACGTCGAACCCACAGCTAATAAAAAGATAGATGCCCTGACTTCCTGAACCTGGTTAGAGCGTTGCATTGTTTCAAACGTCTATGATACAATAAATGGCAGTGCCATTATCACAAGGGTCGTTCAAGGTTCTGGTCATAAGAAGTCGGCTGAACAAGTGTAGCATGCTCAAACTTGCAGAAGACGTCAACGTGATCCTTCTTAAAGATACCACGCCGCGAATGGCGTATTTGAGCAGCTGTGCAACTAATTTCTGGTGAAGGAAAATGTCGAATCAGCTGAAATATTGAGACGATCGTAACCACTCAATGGAGAACAAACACTGTCACGGACAAGTGTGTAAAATGGTGTCTACAGTTTGGCAAAGGGCAACAGTTGGTGACAAGTGAACCAAACCGAGACGTCCGTCCGACTGGAGTCACGCAGTCCAGTTCTTTCTATGCTAAAGCTGTCAAAAGCTTTGAAGCGGTTCCAAGACGCGGGGGAAAAAAAGGACGTAGTTTCGTGCTTGTCCAATTTTCCGTCTACTCTTTAGAATAAAACTCCCGGTGACCTTGAACGACCCTTGCACGTTCGAGAAACTACATCCGTCGTTGTATTCAGGCTATTATCAAAACCGAAGTTGGCCAAAGAACGATTATTTTGTGAAACATCAACCGCAACTCCGCCAACTTTCACAATAGCACGCGCAAACACCCAGTCTAAAACGTATCAAGCGCTACCCCCGCTCGTTCGCTTTACTCGACATGTCAAGACAGCGCGACGGCGATACTTTACGAGGGGTTTTGTACGCTACCTTTTCTCCCGCACTCATTTTATGCGCCTACGTTTGAGTACTCAGTCTTCGTGACTGCTTCCAAGACAAACTGACAGGACGGTCGCGGGAGCTCAGCGCCTCGGCGCCACGCATAATACCAAGAACAATCAGCTCCAGCTTGCCTACACACATAAACGCTGCAACATATCAACTCCAGCTAGAACAATTCACAAAGAAGCGAGCCGTCTTCGACTGACAACAATACAAAAGCGCCCGTCGATTTCCGCGATGCAAGTCGCCACCGAGGACATGCATCACGGTGTGCCTAGATATCAGAGTGTTTCCAACTACTCGATCGAGGTCGCGTGGTTTATAGGACGCGTTTGCACTACGAGCTGCGCGAGGAAGTGGCGGAAGCGTTTGTTATCTCTAAGCGTCTCCGCTTCGACGCCCGCTTTCTTTCTCGTCACATGAACAGGTAACGCATACGCACTTGGGACCAAGCTCCGAAGGAGGCGTCCGCCATTGAATTGCAACCACTCTCCGCGGTCCGAGTTGGTCCCTCTCTTAAATCTTGGCTCACTAATGCATCACGCTGTGTGGTGCGACGCTCCGCGCGGCCGGGCGACTCCTCGAACTTCTTAAAGGATAAAAAGACGCTTCGCCGAAGGCTCGTGTGTGTGTGAGTTGTGTGCGAGCTGTCGGAGACGAAGATACTACGAAGCGTAATTCTTCCCCATCAATAGTGTCCTCGGCTTCCGTTGTCATTCGAGGAGAGTTGCAGACTCGTCAATTGTCTTAGGAGACTAACGATGACAAGCGACGGGAGAAAAATCAAATGTGTGCGTGTGGAGAGAGGGGCGGGGGGGGGGGGGGGGGAGGAGAGTATTTTAGAGTTGTGCCACGAAGTAGTTACTTCGCGTATGCACCTTCTTGTGTTTTTCTTGCCTTAGAGGATGTCTTCAAGCCGCTTTTCGCATCAGTGTCCGTTTGGAATTTCGTGGTGTTGTAGTGTCAAAAATCAAATGGGTGCGTGTGGAGAGAGAGAGGGGGGGGGGGGAGGAGGGTATTTTAGAGTTGTGCCACGAAGTAGTTACTTCGCGTATGCACCTTCTTGTGTTTTTCTTGCCTTAGAGGATGTCTTCAAGCCGCTTTTCGCAGCAGTGTCCGTTTGGAATTTCGTAGTGTTGTAGTGTACAGTGTAATGCTAGTCCTTTTTTTATCTTACAGAAATGTTTTCTTTTTTTTTTTTTTTGCGACATATTATTTGGATTATCGTAACCACCTTCTCTTTTTAGATTTGCATTTGGCTCACGAAAACTGTACTGGGAGCTGCTGCTGTTTTTTTTTTCTTAATATTTCACCATTAATTTTTTAAATGTCTGACACCGCGGTGCGAATATTTGCTCTACGTGATGCACATTACTTGATCCCAGGCGTTCTGGGTAGAGTTCTCAGAAGCATGCTTTTATAGGTTGTGCTGACACGATGCCCGCCAGTCATTTCATTGTCAGATGTCAGTGCAATTAAAGTTATCAGCTTCTGCGCACTAAGTATCTGAAGGTGTCAAATAAAACCATGAAATGCTCGCCTCCAAATAGCTCATAACAAATCGATGAACGAAATTACGTCGTTGCCAACCAAGCGTTACGTAGAACCACACTCAAGTTCATGAACCTCCGGTGCCACTTTACGCAAATTGCGAAATACACGGCTTGCATCGATGCCACTGCAGCCAGCGCCACTCTGGAGGCCTTTCTACTGAAAGCGTGCCTTCTGGAGAATTCCTTTCGCACCGCTGAATATTTTTATTCCAGGCGAGAACAAGTAGAACTGACCACCAACACGATGCGATGAGGTCACCGTAGAAGACCTTTGCAAAAATCGCGTTCTGGGCGCTGCCATCTTTGTCTGCTGGGCTGTGGAACGGCTTTTGAGCATGCGCTGTAGCACTGCTGTGCTGTATATCGGACGTTGCGCATGCATCCACAACTCAGTGACTCAGCCTTTTTCACACCGGGTCAAAAATGCTGAGTAACTGAGGGAGCAGACAAACGCTGAGTCATTGAGGGAGCAGACAAAAATGGCAGCGCGCAGAAGGCGATTTTTACAAAAGTCTAAACGGATAGAAGCCCCTGGAGAGAAGGAGATGAGAGCGCGCGGGGACACGTCAGAAAAGCGCGAGCTCTGATTGGAAGCGGTAGCGGGTAGACGCAAAAGCCAGCCGCGATGGGAGGAAGACGAAGTGTCTTTAAGAAGGTTGCACTTTTCTAGCCTCGTTCGGTTGAAACCGAATATTTATTGTTATCAGCTGCCTTAATAACCAGAATCGAATCAACATTGAAGAACGCTTATCCGGTCATCAACTGGCGGGTATCCCCGCACTGGGTCTTTCCCAGTGCAAGTGAATCGACCTCGCCATGTCCCTCAGGTCATCTTCACTGCATTCGAATCACAAGGCCACCACCGAAAGGTACAGTCTGCCTTCCTCCATATGCGGTGACTCAATATCCGCATCAGAAGCTGATAACAACAGCCTGACTGGAAATCCTGCTGTGGGTCCCACTCTAGAGGATCAGGGTGCTACCACATCCCAGCGGCGGGTGATAATTCCCCCTAATGACATGGAAATGTCCGACATCGATGACGAAGGCTGGACCCCAGCTAAGACAACAAAAAAGCGGAAAAAACCTAGCTCGAATTCAAGCAACAGCACGGGCACAATCCGCACAAGCACCCTAATGACAGAAGGTCTTACGGTTATCTTTGTACCAGCTGCCGAAGACATTCTTATTACGTCATTGAGTAGTCTAAAAGTATCCGATGCCCTAAACTTACTCTGCCCAGAGTGCATCATAGAAATAAGGTACAACAGACGGCTGAACCTCATAGCAGTCGATACAAGGAATGGACAGACGACGCGTGCTCTTCTAGACTGCAAGAAGCTATGTGGGATTCCAATAAGAGCTTACGAACCACTTCCTCGGCATTACGCTGTAGGCGTAATCACAGAAGTGGACACCGCGCTGTCCGAAGCAGATGTCTGGGAGCATTTAAGATCGCCGGAAAATAGGGTAGCAAGACTTCGTCGACTTGGGCAGAGCTCAGCAATGAAGATCTCCTTCTGCGGTACAGCACTACCAAATTTTGTCTACCTTGGCCTTGTGCGTCATTCCGTGACCCTGTTCAAAGAGCGCCCTATACAGTGCCGCAAATGCTGTCGCTACGGGCATCGCGAGGCATCCTGCAAAAACGCTCCTGTCTGCAACCGTTGCAGTGGCCCTCATCCAGATACAGAATCCTGCACCTCACAAGAGAAGTGTGTAAACTGTGGTGAAGCCCATTCTGCCAAATCTCCATCTTGCCCAAAATGGAAGAAAGAAAGGAAAACTCGCAACTATGCTAGACATCACGCGGTCGACTTTCGCACCGCCAAAGTCGCCTTACAAGAGCCGAACGCTCCGAACCCAACAAAGGGCAGCGATGAGTTTCCTCCACTTCCCCAGATGTCTGCGGCCGGGGAAACCGGGAAGCAGGGACAGAACCAAGACACATACGCTTCTATTTCAAAGGGACAGGGAAAAGGCAAGCCAAGGGCAGGCATTACCAACAATGGGCAGAATTCAGACGAAAGACCACAAGAAACCACTTCTGAGGCCACAGTGTCTAAAGGTGCCAACCACCAACGTTCTTCGGAGAGGTCCCGTCCACCACCACCAAGAACAACACCACGAAGCCAGGGTTGGATTCCTCTTCTTAAGGCAGCAATTAACATGGCTTGCACGCTGCTAGTAACAGTGAATTCGGAATGGTCACGTTGCATACTTACATTTCTTCAAATGATACTTCCACTTGTGAGATCACTGTGAAACCGGGAGGGAACCAGTGCAGCAAGCAACTTACGCGCGTTCGTCACCAAAAACATTCATTCATACCTGAGAGGAATATAAATAACCTTCAAACTCGTTTCCCTGGGCTCTTACAGGCGAGACGGACTGCAGTGATACAAAAATCTAACACTTTTCCTCTAGAGGTACAGGTATTTTCTTATTTTTTCTACTACAACAATGAAGCCCGACACAAAGACCAATCTCGGGTATCAATCCTTCTAAAAGAAAGCTTTAACTACCAATCCACAGACATCCACGATTGGGGACACTAGTAGAAGACCTACAGCCTGCCCCCAGCCTCTCACCTGTTCCGCCCTCCAGTGGAACTGTAACGGCTTGAGAACGAGACTCCCAGAGCTACGCGACCACCTTTTACACTACGCCTACGATGCTGTGGCCCTCCAGGAACCCAGAATGCCAGCCGGCAGCATACGCATTGCGGGTCACGTAGTTTACTGCAGCAGGCCTCTGGAGGCGGGCGTGACACCGCGAGCAGCCCTCCTAGTTCGACGAAACCTACGACAGATAGAGATAGACCTCAGCGATCTTTGCAGTGAAGGAGCAGATTTTGTGGCAGTAAAATTGGAATTTGGAGACCGTTACCTAACCATCGTCTCGGCATACGTGGCCCCTAATGTACCTTGGGACGTCCATGTACTCGCGGACATTCGCGCACGGGCCAAAGGAGAGGTTATAATTGCCGGCGACTTCAATGCCCATTCACAGTCCTGGGGGGACAGAAAGGACTCTCGGCGAGGTCGAGAGCTACAGGCAATGCTAGATAGGCTCGACCTCAGAAATATTACAAGTGGGAACCCGACATTTGTACGGCCTGGAGTGACGGGAAGCGTAATTGATCTGACTTTCACGACTTGGGCCCTACGTCTCAATTCAACTCCTCAGGCAGACAGCTGGGGAAGTGATCATCTACCCATTGTCATCGGAAGGCCGCCAAAAGCTCCTCTGAAGACTTGCCGCGTCGTCGACTGGGATCGCTTCCGTACCCTGCTCGAAGAAGCGCTGGAAGAAGGACGATCCTTCACCCCGGAAACGCTCTCCCGCGTCCTCCAAAAGGCCACCCACGAAGTCAGAGTGCCAGCAACACGTCCCAACCCCGACCTCAAATGGCTAGAACTGCGGGCAAAAAGACGTCGCGCCCAGCGACGGTCATGGGCCACTGGAGATCCGGCAGATGTACTGGCATACCGGCGACTGGATGCCAAGTTCAGGAGGCACGGTAAAAAACTAGCACGCCAACAATGGCGCCTCAAATGCACCACCTTAGACAAACCAGCCGGAGGAAGCCGGGCTTGGCGGATGGCGAGAACACTAGCAGGTCGCCCAATCCCCCAAAACCCTGTCCTTGGAATGGCCGTGGCAATGAACCTTCAACCAACAGAGATGGCCGAACTACTCGCGGATGCATTTACTGAGCTTCCACCACTGCCGGCTGCCAGCCCGCCCCCCCCCCCCCCCCCCCCCAGGGTTGGAGCAAGTTCCGTCACCCAACAGCGACCCCCATGCGGCAGCCAGACGAAGACTTCACCCTGCACGAACTGCAGCACGTTCTCGATGCTCTCCCGAGACACCGTGCGGCCCCAGGCCCAGACGGAATCACCAACCAAGCATTGAGAAACGTTAACGAGTCGGCTGTCCCAGCAATGCTGACTCTAATCAATCATGTGTGGAGGACCTCTAAAATACCAGAAGCGTGGAGAGAAGCAACCACGGTACCACTACTGAAACCCGGGAAACCCCACGACCAACTAAGCTCCTATAGGCCCATCTCATTGACATCATGCCTTGGCAAAGTGATGGAACGAATGGTGCTACGTCGCCTAGTCTAACACCTTGAGGCGGCCGGGGCTCTGCCAGACTGCTTCTCGGGGTTCCACCACCACAGGAGCACCGCGGACGCAGTTGGTGACATCACCAGCTCGCTGGAGGAGGCCAAAGCACAAGGTTGGTCGGCGATGGCCGTATTCCTAGACGTCCGCAAAGCCTTCGACGCCCTCCCGCACCGGATCATCATCTCAGCCCTGCGTCGTTTCGGGGTATGTGGACGACCTCTTAACTACATTTGCGCATTCCTCACTGAACGCACCATGTGCGTAAAGGTCGGCGGAGCACTGAGCAAGCCCCGACGAGTCGACCATGGCGTTCCCCAAGGGAGCGTAGTCAGTCCGCTCCTGTTTGCACTGGCGATTGCATCACTCCCAGCCGCAGCAAGAGTAGGCGAGGAACCAGCACTAACGATAAGCATGGCTGTCTATGCGGACGACGTGGCGCTCTGGTCCACGGCCCCAGGCTACCGTAGGCAACGGATGGCACGCGCCCTCCAGAGAGCACTTACAAACACTGTGTACCACTTGCATCAACTGGGTCTGACAACATCGGCAGAAAAGACTGTTGCTCTATGCTACGCACCAAGGAGACCCTCAAAGTTCCAACCGACCCTGTTCATCGGAGATGTCCCGGTGAGAGCGGAGAAGACAGTCACGTACCTAGGACTCACCTTGGACTGGAGGCTATCCTGGGGCCCAGCAACGCAGGTGGTGCTCCAGAGGATGCGAACGCACACAAATATCCTCCGCGCGCTTGGTGGTACTACCTGGGGCACATCGCAACAAATGCTACTACAGCTATACAAGGGTCTCATCCTGGCTCGCCCACTCTACGCCTTACGGCTCATTCGACTGAGCGGCAATCAGATCGAGAACCTAGAGAGAGCGCAACGCGTAGCTCTACGAATTTGCATCGGAGTTCCCCGTTCGGCATCGTCACGACACACTCTTACCGAAGCAGGTATGAATACCGTTGAAAACCTTCTGCAAGAACGAGCGCTCGGACATCTCATCCGAATGAGCAACTGCGACTCTACCAACACGCTCTTGATAAGCATCGCCGAACGTACGGAGTCGGAACTGGGAGCGCAGCTCTGCACTTTAGGCGACATCGCGGGTACACCAGGACCGCTAGCGCCCCTTCCAGCACTACACACAGATCCTCACCCTTTGAGGGTTAATATCAGCATACCAGGGCTGCGGACCAAGAAGAGCGCAGCAGTGGTAACCGCTCGGCAGCTGACGGAAAGTCACTTGGATGCGGAGTACGATGGGCGGACACGCGTTTTTACCGACGGGTCGGTAGACCCACCTGGAGGCACAGCAACAGCAGCGGCCTTCTTTGAGGCTGCAGCCGTAGGTATACACGAGCGCCTGTCCCATCAGGCATCCTCTACTACCGCAGAGCTGGCGGCCATACGACTTGCCCTCTGGGGAATTCGGACAGGCTGCGCACGGGGGCTCAGCTGGGTAGTCCTGAGCGACTCAAGATCGGCTCTCGGGCTACTATCGGAGCTAGAAAGGGCTACGCCTCTGGCGCGGTCAGTCGCACAAGATGCAGCCGAGCTCCGGGAGAAAGGCCACGAGATTATCTTCCAGTGGATCCCCAGTCATTGTGGTATCAGTGGAAACGAAGTCGCCGATTCCCTAGCAGCGCAGGCTCACAAAGACCCCGGATGTCCGCTCTCCACAGTTCCCCGTTTCTCAGACGCCAAGCTTCTGGTGAGACGAACCATCACACGACAGAACCCGGACCCGAGAGTGGCGGACGGCACGTTCTCAGCCCGTCTCCCACGAGGGTTGGATCGTCACACTGCGGCGGTGCTCCACCGTCTGCGGACCGGAAGCGCTTTCACACCAGCGTGGATAGGTCGCTTCAGGCCTGATCTCAACCCCAATTGCCAAACCTGCCAGGAAACTGCTGACGCCGAGCACCTCCTCCTACACTGCACCGACTACAATGACGAGCGTACTGCCCTCCATAACGCCTATTCCCGCCTCGGACTCTCCAGTGATAGCCTGGAGGACCTTCTACATCCGCGGGCAACGCGAGCTGTGACAGACATGGCACTAAAAAAACTAATAACTTACATGAAGGACACGGAACTCCTAGAAATTCTTTAGGAGACCACCTACAGTTCAACACACCAGAACAAGGCACGACTACCCAATCTACCGCTCCAGCTCATGATTACGAAATCTGCATTTCAGACACAGCTTGTTCAGCCAAGACAAGAAACGTCATTCCTTCAACCGAACGTTCGTGCCGATATTAGCCTTGAAGCACAGTTACCAGCCAACGCAGCTTTAAGATATTTAGCTATTCGCCCTAAGACGGCTCCACATCAAACTTCGACAGGCTTTGCGTTCTGAGGCTCGGGTCGTCCTATGACTCGACATGCCAGCGACGGCCAGGACATCCCCCTGCACCTGGCTCCCCCCCCCCCCCCCCAAACCTAATCCTCTCTCTTTCTATCCTTTCTTTTTCACCCAATCCCCTTTCCTATTGACAGTGACATGTGCACACTAAGTGCACAAGCAACAGTCGATTTTTCAAAAAAAAAAAAAAGATATAATAAACATCGCTTTCACTCACTCACTCCAGCCGCGATGACGTCACTGTTCGAATGCGTTCGAACGCCGGTGTTCACCGTTCAGTGTTGCGTTCGTAAAGAGAGTAGAGACAAAGGCAGATAGCTTTCGCGTCTACCCACTAACCTTTCCAACCAGAGCTCGGTACTCTCATCTCCTCTTCTCCCTCGATTTCTATTCATGTAGAGCCAACTGCACCTAGAAGACAAGGCCTGTTCATGGCGTCATTGGTAGTGGATCCCCGACGCCACCCCCAACCGGAAACACGCGGAAGCCCGACGAAAGACGCTGCAAAGCGGCAGACGCGTCCGTCTTGGCATCGACTCGCGCTAACGTCATGCTCGCAGTGGGATGCTACAAGACGTGTTGTCGTGACGCAAGGTGTGTGTGGATCCACAGCTGATAACATATGGGGCAGGCCTTGTATTCTAGGTGGTGTGGGTAGAATACAACATACACGGCCGCCGAACATATCGAAGTCTGAAGGGAAAGATAGCCCGGCAACCATCGAGAAAAAAATTCCCAGGACATCTCAGCACTTCTTATGAGTTGTGAATGTGAAAGCACGAATGTCGTTCTTTCGCCCCCTTAGATCGTCTGCGGTCTACTGGCGTGGACGGCCACGTTTTGCTGCTGCCGAGGTTGCCACCGCCGACGATATAGATGCGTCAGGCGCGGCAACGCCTGCCACGATAGCGGCGGCCGAGCGCGCGCTCTCGTGAAGCGGCCGCCAATGGCTATCTGGGAGCTCTTTTGCTCAGCGAATGAGAAAATGGGCATTTCTTTCGCGTTTTTTTGCGGTGACAGACGCCGCCGGCTCCGCTGCATGGGAGCCGGCGGCAAGCACTTTGCGCAGGGTCCAACCTGTTGTGAGAATACGAAGCCCGAAGCAGTAGACCCGGAAGAGCAGGACTAACTCGCCAGACAGGCGAGAGGGGCCCACCTTCGGGGCCTACGGCCGGCAATGGAAGACATTATACCTACGGGGTACGGTAGCTGGGACACAGTCAGGATCCGCAGGATCAGGACCGGAAACTCTCTGAAACCGGCGAAATCCGCATTTTCTGGACTAATGGACGAATAGGACCCAACGTGCAAAACCTGCACCGAAGGCGCTCCTGCAACATTTCAGCACTTGCTCTGGGCTGCAAAGGCCTGGAACGACATAGACGAGAAACCCTGGATGCCAACCAAGGCCAAGAAAAACCCCACGACGCCGAAGGAGTGGGCCCGTCCAAGGGGCATGCCACAACGCAGAAAGGCCGTACTTGACTGCCTGACGCACCACAGCAGGGAGACAGGAATCCATCACCTCGTATAGATTTCGCCCATCGTCACAAACCTCCCTAACCCTCTGACCCCTCACAACCCTCGCACTTTCGCCTCAGGACCACAACTCCAAAGCGGGTGAACCCTTATGTTATAAAGACCTTCCCCCCTCTCCCTCTCTTTGAAAGGTCCGGTAATCGAGGGAATCGAAGTCCTTTCGGCCGCTTGTAACCGATTACTCTTTCTTTTCAAACAACTCGGAGGAAAGTCGCCTCGCTCGAGGCACCAGGAAGTGCGGGGTTCTACAGGCACCCTGCCCCATAGTCCGAGACGGGAGGCGCTTTCGCCGAAGGCAGGCTCCACGCGCTGCCTCCGCTATGGCCTCTAATCAGCGGGAGCGGGGAGTTTAAGAGACGACGCCACTTACGCGCGACCCGCCTAACGGGTTGGCGCCGCCATCTTGGACCACCCTAAACATCGCCTATCTTCGAGCTTGTCCCCTCCCGACCCGGAGGTTAGAAGAGTCGTGACGTCGTGCGCCATTTATTTATCATTCATCGCCGACGTCGCCGTTTTGAGGCGTGCCCATTTAGGGCGTCCCGGGCCTGTGCCCCCTTGCATAGAAGCACGTGCAACGTGCGCGTGAAGGTAGCTTTGGGAGGGTTTGGGATTGTCAGTGCTCCCCCACGCAATCGGAGACAGCTCCTGCCGCGTGAGAGTTCATGCAGCCGAGGCGCGTTTTTTGAGGAAGGAGCTCGTGCTGGGTAGTCCACGGCGTTTATTTCAGATGCCGGTCTCTATACTCTGTTTCACCTTGTGATGTACCGCAGGAAAGGCTACAAGCGCGAGCTCTTTGCTCAAGGGCACATCTCGGCGGCACAAGCTCTCGTGCGTTAAGAGCAGCTCCCAACGCTATGAGCTCACGCTTCTAGCCTTGTATGCGGTACAAAATAAGGTGAAACAGAGTATAGCACGCACTTTTTGCCCTCCGCCATGCTTTGACTGCGCGTGCACGCTGAAAGCTCTCGAGACGCCTACGTGTTATTGAAGGCAGGAAACTCGTGCTGGGGTAATGGCTGCGGGTGGGAACAACTGGAAGACCTCCCTGACATTTTTATTTTAGCACAGAATTTGTTCTATCAGCCGATTTTCATGGAGTTCTGTAACGTTTGGCGGTAACAGTAGTGCGTAACGAAAAACCAACACCGAAAAGCGCTACACCCATAGGGACCAAATAAAAAGAACTTTCGTCCTCTTGCACGATTCCAACTCACTACCTCAAGGTTTTGAGTCAAGAGCTTTGCCGATTGAGCTATCCAGAGTTAGTGGTCGGAGCACGCAGAAGCAAAGTTGTTTGCGTGGCGCGCAAAGGCGCGCGCTTCGCGGTCGTTCCTAGAGTGCCTTCATACACACGCGCGCTTTTGCTTGAGTGGTGACATCTCGGCCATTTTTCCGCCCAATCGCTCTTTCTATGCATTTTGAAGTGCGCGCAATCCGGTGTCACTCAGCACGAGCGCGTAGCTTTGGCTAATGCATAGACGCCATTTTACCGCCCAAGCCAAGCACCAAGTGCGCGAGAGCGTCACGCGCTGGCGCATTCAGGGCAACAATGGATGTCTTCACCCTGAGACAGACAGACATGTAGGCACCCTAGTCGCTCCTGTCGCGCTGCGCCATCTCGCAGCGTGCATCAGAATTGAGAGCGAATCTTCGGTAGGCGGTGCCGTTCAGACGCCGTTCTCTTCTGCCCTGGAAGGCCTATCACACGTTCTGTGCTTACTTTGTCAGCATAATCAAGCGTATACATGTTCGTTAATCACTTTAAAATAACTGATCTGCAGTCACCGAGAGGATTCGAAAAGCAGGGGGTCCTTCATGTGTAGGGCCTCCAGCGCTACCTGGCTACATTTGATAACTCTTCGGTGTCTTATGAGCTTCAAGCGCGCACGCGCAGCCAAAAGTACGTCGGGAGTTAACGAGCGCGGGCTGGTGGCCGGGCGTCTGAATGAGACCCTCTGCCGTTTTCGTCCTGTTAAGGCCTGTTCACGCTCTTGCGACCGAGTACGACCGGGAGAGACCAGACCGGCTTTGAAGCCTTTTGCGACTTCTTAGGACCGAATGCGGAGCTGGTCCTAACGGATCACAAGAGGCTTAAAAACCGGTCTGGTCTCTCTCGGTCTTACTCGGTCGCAAAAGTGTGAATGGGACTTTACTGTAGTGACACGGCCGCTCGATCGCCCCTGTGGGTGCGGCCTGCCGATTTTTTCCGAAAACAAAAGAGCGCGCGTGAGAGGAAAACGTCCCTCATCTTGGGCGCCTTCGCTAGCTGAAAGCTAGCGAAGGCGCCCAACGCGCTCTTGCTCCGCCACCCCGATAAAACATCTGCCCGTCATTGGCTTCGCCGATACCAAGGCGCTGCCGCGGTTGCAGGAGGCCGCAAAACTCGCTTGCCCCCCAGCTTTGCACCGGTTTGCGCGGAGAAAATATCGTAGTGTCATTCTGTGCTCAAGTCTGTGGTTTCTTTTCGATCGTTTTTTAGCGTTGTATAGTTTTGTGGCGATAGCCACTGATGGATGAGAAAGAAGAAAAGACGAAGACGTTCAGACGCGACCTCTCAACAGCGACCCGGTTGAGTCTCTCTTCAGCTGCTTCTGCCCATGCATTCAACGGTGGTAACGACATGTTGATGCCAGCACCGCAGTTATCACGGCAGAAAAGTTGCTCAAGGTTCGTTCGTTATATGGCAACCTAACTGATCTTATGTTTGGCGCCCAGTTTCTCGAAACCACTGTCAGTGCACACCGATCACGTTTCTTAAATAGTCTCAATTTCGGCGTGCAGGTTGGCATTTTGGAAGCAGACAGAAGGGGAAATGCGCCCTCTAGTTGGCGAAATGCGCCCTCCAGGTAGCGATGAAATGTGCCAGCTCCACTGTGAAATAGAAAATCCTGCAGCTTCTGAGGCAGCTCTTGGTGTGCTCTGGATAACTCAGCACTTGATGAAGTAAAATGAAGTCCCTTCTAAACTTGAGTTCGCACCGCTGACTTACATTGCTGGCTACCTGGCCTTCGTTTGCGAAAAAGCTGACCATCTTAGTTGTAGGAATTGTCGTAGTTTCAAAGTAATTAGCTGAAACATTCAGCCCAGCAAAGCAATAGAAATGTCTGAGTAAAAGCAAGGAAGGAATGTGTAGAACCCGCTCAACTTTGCAGGTGACGTGTCCTGAATGCAAGCTGCAACTTAAAGGAAATGCATCACGCGACGGAGTATATCAGTTCGTGTTTAGCCTTGACCGAGAAGGACTCACCTATCCACGACCTGAAGCTGTCTGGCTGTGCAAGTTCTTCTGCACCTTTGCCGACAGGGTTCTACAGTCAGCAGAGATTCGTTGTTGTGGACGGATTTGCGAGGTCCTCTCGAGCTATGTGCTTACACACCTTATGGGCTGCCCGCTGATGTGGTGTACTAACTGCAGAGACCCGTACCACAGCAAAGAGCTCTGCGAGTTCTTTCTCAGGAAACTCCTCAGACCTCTTTTGGCAAACTGGGCTGGTGACGTAGACAGCTCTCTAGAGAATATAATGAGGCTTTCGCGGAAGCCTCTTTCTCGAAAGGTACTCCGCTTGTGAACTATATGACTCCCTTGATCTCTTTGTGAACAATGAAGTTTATATTGCTGAAATTATGAACAAGAAATCCGCTTCCTATTGTCCATCACAGATAAATAAAAGGCATAGCTCGAGCGTGTTTGAGTGTCGGTTAAAACCGGAAATCATACAGCCTAGCTATATGAAACTATAACTCCTATATGACAGTGGTAATAGAAACGTGGCAACACTTACGGGAACACGAAAACGACAAGTCGCTCATACTGCCAGCTGAAAGCCGGCTCTAACGCGCAGCCTGCAGCTGAGTGAGCTCCTCACAGAAAGAATCGTGTGCTTTTAATCACACAGATTTGTCACATCATTCATGCAATCTGGCATCCAGTTTCAATCGAGACTTGCCTCTTCACGAAAAACAATCTAAACAGCCACACCGGCCGGGCCGGGCCGGTGTGGTTCTTTCGCCGATAACGAGCGCCACGGCTGGCACTGCGGGTTGAAGTAGAACTATCGCTCTCACCGGCAGAGTGAGACATACGGCAGGCCGCTCCCAAGGGGGGATCGAGCGACCGTGGTAGTGTTTATAAGAGTTCAAAATAGACACTTCAAACACACGTAAAAACATTCCGCGTCCGGTAAACACTGGGAACAGGGTTATGATGTCATTGAGAATGTTTTCGCTTTCATATTCGCCCATCTCCTTCCTCTCCGCCTTAGGGTAGATCACATAGAAAGAAAATGGCACATTCGAGCCTGCAGAAAACCTGCCTCGCGCCAAAACTGGCGACAGGCAGCGGACAAGGTGGGGGTACGTAATCCTTAGCGGGTCGTGATATCGTCAACATCCTCCATAAGTTCCGGCCTCCTCCTCAGCTTGTCTCTGGTGGTAGTCAAGTCTGTCCCTCTAATCCTCTCCCTTGTAACACTGTCGCTTAGACTCAAATCAACGAGGAAGAAACAGAGAGAAAAAAATAATAATAAAACGCCAGTCGCGTGCCCGTGCTCGCCCGCGCGCATGAGCGAGCAGGCTGCCAGTAGCATGACCGCATTACCCCGACCACACAGCCGGCAGCAGTGGGCCACTTGGGCGCGCTCCTCATCCATTACGGACGGTGCCATTACTCCCCGGCGACTTCGGCTTCCCCGAAGCCACGCTGGGAGCACGTACCCGCGTGAAGCAGGTGGTAAACAAAGAGGCAGCAGCCCAATTCGCCCGGTAGCCATGCTCGCGAGCTTGACCCCTAGCCGAGACTAGAGATTCTCGATAGAAAAGACGGTGCAACTCGAACCGCAAAGAGCATTTGCAAATTCACGGCGGACGCCTCCTTGAAAGATTGGTCAAAAGTGCGCATGCGTTGCGTTGTTCTGCGGCAAGGAGGAAGCTAGCGGAGAATGCTAAACAGTGCTGACTGTAGGGAGAAAAAAAAAAGTTAGTCTTTAGTTGTTCAGAGAGCAGGAGTTCAGCTTGCCACACTATGGCGACATTGTTACCCAACTGTAGATGAAAGATTTAGCCAGTGCATTACGACTGCCAGCTTAAGGTCTTAACGTGCATCACGCAGCAGTGGTACAGGACCTCACGCCGGTACGATGCTCAACCAGATGTAAACGGGCAGAAGAGGGTATCGAACAAAGAGCGGACTTTCGCTGCGCTCCGAGCGGCGGTCCGTTAACCAACTCGGCCACCGATCCTCTGGATTGTTGAGCCAGCTGGTGCTGAATACACGGTGCTCGAATACAAGAACCAAAAGGAAGAACAGGACACCAGTGTGCGGCGACTTTGAATTGATAATTCTCAGGAAAAGACGAAACTACGTACATTGTGCCTTCGCAATACTATCAACCTTTCTGGTGCCTCACCACCGCTCGCAAGAGCGCGATTTCTTTATCTGCGTGCTCAACTAAGGCTACGGTGACACATATAGCGCCGGATCTTTCGATTGGGAGCTTTCATAATCAGACTTAAGCCGCGGCCAGACTTCTACATCTTACGAAAGACAATGTGACACTTTCCGAAGCGTGGTTTCTTCCTCGTACGACGGCTCTGTCACATTAGGGAGCTTTAGGGAACCGTTTTTGCACATCTGATACGGCACGGTGTGCCCTCTGGTATGAACGGCGCATATGAAAGTCTCCTGGGCTAGCGCATGCGCAGTGCGTACCGGAGGGCCCATCGTACCATATAGGATGTGCAAAAACGGTTCCCTAAAACTCTCTAATGTTGTTATCATGTCCGCATAGAACACCGTATCTCTCATACAATACTCATGATTAGAGTGACTGTTGCTTTACGGTCTTATCCACGGTGGAAGAAGAGAGAGGGGTCGGAACGGAGGCCTGAAAGGGGGTAGAATATCCACTCGAGCTTCGCGCACCTCCCGGTGGGGTGCTGCCAGGTTGGGGCTCGGCTACCAGGCACTGTAGCGCGTCTCGCGGCCTTGAAAACGTGTGCTCGAATAAAAACGGTTCATCGAGCTCCCGTACGGCGTTTCCCCGAAACGGCAGCGAACCTTCGACACACTTGCTTCGTGGCTAGACGGAGCCGTTCAGACATACTCTCCCCCCTCTTCCACGGTGATCCCATCTTTTAAGCCGGGGGTCACACTGCTTATACATCGTACAAGAGACAGTCTGCGCGCAGATTCGAAAGCGCGTCGCCGCGAGATCCGTGCTTCAAATACCGCATGGCAATGAGCTCAGGAAGGAAACTTGACACGCGGCACTCAAACCACGGACTCGCGGTGACTCGTGTTTTCGGACTGTCTTTTGTACGAACAGCACACGTGGCGAACAGGGCAGCGCAGACACACTCGTAACACTGAACAGAAGGATGGCCATCCCGATAGTTCGAGAGGCAAAAATGATTACAGACGACCAACGTGTTGGCCACCTGATAGCAGTGTGTATTGCAAACGCGACCCGCAAACCACGTGACCCTGTTCGAACGGTTGGACACACTCTGAAATATGGGCACACAGTCGAGGCTGCCCACGCGCGACTGCCACCATCGCGCCGACCGTCCCTGATATATGCGCCATCTTTTTGGTTTGCTGGTTAATATCGCTAAAGGCGACTCGCTGCTTTATTTCGTCGTCGGAGGACGCCGTGGCGGACACCCGGACGCACTTCCCGGATCGTTATTCAGGAAGCCCCGCTTGGTAAACGATCCTTTTCTCAAACTAGACAATACATAATTAGAAAAAAAAAAAAAAAAAAAAAGCGTCGTTCGGAGATGCATGTTATATTTAACGGCGGTTGCGAATTACGTGTCACGTCTAGCTTTAAACCTGGGCAATACAGTTTGGGTGGAAAGGGGAGGGGGAGAACAGCATGATGCGTTGTCAATTTCAGTGCGGCACGCGAACAGTCTTAGTAAACCATTAAAGGCTGAAGAGCATAAACTTGTTCTGCTGGAGTGTGCTTCGTTTCCGCGAAAGTTCATTTGTTATAGGGGTTTGTACTGTGACTGTGGTGATTTTCTGATTATGAAACTCCCATTGGTATTTCTTAGAAAATATAGTACATGTAAATTAAAAAAAATCGTTAAGCGGAAGCAGCGGTCGAAGCACAGGTCATAGCTACCCGCGGGCGCTTGCAGTCAACGGGACGACACATCAGCAATCATGGTGTTGTCTTGCTGTTAATGTGTGCTTTTCGTACCATTAAATATGTCTTTTTTAGCACGAACGCGTTGAGCGTGCCAGCATGTGCAACATACGCGTAATGACAGCTTTGAGACTCTTGCAAGTGCTAGCGCTTGCAGCGTGAGTAAAAAAAAAGCTGCGACACGTGACGTCGCAGTTGTGGGGCATCGGCGTCGAGTTCACGCATCGTGGGGTGCGAGAACAAAATCGTTTGCAACAAAATGGACCTCTGACCATGTTGTTCCGAAAGCTTTTATTTCTTTTCTGTTCCGGAGCGCGTCTCCTGCCTCTTGGTATTGGGGACTTTCAGCCAGTGTTGGCGGTAACGCGTTACAAGTAACGGCGTTATTCGTAACGCGTTACTTTTTCCGGTTACGTAGGAACGTACTCGTTACATTTTCAAAACGGTAACGTGTAACGTGCTTACTGTTTTCATGTTTTTTTTTTTTGTTTTTTTTTTTAGTAACGTATATCATAGTTACGTCACTCGTTACATTTTCTTCCGAGGACTTAAAGAAATTGCATTTGTATCTTTTTCGTGTTCATAGATGTCAAACCACGTACATTTCCGAGTTTTTACCCCTTTATCTCTCTCTCTCTCTCTCTCTCTCTCCCTATATATATATATATATATATATATATATATATATATATATATATATATATATATATATATATATAGGGCGTTTCAGAGAACGCACGCCAAATCGCTCCTGCGAAAGCCTCTCATCGCAACGAAAAAAAAAAGGCTCGTGGCGTTTTGGTCCTGGGCCAGGGGCCCATTAAAGAAAATTATCAAAGTCCGGGATAATTAACATGTTAATTATTTTCGGGTAATTAACTTTTTTAATAATGCGCTTAACGGCATGGTTTAAATTAGAAAATTGCTGAGCATCATCGAAAATCACAAAATCAACAAACTGCAGAACGATAGAAGTCACGCGAAGCATTTTATGACTTTCTGAAAAACCGGACAAATTCGACGGGTATTTAAGTTTCAGTTTGCTATTGGAGCGCATCTTGGCCCAGGCGGCACCGCGCCCCATGGAGAGATAGTGCAACCAACCTTCGCTGCGCTGTCATCGCGCGACGCAGCAGAGTCGGTCAGCAACCGATTCGCACCTCGAATGGGAGCTGTCACCCTCGAAAATGGTTCAGGTGGCGACGAGGGTGATTATTGATTGGACAAGCCTGGAGCGCAAGTTCGTCTGCTTCTTGCACAAAGGTTGCGATGATGTCAGAACACCGAGCTCTCATTGGCTGATTGAAAAACAAAATGTAGTGGATAGAGCTTAAGGCATCTAGCATTAGGATCTACCCACTATCCTTCCAATCAAAGCCAATCAAAACCCGGCGTCTCTCTGACGTCACCGCAACCACATAGCAAGAAGCAGACGATCTTGTCAACAACACAGGGCGTTGTAGACTGGGTTACTACTTCTTGCTTCGTTGTTCGTTCTTTCGGAATGCTTATCGGCAAATGCCACAAAGGACCCATCTCAGAAATACGCCATTCAGCATTGGCAGTCGCCATTGCTTGGCACATGTAGCGTGTGATTGGACCCGAGTCCACGCCGAACACTGGCGCGGACCTAGTGTCTAATACACGCTCAGAGTATACGTCATCAAGTAATAAGTAATTGCGGACAGGCATTGGCACGAACTTTTGAAACAAAATTATATTTCACTGGCCGCGGTGCGCGAATTAAATGTTCAGGCCTCGCCACGCCTCGCGTTTCTGTCAGTCACTGTCAGATTGTAGTTAAGATAGAAAAAAAAGTAGACATTAGAATCGGAAGAAAACAAAATCTGTAAGGCACGATTGCATTTGAAAACTATCTCGCAATGTTCTTGTTTGCCTTAGGCTGGGTTCACACTGCTTATACATCAGACACAACCCAGTCTGCATATAGATTTGAACGCGAGTCATGCGAGATTTGTGCTTCAAATGCCGCATGGCAATGAGTTCGAGGAGAAAACTTGGCACGCGGCGTTCGAACCACGGATATTGCGGTGACTCGTATTTTCAGAGGGTCTTTTATATGATGAAGGAGTAGTGGTACCCCAGCTTTTCGCGCAGCAACCCGTCTGCACACTAAATAAAGATTCAAACAAAAAAGTTTTTGGAAGTATCATCAGGTGGAAAACAAGCGTCTTTTATTCTAGAAACGAGGGTGATTGCGAGGGCAAGCTGCTGAGCGTTCATACAGAAAGACCGCTGAGAAAGGGGGAAACAAGTTTACAGCTGCGTTTGAAGCGGTGTTGTGTTTGTCTACATTTTATTGTGTACTTTCGCGTCCGGTATTTTTTATTTTATAGCGAATTTGTTAAGGGCTAGCTTCTCCAGGATCGCGTCCGGTTCCAAACAAATGTCGACACAACACTTTGGTTGCCGTCGTCGCTCATAGATGGCGGTAGCTGTCCAGCGTGTTGCGTTGGCCGGTTGTCTGCTTGCCACCGTCGCTCATAGATCGCGGTAACCTTTCCAGCCTCGGCAACCAGACAAGTGGTTGCTGCCGTCACTCATAGATGGCGACAACATTTCTTCGGAGGAAGAAGAGCGGGAACAGAACGAGCGGCGATGTGCGCAACAGCGCGAATGGTTCCGGAACCGCCGCGAGGCCGCTATCGCCTACACTTCCACTACAGTGGAGTTTCACTGCGTCGAGCGCTTCAGATTCCCTTCCGAAAGAAGACCAGATCGCTCGCCTGGAAAGCCACCGAAGAGAACAGAAGCTAGAGCTCAGCTGCTCTTCCTTCTTCACCAAATAAAAAAAAACTAAAAGATTTTTTTTTAGTACGGTTGTTTATTTTATTCATTAGTTACCTCTCCTGCTTGGATCTCCCCGCGGTCTGCACTATTGTTAAATTACTGAGAAAAGTTTTGCCGAACTTGTTGCTGTCGATAGGTTGATTCTCGACGAAATGCGTGAGCATTTAGCGCAGGGGTTCCATCTCAACGAAGGATGAAATTTCGAAACTCAAACGGTCCGCACAGCACAGTGTTGCGTGCGGAGAACCAGTCTGTTCTCCCGGGTGTCGGCGGTTTCGGATGCAGCCAGCTACCCTCAGTACCCGGTCCGCACAGCTTCCCTCAGTACCCGCCCCCGTCCGCATACTGCTGTCTTCAAAATGCCAATGCTTCCTCCCGCCCCGCAGGTGTCGGCGGTTTCGGCTTTCGAACGAACATCGTCGCCGCTTCGCCTCGGTTTCACGTTGTCGCTGTGGTGATTGTTGAGTGACTCCCGTGCGACGTGGCTGGCACGAGACACGTGCGGACGGCTCAAAAGAAATGCACGAGATAAAGACGTTTTTTTCTGCTTGGGAGCAGAAAAAACGTCTTTATCTACGACAGCGAGCGACAGAGCTACGTACGTTGAAAGTGGGAGATAAAGTGTGGGTAAACGACAGGAAGTCGGAAGCCACAGTGGTAGCGCGAGCTGCAAAACTTCGGTCTTACTTGCTGGAAACAGATTTCGGGAGACAGCTGAGACGAAACAGAAGAGCTTTGCACATTCTTCCTTCTGGTTCCTCCCACCAGAACGGCGGTTCGTACGACTTTCCCGTAGGAGATGAGAAAGACACCGACAGTTTAGACAAACGTCTAGACGGCAGTACGCGAAGTAACATTGTTGCAGGACCTGCTTCAGGCGCTGCAAGAGTACCTCAGGCTTATGTGACCAGATCAGGACGAACTGTGCGCAAGCCTGTCAAGCTGGGTTTCGAAGATTGATATGGGATTTAAACTCTTACAGAGGTTTTGTCGAATACTTTGCACCATATACGTTTGTTTTACGAGTTGTTGTTCGGCAGCTAATGTGCTATTTAAACTTCACAAGGTTCTCTGTACATATTGTAAATTACTTTGTGATGTGTTTAAACTTGGCTAGCTGTTTTGTATATGTTGTAAATACCCTGCTTTGAAAAAAAGGGAGATGTAATGATTGTTGAGTGACCCACGTGCGACGTGGCTGGCACGAGACACGTGTGGACGGCCCAAAAGCAGAGCTGGCAGTAATGCAATTACTGTAATGAAATTACAGTAATTTAATTACTTGTTCCAGTAATTAGTAATGTAATTCATTACTTTTTGTAGCAGGTAATTTAGTAATGTAATGAATTACTCCAGCGACGGTAATTGTAATTAAATTACCTAATTACTTTTTCGCACCAGGCATATTTTGTGTGTCCACAATACACAAGAGCGCTTTTCTTTTTATTTTACTTTTTTCTTTTTCCTCTACACCGTTCCAAAAAACGCTCCTAGGCCGCCGCTATGTTGCTGATGCTAATGCGGCTGGTGCGACTCTCGCGCCCGCTATCAGCTAGACATTTTCTGCCACTCTCTTGAACTGTGAAAACCCGCTCAGCGCGATTCTCTACCTATGCTTTGCGGTTTTGCATTCGACGTTTTCTGGCCCCTCTTGAAAGTTTCCGCTTACTTTTTCTGGTGCATGCTGCGTACCCTCTCTGTGTTATCTTCCACTGTGAGAAATAGGGCCGGTAAGTGCCTTCCATTCGAGCTTTTCTGCTCGACATTCTCGGGAAACGAAGGAGGGGAAGTAGGTCGAACTAAGGCCCCTGGTGGAACGGCCCTCGACGCGATTTTGCGAACAATGACAATTGTTCTCCCCCCTTCCAGAGATAATCCGCGTAGGGTCCTCAGTCATCTCCAAAAATAATTCTCCGGGTTGGGGTGGGAAACGGATCAGTCTCGTGCGTTCCTCTGTCCATCGGTAAACATGCAACAGAGAGTTCTAGCTGTGTGCCATGAACTGTGTAAATAATGTAAATAAAGTTATCTGTAAAAGGAAGTTATCAATAGCTCCTTTATATTTAAATGTATACAAAAGTAATGCGAAAGTAATGTCATTACTTTTAAAAGTAATTTGTAATGGTAAATAATTACTTTCTGGCTGTGGTAATTTGTAATGTAATTTAATTACATTTCAGCAATTTTCAGCAAAGTAATTAGTAATGTAATTTAATTACAAAATATGAGTAATTTGGCCAGCTCTGCCCAAAAGGAATGCTCGAGATGAAGACGTTTTTTCTACCTGGGAGCCTGGACTGGATGGTCGCTCATTTCACAGCTGTTATGGGCACCCCAAGCTAGGAAACTCGACAGTCGCGCACGTTGTGTCACCTTCCCCCCCCCCCCCCCCCCCCCCCACGGCTTCTCGATTCCCTCCTTTCCCGCTCACGCGGATCGTCATTGGAAGCGTGTCAGAAGACTCCCTCCCTCTCGTAAAAGGGAAAGTGGACATAACAAGCGAACAAAAGGTGCGAAAGAGCGCGGCGAGTACCGAGCTCTGCTCCACAGCTTTCAAGGAACCAGTTCAGAGGGGCTACGTTCAACATGTGCTTCGTTTCTCCTAAAAAGAAACGGAAGTGACTAACTTACGATATCGCGTCTGATTGGCTAGAGGATCGAATGACGGAAGAGGGAACTTCCGTCATTTGAACCTCGAACCAATCAGGCGCGATATCGTCCGTTCCGTCACTTCCGTTTCTTTTTAAGAGAAACGAAATATTTGTCGAACATAGCCCCCCAGGGGCTCTAGGTTGGACACTCGGCGAGAAAGTCGGCGTGTCGCCCACCGCGCTTGACCTTGGCGCTGGCCAATCTCGGTGCGGTGCTGTCCAATCGCGGTGAGGCGCTGGCCAATCGCGACGTCGGCGATCGTGCCGACTTTCTTGCCGAGTTCCCAGCTTAGAGAACCAGTCCAGACCAGGGGTTACATCTGAACATTTAGCAAAAACGTCGCCGAGGAATTCGACCACCGTGATTGAACGGCGCCAAGGTCAAGCGCGGCGCCCGGCCAATCACGTCCGCCGGATTGTTCGCCGACTTTTCCGCCAAGTGTCCAAATTGGATACTTCCGCCAAGTGCCGAAACCAAACCACGGCCGTTCAAACGAAAGACGGCTGCATGCACCAGGGAAATGAATGCTAAGACATTTAAAATTAATAAAGTGTGTCGTGCTTCAAATGGCTGCCTTCTGAGCGCCAGCCATTCAGTAGACCTTCTAAATTCGGGTTAAGGAAGAACGTTTAACGGCATGACCTTTTTACACAGGACTAGGGAGCGTAACTCAAACCCTCGTGCCCAAAACAATGGTGGGGCAAAACAAAAGCAACGCCAGACTCCCAGCATTATCTTCCAACGAGCGCCGTAAAGACTACACGGTTTCAATTGGCCAAACCATTTCACTCGACGGACCCCAAACGACCCACTTAATCGAACCGACACGACCAAAGGTCAAATCGCCGCTCTTGAAAGGGATCCCGAACCCCTCCGCACGTGATCGCATTGCCAAGCAGCGCGCCCAACAAAACGCGGGAAACCCACCTCGGCGGACAGACCCCACGCCCGCGGAGTCACGGCATCCAGCGTCACGATGGGGACAACCGTTCGCCTGGACACGGCGGCCACTGATTGGCCACTTCGTTCCGGCCATTACGGTAATCGCGGGGTCCGCCATTCACGCCCCCTCTCTCTGTCTCTATCTCAACGTACGCCTTTACCTTTCTGCTTCGACTTCGTATACGGCATGATTTTATGACGCGTTGTTTCGTCAGAAGCGTGCTAGCCATCCTTTCCGCATCGTCCATCCGTGTTTACGTATACGCGCCCGGGCTCCGTCGCCCCGTGTCGACCTTTTGACGGCGTTCCGGCGGCGAGCGAACAATGTTGCGCACGCTCTTATTATCCATTTATGCCGTTCGCCCATTTTCCGTGAGCGCGCGCGCGGCGGGTTAGGACGCGTCTAATGTGACCCGCACGTAGCCACAAATCAAGTATGTAAATGATTATCCCTTGTCCGGCGCTCAAACGAAGAATGGAAATACGCCGAGACAGAGAACGACTGCCCTTCCTCCCCGAGGTTCACCGCGAGCTCGCCAAGTCAACCCGATGTGCGGTGAGAGCGTGAGGAGCCAAGGACGGTGGCGCCATCTGATGCCGCCCTCGTAGGGTGTTCGGCCTTGGGTCGCGTCATCGTACTCGTAGACACTCCGACGAAGGAGACAACTACTTACCGCAGTCGCAGCTCTACAGCAGACTGTTTGCTTTATAGCGAAATAAAGTGAGCGCTTATTACCCAGGCGAAAACATGTTGAGTCGCTGGGCTGTTGGGCGCATGCGCAGCTGCTGACATTTCACAAAAGATTGTTACTGCGCGTGCTCAGAACGCGGTCCTCAGCCTATTAAACAAAGATGGCCGTTCACAGGTGGCGATTATTGGAATTATCTGCGGCGCGCTCAAAGCTGTTAGGAAACGCTGGGCGTTCCGAGTCCCGAACGTTTTTGTCATCGCTTCACAGCCAATCAGATTGCGGGAATATAAAGAAAAAAGAACGTCGAAGGCCCAACCACGAAGCACAGCATGTGAGCCGCACTTTGCGTTCCTTAAGACTTTAGGCGAGTTCGCTGTGGCGGAAAACGACAGCGCTGTCGGCCGCCGAGTCTGCCTGCAAACGCACACTCGCGGGACGATGTCGCAGAAATCAGCGCGCCACGAAACACAGCGAGGCTTTACTTAGCACTTTTCCCGCTCACGGCGCTGTTACACCTATATATCGAATCCTCGTTGGAATACACTGGAGTATTCGATATGCAGTCGGATCCTTGTAGATTTCAACAAATGTCGGATTGTATCGTCATAATTCATCATGATCATCATACATCAACGTCATCGTCGTCGCCGGCGTTCAGCATTCAGCATGTCTAAAATATTTTACCGCAGAGATTCGAACGTTTACAGACAGATACAAGTTGAGGACGCAAGAGGAGCACCCCCCGTAGTCCAATAACCACCAGCAACCGTTCTTCTACGAATCGCAAACGTGGTCAGGGACATCAGAAAACTCTTCATGGCTACTGGCTTTCCTGGTTGCCGCCCGAGTCGGTTCTGTGTGGACTAACGAGCGTGGTGGTTGAGTGGAGGAACACCGAAAGAATAGGACAAAGCGTGGGACGAGGGGTGACGTACACTTTCTTTCATGAAAGAAAAATGCACGTCGTCCCTTGTTCCTCTTGTGCTTTATTCTTTCAGTGTTCCTCGATTCCGTGCTCTGGAGGTGTTTACTTGGCGCATTCTTAACTTGTATCCGACTATAACGCCTTGTTGTCTTGAAGCGTTTCACGAGAAAGAGGTTACTAACAAACTCGCTAGGCCGTTATATTTTTCACCGGCTATTTCCATCTTTAGAATTACAGTGCACGTAAATCTTCCCAATGTGCCTTTATCAAGGAACGAACGAAGTTTCAGTCGATATTTATATCTACGTAAGAGTGCGAGTCCTTTTTATATTGGCCCATACTTATCGCACAAATAAAATAAATAGAAACATGCGTTTTCTAAAGAATGCCTAAGTTCGCGAGCCACTGTATGTACTTTTGATTAGAGCACGTGTTGAGTGTATAGCTTTTTATGAGCACGCCCTCCAAAGCTACAGACCTGTACTCGAATGCGACATTCGCCGAGTGCTCCCGTTCAGCGGAAATCAACGGTAACGCATGTCTGTGAAGGCCGTATTTCCTTAACAAGCGTGGTCAACGCTCTTACTATTGCCGACTGCAAACTGGTTCGCCGTAACCCTTTGCACAGACGGCGAATGTTGCGAGATAACAGATTAATTGAGAAGGTCAAAAGTCAAACTTGTTGTATGCGTGTTTACGAAGTGGGAGGTCGTCTCGCCTCGGAATAATGCGACTGGTGCCACCATCGCGCACGGGCAATATAGCTCGAGAAGCACTCCTGCTAACCTTGGTGATTTCCTCAAGCAAATCGCTTGGTATCGATTACATATAAATTTACTTCAGTACACTAGTTGGTCAAATTGAGACATGCAGTTTCGGAATCAAGATCATAACGTCCGAGTCCGCGGTGTGACCTTCACGCGCAGAGATTAACGTTCGCAAAAACATTCAAGCGAAACTCGATAAATGAAATGAAGAGGTTTGTATGGTGACGGTCAGAGCACTTAGAAAATAGTAAACAAACGAGCCAAAGAATGACACGTGAACGTCTTTCGTGCGCATGTGCAAAGATGTGCACGTCCCGTGCCCCGTTTTTATTTATTTCTTTATTTTTTCCGCGTTTCTATATCAACTGCCGAAAAGAGAAGGGTAGAGCTTTGCTCTCTCGTATGCCCGGCATCCAACACGCGCTGGTTGCCTTCCACCGTGCTTCGGCTTCGCGCGGACGCTCGATGCTCTCGAGACGCCGAAGTGTCATCGAAGCAAAGAAGCTCGTGCCGAAGTCGGAACAAGTGAACGACATCAGTACAGTTCTCATCCCGGCTGTGACTACAACGAACTTGGCTTCTACGCTGTACGAGGATATTGTTCACCACAGGCGGATTGCAATGAGTTTGCGTCAAATGCGGCAAACCTCGGGAAACGTGAACCGGGGACGGAACTCAAACCGGCCTACCAGGACGACCCCAGTCTAGATGAGAGTACAATGCGCCGCGACCTCCGATCCCGTCCCGCGGCGACCGCGGCGGGACGCGACGGACCGGACTCTTCGCGATGAAAAAGCCCCCCGGAGACGAAGTCCCGCCTGTCCCTTCTCTCCTCCTTCCCCGTCCGCAGCCCTTGCGTTTGGCGCGTGTCCGGGGCAAAACAACGACGCCGCCGCCGCCGACGCCGCGCGCAGGAACCTGCATTATTCATGAACCACGCAGCAGCGGCGGTGGCGGCGCACTGCCCCCGAGTCAGTCGCCCGCCCGCCCGGGCCGTCCGTCCGGCAAAGAAAAGAATAGAGGACCCCGCCGCGAAAAAACGCAACCAGAACTGGTTCCCGGAGGCTCGCGGGCCTACCTGGCCACAGGGACATTACTTACGCCTCGCCGATGGCTTCGAGTCCGGTCACCGAATGGCCGGCCCGAAGCTGCCAGCGGCGCCCCGTCCAACGCGCGATCGGGGAATGGGTCCCGAGTCGCCGCGGGCGCCCATTGTCCGCCGGAGGAAGAGTCATTACCAGGACGGAGTCGACACGCGGGGCGCCCAGATTGGCCGAGGTAGAGCGAGTTCTCCCTCGTGCTCGTCTCGAAGAGAGCCTTGAAGCGTCTCTCGAACGCGCCCCGTCTTCTCGATTCAGCCAAGACGTCGTCAACGCGCGAGCGTCCGCAGGGTGCAGCCGCTGTGAGCCACGCCTTGGCCAGGGAACAAATGCGAGCGGACGCTTTCCGTTCCGCGGATGCATCCTCACATTCAGCTGCGAGTTACGAAGAGTTGCGGAGGACTCTACGTGCCATAGGAGCCAATCTTAAGCCGCGTTAGTGTCACGTGATCTTCGGGAGAGATGCTGAGACGCACGGGGATTTTATTCACGTGGTATATGTTCACTGCGCTGGATTTGTTTGGTCGGGTTGCACCGTCCACTGTGGTCCAGGTAAGGTGAAGCGTAGTGTGGGCATTCTAGCGAAGAACCAAAACAGAGCGCTGAATAATGCCGAGTTTGTGACCGGAGACTCCAGCGAGGGCGAGGAATGTGTACTGCAATTTCGAAACGAACTCGAGCGAGATTGCCATTCGGGACGAGGTTGCATCTGTCTCGAGTTCAATCATTAAATAGAGCTCACAAGGGGGACTGTGGGAATGGCGGATCTGTGCAACTTCCAAAATGCAAATCGGTTAAAAAAAAACAAAAAAACGACGTTTTTCGCTTGTCGCAGTGGGTGAAACGGATAAACAACTCTATTTGACTTTACAGCAAAATATGTTATTTAAATTCGTATCTGTTTCAGATTAACATAAGCAAAACGTCGGGAAGTGTCAATTGGTCAAGGCCAATTGACACGTGTTGGCGAGCAAGCGCGCGGCAATATATACATCGGCTCGGAATGCATATTCTTTTCGCCTGAAACAGGCAAAGAGCAAGGTAGGACAGCGGTTATCAAATTCAGCGTACGAAGAAAGGTATAATAAATTTAATAGTAAGAGAAGATGTGACTTGTTTGTATGCTTGCTGATTGTTATTATTCAATCATAACACAGCCAACCCCCATTAAACCAAACTCTTGGAATCACCAGAACGTCCGGTAAATAAGCAAGCACGCACTGTTAAAACTACGGGTAAATAAAGTTATCTCAATTTCCCAACGAACACCCCTGCCTAAGGTATGGTTACTCAGTGTTCATGCATTGGCGGTTGGCGCCATTAAAGACCATTGATGAGGCGAGATATTGAACGACGAGAACGTACCGCTATCAAACGCCGGATATCAACTTCCTCATCCACACACAAATACAAACTTGCACACACAACAACATTTAACGCGTATACACGCTCACGGAAGCAGAAAACTAAAAGCAGAGCTAACTCAATTTTGCGTTGCCACGCAACTAATGCTAGGCTAAAGCTTCGCATATTGGCGGCCACAAAGTAATAAAAAGCTAAAAAATGCTACTCCTGTAGTGTTCAGAGCTGCTAACCTAACGCTGTATTCTGTCACATATCAGGCAAACGACGAAGAAGCTACCTAATTTGCGTGTCCAAACTCGCAGCCTATCACGCTGCCAACACCGTCCCGACTTTCCGCCCGAATAACTAACCTGCGCACCTCGGGAGCTTGAAACGGCACATCAAAGCGAGTCGTTTATAAACGTAGAAATAAAACGAAAAGTTGCCTAATGGGGCATCCGTCTGCGAACGCATGCGCAAAGGACGAAGTAAGTAAGTTATCGGAGAAGATGGCAAGGAAATTCAGCGCCTCGTGGGGAGAGGGTCGCGCTCGTAGGTTTCGAGGAGGGTCACCATTCTGAAACGAGTTACTCGGTTCGTCCAAAAAAAAGGGCTCGTCGGTTGAGCCGGTAATTAGGCTCCATTGATATATGCAGGGACTGCCCTTACAGGCTTGGTTGCACACTTGCGCCTCATCTAAAGCGAAGCTCGCTCAAATGATGTCGTTAAGCTGGACCGTCTGCAATTGCAAATTGAACTGGTTCCGAAAACACCCAACCACAAAACTGCAAAAAAAAAAAAAAACGAAAAAAAGCGTGTGCCTTCGGTGATTGCGGCTAGCTAATGTACGACGTGTAAGCAAGCATGCTAGGTGCGCGTCATTTGAAGCATTGCGACGTTAACTGGCTTCTATATTTTTTTAATCAAGCTCGCTTAATTTTAGACTAAAAAAATACCAACCTTCAAAGTACGCAACTTGTTTATCGCTCCATTTGAACGATGTTCATTGAAACGGAAGTCGAAGTACGGTCTAAAAAAAAGTGAATAGAAAACAAAAAGCAAAAAAACAACGTTGTCCGAAAGTCGAAACACTCGTTGGTCGAACAGATGGCGCCAGACCCCATGTTGTTTCTTTGTATATTTGCTTCTTTGTTCGTTTCGTACGGTTCGTGCGCATTTTTTGCACATTCATTCGATGCAACATCCCACGAGCAAAATCGGCATCCAACTCGGCGTACCATAAAAAAAAATAATAATAAGTAAGAAACGCGATATGACGACCCAGGCTTGACGACAGCGCAAAAATGTTAATTGAGATGGAAAGATACAAAATGGGGGGGTTATCTGGCTTATTCAGCACCCTGATGTCTTCGCCACTATGCTTCGGTATTAAGAGGAAAGGTCCCGCTTGCGCATACGTGCAATTTAATGGGTTTTCTTTACCGCCTTTACTCTCAACCTTTTCTTTTTCTTTTTTTTTTCTTTCTATTGATTGCTTTCCAGCTAAGGACGGAACATAAACTTTGTTACTTAGGAAGAGCACGGATATAGACCTCCAAGCAAGGTCGATGCGTTGCCCTTCTATGCATATTCTGATATTATAATGCGCATAAGCTACATTGATGTGAACCTATGCATCATGTCCAACACACGCTAAAGCACTAAAGTACCATCGTCTGAAATGCGAAGTACTCTTATCAAAGTACCCGATATGGAAAAAGGTATTGTTAATAATTATTAAGTTTTTTTGTTTGTTTTTTTTGCAACGCCTTTACACAATACGATTGTTTAAGCCTCAATAATTTAATTTAATCCAGCCCACATTGCACCACGACGTACGCGTTTCTCGCAATGCCAATTATTCCGTCAAGGTTGATCGTTCTCATTAACAAGTATCGGGTGTCATTCTCGCCGCCGAATATAAACGAGACACTCGAGCAACGTGCGTGCATTATATTATGTCTAAAGATTGTTAAAAACAAGTCGGAAACAAATTATTTGATCCGGCAGGAATTGAGTTACTGTGTTTTAGACGAAACATAAATTTGTGAGCAGCGCCGTTGTTTCATAATCGAAATTCTGAAATGTTAATGTTTTCTTGCCACCTGGCTTGTATAGCTTTTCTTCCCGGTGCTCCAAATGGTGACAAGAAAAGCTCGGAAACAATAAACGGACATGACGTCCCTTAACACATCCGTTAGTATAGAAGCATGTCGGCTCGTGTGATTGGAGAAAAACTTTTTTTTCTCTCTCTCTGATTACACAATACGAATGGGAACGCCTGAGAGATCGACGAAAACCAATTAACTCCAGTCCAGAAACCGGTGCATGAACTTCCAGAAGAGGATACCTTGAGGAAGATAGTAGCCACTAAAATTATTAGTTCTTCAACCCCATTTCACAGGGATGATCGATAGACCAATCAAATATAACCCCGTAAGCGCTAGGTGAACTACCGAAAGGGGCTACTATGGGGAGGATAGAAGGCATTAAAATCGATTTTTATCGTCATCTTATAGAGGTGATAGATCAATTCAATATTGTAATAAGTTTCTTCGCCATGTACAAGCGTGGTGGTGGTGGGGGGGGGGGGGGGGGGGGGGGAGGGGCACTGGGAAAAAAATGCTGTTCAAGCAACTTGACTGCCTTCCCCACCCCCCCTCCTCCCCAGACTGGAGGCACTCAGTAGTGCTGAACGAACAAAATAGATGAAGGAAATACACAAGCAATGCACACGCAAATATATATAACACAAGACTTCCCGTGTAGGAAAAAAAAATCAATAAAGAACACCGACAATGGTTTGCATATAGCAAACATAACTACATAATAATTTCGAGATTGAACACAAAAAATGTGTACTACAAAACACGTCCCATAAAAAAAAAAAGAGATTATTGGAGCAATCATTTACAGTGACAATCATTTCTTACCTCGATACAAATTATTCTCGAAGCTTATGCATGTACGTTTCACGATTCTACAGCAACATTTGAATGACTAAACGTGTTTAATAGAGTAGGCAAAGTTAATTTAATTCATTCTAGAAACTGCTGCATCAACTTCCAGGACGGGATACTTTGAGTTTTAGGGTAACCACTGAAGGTCACAGGTTACTCGGCCACTTTTTATTGAACAATTTCGGAAACTTTCTGGTAACATCTGCTATTAGAACAATGCGGCCCCTCTACAGCATGAGAATACATATAGTCGTCTGCCGGAATTCAATTGCACTTATCATGTTTAGGGACTCTAATTAATTACGCGGACCAAGATACGAGGCGCGATCATAAAGTTTCGAATAGTTTCGTAGGCAACAAGGTACTTACTTACCTATGTTTAACACCTATCTCCCTCAAAGTAATTCCCTTGTGCAACGACGCAGCGCTTCCAACGCTTGTACCACCACTTTTGGAAAGGTCCTTGGAAGTCCTCCTTCTTAAAGCGTGCCGGGCACCTTTTGTGCGGAGGGACAGAAGCATCGACACAAACTTCGCAGAAATACGGCGCGTGTTCAAAGCAGACTTGAGAAAGGATTGCAATGTTCCGTATTAGACAGGGACGACCAAAATAATCTTCTGAATGGATCTCCGATGATTATGGCACAAATGTCCCTTAATTCTTTCAATATTTTCGGTGGTTCTGCTTGTGGTTGTTCGCCCCAACCTCTCTTTGTCTCCATTGATGTTCTGCCATTCTTGACGCGGGTGTACCACTCAAAACAGATCGCACGGCTTATTGCTACTCCGTCAAACAATTTCAAAGCTCTTTGTCCTAAAGTTTTTGGGTGTGACGCAGAATTTGAATTCCTCTCTTTGCAGTTCATACTGAAATAACCAATGTGCCCGTGCACGTGGTCACAAAAACTGGTCTAGCTCAGACGCAAATCTGCAGAAAACGGCGCCCTTTGTCACGATGACTTATGAAGATCACTGCCTTCGACAGCCGCGACCGCATCACCCTGCCACGTTTTCTCTTCACGCTACAGCACTATAGTCCGTTGCAACCTAAGAACGAAGAGCGAGGGTAAGACGGGCGGGGGAGGAGGAGGCAGACGGAACGCTAAAGAGTGAAGGAGGTTTCCCCCTCTCTTCTCCAGCGTTCCGTCCGCTTCCTCCTCCCCGGCCCGTCTTAAACCTCGCCCTTCGTTCTTAGGTTGCAACGGACTATAGTCTCTGAACGTTTTGATTGTACCTGGTCTACTCCCCTGGCACACTAATACTATCACTAAACACGTTGGTAACAATTATGGGGCAGTCTACCGAGACCTTATAAAACTACGACCATCAGACAAGTTCAGTATAGTGTACTCAGTCTAGCACTGGAGATTTTTAAATCGCTAATAATCTAACTATGGCTGGGTTAGGAATGCAATCACAGCGCATCGAATCGAACATGTTCCAATCACAACTATCCTGTTTCCCTACTTCTTCCTTTTCTACCGATCGACTGCGAATCAAAATAGTCAAATCTAGACTCGATGCGCTATGGTCGCATACATGTAAAACGTCGATTATAATTTGTTACGTTGACGAGGCTAGCGTAGCTTCCACAATGCTGCAGCCTCGCACTACTGCGAGAACACGTGGCTTTCGTCATGCGTTTCAATCGCATGCGCTCGTGCAACTAGCTTCCACAAAGTTGGAGCACTCCGGAAGCTATGCTAGCCTTCACAGCGTGGCACAAAATAGTTGACGTTGAGCAAGTCAACCACGTTCAGTTCAGAAAGCATTTATTGGCCTTTTGGGGAGGGAGAGTGGGAGTCAGTCAGTGGCTTACAAGCCGGGATCTATGGCCAAGGAAGGGGGTTCAGGTTTTTTTTTGTTTCTTTTTATAGATAGGTAGCATTAACCTCTTCGTCTCTCTCTTCTCCGGTCAAATTAACCAAACAAGCGCCGAGTTCGTGTCATGTAGGTACTCTTATTTTGATATGTTTTCCATGTGTTGCGTATTTTGACGTTTTCTTTTTACCGTTGCTGGCCACCAGCGTAGCCCCCCCCCCCCCCCCCCCCCCCCTTAAGAGCAGCTCTAAATCTCTTATGTTCCCACCAATGAGCTCAACAAAACGAAGGAGTCCTTTTTTTTTAATCTTCTTGCCACATTATTGTTCATTCACGGTCAATGTCAGAGAGCAACTCAACCGGAACGATATGTCTTGGCGTCTGCTTAATAAATCTGTACACGAACTCAACTCTGTTACGTCACGGCGCGGTGGTGGCGCGTCGGGCGCACTTTTGGTCTCGGGCTGTGGGCGGAAGCCGTCAGTGCGCACGTACATTCCTGTGTTACTTCGGAAGAAACCGTACAAAAATCTGCCTTCTCGTCAAAGCGCCGCGACTGGGGCTGTACCAAAAGAGTCGGGGAAGGTTTGAACGACAGTTTTCAAGCGTTTTCTGCCTGCTCGGTTCGTCCGAGAATGTGAACACGGGCAGTGAAAAAGGAAAAACAGACACCGTCGGACCACGATTGCTTGGGCGGGAAGCACTTTGGATTGAATTCACGGATACTTGCAGTCGTCAGATTTATTTGTTTTGTTCCAACATGAGCGCGGTAAAACCGTCAAGTTGGACGGACCTTCTGCAGACGTTCAGTGCGTCATCCCGATCAAACGGCCGCCTCATCGTTCGAGCTGTCGTCTGCTCTCTCAAACGTTTCTGCTTGTCGTCCGCTCGTTCAAACGACAGCGGCCCGTAGACCAAACGTTGACCCGGTAACTGCGATAAGAAGTGCAGACCTCAAAAGACGTTTAAGTTTGAAGGTTGATTCGGGTAAGTAGGCTCGGTGTAAACAGTAGAAATAAGGAAATGTTGATAATTGTTACCAGTGGCCATCACCGACTTGTTATGCCTGAATCACTCGGTCCGATTCTGCTCGCGATTTTCAGTACCGACGTCGACATCTCAGCTACGGTTCAGACTTTTGCAACCCGAGCGACGTCATGGCTGTAAAAAGCGAGCAGAACCTCACCACGTGAATCAGGCTTCAGCGTTTATTCTGTGGCGTCCACGCGGAATGCCGCATGTTACATTATTCGCGCCGAGTTTTGCGGTGTAACGAGCCTCGTTAATTTCGCTCAAGCCGCTTAAGCAGTCATACATTGCCAGGAAGACGTAGAATAAACAATTCCAACGCGAAAAAGAGCGCGGGGACTCACACTGACGCCGACAACATCCCATTCCAATGGTTTGTTTATAGGCCACGCCAAGCTTCTTGCCCACAACCCCATCGCGCATGTGCGGCGTCGGTGGCGTCCGCTAGGGGCGCTCCGGTTTGTTTGTAAACATGAGTTGGTGTATAGTACCATAACGCCACTCTCTCAAAACACAGCTTCGTCAGCACTCACTATGAAAGACAACACTCACAAACATCCCTCGTCAAATACGGATTGAAAATTCTCCTTCCATGTTCCTTCCAAAAGCCAATAATAAGAAAATAAGAAAAGAATGTCACCGTACCTTAAAAAGAACGTTATCCCTACAATTCACTCATATTACACTAGAAGTGTGACAAATGAAGTTGCCAGGTGGTTCCCGAGCGGGAGCATGACGCAATCTCGGCGGGAACACACCGCCCACCCGTCCCTCCCTCGCTCCCATTGTCAAAACATTTCCTGCCGCGCAACCTCTCAACTCAGACATGTGCCGATAAGGGTAATAAGCCTACTCGCATTCTACATACTCTTCTTCTTTTCATTATTTAGGGAGTTCAACCATACTCCGTTCACCCCCAAGCTGGCAGCAAAGTGGAAGCTACGTGCTCGTTGGGCCAGTCACGCGTCTGTCTTTCGCGAACGCGAGATCACGCTCCCGCTCATACCCGCACGCTGAAAGCGGGGTCATGTGATGAAAGGAAGACGGTTGATTGGTCCGGCAAGCGCGTAGCTGCCCCCGCACTGTCAGCTTAGTGGGGAACGAAGTATATAACGTTCCCGGAGGAACGCGCGCGCGAACGGCGTCCACCCAACAGACGGTCCCCTTCGCGAAACACACACACCAAAAAACCGCAGATACCTCCCCCCCCTTCCCACATACACTGTCACACACACACGCACACAGAGCAGTTACCCAAGGGAGTGGCCTCTGGGCGGAAAAAGCTCGTCTCACAAAGCGAGCGAGGCCGCTCTGGGCGCAGTAACCGGAGAGCTTCAATCCGCGCTGGCTCCGGCAGACCGGGGAGTCGATCAAAGAAGGCCGCGCCGAGAAAGCGTGAATGATTCGAGCCAGATTGGAAATGGACGCGAGCCTCGCTACTCTTTATTTCCCTTCCCCGTTTCCATTTTATTTTTTTTTTTCGTGTCCCATCTTTCTCTCACGTTCTCAATCAGCCAGTTTTTGTTTATTTATTTATTGTTTTCACCTTTGACTAGCCTCCCCTACGTTTGGCGGATTGCGTGAAATGCAGCGAAGGATGCCTGGCAGACAACCATTCGCGACTTTCACGGCCCCACAGGGGCCGTTCTAGTTCCTACCAAAATGCCTGTCATCTGAATGATCGTCGTAGAACAGCTGAACAAGGTTCCGTCTGTGACGTGCAAGTAATTCCAATTTTGTGAAATACGAGCTATATGAAATCCTTACATCATTCCTCCACATCAGGGAGGCGTGTAAGCAAGCGCCTGCATTTCGAAGACGATCATCCAGCAGCTAGGGTGCGCGATTCTCGCACCGTGGCACAACTAAATTTTCTTGGACATCGACGACGCGATGAGTTGGCTATAGTTGATTTAGCTTAGCTTAACAGCGCTGTGTTTGTGTGCTCCTTCCTCTAGTCCTCCCTTCTTGTTTGTTTGTTTTTCCCTCCGTTATGTTTTTTTTTTTAATTAAGTTTTTGGACAATATTGTTCGTACATCTTGCGGAACATACACTCTGCCACCGCCATGTGCTGTTCGAGTAATTTTGAGAGAGTGAAGACTAGAATCTAATTCGTGGTCTATAAACAACCATGAGCTCTATAGACCCGTGGGAGATAGTGAACAGAATGAGCGTGTCCAATGCTGACAATTATAATTGCAACGTGAAAATCAGTACCCATCGCGAACAGACCGCGAAGATAGGAGATCCTCTATGGTATATACTTGCTTCGTTTTAAAAGTTGGGTTATACCTTTTGCCAAACACTCACATTAAGAGGAGCGCTTATTTGTTTTTGTATTCAGCTCAGACAAGATCACAATGCGCAGATGTTGCCTGCACTGGAGAGCAGATCTGGATTTGAAGCATGAAAACAAAGAACGCGCTGAACACCCAGAACAAAAATTACACAGTGGGACTGTAGCCACTCAGAGCTCAGGAAAGTAAAAAACATCGCTCACGCAGTAATAGCGTGCCCATAAACAAGAATAGGCTGATGAAACGCATACCTGAGCTTGAAAGCCTACACTGCCCGTGTAAGCTGTCCCTTAAAAACAAAACAAACAAAAATCAACAGGTATTTTTTAGGTGTGGTTGGGTATATAGAAGAAAATAGCAAAACGCGATGCGATACACAGGAATCTTCTTCAGCAGCCATAACTCTAACTCAACAGCGGACATTCCGCAGAAGGTGCAACAGGCCGATTCGAACGAGCATGTGCGATCCAGTGGACTGCTATAGACCTAAAGAATTTCTGTAGTATATGTTGCTGCATACTGTAAAACAACAAATGTTACCGTTTGTTGTGCGATGGCCTGCACGTTACACGCATTCCGTGAAATCTACCTTTGTCAAACTTGGGCCAAACAAGTAAAGGCCCGTTCACACTCTTGCGACCGAGTACGACTGAGAGAGACGAGATCTCTTACAACTTCTTAAATGTTTCTAGAATGAGGGGACACACTGACATTGTGGCGCCATCTATGTGGTGACCCTAGAACTGCATTTCACAAAAGCGAAGGTTTTGCGGGATTTCCGAGGTCAAATGTGCGTAATACCCATAGAAAGGCTCGTTTATAACATTGACAAAAGTTTTTCGAGCCAAAAAGGAAAGGATATTGCGCGAGAAATAAAAAAAAAATATGCCGGACCGCCGAGTTTACACTGCTTCCCAATAGATGGCGCCAGTGTGTTCTCTGGTTTAAGAAGTTTTAAGGAACCCAGGTTTAAGAGGTCGCAAGCAGTCGCAAGAGTGTGAACGGGCCTTAAAAGTAAATAGCAAACCAGCCTTTTTTTTCTGCTGAAAAACCAACGCGCAAACTATTGTTGGCGGTCATAGGAAAGAGAGGGGCGACTAGATGGTGGAACAAAGAGACGCGGTAATTTCTCGCCCTGCAAGCGTATCATTGAACCCTTTTTCAAAAGTCCGAGCCAACGCCCGTTCGCCATTGATTGATCACATACTCTGAACATGCACTGGACACGAGGGTTTCGCCTGCATTCGGTGTGAACTCGACTCAGCTCGCATTGAAAACGAGTGTGACGTCAGCGTTGGGAGAGGACTCGGATCCAATCACGCGCTTCGTGTCCAAGCAATGGCGACCGCCAAGGTTGCTCGATGAACCTTTGAAAGGGGTAGGTAAAACTAGAGCGACTAAAGAAGCTACGCTCAACGTTACTAGAACACTCAGTTGGGAAACTCCCATAGAGACAGCTTTGAAAAAGTGGCCCCAATCTGTCTCCGAGCACCGAGCTAATGACGAACACAACGCCACCATTTCTCCCGCAGCGGCCTCTCGAAGAACTGCACGTGACTTCCATTTTGGCTTAAGAACCGATACAGCGGTAGAGGTTACAGGGGTGCCACCCCTGTCTCCCCGGCGGACGCGCCGCGTTCAACTACTGACGTTAAAATGCACCTAGGTCAGGACGTGCTACCTGAAAGGCCCGCTGAGGCATGGTTGTATGAAAACAATAATAATTGTTCCGCAAAACCTTGCGAACTAAAGATGATAAAAACATCACGCGCCCAGCATTTGGTACTAAACTCCAATAAATTCCATACAAAAAGAGTCTTTTCCGTTGGTTTTTACGCAAAAACAGGCTTTCAAAAAGCTCAAGGGGACCACAGTACAGACAAACGATAAAGAGTGGCGCTGTTGTCGCATTTAGCTCGGTCTCGGTGGACGCCAGCGGCCCAGGTTTCGACGGCGAGTTTCCCAACTGAGTGTTTTAGTAACGGTGGCTACGCTTCAGGGTAACGGCACTTCAGCCATTTTGGTACTTCAAATCATCGTTGCTGATCATCTGAAGCTATAGCTGAAATCGCCGGAAACGGCATTCCGTCCACTAAAAATGAAAACAGTCCGTGAGAGAGAAAAATCGATATGCTCTGACCCTCCCGACAACTGTGTCTCAAGCTGAGGAAGTTCCATTCTCGAATGGTAACAAGATCCACTTCCGCCCGCGTTGCACTAAGCACCGAAATGGCGGCGCCCACGAGGAAATCGCCAGACTGAGCTGCCGATATTCTACAGGCGTCGCTTATTTAGAGGTAGGTAAAACTGGCTGACATTTGGCGTTGTTCTCGCTGCAACTGCGGTGTCAGGAACGCGTCTCCGACTGGCGTGTTTACCGCGTCCAAAAAAGTGGTCCCTCGACTTATGCCCGATGACGTCGTAGAAGCGTCACACTGTTGCCGGCCGCAATCCAGGCGGCGTCAAAGCAGCGGTGGTCGTTGTGGCAGACGCCTCTTTTGCTGCTAGTCGCTCTCGTGCTTGACAGTCCACGAAAGCCTCGGCAGCCAGGAGTTAGGACGCCGCGACGACAGCGACACTCGCATTTACTCGTGCTCTTTGCCGAAACTTCTGCGAGCAACCACCAGGATCGCGACATCCGACAGCATGACATTTCCTGCTTCTGTGACGTCATTTGTTACCACCTCGGGGCCACTTTCGGATGTATGCGCGGGATACGACGCTAAACACACCAGTCTGAGACGCTTTCCAGGCACTGTATAGACCAGGGGTGACCAAACCGCGGCTTTTAAGCCGCAAGCGGCTCTTCGCAGGTCCATGTACGGCTCGCAGCTCCCAGGTAAGCGTGCCCCCCTTCCGCTTCAGTGACCTCACGACGAAAAGAGTACTAAAATAAAATTAAAAAAAAAGCTGAGCCTGGACGCATAGATGTGTCCAGTTTCTGAGCTTCCTTTATTGTTCTAGGAGAAGATTTGTACAGTACAGGCACAACAAGCGTCAGCGGTAGTGGCTAGCTAGCGAACTATGCATTCATTTTCGTTTAGCGGTTCAAGAACCGTTCTGCTGCCTGGTGTTATTTGTTGTAGTCGACAATTATACCTTTCCCCTTTGGAACGGTCTGTTTCCTTCATATAGTAGTTTCTTGTTAAAAGTAGCCCCCCCCCCCCCCTTCTCCCTCCCCCTCTTTGTTTTTTTGTTTTTTTTTCCCCGCGGCACTCTGAATTTTCGTAGTTTTGTCCGTACCTCTAACCTCATGTCACTCTGGCATCTCCTGGTTTAGACATTTGCCAACATGGCGTCCCGAGTGGTGTCCCATGCGCGCAAGCACGCGCAGCGTGCGCGTGAAGGTAGCTTTTGCAAGCTCGAAGTAGCACGTGCTTGCTTGCACGAGGGGGAACATGCGGAGGCCAGATGACTTGTTTGCAATCGTCTCTACTAAAACTAAACGAGAGTCTTCGTACAGCCAACAGCTTTTCCTCTAAACTTAGCACACTATCGGGGTGGAGAAAACAACAACAGACTAATCAAGAGAGTTTAAAAAAAGGGAGCAACTCAAACCACGGAGAACGTTTGCACTTAAATGGCGGCTGCCTAGTGCCAATGGTGATTCTTGCGCAGACTGACTCCCCGTGCACATACGTGTCTGGACGCGTAGGGAGAAGCGTGGAGGGTGGTCAAGGTTGAACAGATGTGGGAGATGCTTCCAGACGATCGACGCTTTCGCATCCTACTTGCATTATTGGAATGCACTCCAAAATATGCTTCTAACCCGTGATCTCTAGAGGCATGTGAATAGGGGCTAGAAGTGAAAGAAGTCTCGCCCCTAGCTTTAAGAGTGCAAGGAAAAGCGGCCGTAGTGACTTTCCCTCCTAGTGTAAGGGTTTTAAATGACGCAGTGCTATTCGACTCGAATCACTATATGCAAACCCCTCTCTCGTCGAGCAAGCTCTCACTATGTCTATGCGTACGTGCTCATTTCAATGTATTAATAATTACGTATAATTTTCATAATTCCAGTTGATACCTATCATGCATTATATCCCCTCCTCAAGCTTGGAGTAGTTGGTCCCGGGATATAGGGACAAATTCTTCCCTTCATCGAAAAGAAAACTGCATTCAGCCTTTGAAAACACTCTGCACATCCTGGCGCACCACAACAGATCGACATCTTGTGGACGCCATCTGGAACGGCGCTTTCTCCTCCCCATACAGGCGAGCGGAAGAATCTCCGGGGCGCCCACGTAGCTTCCACCGCGCTGCAGGCAATCTACGAAGTTGAACGTACACAGAGGGAAAAGCCTCCCTCCGTCTCTTCGGCGCTCCCACGTCTCTCGCCGAAGCTCAGTCAGCCGTCCGACGCGGCATTCGTCCCCGCGGTATACGGTTGACGGAGTCGGCCGGCGCCTCCCCGCGACGGTATTCCGCTCTGCCCATCGCGGACGCCCCTAATTAGTCCGAAAGTGACGCGGTGCGGCGAAACGAGAACCCGGAGAGGAAACGGGAGGATGGAAGATGGAGACACGTACGCGCGCCCCGCGTATCCGAGTAATACGGCTCTGCCGTCGGTGTCCGCGCGGGCGCGCCGTCTGCGAGCGGAGTACGACGTTATTAGCCCCTACTGCAAGTCAAAGCTGCCTCACTCATCTGCTTTTAACCGTGACCGACGGAGTTGAGACCGCTCGTGAGTCGTGACCGCTTACGACGAGGGGACCTACCGGCACGGGCTGGCGCCATCTTTTAGGTGTCACTGGAGAACTCCCGATCTGCGTGTAGCTAGACAGAACCCGCGGTCACGCTGCTGTTACGTTACACAAAAGACAGTCTGTAGACACATTCTGAGGCGTGTCTCTTCCTTAGATAACGGACGGAAACCGTTTGAAGGCATTTTGGAAGCATACACATATGCGCGAAGTAAACGTGCTTCATGCGTGTTGGCTTCATGCGTATGCGTGACGCGTGACGCGTGTCCGTAGCTAAATCTGCCATCTTGCCTGCTGCGAACGCCGGGGCTTTTGTATATATTATACACGAGTGGTGTCACTTCGGCTCGAAGGATGTAAAGTACTCGTTCGCATTGGTGCATAGGTGCGCACTAATCCTGGTCCACGCAACTGGGCTTGTTTCGTTCGTTGCGACTGAAAGAACGGAATGACATTATCATCGCGGGATAAAGCGGTTTGCCGTAAGCAACGTGAAAAAGGGATTCGAGAAGTAGCTTCGTTTATCAAACAGCAGCAACGGTTGCTTTCGTTTTTTTTTATGTTTTCGTGTTTAAGGATGCAATCGATGCAACTGTGTAAAACAGACTTTAGGGCAGCGAGTCTAGCGACATTCGGCAGGACCTTCTGTGTGGCAAGACGCTTTTTTTTTTCTTCTCTGCTCCGTTCTAGCAAAGACTGTCTTACCATATCAATGGGTTTCGTAAGTCCACCTGCTCTTAAGGAACGGGAACTTAGCCTTCGAGAAAAGGGAGAGAGGAAATTTCGGAGGGAACGTCGTTTCTGTCGACTAACTACTATCAGAGGGGCTCCAACAAACCACGAGCTCAAGTCCGAAACGTCGTCTTCTTCGAACCAAAGAGCAGCTGCACGGACAAGGCTTCGTCGTACCCGTGATCGCAACCTCCCGCAGTGGTTGCGATTAATAGCCTCCCAAGACTGGCAAGTTTGATGGTGCGGAGTGCACGTTGCGCAGGACGGAGTGTGGGCGCTCGCTGTCAGCACGCGCTCAGCAGTCGCGCACACAAATCTGGCCGCCAGTGAATACTCCCTATAAGGAGTATTCACTGGGCGCCATACTTGTGGGTGCTGTCTAGAACGCACGCTCAGAACGAGCCCCCATTAATAGGCTGCTAAGACCGGCCATTTTGACGGTGTGGAATGCACGTTGCAAAAGAACCCTGGAAGCTAACCATCAGCACGCGCTCAGCAGTCGCGCACACAGCTATGGCCGCCAGTGAATACTTCCTATAGGTAGTAGTGCGCTGCTGCTGAGCGCGTGCTGACGGCAAGCTTCCGCAGTCCTTTTGGAGCGTGCATTTAGCACCATCAAGGTTGCCGGTCTTAGCAGGCTATTAATGTGAGCTCGTTCTGAGCATGCGCTCTAAATCACCCTCAAATATGGCGTCCAGTGAATACCTCCTATAGATTGATTTTGCCAAACGTTCGGCGCATGCTCGACTCCGCCATAACTTTATGGCGAAGTCCATTGGCGGATTTGGAAAGATTTAGAAGCACTTCATGGTCCCCGTTTTAGCCTTTAATCTAGTTCACGCGCTTTGATTAAGCTGTGCATTGGTACTTATTTTTTTTCCTATTCATTGCACTTCTTCCCTTCACTGACAGCTCCCAAGTGGTTCCAGACGCCGTAGTGTAATTTTCTCCAACGCAGAATGTCGTGTATGTTTGGAAACGCCCGCTTCAATGACTCGACATACCAGCATAGACTCTACCTCAGGAGTTGTGTGCAGCAAAGGCAAAGGCATAGGCACGAGCAGATGGCTTTCACGTTTGCTTTCCTTTCGCGAGTGCTCGTAAAGGAAAAGCAAATCTGAAAGCCACGCGCTCGCGCCTGTGCTTTTGCCTCTGCTGCAAGCAACTTATGAGATGGAGTATAGACAAAAGAAGAACAACATTGAGGCATCCCAGTCCCAGATGTCGAAAACCAACAAAGGCGTCAAAACCGCAGCAAGAAATGCGCCGCAAAGCAGAACTACACCACAGGCTATACTACAACAACAAGCCAGGCAACCTCGCAGAATCTTCCCGAAAAAAACAAAATAAAAATAAGAGCCAGAAACTAGTTTACAGACCACAACGGAATCGAAGACCATGCACCCGAATTCTCTGGGGACTCAAAAAGCCTCGAGCGTGATCCGACCGCCGAGCCCGATCCCCGAGAGGAGACCGCGGTCGCTTATTGCCTGATGAAGACTGGCAGGGCGTGCGCACCCAGGCTGCTGCCCGTAAGCGTAGTCGGTGCCGTTTTCCCAGCGCTCCCGTCCCGAGGAGAGTCGACCCGAAATTTCTGAGCGAATTTTCGTGTTCGCCGTAATTGGCTAATGCTGTACCGCGCAAGGGGAGAAGCGGTCGCGTGGCCGTGCGCGAGCGCCGCCCTGAACGTGCATTGTCGTCCTCTGGGCTCCGCAGAGTTCGTTTGTTGGGGAACGTAATCTTTTATTTTTCACACAGCGACAGCCTTTATTGGCGGGGTTTCGTAGCTGATGCTAGGCTGTGTTTCCTGGAGGATCGTCGTGTTTGGGAGATTTCTCCGCTGCATTTAGTGGAAAATTTTCTCTGCTTATGTCATGGTGTCTTCTCACACCATGACATCGCGTGACTTAGTCACTTGACACAAGCGAGGTTTAGAACAGCGTATGCAAAACCTTCACGCAGGCTCAGAAATAGCGTCCTTGCCACGCTCTAATCCAGAACGCAGTTTGGGCTCTGTTGCGCATACTCTGTGCGTATAGTCCGTGCGTAGTGTGGTTTTAAGTAGTCTGTACGTAGCGTAGTTGTACTATCGGGGAAAAATGAAATGCGAACAGAGGAGCGCGTGGCTCGCGGTACAGGCTGCGCCGCCTGGAAGTGAACCTAGGGGCGAGGGTGCGTTACCTACTTCGATGTGTTCACGCCCCTCTATTGGCGCTCCCGCAGCTTCGGCAGTGCGCCTCTCAGTGCGCTGAAAGCTGTCACCGCTATCTTTGCCTGCTCGGCGAGTGCGGCGAGCTTCTTTGCACCGCACGCGCTGAGCCAGCAAAGATAGCGGTGATAGCTTTCAGTGCACTAAGAGGCGCACTGCTGAAGCTTGGGGAGCGCAGAGGGAGGGGCGTGAACACGTCGGAGTAGGCCACGCACCCTCGCTCCTAGGCTCACTTCCAGGCGGCGCAGCCTGTACCGCGAGCCACGCGCTCCTCTGTTCGCATTTCATTTTTCCCCGATAGTACGTAGTCTGTGCACACCAGAGTCTGCGGCGCCGAGTAGGACGCCGGAGAATGTTTTGTTCCCTGCCTGTATGCGTTTCGCTAACCATAGCCTCCTTTATACTGACAAAGCTTGGCAGATCACCACGAGAAGCGGCCGCCGAAATGGAAAAGGTGGAGCGGTAGGCAACGGTTGAGAGGAGAGCCACGTGACTGGCGCCCCGTTGCGGCGAGGCGCCGAAGCACACTTCGCCCGAGCGATGGAAGGTCCGCTCGTGCTCCTCGCGTTCCTCGCGCTACCGCTGCTTTTCTCGTCCGGTTTGAAAACCATGTTTCCGGTCCTCGCCGCCGCAAAAGCTGAGCGCTGACGTCCGGGTTCCCCGAGAAATGGCTCTTTGATGCTCTGCGCTACCACATCCTCGCGCTCCAAATCTGTGATCGGGCACTCTATGGCTCCGTCGTCGAACTGCCAGGCGTTGTGAGTATAGAGGAGGCTATGCGCTAACGTAGCACATTGAAACGCCTACGTTTTGTGTTTCGTCGTTTCGCAGAAAACGTACCGACTTTGAAGCGCACTGGTCTATTTTGTAAGGAAAAGAGGCGAAAACGACAATGATATGGTAATCGTGTTTCAGAAGGGTTCTTTTAAAATTGAGGAAAAGGGGCTTGGGGGGGGGGGGGGGGGGGGGGCGGCACGCGCCTGGCTGCCTAGTCATCGCACGTCCCGTGCGCGTATGTTGCCGTTTAAATGACATGTCCTCATTGCGTTTCGATGCACCAAAGACGTCATCTTGGAACACATGCTCGTTTTTCGTATCTTTCACTCGAAGAAGGGCGTCCGCCCGAAACGTTCTGTGTTCCTTCCTGTCCACGTTCCTTTTTTAGTGTGTCACAATCATATCTCTTTTGCGATTTCGTGTTCAAGCTGTATATACCCGGGGATAACTTACTGTGGGGAGCCGGAAAAATGTGAAGGGTGCACTTGCCAAGCTTTGGTTGGCCTGCAAGGGCGCTCATAGCTTGTAGTGAGTTACCTCAGGAGGTTGCCTCTGAATATATAAGCAAACACAATCTAGAAAACCGTCGAGGAATCCAACCAGAGACGGAATAACGCCATAAACTTGGGTCTCAGATCATATCGTCAGCATTGACAAGTTGTAGATCAACTTATGCAAGTTTTTTTTTAGTTCTTTCTAAAGAGTGTGCTTATGAATAGGTCATGCGCAAAATTCCTGTCAGCTATCATCATCATGCCATTTGGAGCCGCCATAGCGGAGGGTTTATGCCATCTTCCATTGTGGACGAGGTGCATCTGCAATAAACTATAGTTTTCATGATATTAGGGCTACGGCTTTGTACATTCAATGGGCTGCTATTTAGTTTCAGTGCGAATAAGAAAAATACACTGGACGCGAGATTTTGGAAAAGAAATTGTCAGCAACACTGTCGCTAGGCTCGCCACTGAAGCAACGAACTGGGCCATAAAGTTAAGTGAACAGTCTTTATCGAAAACGCCGTGTGAAGGGTTCGTACTGGATAGCAGTACGTGATCATATTTTAGATCTACGTGTGCCACTTTGCCGGGACTCATGCCTGTCGTGCAAAACGATCGGTACGGGAACCCCCAATATGACGGAGACTCGGTAATTGATCATAAGTACACAAGATGGCGCTTCTTTTTGCATTTGATCTATTGCTCTAAAATAAACGTTATTTTATTTAAGAAATAGCTAGCATACTGCTTAACCTTGTTAGCGAGAACACCACGTTTGACTGCTTTGCGTCGTTTAAGGTGTATCCACACGACGGACCAAATCGCTGTTTTGGACCGCGGGCCGCGCATCAAGTGACCTTACGTCACCGGTTTTCGAGGTCCGCAGGCGGTCCGCGGCCTGCGCTTGTGAGAAATGCCAAGCGACTTTTCTCGCCCGGACCTTGGCGGCGGACCGCGGCGTTTTTAGTATAATTGAAGTGCTAAGTCTGGCAACCAGCTGACTTTTGTTGTTTGGATTGTAATCCAAATCCAAAGTCGTGTTCTTTTGGCGCCAACTGTTGAAGACACTGATCTCTATTGTAGTAGGCTGGATAGCGGACCGCGGCCTCGACAGCTGGGGCCGAGTGTCGCCACTGGCGGCCATTGATTGACACCAGCCAATGCATGGGACTCTATGGGAAGAACGAGAAAAAGTGACGTTGTCCCCTGTTTCTAAGCTGTTGTCGGCGCTGAACCTTTTTGGATGCTTTTTGATAAGCCCGTCAAATAGCTTGCGTACAAACATTAAAACTGACAGCCTCTCGCAGTTCTTATAAATAAATATTTTGTGGTCGAGAGTGACTCCGCTGTAGTGCAGCTCAATGAGGCGAGAGTTACTTAGAGTTACCGCGGAGTCAGTGGCGGTTTCGTTGAGTTGGGTTTAGCAGACGACAAGCTCGAAGGCTTTGCTACGCGGAATTCATTCACTCCCAAAAAGCCGCTATCGAGATGGAACTTCTTTGCCTTTCATCAACGTCTGGGCTTCCTCGAGGACGGTATCATTGACGGCAAGTTCCTTTGTTTACTCCACTTCGAGAACAAGCTTGCCAGCTCAGCCGTAGGTGCTCCGGTACGCTTGATTTTTTTATTCGGCGACCGGGGGTTTGACAAATACCGATTCGATCTCCAAACACCCGGCCATAAGGATCGCAGCGCATCATAAAATACTCGCCTACGAGCACAGCCTACATGCTAAAATATGCTTACTTTTGTGTGTTTCTCCCATAGACTTGCGTGTATTACCTGGTGTCAAGCAATGGCCGCCGGTGGCGACACCGACGGGCTCCCGATCCGCGATCCAGCCTACTAAAATAGAGATCAGTGGTTGAAGACGAAGAAGACGAACCTTTTGTTGTGCGACGATGGCGGCATGGTGCGACGATGCAACTTTTTACTTCATCGCGCTCGTGGAGCAATTCCCCGCTCTGTGGGACAATAGATGCATGCCCTTTTCGGTTCACTTAAGTCTTCCTCGTCCTCAATAGTCAACACCAGGGCCACCGCGGCCAAACGTCTCTTTCGTTCAACCTCCATCTTGGCTCCTTACAAATAGCCTCAAAGCAGCTCGCTGCATGCGTTTGGCGGAGCTGTGAGGTCGAGGGTTAGACCGGCCCGTTCGCTCTGTCGTCTGCTCTTTTGGTCCGCCGTGTGGATGCTCATTGCAGCCGGGCGGCCCGCGGGCCGCGCATCCCGTGATCAATCGGTCCGCGGCCCGGTCCGTCGTGTGGATACACCTTTACTCAGGCACCAATAGACCCTTTGCGAAATTCAGCCTGGCCACTTTGATAACTACTATCATCTAAGTGTACTTTACATGTTAATGGCGGCCTTTTGATGACTGGTGAAGAAATAATTTGAAGACTGGCACCGATGCGGACCTTGAACATTCTAGACGTTAGTTCACAGCATTGTTCAATCTGAGCGTAACGATAATTATAAACCTCTATGGGCCATACATTTGAGGGTGTCGTGTAAATCCTTGGAACATTGCGACTCTGTTCACCTTAGCTAGATCACAACACTAAAATGCGATGCATTTTATCGGGGGTTTTACCCAACTACGCGCCTCGTACAGAGTGGTTGTTTTTTGGCACCCGATAACCTAAAACCGAATAGAGAAATAACTGTGCAGCAAAGAACAACGTAACATTCGTACATCTGCCGTTGATGAACGGGCGCTATAGTTTACCCACCATTATACTTAGTTTCACCTTCAGTCCGAGCGCAGTGGATGCTACGCGCCGTCCCAGCCAATCCAGCGCCGGGGGAGTATCGCGTGATCTCGAGCTCCGCGTGTCGCTCCGCCCAACCACAAGGTCACGTGATACTCTCCCGGCGCTGGATTGGCTGGGATGGCTCGTAGCGTCCGCTGCGCTCGGACTGAAGGTGAAACGAAGTATAGCATACAAACATGTAGACTGATATTTGAGCCACTAAATGGCATTGCAATTCTGAATTCATAGCTCCGAAGGCCGGTTCCTTGGAAGAGCCCTCTCTATAATACGCAAGTAATTGGGATGACTTTCAATTTTGCGAGCAGAAAAACTTTCAGCCTTTTCACTCTGGTGAACAAGGAAGACCAGCGAGGCTGCACTATGGTGGGAATGAAGTAATGGCCGGCCGCAAGCCGGCAAGCCAGAGTGGAAAGGCTCGAAAGCTTGCCGCCATCTATGAGCGACGGTGGCAACCAGGCAACCGACAAGCCGGTGGTCTGGTTGCCGCCGTCGCTCATAGATGGCGGTAGCCGTCCAGAGTTCTGTGTCATCAGGTCATTTGAGGACGGACACGATCCTGGGGAAACTAGCCCTTAACAGCTCCGCTGTAAAAAAACCGAAAACAAATGCCGATCGGCGCTTGTTTGTATCAACAGCGTAGCGGTATGCACTCGTACGTTGAAGAGTGCGATTAAACCATCGCCGTGCAGGTGTAAACAGGAAAAAGTGTGAAACGTTTCTTCTGATATACCGATCTCACAAGCCACTGGGGCTACCCTACCACTGCCGCGATGCATCGAGGAAACTGTGGCCTTTCTGCACGTTCGACAACCACTCTGCTTCTACGCACGTGCAGAGCTCGAGACGGCACCAAGCCCTTCCCCTCCCTTCCCGTGCACTAAAGTTACGACGGCGTTACGGATGCGCAAAACACTTGGTGATATCGATTTATTATATGACTAATTTTTATCATATTATAGACCAACTCGTTGTTTACAAACACGCCCTCACGAGGTGTGAGCAACCGCGCACTTCTCACGCGATTAATGGTCACTGCGCCTGTGCCCTGCCAATAGCGGCGCCACCGTAGCGCCGTGACGTCACTGGACCGCGTGTTGGTGTATAGGAAAGAATAGACTTTAGAGAGTTTTAGTAGATCGTTCCGATAACTCCGATAGCCCCGATAACGATACTATGCATGCTCAAGTGAGGCGGTGGCGGAGTATCGGGTATCGTTATCGGAGTCATGGGAACGATCTACTAAAACTCTCTATTGACATCCAAAGAAAAAGTGCGCTCCATGTTTATCCAGAGCTTTCTTTCTCAAACCTGCCGCGAGACCGCACATGCTATGCTCTGTTCGCTCTTAAGCTGAGACCGCAGCAAAAGCTACAATCGCGAGCGAGCCCGCGTTCTTGCAGCTTTGAAACGTGCATTTCTAGCGCGAGTGCTTTCTGTGAAACAACGCTTCAACCCAGCGACCTCGAGCTCTCGGGCTTGTGGCAATGGCTGCATTCTTAACTTAAGGGTGAACGAAGCATAAATAAATCGACCGCCAACACTAAGCTATTTCGCGCATAAAAAAAAGAAAAATCCGTGCGTTTCCGAGGACAGCACGTGTGAACTAGCCCACCATCAGTCAAACTCATACAAAGATTAAAAAGAAAAAAAGGGGGAGACGCATTATCTTCACTCATCCCTCGCTAATGAATATGGACAGTTCGGTAACAAGAGACGATAGTTCCCTTTAACAAAAAAAAAGGGAAAAAATAAAAAAAAGACCAAGCTTGTGCGCGCTTATGGGGAGTGCTGGCATCTACGCTTGTGCGCTTCTCGACGAAATAACAAAGATGTAAGCAAAAGGGACATTAGCGAGGTACTTTTTTTCCTCCGCTCATGGAATACGGGTTGAAGCAGCGTTTCCTCCAGAAATATAATATGATGGGCTCGTAAACGTGCAAGAAAAAAATACGCCATTGTAAATCTTGTTTCTGCGTTAAATGGCTCCCAAGCTATTATGTTTAGTAATATAGGCTTCGGTTTTTCCCGGTGGCGACTGCATATTATGAGCACGGATGACCCATCATAAACGAAAGTTTTAGCGAGCATCAGCCAATCGTTTTATTGTCTCATTAAATCTATTAAACCATTTACAAACTGGCGCCACCTCGAAATATAAACCGAGGGTTCATTCCTTGGTGCGACACAAGGCCACATACCCGTTTTGATTTGGATGAGAATTGTAGAGGCCTGCATTAGTGATATCAGTGCTAATCACTCGAGCGCGCTCGTTAAAAGGAAACTATGGTAGTTGTGTTGCTCTGGCTCACAGGGAGAATCAGTTTCGCAAGCAAATCCACCTCCGTCGATGCACTAATAATAAAGTGTATTTACATACAAATTTAAACCCTATGATAATATTTGGCAGCGCTTCTGATTACGCCTGACGCCTAATCATTAGCCTGATTCGAACTGCATAGCTCGAGAGCACGCTGCTCTGTGCCCTAATGCGCATTTGCTTTCTTCTTTTTTTTTTAAGGGAAATGTTTTTTTTTTATATTATTACATACGGTCCAACGCTGTCATAAATAATTACTGAAACACGATATTGATGTAACAAAGAATCCGTATTGCGATCGAGCGCATCAACTCTAAAACTGATGTGCCTGGCGATAATGACCCCATACTATATCCCTTTTACGCGTTTATTTGACTAGACAAGAAAATTTTGAACTAAACATTCGATCTGTTTACGGAACGTCTGACACCTTTATTATTGTTTAGGGTCAGCTGCGAGACAACACAAGTGGAAGTGTAGAAAAGTGAAGCGTGCAGGTCCGGTGCACAATACATGGTTTCAAATTTGTTCATCATTTAAGATACTTGCGTCTATTTAAACACACACGTTGTTTACAACTCAAAGATTGCGAAAGTGCAAATGACCCTGGAGTTTATTATCTTTGAATTTCACTTGAGCCAATAAAGCTGCAGTCTCAGTCAAAAGCAGACAGAATTAAGAAATAAATATGACAGTCATATGTGCCCCTACATCCCGTTTGCCTAGGACTGATTGTGACTATCACGACTAACCAGACTTTAGAATGACTTATACAACTCTTTTACGGGCACGTTAGAGGACTTGAAAACAAGCTGATTTGAAGAATCGGCGAATCAGCTCGCGATCTTGGGTCTGCGCGTGCTCATCATCGAGCACTAATTTGCCGATTCTTTAAAGGGTAACTCCTATACATTTTATCGATTTTAAGGTTACTGCGACTTTTAGTGAAGGAAGCGTCCCCGAATTACGAGGTGACTGTATTTTTTATGCCCTGTGTAGCTTTGTAGATATACTATTCCAAAGTTTTGTTTCGAGGTTCTACGTTGATACCGAAACTACCGGCTCGGGCATGATGGCAATTCTTGTAATCAGTCACATGACCATCGTGCGACGAAAATCTCGTAATGCCGTAACGCAAAACGTACTAGTGGCCTAGTCGCAAGAGCAGTTCCGATCAGTCAGATAAGATGCTTCGTCTGCTTTACTGCTTTGCTTGGCACATATCAAACATATGTATCAAATATTAATACACAACCACAAAGTTGACGTCCGAAAAGTAAATTTGCCACGATGAACTCAGGCTCAGAATGATGCCCCATTTATTTTTTTGGTGTTGCACAATGCACGTTGCAAAAGCGTTTTGAAGGCTAATCGTAAGCTTGCTCTGAGCAGGAACGGACTAAACTATGACTGCTAGTGTACGCCACCTTCGGCACTAAGACGCGCTTGAGCGAGCAGAGACTCAATAATCTTTGTGCACGATCGCTGAAGAGCACTTACAAACTACGGCCGCTAAACATAACATATACCTTTGAATGTATGTATACAGAGACAAATGCATTGGTATAAGCACAGAACCGACTTCAGCTAAGTGCTGTTGAGCTCGCGATTTCGTTCAAAAAACGGGGAGTAAACGCTACGAATCATTAAACTAATTCATATTGATTGGTTAGTTTTGCCTATGTGATGACTTCAGCATTCCACCCCTTTTTCCCGTGCAGAAATTTTCTACTTATAGACGCGAGCGAACACAACCAATGAAAGAAGAGTAATCACAAACGCGCTGTCTTGCGCTCTAGGAAACACATTCACGGCAACCCTTACTGCTTATGCAACAAGGGTTAGATAAACTGACTGTAATGCAGTAGGGGAGAATACAAACCAAAAAAGCAAGAAAATCCCACTGAGATGCCGAGGATTCCCAGACTACGGGGATCGAAAGAGCGGATTTAGGACACAGTGGGAGGTATATAGCTCTCTGTCTAAACGCTTATACAACTACCCCTTGTGCGAAATCGAAAGGCGGTCAATAACAACTTCTCGAGTAGCCGTTCAATGTGACACTACCTTTAAAGTACTCTTCGACCAATCCAACTGTTATGTGTGCTTGTTTACTTTTGTTTTTGATTTTTTTTTCTTTTTGGGATTGGTTCAAACCTGAAGTTTCAATTTTCTTAAAGAGGGTTTGGAAGTGTCGCACAATATGTGACATTTTAACCATCATGCTTTTTTTTCCGCCGAAAACGTAAGAGCAACACAACTGTATGCAAACGAGACCAGCCTATAGTTTTCAGAATGCAGATATACGTACGGTCCTCAGATTATTTATAAACAGGCCCAGAAACGAAGAGAAATTCTAATGGATGAGCTGCTCGCGTCGGTACAAGCAAGACTTACGCGTGCACAGCTTTGATCAAAGTTTCAGGTGAGCGCAAACTTATAAACTGAAATAAGGAGAAAGAAAAAAGCAGACCAAAAAGTAACACGTTTTTACGTCTCTTATTATTGCATATACCGCAACTGAAGCGCTACATGCTTCATATTTATCGAGCTTTTTTTTTTGGAAGGTATTTTTGATATAGACTCCTAGCAGTTAATTGTACGTGTAGCACTATTCATAATGTAACACTTCAAACTGTAGTGCGGTGAGACGTTATCCTCCTGTTGACTTTTCCTTCGACTTAATCGCTTGTTGTTTTTTTTTTTGTTTTTTTTTTTGTTTTTTTGCACCACAGTCTCAGGTGTGTGAATATGATTCATTATCACCCGCATGCATACTGACTTTTATTTTTCTTTGTAACATTAATATAAGTGTACTTCGAAGTCTGCAAGGCCAAGCCCTTCGTGCATCTCTAGGGCCTCCGCCATCAGCCGCTACATCAGCCCCTATTCCCGAGGCTCGTCACTATACAATTATGGTTCTTCAAGTTCAAGAGACTGTGAGCTTGCCCCCCCCCCCCCCCCCCCCCCCCTCCCCTGAGGCAGCCGCCACTGGGCAGGGCAAACATTGTCCGAGGCGGCGTCCAAGGGATACCAATGGCCGGCCCTTGGAAGGGAGGGGGTTGGTTTGCCCCCCCCCCCCCCCCCCCCCCCCCCCACCCCACACACTCAAAAACAAGTTTGTACACCACTGCGTAAGAGTGGCGTACGACTATTTATCTCTGTAGCAACCGTAGATTTCTCTTTTAGACAAGGGACCCAAGGTGTTCGGTCCGTCCTCAATCGTCTCCCTCGCATGAATGCGCTTGCATAAACGGTCACTACGCGCCCGAAATTGGCACGCAATCACAAACAAAACTTTCCGACGCAAAAAATAAATAAATAAATTAATTAATTAATTCACCGAGGAATAGAGAAAGACGGTACTCGCAGAAAATTGTGAAGCTTTTTTTTTAATTACGCCTCTTGTTTGTGGGAGAAATAGAGAGGTTTTCGCCTTCTTCTTTCCTGCACATGTCAGCTGATCATTCCCAGAATTACAACTGGAACGCATTACAACAATTTCGTGTCATTTTTGGAATCCCATAAAGCGGTTAAGCAGGTTTCTTTCATTCTTGGCAAATGATAAACCACTTTACCCTCAACTCGAGCTATTGCCCATCGACGAGCATTATTCCTTGTCTCGTACTGGCCGCTCTGAGACATTACCACGTACTATGAACCGAAACGCCCAAGAAGAGTACAATAGAAAAAGTTTCCGCGAACAAGAAAGCGCAGAAGAAGCTCGGACCACAAAACAGAGTTGCGGCAAGTCCGCCTCACGAGTCCCCAGAGGACGGCAACGAGTTCCTACATTAGCCCGGATCAGCGGCCTCGCGATCAGGCCGCCACCCACGAGACAGGCCCCCCACTCGACGCGCTCGGATCTCTCCTCGCTACTTCCGGCCGCCTCATAAGCGATGCACCCCACGGCCTCGATAGGATCAGACATGCATCGATACGGAGACCACCCCCTCCCAACAAAACCGTCAAAAGAGACGCGGCACCCTCATGCACCGAGATAAAGACACACACCGAGCATTGTGCGTATAATCATTGTGTTGTACTTCGTTTCATCTTGCGATGGACCGCATCGGGCGCTGGGAGCCAACCCAGTCGATCCAGGGTTGCGTACAACCCGCGACAATGTTAGCGCGAACGAGCCATCGCCCTCGTTCTCTCTTTTTTATCTCTCTCAGTGTCGAAGGACTGCCATAAGTTGGGCTATGCTAAAGCCGGGATCACACGGCTCATACATGGTGCAAAAGACACTCTGCAAACACGAGTCTCCACGATATCCCTGGTTCGAATGCCGCGTGCCAAGTTTCCTTCTTGAACTCATTGCCAAGCGCTATTCGAAGCGCGGATGTCACGGCGACTCGTGTTCGATTCTGAATGCAGACTGTATTTCGTATGATGTGTAAGCAGTGTGAGCCCAGCTTACGTGGTAAATTTTGATGCCCACCAGTAACCTTTCGAGGTAAAATTTAAAATAGAAGTCTCAAAGTCGTGTCCACGCTAACGGTTTCGCGCTATGCAGTGTAGTTATCACGTTGATACATGCCCCGCGCGTCGCTTTTCTCCTTTTGAAGGTCAGGTGACAGTCATGCAGGATTGGATTGGCTTGGAAGGTTTGTAGAGTCCTCTGCGGTCCACCATTCGGTGAAGAAACGGAGTATAGTATAAGGCGGCGTCGCGGCCAGAGGCGGCGCGTTCGGCTGGGTGCCCCGGGGGGTGCTGCCGGCTGAAGGCGGGGGACACCGAAGTCGTCCCCGACGCTGCGCTGGCCCCAAAGGGACGAGGCGATGACAGCGCGTCGCGACGTCCTGACAGCGGGATCGCACGCGTGACTTGGGATGTACCTTCTGTGGCGCGTTCGGAAGTGCGCAGCAAGCAAGTCGGAACTCGGAACATAGACTGCGAGCGTTCTTTGTGGCTGGACGCGAAGTAAGTTTTTTTGTTAGATTCGTTGCTTTGCTGCGTGTTCGGGAACAGGAGGAGGCAGAAAACCTGTCGTTTTCCCCTGAGTTAGAGCACTTAGAAGGACCATGGGGCGATATTTGGTCCGTTATTTTCACATTCCATATCTCGTAGTGGCTCGCAAGAGGCCAGTGTCAGAAATTTGATTTTTCATGTACTATCCAGAGAGAAAAAAAGATATCACCTGGCTTAGACATACCGCCAAATGCTATGAAAGGGTGATAGCACTTGAGTTTTATTTATTTATTTATTTATTAGGAGCGGCCCTTCAAAATTCTTTTGCACCTACCATATCATTCGACTAAAACGTAGTTCCTAATTTATACGCGGAGGTGGAGGAGCGGAGAGTGAAGGGAGTGTTAGTAAACCTCTTACTGCAACTCGCTCCGCGCTGTGCAACGCCATTGGTCGCGTGCACTATGACGTCAAACTAATAGGTACGGTGTGACGAACACGAACACGAGCAAGCAAGGTCTGTGCAGAGTTTTCACATAAAGCTATCGCTTTACAACAGTACGGCGCCCTACGTGTCACGCCTCAATGTGGTTAAGAGAGGAAGCTCAAGCGCACTGTTGGGATCAGCAGTCGGCTCGGGCTTTTTCGACGATCAATACGTCGGCAAATATTCGTCGAAAGCTAATGCGAGGAATGATATCGCCAAACTCTTAATGCTCATTCCGCACAGTACTGTTCGACTATGTTTTCTTACGTTATGTTGTGATGCGACCGCGAATCACCTGAACCGTGTTTCGTTTGTCGCGTGCAAAGCTACCTTTTGCATTGGTTGCCACGTTTGAAACAAACTATGTATGTCTCCGTGGCTCGTGGTCGTAAATCGACATAAGTCTTCATAACGTAGTCAAACGTTGCCGATAGTCTAACATAACTGTGTGAATGGGCATTGAGAATGCGCAGAGAACTGTACGCTTTATGAGTATTGCCAGGTAGAAACTCAATATACCGATGTCACCAGGAGTTGCGCGACGCCACCGCTGCCGTAGTGCGTTCTGGTACCTGCAGTTCTTCCCCGTTTTCCGGCCGCGGCAATCCGCGTTGTACGCCCGGCGTTTGGAAACGTTCGGGTTGGCACGATAGTTTTCGTCGGGTTTTCGATAAGTGGCTTCAGCTATTGCGTGCCAGGGTGCTGCAATAACAGCACCAGGCAAAAAGTAATTAAATTTTATGTTTTCCCGAAAGAAAACAGCTCCCGAAAAGAGTGGCTAAGAAAGGTGAACAGGGCCGGAATGAGCAACAGAAAAAAAAACGCGATTTTCGATTTGTTTTGCGATTTTCTTCATAATTTATATCTACCCCATTGCACATTAGCTAAAGAGTGTAAGATTACAGGGCACGTGTCATAGTAGGGCGTGCCGAAGTATTCTGGACGTTGGGGTCTCCCTGAGCGCTTGCTCCATAGCGGTCTATCCGTTGGTCATTCTCAATCCTCATTCGAGACTTCCGCACTGCTTTGTGGAGGCGATTTTTAATACACTTTTTGCTCGATGTATTTTGGTGGTCATAACTCTTATTGCTACGACATGTGTAAAGCACAACTCTGCTGCAAACAATCAGGACAATCACTAAAGAAAGAGTACCAATTCCCGATACGTATTACTTGTAATAAAAAATTTTTGCGAAACCAGTCCTCATTTTTTTTTTCAAATAAAGCGTGAAAACACCGTGTAATGCGATTTTGAAGTGCAACACTTACCGCCAAAAGGGTAGGAAACGAACGTCACCCACCTTGTGGTGGACTATTAGGTTGTGTTACTAATCCATTCTGAATTCGCACCAATCGATACCACAGAAAAAATTTTTCCACCATCGGGCGACTGTTAAGTGTTCGGAGTTTGGGCAAACATAATAAAACTAAATAGAAACTTTATGCAAACACTCATCTCCACCCAACATTTTCAGATATATGGCATGGTTGCTTCTTTTTGACAGATGCGAGTGTTTCCAGAGCGTCAGGCATAGTCTTTGAGATCGTTTCTTCTTTGTTTGCAGGCTTCGCCCCGCAGTTCATCTGCACCCTGTTGCACAGGCTATCATCAAGAATGAAACGACTTTTAAAAAACTATCACTCCACGAGAAAGTCTAGTTAGCTCCCCTCACTTTATTGTCGATTAAACGTTATGCACAAGCCTTAGCACTACCAAGCTCAGTTTTCCACCGACACATTTGATGCTGTTCCGCGGTGCTACACCGAGCCGATGGTCCCTCGAATTGTCTCGTTCTTTGTCATTGAACGAGATGTTCTCTTGTTTCTAAGTTCATTGAGACGTCCAAGTAGCCGTAGTGCTCGGGTAGTGGCGTCGTTGTTTTTCACGCGGCCGCAGTAGAACCACCGCGTGAACGCAGTGGGTTCAGGCTCGCACGTTCACGAAGACGAAGTTGGCAGACGGTGACTAAGAAGCAGACGACAAAGCGAATCTAAAGCGATGAGACGACTGGAGCTTCTTTTCTGCGCTTACTGAAAAACTAAGGCATCACCAATAACAGAGTCTTATGGAGTACAGGCATGCTGGAAATTCCAAGCTGATACCGGGGCGTCCCAAACGATGATGCACGATGTTGTACGCGTACTACAGCCTTATGCAGAAGGGAAACCGGAAAGCGATGAGTGCAAGTAGCATAGTGGCGGCACAACTTCCGTAATACGCGCGCCTGCGCAATTCGCTTGGTGACATTGGTCTATTGGACACCTAGGACTAACTCTAAACGAATTGTAATAAAAATCAAATTGGCATATCTAAAAGTAAGGTCACACAGACATTGATGACGGACGAAACAAACCGCCCAGACTGAAACCAGGAATATCTGGTGAAATTATCCTAACGTTTCTAAGAACGCACTGTTATACTTTATAAGTCATAAGAATGACCTGACATGATTAATGATATAGGCCCCTTTCTTTACGAACGCCGCCAGGCGGTGCTCCAGTCTTTGACGTCGCAGCGATTTTCCGGTTTATAAAGAAAATGAACAAAGCCCACCTTAACACCGCTGCTTGAAACGTCCATGAAATATCCGACTACCATTTCCCTAGGCGAGCGCCAAAAGAACCAGGAAGCGCGGGATTTGTCCATATTTTTCGATATATTCTTGTAAACCAACTGGTACCCTCCAAGAGGTTAAATCATACAGCCCAAGGCCCTCGTGAAAGGGATTGTCCGGTAAAATTTCGTCTTTCAGAAAAACAACTAAATTTCACATTAACTGAACAGCGTGTTGGTAACATTGACTGGCAACGGAAATAATAAAACAAGCTAGGGGCAAGGGACGACGAACATTCGTCGTCCCTTGTCCCTAGTTTGTTTTATTCTTTCTGTTGCCAGTCAACTAAATTTTGTTGTCAATACTTTTAGGAATATCATACGGATAATATCCGAATTGTTAATCCTCCGCCTCACAAGTAGCTCAATCTCAAACAGAGCCCCACTGCTCAGATTGCATCTGCAAAACACTCAGCGTTTTCGTCGACAACAGCGAAAGCTCTGACGTAACATCAAGCATTAGCTCTTGACTGCTGTCTCAGCAAATAACTTCGTTCTAAGAAGGACACGATTTACAGTATTGAGGAAAGTCCAACCGAAACCGGGAATACGTAAACGCCCGCGACTCGGACGTTACCATGCCTGATATGACGTCATGACACGACCGTCCATGCATACGCGCGAAATTTGGCGTGAAGTTTCGTATTAATGTTCACAATTGATTTAAGGAATAGTGGGGCGCCTTTTAATGAAATAAATATCACATATTCCTATAATTAGGCCCTCTGCAAGTGGCCAGCGCAAAAAAACTTAGTAACTTCCGAATATCACCGCGCAATCCCTTTAAATTTCAAATTGCGTTGTCCGTGCTAGCATTTATGCTTTCTAGCACCGGTGACATAAGCAAGCTCCACAGGCTTGCAAAGACGGAGACCGGAAGCCGTTTGGGCCGCCAGCAGCGGTTCATGTTCGTAAACAGTAAAAGTGTCTTGAAACAACCTGTTGATAAATTTAAAAAAAAATGAAACAGCGCCCACAATACTTTTCTCGTACTAGAATCCTCAGTAGCAACATAATTCCTGGTTTCAGTGGCTTTTTTTTTTTTGTCTGTATTATTTGATCGCAGGTTTTCATTTTCCTTTCTACGTTGGACCCTTTACTTTTTAAGCCCTTTCTCAATTTGCTTCCACGTGCTTTCCTTCTTTCCCTTCATCATACCCTCTCCACCCACATGCAGATGTTGCCCACACCGTCCCGCAGGCCGCCCTCCATTTTACATGCCTTTATATTTTTTCTCCGCTCGGCAGTTTTTGAAGTTCCCCTATTCCGTCTCCGCGCTGGTGTTCTTTCACGCGCGACCG